>NC_064617.1:682902493-683527493 GCF_023898315.1 Schistocerca nitens | reverse complement strand
TGCCTTTTTCTTGTTTTTGTATTTGTGCTGTAGCTCGACAAGGGATTTATTCTGAAAGCTAGCAAGTTTTTTTTTTTCTGTTTTGTATGTGCCTGTCAACAACTCAATCCTCCTCCTATTCAGTGAGTGGTCTCGTTTACTCTCAAATTATTTACATAATTAATAGTTATGTTATTGTTTTCCCATGAATCTACAGGAAACACCTTCCATGCACAAAATCAGAAGGCATATCTGGTATGAACTGAAGCTTAGGTACCTTAAAAAGCTGTTTCTTTTCCAGCCTTTGTTAGTCGGACATTTCCCATAGCCTCTTTTATTTTTGTATTTTCAGTTTGTGGGTTCACATTTTATTATATTGCTCAAAAGACACAAATTATAGTTTTATAACTAATGTCTTTTTATATGTATATTTTTAGGATATCATACCTCAGTCAGTGAAAAACAGAGCCCTTATACTCTGCTGGCCATTCAAAATGCAACACCAAGAATGACCAGAGAGATTGATCAGAGCCAAATTTATTTGGGAGATAACTCATTGTACAAAGATCACATGACTGAAAATACAACCTCATGTAAAGTGAGAAATATGATGAAATCAGTATTGAGGGTTGCCGCTGTTGCTGGCTATAACTGCTGCTACATTCCTGGGCATTGAAGCAGAAAGGTTCTGGATGTGTTGTTGGGGTATAGCAGTTGATGCTGCTTCCACATATTGACAAAAGTGATCTGACATAGCAGTGGATGGTGTATCCTGGGACAGTCAGTCCACAATCATCAACCAGATGTTTTCAATAGGCGAGAGATTGGGAGAACAGGGAGGCCAAGGTGCAATGCAATCCAAGGGACAATAAAGAACTCTTTAACATTGCATGCCATGTGTGGTGAAGCATTATCCTGTTGCAATGTGGCCGTCATCAAATTTTGAAGGAATACTGTAAACCATAATAAGGGGTGCACGATCAGCATGGTGAGGCATACAGCTCAACAATGTCTCACCACAATGTCTCCAGACTGTAGTCCAACCATCATGGTGTTGTGGGCAGAAACAGGGTTCATTAGTACAAACAATGTCATTCCATTCCATTGTCCATGTCCTTCATTCATTGCCAGCACAAACACCTGTGCAATTGACTCAGTGGTAAATGCAGCAATGGATGCTTTGGGCACAGTCCATTCTGCTGCAAATGATGTCAAATAATACACATGGACAAAGGGGGTCACAATCAGTCCCATCAGTCTGTTATTCCTTCCTGCATCCAGTGATAACAGTTCCCCATCACAGTTGCTTGGTTCCGTCTGACACAATCACCAATTTATATGAAGGATAATCTGCTAATCCGCAATCCCTACAGGCAACTACTCTTCCTCAGTTGAACTCTGAAACATGCTCAAAAGACACTTGCTGTCTTCTATGAGGCATACTGGAGCTGCTCACACAAAACAATCGCACAAAAGAAAAATGCTGGTACATCCACATGGCTGTCTGCTCCCCTTTATTTAGTGCTTGCAAGTGGTGCTACTGGCACCCATGGTGTGCACCTGTGCTGAAATGCTAGTCATGTACATACTGCATATTTAGCTTGAGTTGGATTCTTCCTTCAGGGCATTGCATTTTGGGTGACCTGGATAACCTTGTTTTCTATCTGTCTCAGGAATGGGTAGAGGTATCAAGTTGAAATTGATGTCAAATAGTAAGGTCTACAATCCCTTGTCAGTGTAAAAAAATTAAGCTTCTATGTCAATACAATCAAAAGATACATCCATGTATGTGCCACATACTTTGATACTCGCAGATTCATTCCTCAAAACTTATAGATGATTTGTCTATGTAAATAATTAAGTTTGTATGAAACCCTTAGAGTGAAAATTCTGCTCACACTTGTCTGGTTTTTTATTTTTTACATTGCATACATTGTCACAGAATTGCTTCTTTGAACATATCACCAAGTTCCTCGTGCTACTCCCCCAGTAAAAATACAACCTGTGATTTTGTCATATTGTCACATTTTTTGTAATCTGTTGGTGATATTACAAATGTTATTGTGAAGTGCTGTTTTCTGTAAGATATTTGAAATGAAAAATTATATTCACCAAAAAATACACAGGAGGAAAAGCCTTTTAAGCTAGCAGTTACTTTATTTGGAAAAGATAGGAAGTCACTGGAGAAAAAATTCTATTGAAGGATGAAATGGGAAAACTATCTAGGACAAGAGGAAACAAGAGAAAATCATCTATAAAATAATAGTAACAGATGTTATATGAAACTCCAATGAGTTAGAATTTATTAAGAGAATAAACAAGTCAGTGTTGCAGAAAGGACAGATGTGATTAAAATGGAGAGGAATAGAAAAAATTGAGGATGCATCACATAAAGATATGAAAAAATGAATAACAGGTTGTTGGGGAAACAGAGAATAATGGAAGTACAAGGAGAAAATGGGACAAAGAAGGCAAGCAGTGATAGCAGTCTCTATAGAAAGCTCATGCCTCTGAAGTTCTGAGGTATTAGTTCTTAGTATGCTAACTGTGGATAATGATGAATCAAAGTAAAACTTTTTTGATGTACAGCCACTGAGTTATTCACAAGAATCGCTGTGGTTTCAGAAGAATACTAAATGACAGCTGTATAATACACTGAAATAAGACATGCATGAGTTGATAGAAAATCTTCCCAAATCATGACATGCAATTCATATGTGATACAGTTACAGGGTGTTTCATAAAGGGATAATAGTGTGAGACCATAGCTGACATGGAACTGATAGAGCATTTTCCATCCTGAAATTCACTGAAGTCAGTGAGTCAATTAAGATGACTCCATGGAGATTTCATATCAGAAGTTCCAACAGAGAGAACAATTAATAATGGTACAAGAAATTCAGTATCACAGCTCGTGAACAGGAAAAAAAACAAGAAAAAAAAAAACAAAAAACAAAAAAAAAAACATTTGTTGGCCAGAATTATCGTCAGAGAAGTTGCATTATGTGCAAGAATCATTCACCAAGAAAGCCAATGAAAAAAATTGTGTGAGCCATTAGGTGTAGTTACATGGCCAATAATGTAGTGGTTTCACAGTTGTTGAAGGCACTGTTGTTGTATACCCTGCCACCTTGGAATCATAAGCATCTCATTATAAGTGTCTTCTTTAGTGTTCAGAATAGTCACCTGACGTAATTCCATTTTTTTCTTTTTGAGTTACAGGATTATATCAGATAATCATGTTCATACCTCAAATGACTCTCCACTTTCACTGATGTCTTGAGGGATGATATTCTGGGGTAGCTCCTTACTTTGGCTAAAGTAAGTTATAAGAATTATGTGTAGGTTTCATTCACATACATCTTGCAGGCATCTCTTTATGCAACTGAGAATCTACATCTACACTTTGCAAATCACTGTGATGTGCATGGCAGTTTTATATGGTGACAGAAATATAAAAGGAGAGACATTTAAATTGTGATTTACTTTAGTGTATATTAAACCTGAAGTGTTCAAGCTGGAATAAATGTTTCTTGAATGTTAAGTCAAAAGTTGATGTACTTCACATTGGATTTTTCCCCCCTAAATGGATCTAAGCTTTCAGGGCTGTCCAGCTATGTGTATGTTTAATAAGTTTACCTGTATAATGTACGTTTGTACAGTTGTTATAATGATCAGTTGGTATTTATATGAAGCCATAGTCATCGCACTCTACACTGCTGCTGTTGCACTCCACTCTCTTGAAAAGCTTAGTTAAGTTTAATTCTCATGTTAGACATGTGTGGCTACCTACATTCATAGCGCATTCTGGGATGTATGAATGTAGTTGTCTCAGTTTTGGGGGGAGAAAATATTAGTAAATTACAGTTCCAATGCAAAGATGGACTGTTGGTATCGAACTGGACCACATGCAGACTTGAACTAGCACTCATAAAGCAGCAGAGATGAATGTCTAATCATGTGTGTATGTAAATGTGAAACTCAGATTTCCAAAGTTGTTAAAATGATTAAATTTGTAACTTTTGAATACATATTTATTTATACAACAGTTCTCTTCAACAAAACAGCCACATTTGTATTTCTTTTCACGAGATATTATATCTCAGCATTTAAATAAACTTAACTCCCTAACGAATTCAATAATGGCTGCTGTGCACAATACAATTAGAGCTGCTCTGACAACACATCTTTTTATTCCAGTATCTCAGGCCAAAGTAAAAACTATTATTAATCCAGTGTCAAGAGTTCTATGTCAGCAAACAGTAGCATCAGCTACACAGAGTATATTCTGGCAGTCACTTTCTTTCACTGCCACAAATGTGTTAATTCTCAAGAGCACGTAGTGTGGAGTTTGTTGAAGTAGAGTTGTGCAATTAAACCCTGTCAACATCTGACATACAGAATCCATCTCACATTTCTCATCTCTTAAGTTGATTTACATCATTACATCAGAGTGTGTGTGTCCAATTGTAGCATTTGTTGGGACCTTCTCCCACTCCATTCTTGTATGAAGTACAGGAAGAATTACTGTTAAATATCCTTGAGTGCACTGTAATTAATATAATTTTATCATCAAGATCGCTGCAGGAGTGATATGTATATATTTCTAAGTCGATCATTTAAAGCGGATTCGTGAAACTTTGCAATTAGGCTTTCTAGGAATAGTTTACCTCTATCTTCAAGAATGTGAAACCTCACTCTCTTCAGCACCTCTGTAACACTCAGTCATAGGTCAAACAAACGTCTGACCATTTGTGCAGCTTTTCTCTGTATACGTCCGCCCCCTGGTCAGTGCATCTGACTGCCATGCCGTGGGCCTGGATTTGAGTCCTGGCCGGGTTGGAGATTTTCTCTGTTCAGGGATTGGGTGATGTGTTGTCATTATCATAATCATCAAAACACAAGTTGCTCATTGTGGTATCAACTGAAAAGACTTTCAATTCAGTGGCCAAACTTCTCTGGGTGGAGATTCCCAGCCATCAATGCTATACAATCATTTCATTTCATTTCTCTGTGTACATTCAGTATCCCCTGTTAGTCATATTTGGTCTGGCTCCTACACACTTAAGCAATATTCTAGAATGGATTGCACAACTGATTTGTAAGCAATCTCCTTTGTAGACTGATTGAATTTCCTTACTATTCTACCAATAAACTGAAGTCTCCCCACTTGCTTTATCTGTGCCTGAGACTGCACTGAGGTGGCAGAGGTCATGAGATACCTCCTAATATCACATTGGTCCTCCTTATGCCCAGCATAGTGCAGGAGCTCAATGTGGTAAGGATTCAAAAAATTCCCGGGTTCGATTCCCAGCGGTGTCAGGGATTTTCTCTGCCTCGTGATGGCTGGGTGTTGTGTGCTGTCCTTAGGTTAGTTAGGTTTAAGTAGTTCTAAGTTCTAGGGGACTTATGACCACAGCAGTTGAGTCTCATAGTGCTCAGAGCCATTTGAACCATTTGATTCAACAAGTCACTGAAAGTCCCCTGCATAAATATTGAACCATGCTGCCTCTGTAGCCGACCATAATTGCTAAAGTATTGGTGGTACAGTATATTGTGCATGAACTGACCTCTTGATTATGTCCCATAAATTTTCATGGGATTAATGTCAGCTGATCTGGGTGGCCAAATCATTTGTTCGAATTGTCCATATTGTTCTTCAAACCAATCACAAACAACTGGGGGCCTGGTGACATGGTGCATTGTCATCCATAAAAATTCTACTTTTGTTTGGGAACATGAAGTCTATGAATGACTGCAAATGGTCTCCAACTAGCCGAACATAACCATTTCCAGTCAATGATTTGTTCAGTTGGACCACAGGACCAAGTCTATCCCATGAAAACAGAGCCCACACCATTATGGGGCCACTACCAGCTTGCACAGTGCCTTGTGGACAACTTAGGCCTGGGGCTTTGTAGGGTCTACACCACACTCAAACCTCTTATCAACTGAAATTGTGACGCATTTGACCAAGCCAAGGTTTGCCAGTCATCTAGGGTCCAACCAATATGGTCACAAGCCAATGAGAGGCACTGCAGCTGATTTAATCCTGTTAGCAAAAACACTCATGTTGGTCATCTGCTGCCATGGCCCATTAACACCAGATTTTGTCACACTGTCCTAACGGAGATGTTTACCGAATGTTCCACATTGGTTTCTGCATCTATTTCACACACTGTTGCTTATCTGTTAGCACTGACAACTCTACACAAACCTGCTACTCGCAGTCGTTAAGTGATGGCCATTGACCATTGTATTGTCTGTGGTGAGAGGTAATGCCTGAAATTTGGTACTCTTGGGGCACTCTTGACACTGTGCAACTTGAAATATTGGATTCCCTAAGAATTTCTCAAATGGAATGTTCCATGCATCTGGCTCCAACTGCTATTCTGCATCCAAAGACTGTTAATGTCTGTTGTGTGGCTATAATCATGTCAGAAACCTTTTCAAATGAATCACCTGGGTACAAATGACAGCTCTGACAATGAACTGCCCTTTTATACCTTGTGTATGGAATACTACTGCCATCTGTATATGTGCATATCACTATCCTATGACTTTTGTCACCTCTGTGTATGTGATTGTTCCAGTTCACATCCCTACAAAGTGTTATATGCAGACATTAATGTGAGTTGACAGATTCCAACTGTGACTTACTGATATTATAGTCATAGAATACCACTTTTTCTTCATTTTGTGAAGTGCAAAAAAGAGTTTAAAATATTAACCCCAGCTTCACAGTAAAATTATTCATTTCTGAAGTTTGTTATCAACAATCCAACTGAGTTTTAAAGTAACAGACATATTCACACATCCAACACTAGAAGGACAAATGATCTTCATTACTGCTTAATGAATGTAGCTTTGTCACACAAATGGTCGAAATAGGCAGCTATAAAACTGTTTGACAATCTACCCTTGGAGATGAAATGTCTGACAGATAGCAGAAGAATTTTCATGTGTAGATTAAAGATGTGTATCCTTAACAGTAGATTCTATATTATAGAGGAATTCTTGAATAGAAATAATGTAAGGTTTACTAAAAAAGACCTGTACATGTAGTCATAAAAA
Source organism: Schistocerca nitens (assembly GCF_023898315.1). NCBI lineage: Eukaryota > Metazoa > Arthropoda > Insecta > Orthoptera > Acrididae > Schistocerca > Schistocerca nitens. Next base: position 683,520,440 of record NC_064617.1, on the reverse strand, counting down.
TATTATTTTTTATTTTTTAGAAGTGTGTATGTGTTCTATGCTTGTTCCATTGAATGTTCCACATCAAAATGTTTGTTGTGAATATCATCTATGGAACAAGTAACTAACTTTGTAACTGCTTTCAGAAAAAAAGCAGTAATGCAATCACTAGTATCAGTTATGACTTATATTGATTTTTGCATCAGAAAGAAGAATGTACAATGAATATCTGTGAGGAGTGCTTAAAACTTGAAAGAGATCCTCTGTCAACTAATGTATATACTTTTCCTTTGTCTCTTATTGTTGTCATGTTCTCAGACCTTGGATGTGTAATTTATTGATTCCATTACGTAATTATGGCAAAAACTGCATACTGGTATATCATTTATTTCTTGTCTCTTCATTAGTCATGGTCCAGTCAGTAGTCTTTGGACTACTAAATTTGGCATTACTTGTGATTGGAGTGTAAAATTTGTAGGGCCTGTAAATTAAATTTTATACATTCAAAGGCCTTGGGTTCAATCCCTAATCACTCCCAGGATTTTCATCTGCCACTAACCATTTGGGTATGTTTGTTAATGTTATAAATGCTGAGCTGCACCTTGGCTCGGAGCATATGTTAAACCATAGGTGTGCCTATAACTGGCTGTGTTAGTCAGTTTAAAAGTCAGAGGAGCACTATAGTGTTCAAAGCAACCGTCAGGTTGATGGCACTGTACTTACATCTATGTACTTGAAAAGTAGGATGTCATTCTGCTTGTAAACTCGGAAATATACATACAATACTCTACATAGTATATGCATAATATCTATAATATGCAGTGTTTTACACACATATATAATACACAATAATTTGCAATACTAGTAAACTCTCATAACAGAGTTACCACAGGGTTTAAAAATTCGTTGTGCATGACTGACATAATATGAAAATACTGCTTCACTTTCTGCTCCTGTCACACAAAAAATTTATTAGTTACTTCAGCTCCTTCAGCATACTGTTACTACCCATGTTTTTCTATCAGAGTTTATTTCAGTGTTGGAGGGAAATTCTTCTCAGTTTCGGGCTTCCAAGATTTCTTAACAGTGCTTTCATTAATTTGATACTGGAATACAGATGTCATTTTACAAACGTTTGTAACCTATGTGAAAGGCTCCTTGGTTCTGTTCCATTTCTTGTCTTAAGGCTATGAATGGAGTCATCGTTCTCCAATTTTGGGGATCTTATAATGCAGTCTCAATGGTCTTCCACGCATATAATGATAGAAAATGTTTAATTTTAAGATCCTTAAAACAATTTCTAAAAGATTCTTGTTGTCTCTTTTTTGGTATTATTGGAATTTTTTTGTTGAGGATATTATTTTTGTTCCTTTTATAGTTGAGTTCTAGGTATTGTGACTCCTTATGTGGCCCCATTGTGTTTATTTATATCTAACTGCCCCTTGTCACACTCTAATTACATTTCCAGTTAATGGCATAGTGTTGACAGTTTTCCAATTAATAGCATAGTGTTGACAGTTATTTTCTCTTTTCCACTTATCCCAGTTTAATTTTAGAAGAAAAGAATGTATTACTCCTGGAGTACTTTTATTAATTTTTTCATTAAAAATACCCTTCTAAGAACTTCATTTCCCCAATTATTGGCACAGTACTGCAAATTCAAGCACCTGCAGCATACACTAACGATTATTCACGATTCGGAGAGTGTCCAATTCTTTCAACTAGCAACTGACTCACACAGAACTTCCCACACAAAAGTGCATATTAGCAGACTGTATGTGGAGGCTCCATAAATATTTCTGATAACCATAAGTTTTCAGAGGAATATGTAAATGTAAGTATTGTTGCTCTGTTCATATTACTTTATTAAGTTTGAAAATAATAAATGCTCTCTGTTATCTTGCATGAAAAAATTGATTTAGCACTAATACCCATATTATATTACAAAGTTTTTCATTTGTCAAGTGTCTGGGAGCAGTTGAAACGGCGCTCCAGTTGCCAGGTCCTCACCACAGACAGCAGTAAGAGATTAGGGTCTTCACGAGAACTCAACCATCCAGCTCTCCAAGCAATTAGAATTGAACAGGTATTGTGCAATATTCTCTAGTGTGTCACCTGTGTGTTGATGTGAACTTTTTCAGAAAACATTAATAGTTTTAGCAAGATATGTTTTCGTAATGTAATTACAGGCAGATGTGAAACTTCAGTCACTAAAAAAAAAAGAACTTAAAAAAGTCAATTGACTATGAACTGTTGTATGATACTACTCTCTCTCTCTCTCTCTCTCTCTCTCTCTCTCTCTCTCTCTCTCTCTCTCTCTCTCTCTCTGTCTTGCCCCCCCAATCCCTCCCTCCCTCCCACCCTCACTCTCCTCCCTCCCTCCCTCCCTCTCTCTCCTACTCCTCTCCTCCCATCTCCCACACATACAACATACAATAAGAGCATACAGAAGTTCCAGGATTCTAATAACAATACATTTATCTGCAGCTGTGATGAAATGAAGATGTTATTTACTTTATTTAGAAACATGCAGTGTCTTCTCTTTTCAAATGTAGCTTTTGTCTGCCACCTTTATTGTAATTTTTATAAACTTGAACTACTGAATAATTTTGAAAAACAGTTTGATATCACTCATCTATCATTCAAATGATTTCAGAAAACTCCTTTTATTATCTAATGCTTATCTTGTCAATTTCATTAGTACATGTGTTGCTTTCAATTTTCAGTGTGAGGCTACCAATACTGTTGGAGGGAGCCAGAGACCTAACAGGCCATGCTGCAGTGTTCAGACTGTAATAACATTAACTAAACTGGTAACACCACAAGCCATGCAGCAATGCCTACAGTTTTTGTACACAGGATCCATTGACCCACGGTACTGTGAATTGCAAGTAAGTTTCCATTATGTTATTATACATGTTACTGCCAAAAAAAGTCAAAGTTGCATGTGATTTACTGCAATTCAGATCAGTTTCCTGTGAACTAAATAATTAATAAAATTACAAACACTCTTTAAAGGAGCTCTAGGTTCTTTAAATGCCACGTATCTTATATATTGTTCCTAACTTATTCTGTACATTGATGTTGAAATGACACTGTACAGAGCTTGGTTGTGTCTGTTATATACAGGAATGGAAACAAAGAGAAATATGGTTTTTGTCTTTTAACTATATGATGTATCACATATTAAACTTAAACTTAAAAATATTGTTTAAAGTATTATCAAAATATAATACAATAGAATAGCACAAAAAAATAATTTCAGAACCCAGTGAATAGCTATAAAATATGAATTTTACCAAAATGAATGAAATAGTAGTATATCAAGTACTAGTATGCAGAATTATCTTCTGAATCAACCATGCAAAAGCAGATTTAAGTACAGAAATGAAAAAGAGAAAGAAGATATATGTATAATAATATTAGATTAGTAAGAATTCAGCAGAAATCAGAGCAGTAAGTCACTGATGGGGCAGTGGATGGAATTCACTGACAAATGTCATATTGCATAACTGGCACTTGCTGCATATTTGGAGAACTTAGTAGGGTGGTTTGTGAAAATCATTGGTAGAGGTGCAGAACATGAAAAAGCAGCAAAAGATTTAAACTATGAAAAAACCTAAAGAAAAGAAACAGGAAAGACGGAGCAAAAATGAAGAAAGAGAAGATTTAAGGCTGAAGAGATACAGAAAGCTTTTCATAAGTAGAACAGAGAGAGGAGAACTCATCTACACATTGTTCTGAACTGCTTCATTTAATCTTCAGTATTGGTTTTATGGAGTTGGAATTTCTCTTTTTCGTTGCATCCCCTCCCTTACACAAGAACCTTGTAACCTGAGCCTACAGGAAACGTACATTGCTATCATGACACTGTCATCTGAAATTCTCTCTTATCAAATCATCTATCTTGTCTATCTTGTCCATTAACATGTTATTTTACCACCCGATCACCCCTGAGAGATGATAATTTTGCATGAGAAACTGATTATGCCCTTTTAAAGGACCAGTTTTCAAAAAGAATACAAGAACAATTTTACAACTTCTTACCTTAAGAAACACAAGGAACAGAAAAGTGGCACTATGATGACACTAGATCAGTATTTTTTTCCACGCTTGCATCATCATTTAAATGAGAGGAAAACTACAATATTGTTTCTGTATTGAAAGTTATAAGTGAAACTTGATGGAATAACAACAACATGAAAATGATAGATTGCTACTCACCATATAGAGGAAGAATTGAGTCACAGACAGTCACAATGAGAAGAATTGCTATAAATTTGTCAATTTTCAGACAGTACTTCTTCAGAAGCAAAAAACTCACACATAATTCACACAAGCACAACTCATGCACACATGGCCACTGTCTCTGAGCACTATGGGTTGTGACAGCCTTAACATCCAGAGGTAGTGGCCATGTATGTGAGAGTTGTGCTTTTTTGAATATGTTGTGAGTTTTCTACTTCTGAAGAAGGACTTTCTGCAAAAGCTAAAATATTTCTAGTGTCTTTTTCATTGTATCTGTCTGCTACTCAGTGCCTCCTCTGTGTGATGGGTAGTGATGTATCCATTCCATACTGTTTTTATTCCATCCTGGACTTTCCATTGTTTGGAGTGAAACCAGATGATAAAGAAAAATGTGGGACTAAGAGTAGTAAGAAGTGACAAACAGTAGGAAATAAATTTTAAATTCAGCATCCAGTCATGAGTGTGACAGAATGAATAAAAATCAGTAGAATAGTTAAAGTATGTCGTATATTATGATATGAAGAATGGCATAACTGTGCAGAAACATGAACGTACCTAAATTCTTAAATTATGATGCTCTGAAATGTTAGAGCATGATTATTAAAAATGTGTTACATCACATCAGGAGTGCTTCTTTTTGAAATAAAATGGCGAGGAATGATTTAGGAAAGACTCTTTGATTAGTAGTACTGGTCAGATCTGCCTCTTAATTTCTCTGCATTTTGCATCTTGTAAGCCCCTCCTCCTTTTCTATTAAGAAATGGTGAGCTATTACGCTGTCTGGGTTATGTGGCATCAGACTTCAAATAATGACAGCACCTGAAGTGCAGATTTACTCCCAAGGTACATGTGCCAGTTCACAATAGTTTCTGATTATTAGCCTACTGGCATATGTCCTACCAAATCTTTCTCTCCTTCATTCCATAAATTTACACCAAAATAATAAAATGTGATGCAAAAATACACAGTTGAAATTAACAGAATTTATTATTATTGAGGCATAAGTGAAGTGTCTCTACGTCCTAATCACAATTTTTCCACAATCACAATCACTTATTTACAAAGTGCTTCAGAGTTTGCCATTGCCATCTTGTTCTGTATAGTCATCTGTTAATGATGTATGCATTTATCAGGTATGAAACTAAACACATTCTTCTAATTTTACACTTTTATATGCAATTTCATGACACTGCACACACCTGTAAGTCAATTGTTATGATAGCTCAGGCTGAAGTTACTAGCTCAGACACATGAAACCCTGTCATCAGATGCCAAACTGCACCCTGCCTTTAGTAAAAGGCATCCCCATCATCAGCATTATTCCACTGGAGCAGAGATGAGTAAAGACAGATTCCGTCTGTCAGGAACAGGTTTGATATCAGTACCCCACTAATTGTTTCCAAAATGCATGAGAAGCAAGGATTTCTTGAGATAAAAGAAAAATGCCAGAAATTAATGAAATATCCCAAGGGGAGTATCGACAACATTGCTGCACAAAGCAAATTAAGTATGCCACAGTTCCCAGTCTAGATTTATTGCTTCTCCTGCAGAAATGTACGTTGTTGTTGAGTATTTTTTCAGTTTTAAAATCAGTTCAGTTCCAGGTACAAATGGATTCAGACAAACTGCAGTTTAAACATGGCAGATATTCATAAAGAGCCAAAGTATGCAATATAGATTCCCATTGTTCGCAGCAAGATGAAATTTTCTCCCTGCTCACCACTCCCTTCCCCATACCCATTATAGTTCCCAGCTGAGCTCATGTCACTGTTCCCGCATCCAAGCCTATTGTAGTTCTGTGCTTGAGCAATATTCACAGGTTACATGTAACAACAGCAACTAATACATAAATGAAATATGGCACTCACAATTCAGTCCAGTTCTCAAACATTCACTCATTCTGCGATCTAGTGTCATCTGTTGATTCTATTTCCACAATGGGTCTTTCTGCTATAATTTATTCTTGCAATAACAATTGCAATCAGTTTAAAGTGATTTATTTTGTTTATTAGATGTCTAATTCTGGATTAATTTTCTTTCTCATTTCATTTGAATGTCACCATCTTGTTCTAAAGCTAATTAAAAGCTGGTAATGTTTTCCCCCAGTATTCTAATACATGAACAGTTGCCAAACTTTCATTTGCGATACACTTCATAGTTTCTCACAACCAAATCAAATACTGACTTGGGTTCAGAATCATGTAATGTTTTTTGAAGAACAACATTTTCGCCAGTGAAAGATACATTTACTTAAAAAGCAGCATAAACATACATACATGGTATCAGTTTGGAGTAGGAATTAATATCAATGGTGAAGAAACAAAAACTTTGAGGTTTGCCAATTATGTTGTAATTCTGTCAGAGACAGCAAAGCACCTGGAAGAGCAGTTGAACAGAATTGACAGTGTCCTGAAAGGAGAGTATAAGATGAACATCAACTAAAGCAAAACAAGGATAGTTGAATTAAATCAGGTGATGCTGAGGGAATCAGATTAGGAAATGAGGTACTTAAAGTAGTAGAAGAGTTTTTCTACTTGGGCAGCAAAATAACTGATGATGGTTGAAGGAGAGAGGGTAGAAAATGTAGACTGGCTATGGCAAGGACAGCATATCTGAAGAAGAAAAATTTGTTAACATCGAGTATAGATTTAAGTGCCAGGAAGTCTTTTCTGAAAGTATTTGTATGGAGTGTAGCCTTATACGGAAGTGAAACATGGATGATAAATACACTCCTGGAAATGGAAAAAAGAACACATTGACACCGGTGTGTCAGACCCACCATACTTGCTCCGGACACTGCGAGAGGGCTGTACAAGCAATGATCACACGCACGGCACAGCGGACACACCAGGAACCGCGGTGTTGGCCGTCGAATGGCGCTAGCTGCGCAGCATTTGTGCACCGCCGCCGTCAGTGTCAGCCAGTTTGCCGTGGCATACGGAGCTCCATTGCAGTCTTTAACACTGGTAGCATGCCGCGACAGCATGGACGTGAACCGTATGTGCAGTTGACGGACTTTGAGCGAGGGCGTATAGTGGGCATGCGGGAGGCCGGGTGGACGTACCGCCGAATTGGTCAACACGTGGGGCATGAGGTCTCCACAGTACATCGATGTTGTCGCCAGTGGTCGGCGGAAGGTGCACGTGCCCGTCGACCTGGGACCGGACCGCAGCGACGCACGGATGCACGCCAAGACCGTAGGATCCTACGCAGTGCCGTAGGGGACCGCACCGCCACTTCCCAGCAAATTAGGGACACTGTTGCTCCTGGGGTATCGGCGAGGACCATTCGCAACCGTCTCCATGAAGCTGGGCTACGGTCCCGCACACTGTTAGGCCGTCTTCCGCTCACGCCCCAACATCGTGCAGCCCGCCTCCAGTGGTGTCGCGACAGGCGTGAATGGAGGGACGAATGGAGACGTGTCGTCTTCAGCGATGAGAGTCGCTTCTGCCTTGGTGCCAATGATGGTCGTATGCGTGTTTGGCGCCGTGCAGGTGAGCGCCACAATCAGGACTGCATACGACCGAGGCACACAGGGCCAACACCCGGCATCATGGTGTGGGGAGCGATCTCCTACACTGGCCGTACACCACTGGTGATTGTCGAGGGGACACTGAATAGTGCACGGTACATCCAAACCGTCATCGAACCCATCGTTCTACCATTCCTAGACCGGCAAGGGAACTTGCTGTTCCAACAGGACAATGCACGTCCGCATGTATCCCGTGCCACCCAACGTGCTCTAGAAGGTGTAAGTCAACTACCCTGGCCAGCAAGATCTCCGGATCTGTCCCCCATTGAGCATGTTTGGGACTGGATGAAGCGTCGTCTCACGCGGTCTGCACGTCCAGCACGAACGCTGGTCCAACTGAGGCGCCAGGTGGAAATGGCATGGCAAGCCGTTCCACAGGACTACATCCAGCATCTCTGCGGTTGTCTCCATGGGAGAATAGCAGCCTGCATTGCTGCGAAAGGTGGATATACACTGTACTAGTGCCGACATTGTGCATGCTCTGTTGCCTGTGTCTATGTGCCTGTGGTTCTGTCAGTGTGATCATGTGATGTATCTGACCCCAGGAATGTGTCAGTAAAGTTTCCCCTTCCTGGGACAATGAATTCACGGTGTTCTTATTTCAATTTCCAGGAGTGTAGTTTAGACACAAAGAGAATAGAAGCTTTCAAAATGTGGTGCTACAGGAGAATGTTGAAGATTAGATGGGTAGATCATGTAACTAATGGGAAGGTACTGAGTAGAATTGGGGAGAAGAGGAATTTGTGGCACAACCTGACTAAAACAAGGGATAGGTTGATAGGACACATTCTGAGGCATCAAGGGATCACCAATTTAGTATTGGAGGAAAGCATGGAGGGTAAAAATCGTAGAGGGAGACCAAGAGATGAGTACACTAAGCAGATTCAGAAGGATGTAGGTTGCAGTAGTTACTCGGAGATGAAGAAGCTTGCACAGGATAGAGTGGCATGGAGAGCTGCATCAAACCAGTCTCTGGACTGAAGACCACAACAACGACATGGTATCAATAAATGTATGTAAACTTCTGCTGCAAACTTATTCAAATACAACAAAAGTTCGTGACTTGATAGAATTTAATGGTATTTCCACCTGTGTTCCACAAAATTGTCAATTTTTTATTGTTACTTTCCATCCTGGATTCTCCATTGTTTGATTTTTAAGCAGAGCATTAGATTGTTGTAGTGCCTAGTTCATAGTTTCTCACATATCCATCTGTTGCATTAGCACTGCAAATCAAGTGTCACATGATTGACCAAGCAAGATCAATACAGTATTGAGCACTTCTGTGCAGCAGAAAATCTTGAGCCCATTCGAATGAAAGTATTGTTTGTTAAGCTCTACCCTTTGGAACTCTTCGAAATAAATTTGTATGAAACCACAATAGCCAAAGCTTCATCTGTAAATTTAAAAGACCCCTATATTAATCCACTGAACACTGTAAAAATGTTTACCTTGACAGCATTAGTTTAATCTGCAAATATAAGATGACCCCATATTTTTCGAATAACAAATTTGGGAAAAATCTCGTCTTATATTCAGGTAAATATGGTACTAGAAAATATTGCAGAAGTAGAAAGTTAATCAAAAACAGCAATTGCACCTTCCTAATTTATGTTAATAAGGTGAAAGTATCAAAATTTCTGAAGCACAATCATCTTGTTTATCCATTCCTATCAATTGTAACTTTACAAAAGTAATTTTTTTCATGTCATAAATATTTCTTAAAAATGATGAAAACTTAGAAATTTTACAATAGCATTTTTTTAGTCCATTTATCCAACTCCTTAATGTTATGTTCATAGTTCAAAGAAAACTACCAACTAAAAATTACATTTACCAAATTTTCACAAAACTTGACATCAGTGAAATTAACAAAGTTTAAAACATGTCATTGTTAGATGATGCACTGATGTGCTAGAAAAGTATTTTTGTATGCATGCCTTGAGGGCTGCCTTATTTAGTGTAACATGTTGGAGATTGATTAAACATGTGGAACAAAATACTGACATTACAAAAACTAGAAAATTCAGTTTGCTGTGAAAAGAAATAGCAATAATGCATAAGATGATTTAATGTGTTTATGACCATACCTTTGCTCTGAGAATACTGAACACACAGGAAGACATCAATGGGTAGCATGGAAGGACCGCACACTTGCAACACTTTATCTGTGATTCGCCTCTAGCTTGCCTCGACACACTGCTCTGAGTACTTTACCATTTCTACATCTTCATCTACACCTACATTGATACTCCGCTATTCACTGTATGGGGCGTGGTGGTGTTCCACTACTAGTCATTTCCTTTCCTGTTCCACTTGCAAACAGAACAAGGGAAAAACGACTGTCAATAGGCCTCCATATGAGCCCTAATTTCTCGTATCTTACCTTCAAGGTCCTTGGACACAATGTATGTTGGAGGCAGTAGAATCATTCTGCAGTCAGCTTCAAATGCTGGTTCTCTATATTTTCCTAGTAGTAGTTGTTGAAAAGAATCTTGCCTTCCCCCCAGGGATTCCCATATGAGTCCCCAAAGCATCCCAATGAAACTTGTGTGTTGTTTAAACCTACCTGTAACAAATCTGAATTGCTTCAATGTCATCCTTTAATCTGATGTGGTATAGATCACAAACACTCAAGCAGTACTCAAGAATAGGTCTCACTAACATCCTATATATGGTCTCCTTTACATAGGAAGCACATTTTCCTAGAATTCTCCAAATAAACTGAGTCAACCATTCACCTTCCCTACCACAATCCTCATATGCTCATTCCATTTCATATCACTTTGCAGCGTTATGCCCAGCGTTATGTCAAGCAGTACACTACTAATGCTGTATCCAAACATTAAGTTTGTTTTTCCTACCTGTCCACATTAATGTACTCTTTTCTACATTTAGAGTTAATTTTCACTCATCACACCAACCAGAAATTTTGTCTAAGTCATCTTGTTCTCTCCTGTGGTCACTCAACTTGCTGTACATCACAGCGTCATCAGCAGACAACCACAGACTGCTGCCCTGATCGGCAAATCATTTATGTATGTGAAGAACAATAGCAGCCGTATCACACTTCCATGGAGCACCCTGGATGATCCCCTTGTCTCCAATGAACACTTGCCATTGAGAACGACATACTTGGTTCTATAACTGAAGAAGTCTTTGAGCTGCTCATATATCTGGGAACCTATTCCATATGCTCGTACCTTTTTTAACAATCTACAACAGGGCACCATATTACATGCTTTCTGGAAATCTAGAAATGTGGAACCTGCCTGTTGCTCTTCATCCATAATTCAGCTACTATGTGAAAAAAGGACAAGATGAGTTTCGCACAAGCGATGCTTTCTAAGACCATGCTGATTTGTGAGAGTAAGCTTTTCAGTCTCAAGAAAATTTATTGTATTCAAACTGAGAATATGTTTAAGGATTCTACAGCAAACCAGTGTTGGGGATATTGGTCTGTGGAAAAAGAAACTCCATTATGGCTTGCTAATTCTGCCTTCAGTTTTACATGACAGTACACTTGGGAGGACACAGCTGTGCTGCAGGTATGTTGGAGATGTGTACATCTGTACTTAATCCCAAACATATTAGTTGAAAAAGAAGACACAGTTTTCTGCACTAGAAGAGAAGAAAGTGGTTTGAAATTTTATTGTTGAAAAAATGTGCTCTTCAAGATTGAGATCTTCTCAGAGTCTGTGGGTACAACACAGTCAGAGAACTAGAAATTCTGCTTTCCAGTTGGCTTGTTGCACAACTATGTAACAAACTGGAGAGCCGAGGATTAGCTTAGTGCAATCCCAGACTGCTAAAAGTTGATTCTGCTAGCCAGTTTGAGGATATTTTTCCACATTTACCACATTTATTTAGTCTTATATTGGCCCTGGGTCACTTTTTACATAACCAGCCTAAAAACAAAAGGTAGTTTTCAAAACACATTTTGTTCAAGTTCATTTATGTCACTTGAAACTAAAAAATAGAAAAATTTAAAAGGAATGCAAAAAATCCATTAGTGTGAACAATAGATGAAGTTTTACAAGCAAGTGTTTGTTGAAATTAGAGTTGAATTTTTGTTTTACAAGTTTGTTTCCTGTTTCTCCACTTCAAGGAATATTAATGTGGCATTGTAGTTGATATCCAGCATGATTTCCTCAACCATCAAAACTTTTTTCCCTATTTAATTTTCAGATTTAACCCAACATTATCAGAGTATGAAAGACTATTTTTGTGAATATTTTATAGGTCCATTTCATAACTCATTGGATGTCCTGAATTTAATCATATGATAATGGTATTTCATATCATTGAATCATATTAATAACGTAAAAAGATGTGCCTTGCATGTAATATTGACATTTACTTACCAATTAGGTACCAAAGTAATATTCTTTAAAAATATTAAAAAGAAAACTATCAATCAGTTGAGAAAGAAAAAGTTTTGTGTACTGCATGTCAAAGTTAGTTCTCAGGGCACATCATGTTTGCAGGCTCATCAAACCAGTTATATAAAAACTGTCAAGTTTTGAAACATGCGTCCTCCTGGAAAAATTTCTGTGGACATCTATGTACACCATGCTTTCTAAGTTTCCATCTTTGTGGGGCACTTAGGGATAGTTTGTTACCTGGTTAGCTGGCAGCTGATCTAATGGTGTGGATCCTCATGTGATTTGCCATCAGGGAGAAAATAGACTGTTTGAGTGTCAGTAGAAATGTTGTTTACTGTATCTTTAATCTTTACAGTGAAAATCTTTGGTAACTGTTGAATCCGTTCATATAGGCTTTCATATAATCATGTGACTTCTTTCTTTACCTGATTGATTCTAATGAACACATGATTTGTACTTTTAAGACCCTCATGGATGAATGGAATTTCTTTGGCCTTGTGGGAATATGCTACAGGATTTAGGTGATGTATCATTTTCCCAGTTTAGTGACAAAAGTTGAAAGGTCAGCATCCGCAGCAGTATCAAATTCTTTGAAGAAGTTTCTGGATCACTTCAGTCTAGTACCATACAACATTTCCACCAAGGTAGGATTGCTTTCACTGTGGAAGGATCTGTGGAGGCCTAGCATACTTGTGGGTAATATGTTACACCATGTAGTTATAGCATGGTCTCATGTGACACTCTTTAACTTATGGTAGAGCCTTTCAATTTTTTTACCCATTAACCCGTAGGTGGTATTCTTATCAGCTTACAGACACAAATCTTTGTCAAGGCTCAGACATACTAGATTGAAATTGTGTTCTTTGTTCTGTTACTATCTGTTGTGACATTCCATATCTGGTAATCAAGCAGTTACCTGAAACTATATTATTATTGTTAAACACTACTGTTGCTACAGTCTCTACTTCAATGTTTCAAAGGAGCACACCATCTATCCATCTGGTGAATCTGTCTATACAAGTTAAAGAGTAAGTGATCCATTGGAGGGTTAAAAACTTCATCTGAAAATATTAATTAACTTTAGGGACTTGTCAGTACATTAATTAGTATGCCTTGCATTTCTACTCTTCTGTAAAGCTGCTCATGCTGTACTCCATTGTTACATAGCTTTCTTTAAATTTGGTCCGACAAATTTGGAAGGTACAAGTTTTACTGCAGGGGTGAACCAAGATGTGATCATGCTTGAAAAATGTGATCCCAAAATTGCTTAGGTAAATATGGATGAATTGTTTCCATTGATATGTCCTGACACAGTAGTAATCAGCATTGCAGCTTGACTTGAAATCATTAAAGTTCCTCAACTTTTTCTTGCGAGACAGCTATTTCATCATTGTCCATCATCTCTAATTCTTCCAGCCTGGTCAGATAATCAGCCACTACATTTTCTATCCTGTACGTTTGACACAAGTCAGTTGTGAACTGAGAAATGCACTGGAGATAACTGACTTATGATGTCAAAACTTTCTCTTTCTTCTGTTTGGATGGAACAGTTAATAGGGTCTGATCTGAGTAGACAGATATTTCAAATATTTTATTACTAAGTAAATACTGAAAAGTTCCCTGTCATGCTGAGAAATTCTTCTGGGCATGAGAAAACTTCTCTGAAAAGAAACCAGTAGGAGTCCAAATTCCATCCTGTTTCTTATGTAAAGGCTGGTCCTGTGAAAAAATTTGATGCACCCACAAACAATGCAAGTCACTAGTGCAAGTTGCTGAGATTTTTCTTGCATTTTTCAAACTGTCCTGTTGCTTTTGGACTCCAGTCAGCGTTTTTTTGTCATTATTCATACTTGCCTACAGACAATAACTTAGAAGAGCTTGTTTTTTGTGCAGCATTTTCTAGATAGTATCGATAGAAGTTGAGTATGCAGAGAAATGCTCGCAATTGTTTCACAAATTCTAGATAAGGTGTATTTACATTGTCTGTTATTCTCTCCGTGTTTGGTTTGGTGCCTTCTGAGTTAACAATACATCTCAAACTTTACTTTCTGAGTACCAAACATAGACATTCCAATATTAATCTGCAGACAATACTTCCCATGCCATTTGAGACACATAATAGATGTTGCAAATGTTTTTCCTCCAAACTAGATCATCAGTACATCATCTATCGGGACAAAACAAAAAATCTAATCCTTTCAGCACCTAATAAATCATTGAAAAGTGCTAGATGTGTTCCTTAACCTGAAGGGTCATCTTCTGCTGCTAGTTGGATTTGGTTTTTGAGAAGTCTGTCTTTGAAAATACCTTCTTGATATGAAGGATTAAGTAAACATCATCTATCCATTTGGTTGAGTAGCTATCTGAGAGGATATTGTTATTAAGATGGAAATAAGCCTAACAAAAATGCCTATGCCCATCTGGTTTTACAACCACATGTAGATTACTTACTCACTAGAATTTTGAGGGTTGAATAATGCCACGGTTTAACATATACTGGGATGATTTTGCACAATATGTATTTTGTGTTGATCTATTTTATGAAGCTTGCAAAAGACTGCTGGACCACTAGCTGCTGAGACATAATGCCTAACATCGTATTTATTTTCTTTTAGGACAGCATAGGATTTTGCTAACTCTCAAAATGACTCTAAATTTTCAAAAAAATTACAGGAGATATGAAAAGAATTAACAGTCTCACATGCTTCAGTAGGTGCTTCATTCCCTTTCACTCTCAACTGACTGTCATTATCACTGAGTCTTGTTCTTAAAATCAAGCAGGAGTTGAAAATGACAAAGAAAATCAGCACCTAATGTACTTTAAAAATGCCTGCAACAATAAATGACGATTGAAAATTATGTTTTAGTTCTACAGTGAACAATTTTGAACATTAGGTTGTAATCTGAGAATCATTCATAGCAAACAATTTGTATTCAACATCTTTTGAGTTATCACTTTCTCTTGCTGGTAAGACAGGGATGTCTGCTCCACTGTCTACCAAAAACAGTTGTCCTAAATTGTAATCATTGTCAAACAAGCAAGATTGGTGATCTATATCATCTATGACAGAAAATTTGACTGATATCGTGTCTACCTCTTCTCATTTCCCTGATTTTGCTCTTCAAAAGACCAAAGACATATGTTTAGTCTACAATCTAGATGAAATGAAAATTGTAACAATAGGACTTCCCTATTTCAGTCTAACTTGATTGGCTTTTGCTCCTACTATGGGAATGTTGTCACTTTTAATTTTCTCTAAGCCAGCATTTCAGTTTTCTGATTAGCAAGTGTAATTCATCGAACTGCATAAAAAAACCTGCAGCAGATGACAGCTTCTGTGTTGGTGTTCACTGAACTTCACATTTCACCATTTGATCTGCCATGAGAGTCATATTCTTCAGAAATAGTTAGAATGCTTTCAGTATAACTGGGAATTTTATGTAACCTTAAATTTTAAATGACTTTTTGCTCACATTTTTTCCTGCATAACCTTGCCTGACTCAAGCACACTGACTAATATTTTTATGTGGTGCTCTTCACTGTCCTTGAACATTGTTCTTTCATTCCTTCTTTTTTTTTAGTTAGTGAACAGTAATTTGACTCAGAGCTGACTACCAGAAACCAGAATTTTTCATTGAACTGTTGCTTTAGTTGCAATAATGAGTCATGGAATTACTTTGTGTCAGTTGTTATGCTACTGATATGAAACTGTACTTTACATTGACAAAACCAGATATCTGGTTTCTACACCCAAAATGGCAGTGATTTAACACTGATATTGTCTGCTTCAGCTTTACCTGGAGCTGCAGCATTTTTGTTGTTGGTGTCCATGATGTTTTATTTTTCTATTGGTCCTTCTTGATCATGCCACAAGTGCACTTGAGAGGTGCTATTCTTTACACTTTGCAGTATTTTTGTACTAAATTTAATAAGGAAAACTCGGTTACTTTCACAACTAACCATTTTTTTATTTTTTTTAAACAAAATGTAGCCAAGGTTTCAGGCTGGACGTTTCCACACAATTTCGAAAAAAATATTTATTAAATCAAGTGATCACACTGTTTGAAAAATAATGTACTTTTCGGTCACTATTTTCATTTTAATATGACCCCACAGTTACCTTACTATGCCCTTCTACTATTCATTTTTCTCTCACATTACTTGCTATTGGCCTTCCTGTATCTCTTTTCCTGCATCCTTTTCATTAATGATTATTGTTTTGTTTCATTGTTTTATTTTCATCTGTATTTTTATTTTCCTCTTCCTATTGTGTATCTTACTGTTCACTTTGTTGACCCATCGATTCTTTTCATCTCCATTGTATCTGTGCCCACTAATGGTCACATATTAACTAATGAACATTAATCACAGTACCTTCCTGTCTTTGACAATTAATTTCTCAGTTACTCCACATTGTCTAACCCTCGTACATTCCTCCCAGTGATACACAGTTTACATTGCTGTGTAATTCAACTAGTGCATATAAAGTAAAGTCTGTGACACACAGCCTATGACTGGCTGCTGGCGCTAGAAGGGGAGAGTGGCGAGTCCATCACTCTGATTGCCTTTTACCCTCCAGGAAAGAACCCCAGTACTCATTTGAGCTGAGGTCATCTGGGAGGGAGTGGAATGAGGGAAAAATCCCCACCTTATCCAGGGCTGAACCTGACCTCCAGAGCCAAAGTTTAGTGCTCTACCTCTTAAAGTTTTGTAATAGTGGTTACAGCTCAAATAAAATAACTTTGTGATTGACAGGTGTCTGTGTCAGAGGACAGAGGAAGTTTGACAGATGTCTTTGTCAGAGGGCAGAGGAAGGGAGGAGGGGATTGGAAGGGGGGGGGGGGTGGAGCTTTGTTACTTAGTACGTAGCATGCTAGATGCTTATATGATTAATACTGTTCACTCTGTGGTTTAGCATTCTCCCATCCACCTCATGTAACATGTCCTGCTTGGCAAGGCTCTGTACACACCACTGGCAAAACTCTGCACTGACCATTGGCAAGGCTCTGCATTCACTGACAACACAGGCAACACATTGAGCAAATGGAGCATGAGACAGAACTGCAATTGCTGATGCCTGGCTCCTACCATTCAACTCACTAAAACGTCACTCACAAAGTGTGGTTTCACTGGCCACTTCCTCTGTTTTGTTTGTTAACGCACAAGAAAGAAACTATTTATTCCAAACACTTAAATTTTGATACTTTTTTGTATATTGTTCTACATATAAAACTGCTCAGGTTATAATCACTCCACTTTTTTTTATGTCATATTGGTATATGAAAAAAATGTACACTAATTAATTAGTACAGCATCTATATTATTTCAATAGGGATTTAATATTGATTAAAATATGTCTAAATCTGAAAGTTCTGTTTGTCAGAGATGAGATATTGAAACTATGCCGTGAATTATGTATTGTGAGCTGAGTAGAGTGACAGAACTCATATACATAGCTATTTGCTAATGTTAGCTCTATTCTCATGCATTAAGAGGGGCAGCGATTAAATGATATGAGATGCGTTATTCTTAGTTATTACCCCTGCTGCTGCTAGAAGTGCAAGACAAATATAACTGCATGACTGAGTAGAGCATGGCTGTATTTGTTACACACAGCTAGCTCTATTATACAAGCACTCTAGATATTTTCCTCACAATTGACAAGTTTTTGCTTTGAGTAACCTTGTCAAACTCAATAAAAATTCAGTTTACTCTAAAATGCTATAATATTACAAATATTTTCATGAACTTGTGCTTCACAATTGTAAATGATGTCAGATGTAGTGGATATTCTCCTTTTTTCAAATTCAATTCTTGCGGCTAATATTGTGTGTAACTTTAATATGCAGAAAATAACAGGCCAGTACAACAGTTGCAAGTGTAAAAGAATAATTACATGATGAACAGTTTATTTGTATTCTTTATGTACCCTTGTTCTTATCTCACCTTATTAACATAGTAAACATAGTTCACTCTTTTGTCATTCACAGAGGCCATCTTTTTCCATTTAATATTCTGATACCCATAACTGTTGATTCTGCATTGTGGTTTGTGATACCTCAGCAGCTTACACAGTATCAAAAGATTACAACAATTAATGGGCAAAGACTTGGTGTGGATATTAAAAAAGTATTATTTAAAAAAACATTGGTAAATTCCAGGAAATGCTGATGAGATTTCCTTTAGTTGAGCCTCCAGGGGAAAATACAAGACCCAAACACTAGGCGGTATGGAGTTTACAACTAGTCTATGCAGCTTGTTTGAGTGAGCCACTTCATATATTTAATTGGCCAAATGTTATGGCCACCTACTTATTAGTGTACTGATGCATCCACAAAACAGTTACAGTGTTCCTTGGCACAGTTTCCTCAAACTTTTGACACATGTGGAGAAGTAGTTTGAAGCAGAGGCCTACACAGGTCATGTAATTCCTGTTGATCACTAGGAGGCAGATAGCAAGTTCAGAGCTGATAAGCTGAATGATTTTCTGGATCTGTTTGGTCACAATATCAGATGAATAAGAGGATCTGTAATTTCCCATAATGTTCCTCAAAGCATTGGGAATCACTGAGATCTTGTGACATTTGTAATTGCATCTTGCTGGAAATGTCATTTCCTGAGTATGAGACAACTATTATGAAGGTGCAAATTTTCAGTAATAATATTAATAAAGTAGAAAAATTTTTTTCTGGGGCCTCTTATACCAAAAACAGGTGCAGTACAGGTTCAGGTGAATACCTGCGTTCACATTGTATTGCTGCTACTGCCACTACCACTGTGCCAGGAAGATGTACTCTTGGAAGTTGGAGTGTTCCGACTCAGTCACCTGGCAATAAGTCTAACCCATGACACAAATGTGGCTTGTCTTCTGAGGAGTACCATTTTCAATGATGCTTGATGGATATTTCATTGTCATTTGTGTCACATATTGTCACCATTTCAATGATACTTACTGTCGGCTAGGCATCAGTATCCACTTTATTTATTTATTTATTTATTTAGCATCCAATAGATCACACATGTGATATAGGATTTGACAGAGTCATAAATCATCAGTCTTCCATCTGTTATGGTACTTGGAATTGACTGAATAACTGCTCTTTTATCTGTAGCAACTGTTATATGTTACTTGTTTTATGTAGACCTACTTCCTTCATTGTGTTCTGGATTTGCAATGTCCAGATGAAAATATTCCAAGAAAACAAGACAAAGCAGGGGATGTCTACAAAAATAGACAGGAAAACACAATAAGACACTGGCTTAAGTGAAAACCATTTGAATAGGTGGCTTTCAGACTAGCTAGATTATAAAACTATATCCAGGTAATATCACAAGATAGATTTGGAGAAGCACAAACTATAATCTGAAAACAATTGGACATGTATAAGATATGACCCATGGAACATGAAAATAACTAAACTATAGAATAATACTTTGGTGCAGAATGAGAAAGATGCTATCACATTAATATTTTGTGTCAGTCTCTGAAGCATACTCAGATGACTCATATGGCAAAAGCTTTGCCATTGGAAGATAGTGATCAAGATTTTTGTCTTGGTCTGACACACAGTTCTGACCTCTCAGGAAGTGTCAAGGTGTGTATGTTTTAATAACTTTTGTGATGTCTGATAGCAACCATTGTACTGTACAGTCACAGATTCATCATTTCTGATGAAATGGTGAGAACTAAGTGTAAAGTGACAGGAAGTGCCAGAGATGATGTAACTGAGAAAACTGCAGTGTGAATTCTACAGACAAGGAGAGCAGAAGTATAATTTTATTGTATTTATCAAGTAAATTAGTGACAAAATTCTGTAACTGTTACAAAAATATGATCCTATGACAATGTTTCATTCCTGCTATAATGATTAATTGGAAAGTTTTGACTACAAGCTTAGCTTGATACTGAGGGAAACACTGTCCCAGGTGTATTTTACTCCTCACTGTTTTTCAAGGAAATATTCATTTGTTATAATATAAGTTTTTGATTTATTTTCTACTTCACTCTGGCTTGCTGTACAGTATTTGTAAACCATAAATCATTAAAAAATGTAATTTCTTTGAATTCTTTTGTGGCTGCTGAGAGTTTTGTTTCAGTTGTGACTCACAAACTTATAATAAATTAATTCCAATGTTTTCCCTTTCTTGTGATGTTTAGTATTTGGAAAGAAATCTGATAAATTTATAATATAATTTTTTTTAAAGAAGACTAATATACCAATTAACTTAGTAACTCAGAAGGTAATGGGAAAGGAATATATGGTGGTTTACAGTAAACTGAGACCTCCCTGAAATACAAATTTAAAAAAGTAGTGTTAATAAATGCGAATAGTGATTGGAATTAATTTTAGATTCTGTTTCACTGCAAAATACATGAAACTTAGTTATAAATTATAGAGATAATAGCTGTGACAGATGGATAGTCCATCTTACTACAAAATATACATTTTAAATTATGGAAATAAATACATAGTGCCAAAAGCTTAAACAAGAGCAGAGTTCGCCAACTGCATGTTCCTGTGCTTACAAATAAGATACAGTCACTTGTTATGGCTAAATCAATCTTCTTGTCAACTATCAGTTTGTCTTGTCAATCAGACTCACAATTTATTCATTTAATGGCAAAACATTTGCGCTCCAACACATTTTATTCTGGTCATGTCACTATTACATCTAACATAGCCTTCTTTTCATTTCCTCATCTTTGTTGATGAAGAGTTGTTGTACAACTACTCGAGAGAACATATAAGTGAATTATTACTTGAAGTTTGTGCATGTGGGTGGAATAATGAAAAGATTACTACCATTATCAAATATCACTGCTCCATTCATAGGATAATAATAGCCATAGAAATCACTTTTATGACTACAAGTGTCAGATATCTTTACATAAATAAGTGCGGTAATTTCCAGTAGTTAACAGTTCTTATTACTAATGAAATTTTGACATTATATGTAGTATACTGCAGTGTTATTCATTAATGTATACTCAGCTAAATGTACTAATATCAATGAAGGGTCTGTGAGTTCAGATAGTTGGCAGTAACAAATTAAATATCTTGAGCTTTTAGAACTTTTATTTATTTCCCAATCATCTGTGGGCAGTGCATATTATGTGAATGTTGTCCAAGTCTACAAGCAAACTGATTACAAGGAAAATGAATTACACAAAAATTAGCCTCCACCCATCCCCTCCCACACACACAGGGTGTCCTACCTAACTGTGCAACCTCATTTATTTTTGAACTGAAATAAAATGTGAAAAACGCAATTGGCCAGGGATGCATCTATTTCAGGGACTCACACAATGGGTAGGAATTCATAATCCACAAAGGTCAATGAACACCACTTTCAACACAAAGTTAGGTTTTCTTAAATGGTCTGTGTACGTTTTTTCTACAGAAATGAAAACTAGAGGTACAATTTATGATGCCAGACTTTGTTTTACTGTTCTAAACCTCATACATTCTGAAAATCAAGCTTTAAAGGATCACAACAGTGGCGGTGTTTCAGCCATAATGCATAGGGCAAGGGTTGCCTATACTGCCATGTGGCCTGCTGTCATGGTCTCACACATTGGGCACAAATGCACAATCATTAAAAGCAAACAAACATCACTTTCAGCACAAAGTTATGTTGATTTAAACGGCACATATGTGTTTTTTTCTGCAGAATTGAATACTAGAGGTACAATTTAGTGATAAGATGTGGTTCTAGTGTCCTAGACACAATTATGAATGGCATACAGTCAACAGAAGCTACAAGTTTGTGCATGACATCCAGCACAGAAAATGCATCACCACCATTTGCATCAGTACCTGTGTGGAGATGGTGAATAATTGAGTATGGCACAGATAGTAGTGTTTCCACAGATACTGCTGCACAAGCAGTGGTGACAAATTGTTGTACATCCTCTGGTGTTGTTGGGGGGTCATGGTGCACTCGCTCTTTCACTACACCCCAGAGAATGAAGTCCAAGGTTACTTGGCTGACCAGCTCACAGAATCTCCATGTCCTATCCACCTATTTGGAAACACTGCAGCCACACCTTCTCCAGGAACATCTACATATGGTGTGGAACCACATTGATAGATGCATTTCCAGTCCCATGTCCTCCATGAGGAGGGGTAGTGTCCCGCAGAAATGAGGCATATCACCATCTGGTTAATGTTACCTGATGAAAATAGGGACCCACAAATGGGATGCCACACCAAACATTGACACCCCAATGTTGTTGATGAGCAACTGCATAAAGCCAGTGGGGATTTTGCATGGACCAGTAGTGCATGTTTGGCACATTCACATGATCATAATATGCAAATGAAGCTTCATTTGTAAACAACACAACACGTAGGAAGTCAGGATGACCTCGCAATTCTTCATGGAATGAGATGAAATGTATGCCTATGCAGCCGGCCGCGGTGGTCTCGCAGTTCTAGGCGCGCAGTCCGGAACCGCGCGACTTCTACGGTCGCAGGTTCGAATCCTGCCTCGGGCATGGATGTGTGTGATGTCCTTAGGTTAGTTAGGTTTAAGTAGTTCTAAGTTCTAGGGGACTGATGACCACAGCTGTTAAGTCCCATTGTGCTCAGAGCCATTTATGCCTATGCAAAATTCTCCTGACACTGCTATGGCTTATTCCAGAACCACTTGCAATCTGTCATACACTCACCTGAGGTTGTGCGCCACAGCTGCCAGAATAGCAATTTTTTTTTTCCATGAGACTTGTGCAGATGTTGGAAATGGTATGAGGTGAAGGATGCCATCAATCTCAGTAGTCTTCAGTGTGGACTGCTACAGCTGTGGTTTCATTTCTGTGACAGTCACCACAAATTAACAACATACCTAGATTCTCTTCGCTATTGAAGAACAGTGCATCAACGAGACAACTGCTGCGTCACAGTGATTTTTGCTGTTTGACACTGACAGCAGTACAGCAGGCCTGAGCAAGACACACTAATAGACTGAACTGTGCAGGTATAACATGCAAACTGACAGTAGTCTGCTTACAGCAGGCATCAGGACACTGCAGGCAACCCTTGCCCTGCACATTACAGGAGAAACCATGGCACCTTTGCCTTCCTTTAAAGTCTAGTATTTCAGACTGTATGTGGTTTACAACAGTGGAACTAAGGCTACCATAACTAATTGTAGCTCTAGTTTTCATTCTTGTTGACAAAAAGTATGCGTGTCATTTTAAAAAGACACATAACTCTGTGTTGAAAGTGGAGTTTGTTGACCTTTCTGGGTAATGCATTCCTGCCCATTGTGTGAGCCACTGACACAGCCAGCCATTGCATTTTTCTTTTTTGTTTCTTTGCTGAAATATGTGAGGTGGCTAAGTTAGCTGGGACACCCTGTATTATTACAACAACGTCATGAAAAGGATAGACTGCTACTCACTACATAGTGATGTTGAGTCCCAGATAGGTACAAAAAGACTGTTGTACGCTTGAGCCTTCGGCCAAAAGCCCTTCTTCTTAACTAGAAAGTACAGCTCACACACACGTGACCACTGTCTCTGGCCATTAAGACCGGACTGCAAACAAGTGTGCCTGAAGGGAGAAGCAATTTGTGGGTGATGGGAGTTAGGAGGAGGCTGGGGCAGGGAGAGGGAGGGATTGGAGGAGGGGAGGACAATAAAGTGCTGCTTGTGGGAGCATGTAGGGATGTGGTGGGGGCAGGGTAGGGAAGCTAGGTGCAGGGGTGGCTAGATGTAGTCTGGAGATTAGACAGAGGGAAGGGGGCAGAAAAGGAGAGAAGTGGTAGGAGGGGGGAATAAGACTGATGGCTGTGTTGGTGGAATAGAAGGCTGTGTAGAGCTGGAGTCAGAACAGGGAACGGGAAAGGTGGGTGAAGGACCGGGACTAGTGAAGGTTGACTTCAAGGATGTTATGGGGCTGTAGGATATACTTCAAGAAAACTTCCCACCTCTGCAGTTCAGAAATACTGGAGTTGATAGGAAGGATCCAGATGGTGAAGGTTGTGAAGCATTCATTGAAGCGAAACACATTGTGTTGGGCAGCATATTCATCAACTGGGTGCTCCAGCTGTATGTTGGCTACAGGTTGTTGGTAGCCATTAGAGCAGATAGACAGCTTGTTGGTTGTAATACCAATATAGAACACAGTACTGTGGTTGCAGCTTAGTTTGTAGATCACATGACTGCTTTGAGAGGTAGCTGTGCAATTGATGGGATAGGTGATTCCTGTGACCGGACTGGAATAGATGGTGATGGGAGGACATGGGACAGTTGTTGCCAATGTGTCTATTACAGCAATATGAGCCATGAGGCGAGAGGTTGGGAGCAGAGGTGGAGCAGGGATGAATAAGGATATTGTGTAAGTTTGGTGGGCAGTAGAATACAACTGTGGAAGGGCTGGAAGGAATAGTGGGGGAGGATATTCCTCATTTCAAGACGTGAAGAGAGGTAGTCAAAAAGCCCTGGTGGAGAATGTGATTAAGTTGGTCCAGTCCTGGGTGGTTCTGAGTCAAGAGGGGAATGTTCCTTTGTAGCCAGATGGTGGGAATGTAGGAGGTTGTAGGTGACTGGAGAGACTAGCACAGGGGATCTATTTCTGTACAAGGATGGGAGGGTAAGTTTGGTCTGTGAAGGCCCTTAATGAGACCCTTGGTACATTTGGAGAGGGATTGCTCATCACTACAGATGGTATGGCCATGGATGCCGAGGCTATATGAAAGGGCTACTTGGTATGGAATGGGTGGAAGCTGTCAAAGTGAAGGTATTTGTGGTGGTTGGTACGTATGATATGGATGGATTTACTGATGAAGCCATCATTTAGGTGGAGGGGAACATTGAGGAAGGTAGCTTGTTGAGCTGAGGATGACCTAGTGAAATGGATGGGGGAGAAGGTGTTGAGGTTCTGGAGGAATGTGGATAGGGTGACCTCACCCTCAGTCCAGATTGGAAGATGTCATCAGTGAATCTGAGCTAGGTGAAGGGTCTGAGATTCTGGGTGGTTAAGAAGGACTCCTCTAGACGGCCCATGAATAAGTTGGTATAGAATGGTGCCATGCAGTTGCCCATTGCTATACCATAGATTTGTTTGTTGATGATTCCTTCAAAGGTGAAGTAATTGTGAGTGAGGATATAGTTGGTCATGGTGACCAGGAAAGAGGTTGTAGATTTGGAGTCAGTCGGGTGTTAGGGAAGGTAGTGTTCAATAGCAGCAGGGCCATAAGCATTAGGGAAGTTAGTGTAGAGTGAGGTGGCGTTAATAGTGATGAGCAGGACGCCATATGGTAAAGGAAAGAAACTGTGGAGAATTGTTGGAGGAAATGGTTGGTGTCTTTTACCTGTGACCTACCCCTCCTCCCCCCCCCCCCCCCTCTATAAAATATACCAACCATTCCCTCCACTGACTCTCAAAGTTCCTGTTCTGTTACCAGTGGTGCCCTGCTCGTCACTGTTGATGCATCTAACTTTACACTAGCATCCTTAATGCCCAAGGCCTTGCTGTTATTGAACACTACCTTTCCCAATGCCTGATAGACTCCAACCTATAAATTCGTTCCTGGTCACCATGACCAACTATATCATCATCCACAATTATTTCACCTTTGAGAGCATCACCTACAAACAAATTCTTGGTACAGTAATGGGCATCCACATGGGACCATCCTATACTGACTTATTCATGTGCCACCTAGAGGAATCCTTCCTAACCCTCCAGAATCCCAACCCCCTCACCTGGTTCAGATTAATTGATGACATATTCGTGATGTGGACTGAGAATGAGGACTCCCTATCTGCATTCCTAATTAAACTCATCCCCCAACCCGGTCCTCCTCAGTCCAACAAGCCACCTCCATCAACAAGTCACCTCCACCCATTCCACATCAAGAATCCCTTTTCACACAGCCTATACTCGGGTCGATGTAAGTTGATCTCTGACAGCTGCAGTGGGCTAGGCACGGCAGCTTCGCAAGCCTAAATCAACCAATAATGTAACGCCATTTTGTAAACGTCCGTATAGAGACACCTCAGTGTTGTCACAGTTCTGTAGATGGCTACTGTTCTTGCCTGCATCCATTGGTGCTTCACAACTGCAAACTGGTAACAGCACTTGAGCTGTCAGGGATTTTCTTATGCTGTCTCAAATATAGCTACCTGTGGCCTTTGCATCTGTAATGACAAGCAGCCACTCTCCAAATATACCACGGGTGTCACTGAGGTCTTCACAGACCAAACTTACCCTCCCAACCTTGTACAGAAATGGATCTCCCATGTCTTGTCCCTCCAGTCACCTACCACCTCCTACAGTCCCACTGTCCAGCCACAAAGGTGCACTCCTCTCTTGACTCAGTACCACCCACGACTGGACAACTAAATCACATTGTCCACCAGGGTTTTGACTACCTATCATCACGCCCTGAAATGAGAAATATCCTCCACCACTACCCTTCCCTACCCTCCCACAGTTGTATTCCACTACCCACCGAACCTACTTAATATCATTGTCCATATCTACTCCACCTCTGCTTCCAAACCCTTGCCTCATGGCTCATATCCCTGTAATAGACACACATGTGAGAACTGTCCCATACATCCTCATACCACCATCAAATCCAGTCTAGCTGCAGGCATCAACTATCCCATCAAATGCAATGCTACTTGTGAAAGCAGTCAATTGATCTACAAACTAAGCTGAAACCACAGTGCTGTATTCTGCATTGATATTACACCTAACAAGCTCTCTAACTGCACTTAAGGCCACCAATAACCTTTGGCCAACAGACAGCTGGACCAGCCAGTTGATAAATATGCTGCCTAACACAATGTGCTTCACACCAATGACTGCTTCACAGCATTCACCATCTGGATCCTTCCTGCCAGTACCAGCTTTTCTGAACTGTGCAGTTGACAACTCTCCTTGCAATATATCCTATGTTTCCATAACCCCCTTGGCTTCAACCTTTCACTAGTCCCTGTCCTTCACTTACCTGTCCCCTTCTCTGCTCCCACTGCAGCTCTACACAGCCTTCTGTTCCACCAATGCATCCACTAGTATTTTTCCCCTCCTCTACTTCTTTCCTTTTCTGCCCCTCACCAAACCGCTGAATGTACCTAGCTGCCGTTTCCTATCCCCACCACATCCCTGCATGCTCCCACAAGCAGCACTTTACTATTCCCCACCCCTACCCTATAATCCCTTCTCCTCCCAACTTCAGCCTCCCTTCCTCCATCTACACCTATATACACTTCTATATACATACTTCGCAAGCTCACCATCCACAGCTCACTTTTCTAATCAGGTATAGTTGCTCAAGACCAGCCTCAGTGGTCAGAGTCAGTGGTCATATATGTGTGTGTTCTCGGACTGTGTGTCTGTCTTCTACTTTAGCAGAAGGCCTTTTGGCTGAGAGCTCAAATGTACAGCATTCTTTCTGTTGTGCTGTCTGTGACTCAATATCTGTTCTACATGATGAGTATCAATCTAGCCTTCTCAAAATATTCTCTCTCCCCTCACTCCCCCCCCCCCCATCCGCCCCCCCCCTCTCTCTCTTTCTCCAGCTGTTCACTTACATAATAAAATAAAACACCTGCAGACATTATTTTCATGTTACATTATTATATTGCAATCAGTTGTACAACTCAGTACACCATCTTCAGACCTTAACTGATGCTTAGGGGGTGAAGCACAATCATATACGTGACCCCATCAGTGGTCAACACCTCTGAACTGACTTCCACAGAATACTGTAAAAATTATTTTGTGTCTGTGTTGCGAATACAACATCACTTTTACAGTATTTGCTCACACCATATTATTCCCCACTCTTTTGGCTACAAAACCCTATTTTTCCACATAATCTCTGTTAAGTGTGACAGCCTTATACCACCATCCTAGCAGGGCCTCTATGCCTGCATGGTACCAATCTGTCCAGTGGTACATGCCTTTGAGTATTCTAATTGTTGGATGAGTGTGTCAACACTACCAACAGAGATATCCAGCTGTGAAAGGAGGTGTTTGATTGTGGTCTGTTAATCACATTCTAGAACTCACTGCTGTATGCGGCTGGCCAGCACGTGGGAGATCGGACAGGTTTGCATGACCTTCTTTTGATGATGACAGATGCCTTGTCCAATAACTCACCATGCTTTTGTTCACTGCCAGGTCTCTGTAGATGTACTGCAAGCACTCTTGAATATTTACATTGCTCTAGTTTTCCACCAAAAGAAGCTTAATGAGAACACTCTGCTTGTAACACTCCTCACTTACAGAAATCATTTTGAAGGCTAGCGTATAGTGCTGCCACCCATTGAAACTTCACAAAACAATAGTGGCTGAAGTGGGAATATTCGATGATGTCCGACAGCAAATTTTGCATTTATTCAATCGAATTTGTCCAAAAAAATGTGTTGTATTACTTATTGAATACCCTCATAGTTTCACAGATTGTAGTGAAATTAAGTTTTTATTCTTCTATGAACAGATGCTATGCATACATTTATTTTTCATCCTGTCTTTGTTTTTTGTTCTATTATTAAATCCTTGTTGAATGAATGATTAATTCCAAATTCTTAAATTTGCATTTATATGTTCTTGACTGTCATTATTATTGAAATACTGATAGACTTAATGCAACTGCCTTCAATTTTTCCCTATTTTTCAAAAACAGTTTACACAGGAATCAGTTGCTGTCCTGAAGTGTGACAGAAGAGGAGGAGGCCATTCTCCTATTCCTCTGAAGGAGGTTCACACACATCTGTCTTGAATTTAGCAGTTGTTATCTTCTGTGACAGGAAAAATTATAATGTGGCATCTTAAGATGGGATTTGGAATCCTGCATATCATCTCCATGAAAATCATGAGTCTTTCTCTGTATGTTTTCAATTTCTTACTCTCTGTTTCTGAACAGAATATCTGGTTGTCTGTAAGAAATTGCCTAAAACCACACTCAGGCTTCTCAAAATTCAATTCAAAATTTTATAATCATATGTAGTAACATGCTTCATACAATCAAAGATTGTGACATGGTGACTTATCACTTCTAACATTAAATAAGACTAATAAACTTAATCCTATGTTATAATACATATGTTGTTACCTCTTCAGCAGCCACTATTTTTTATGATTGTCATTAAAAAACCTATGGTTCTAATACATACTGTGTTACTTCTTCAGACAGGTAATATTATCTATGGTCATCATTAAAGAAATAATCTCCACTGTAGTAGCATGTAGGCTACTTATCAGAGATTTTTCCTGGTCTCCTTCAGTATTTCTTAGATTTGGGTCACACTTCCCCTTTCACATTTTATTCACAAAATTCATGCGCATGTAATTTGGAGTTTTTTCATGCAGTTTTAGTCTGTGGGTTGTTAACATGCAACTTCTCTATGTTTAGTCTCATTCTGAAGTAAGAAAAAGTTGCCCTAAAAAAAGTTGTGGATTTCTCTTATTGAAAATGAGGGTCTCCATGCAAGTAATGGACATTAGATTTCAGTCTCAAAATAAAGGTTTGCAGTGTTGTTTCTTTTAGTGCCCACCATGGCTCAGATAACCTTTTTTTAGTCTAAAAGCTTTGAGTAGTTTACTATTCTCTAATGCCAGAAAACAATGCTATGCCTAATTAATAAAACAAAATATGCATAATATACAGTTTTTTCAGCTAAATCAGTGACATTATACAAGCTGTCCATAATATAAATGGAACTGTTCAGTTGAGTCAGTACACTGTCCACGTGATTACTCCACTACATAATTTTGTTTACTAGTACACCAAGGAATTTGACATAGTCTGCAGTGTCCAATTTTTTTGTCCTTATAGTTTATTTCACTTATACACTGTGCAGATTGTTTTGTGTTGAAATGAATAGTTTCTGTTTTTGCAAAGTTTAATTTTAAATTATTATTTTTGACCCTTGTTTCTCCTTTTCTAAGTGTGTGCTCAATACAGTGGATTAAGTCTTCATTGGTTTTGCAGTAGACTGTCAGTGTTGAATCATCTGTATTGAGGATATCATGTACACAATAAGATGGAGACCTTTTCCTCTGATTTTCAAGTGGTAAAGTATGGGGTTGCACAAGGCTCAATACTTGGTCTGCTAATGTTTATATTGTATGTAAATGACACGGCAACATCAGTAAAAGAAAATGCAATTGTGTGTGCAAATAATATATCCCTCATTCTAAATAACAGCTCAATAAATAATTTAGAAACAAGAACTGTCATGGACATAGAAAGGGCAAATGAATATTTAAGTGAAAAAAATCTATTTGTAAATGAAAAGAAAACATCCTACTTGGAAATACTTGCAAAGAGAAAAACAAATGAAGAGAAACTAAATATAAGTCTCTGAAATTGGTTGCATGTATGTAGTAAACTAAATTAAAAATTTTGTTTTGCTTATGTTTTCACTAATTATTTTATAATTGAAATTGTATATGTATACTGACATACCCATTTTCACTCTAAACAGCGATCAAAGGATGAATAAATAAATAAATAAATAAAAGGTTGGTTTTGTACTGAACCTGGCACGGTATATCATTGATATAATACAAAAATAGTTACCCTTATATTGAACCTTGTGCAACACCCAATTATGTGTGTCTCTCCAAACCAGAGAGAAATTTGTTGTCACTGTTATTAACAGTTGCTCTTTGTTTCCTGTCCACTAAGTATGATGACATCTAACTAAAAGACTTTCCTTGAAAATCAGATTGTCAGTTTTCAGTGAAGCAGGTCATGATTTACAGTACTGAAAGATTTGGTAAGACCACAAAAGACATCTGACACACACATTCTATTGTTGTAACATCTGCTGACTTTAGTTACCAATTAATTATGTGTATTGGTTGTTCTGCAACCTTTTCTGAAACTATACTGGCTATGTAAAATTATGTTCTGGAATGAATTATAATTTTCTTTCTGATCATATACCGTTTTTTCAAATACTTTTGAGAAAACTATAAACAACAAGATAGGTCCACCGTTTCCAATTTCATGTTGTTTACCTTTTTATGAACTGTCTGAAATTCTGCATATCTTAGTCAAACTGGAAAACACCCTTTGTCAAAAGACTGATTGACTGACTTTTTAATTTTATTTTACTATCCATCCATAGGCAATAAATATTGTACGGATGTTGTGTAAGTGTACACATAAATTTATTGGAAACCATTTCAAGGAAATGGAACATACAAACATATAAATAAAAAAGTACAGAGAAAAATATATAAAGTTTTTGTATGTCCATCCTTTTGGCAGGAGGTCTCTGGGACAATGGCCGTTTACTATTGTGACAAAATAAAACATCTACAGCCATCCTTATGATTTTATTATATTTTGTTGCAACCAGTTTCAAAGCTTCAGTGTGTCATCTTCAGGCCTGTATGCATAAAACAGTAACAATAGCATTATCAACTTCTCAATCAAGTTATATCTAAAAACAAAGATGATGTAACTCACCAAATGAAAGCGTTGGTATGTTGATAGACACACAAACAAACACAAACACACACTCAAAATTCAAGCTTTCGCAACCCACGGTCGCTTCATCAGGAAAGAGGGAAGGAGAGGGAAAGACGAAAGGATGTGGGTTTTAAGAGAGAGGGTGAGGAGTCATTCCAATCCCGGGAGTGGAAAGACTTAACCTTAGGGGGAAAAAAGGACAGGTATACACTCACACACACACACACACGCACACACACACATATCCATCCGCACATATACAGACACAAGCAGACTTGTGTCTGTATGTGTGCGCATATTCTGTCTGATTTCATAATTTACTGAGGAATAAACTAGCATGCGAGAGTCTCCATATCCATTAGCTGGACAAGAGATAGTAGCCAGTCTGTAGCCTGTAAGTTTATTGCGGAGACTGATACTTTCAATTGTAAGCCAGTGTTAATTTAGACATATTATCTTTACCTACTGTTTCATACTTTCTAACAGAATTTGCAAATCATAAAGCATGCTCATCATAGACCTCCAATATTCAGATGCATAATGATATTACTGCTGTGTACATTATCAGGTAAAGTATCTTTAAAACAAGATAAAGAAACTTCCACCTGTGTATTGAATACTTGTTCCTGATCATTAATATTGGACCAAACGTGGTTGGCATTGGCCACTTTCCCTAGTTTTTCTGGGTGTGAGACTGTAGGATGATGGCTTTGCTTTTACAGCTGCTTTCGTGCATTATTTTGTCAACAACTTTGTTTGAATCTGATGTGTTTTTTCTTACCAGATTGGTATAGGCATTGTCCATACATTGTGAAAAAGGCATTTTCATGGTTGTTGACATCCAGGAGTCTTATGTGTTTACATTTCCAAACTTCTTCGCAAGCTTAACAACAGCTGGCACATTCATGATCTCTACAGCAGAGTTCAACACAAGGTTTGAAACACTGTGCGCATGAATGTTACCAAAAATTTTGACTTTGATGCCGTAATGTGTGTGTTTTGTGTTTTGCTGTTGAGAGCCAGACCAACAACTGTTAATCAGGTATGTTGATTCTCTGGCTGCTGGACTACCTCACTGTCTTATAAACTAGCATTGTGTTGATTTAATAAACTTTTAGTTATGTTATTTGTAGTATTGTGACAGTAAAATATTGTACTCTAATCCAGGAAAAGCTTGTTCATAATTCTTATTAAATCATCAAAATGCTACTTTCATCATATTATTGCAGGTAAATGATGAGATAGTTTTTTAAAGAAGTCCACAGCTAATTCAACCCATCATCATTGTAAAAATTAAGCTCCACATCTAATGATCTCACTTATGAAAAGATACAGTATCATATCAGGGAAGGTTTCCAAATACAATTGGTCACATTTTCTCTCTTTTTCTGCTCATCAAGTGAGTTTCTGAATTTTCCGTAACTTACCATTAAAATATTAATATAATAGAGGGAAACATTCCACGTGGGAAACAGTTTGTTGTGAAAGCTTGAATTTAGTGTGTATGTTTGTGTTTGTTTGTGTGTCTATCGACCTGCCAGTGCTTTCGTTTGGTAAGTCACATCATCTTTGTTTTTACCACTAAAATATGTATTTCAAAATGTCATGGGGCACAAGGTTTCTTTGGACTTTCACTGAAAACTCATCACAAGCAGTTATTCCAAAATCATTACTCTAGTAAAACATATATGCAAAATTTAATGAACTAATTTTTTTCTAAACTTTGGATTTTTTAGTCGAAGTCATGGTAATATCAGTGACTGTCATTTTATCGATTCTGTAAACTAAATTTTGTTATCTAATGATTAATGGAAAATCTTATATAAAGATGTGAAACAAATACTAACAAAGAGATAGAGGGGCTGGCCAGTACTTACCTCAGCTCAATACAGCCGGTAGATACACAAAACAGAACAGAAAATTTACGTTCCTAGCTTTCGGAACTTAGTTCCTTCGTCAGGGAGGAGAGAGGGGAAAGAAAGGGAAGAAGGGAAAGTGGATTCAGTTACTCACAACTCAGGTTATGAAGCAACTGGGAAAGGTAAACAGGGAGGGTATCAAGTTTGGAGGCATGGTTGTCAGAGCTCTGTGTGCTCTTTTAGTGTGCCAGTTGACATCTCAGTGGTTTCACTATTTGGTGAGTGGTCTCATTTACTCCTAATTTTTTTATATATATATCTGTGTGCTCATAAAATAGGCAAGTCGTTTTGGTTTTAAGCTTGGAAATACATGTGTACAGCCTTTAAAGTAGAGACTCAATTATATATAACACACAATACTGTTTATCATATTTACAAAACATGACACTGCACTTTAATACCTGCCTGATCTACGTAGGTTGTGTAAACTGTAAATTATGATATACATTATTATTCTTAATTGTGTGTCAGTGCTAGTGCATTTCCTCCTAGTGTCACACATAAATTTTATTAGTCGCTAAATGAATAAGTAACTTCATCTTCTTGAACTTATTTGCCCATATACTCTATCAGATTATAGAATTCGTTTTATATCAGCAATTTTTTCAAGATTATAGAGAAACTCTTCTAAGTTTTGAGACTTTGTAGATTCCTTGGGAGTGCTTACATTAACTTAATTCCAAAACATCAAGACCCTTTTGCAAATATTTGTAGCCTATGTGTAAGGTAGCACAATAATGTTAATTTGTGGTATCTCATAATGCAGTCACTGTGGTCCTGAATAAGTATAGTCATTGAAAAATTAAAGTATTAAGATGCTTAAAACAATTTCTACGAGATTCTTTGCAGGTCTCTTTCAATATAATCCAAAATACTTTCATTTGTAGTGAAAAGTCCACCTGCTTAGCTGAGTGGTAACATGCTTGCCTACCAAGCAGTGGGCCCAGGTTCGATTTCCAGCCAGGTTGGAGGTTTTCTCCAGTCATGTACTGGGTGTTGTTCTGTCCTTGTCATCATTTCATCATCACCAATGTGCAAGTTGCCCATTGTGGCATCACCTGAAATTAGACTTACATCCGGCGGCCGAACTTCCCTAGACAGCGCCTCCTGGCCAACAATGCCACACAATCATTTCATTAGTTTTGTAGTGAAAAAATTCTTTTCATCATTTTGATATGGAGCTCCCTCACACTGTGAATCCATATTACGTATGTAATTCAAAACAGCTATATTACGTATGTAATTCAAAACAACTATGATAGACAGTGCACAAGAGCTCTTGATATTCATACTGAGGTCATTGTCTACTTACAAATATCACTAAGATTGACTTATTGGAAACATTGTTAACTTTTGTTTCGATTTTAGCTCACTATTATTTGTTATACTCAGTACTTAAATCAAATTACTTTGTGCAGTTATCCCTAATCCAAAAATAGGGCCACGACTTGTTGTTTTTTCTCACAAACAATGTATATAGGTCTTTTTTAGATTAATAAGTTTGTTTTCCATGAGCCGCTGTGCTGTGTTATTGAATATATGCAAGCGTTTTTCTCAAATGTCTCAAAATAGTTGCCTAAATGCAGCAAAGGCGTATCTTCTGCATACTGTATCTTTTTCTCATTTTCATCTCTTTGGCAATTAATAGACCAAGGTGGGACCCTATTACAGATTCTTGAGGTTTCCAATACTTTATCCTTCTAATTTCTGATCTATATAAGATGAATAGGTTCAGCCTATAGTCTAGAGGTGGTAATCAGGTCAGCCAACACACTAATGTTTGACTGCAGTGTCTGATAAGTGTCTTCAGTGAAGGAAAACAAATTTTTCCACGTAAAAAGGACAGGAAAGAAAATTTTAATGCTTCTTCTGTAGCATCATGAACAATTCTTTTAATTAACTAATTCCGTAAACAATAATTTCTAATGTGCAGAAACCTCTGTTGATCATACAGGAAGACACAAACAGTTAGTGTTGACTTCTTAGAACTGTTACTCCACAAGACCGATTTAGGAAGCAAATAACATACTAGGACACCAATGCAGGAACTTCTATAGCAGTTTCTATTATCATTTTGAAAATTTTAACACTTTCAGCTGTAACTAGACCTTGAATATATTTTTTTTCAGTATTTTAGATATGTTCATGATGAGCAGATGTGTTTAAAGAAATGTATTGCTGAGGTATTGATACCTGTGTCTTACGAAAAATGCATTCTGTGATTAGTCTTCAAACTCAACTCTAAAATGAGGATTTCTGGGTACTCGGAACCTCCAAACTGTTTGGAAACTGAACTACTGTGTACATATTGTAAACATCCATTCTTCTTTATGATTTATTTAAACCTCACACAGTATATGGAAAACATTAAAATCTCAGTTTTCTGGGCCGTTGCCTTATTTGTTGCTATATCATGAAAATGGTTAAGGTGATGGAAGAAGGTCAAGGAAACAAAAAAGTGTCACATTTCATAAAAATATTTCTTTTTATGATGATGGTATAGTAACTGAGCAATCATATAAATTTGAATGAAACCTTTTATTCCCTACTAGCAGCAGCAGCAGCAGCAACAACAACAACAACAACAACAATAATAATAATATTAATAACACCAGTAAAATGACAGTACTAATAACAAAAGTATTAAATATTATGCTTTCCTTATAAAAAGACTGAACATGTGGATGTTTTGTCTAAATACCCAAAACTGTTAAAATTTCTCTATTCTGAAGGGAAGAAACAGTGACGAAAATATATATACATTGCTAAAATTATGATGGTTCTGTTTGTTGACTGCTATGTGTTGCATCATGAAAACATAAAATTTATAACAAACATGTACATCTGCACAATGTAGCCATGCAGTTGGTGAAGTTTGCGAGTGATTAGCATATATAGATAAAATAACTTTCTTTTGCTTGCTGCATCTATCCTATCATCAATGTACTAAAAGATGCTACATTTAACTCCCCTGCCTATCTTCTCTCTCTCATCTGTATCCTTGCACTGTATCCTGTGGCTCTTGTGTTTCAGACTGTGCCACTAGGACTCTTGTTGGTAAATCATCTCACCTTGTTATTACTGTAGCAGTATTAAATGTTTGTTTTGTGATGAAATGTGGGTAGCAATAAGCATCTTATCTTGCTTGTGTTTATTGTTGTTTTTGCAGCAATCACTTCTATTGTCCTTGCAGCTAAACTGTTTTATGTGATGTCAAGCATTCTTGGCATACTAAATATCAATAACAGGGTGGTTTCTGGTTGTTCTGCCAGATGATATTACAGAATACAAAGAATACTTTAGCACGTGTGTTTGTGTGTGTGTGTGTGTGTGTGTGTGTGTGTGTGTGTGAAGTGAAAAAGAAAAAGAGTGTGAGAGAGAAAGAGAAAGAAAGAAGGCACATGTGTCCTGGATCTTCACAATATCGATCAATGAAAATAAAACAAAAAGTAATGTTATTATTATATCATGATAGCAAGATCTCCATTTCAAAGCATTGACTTTAAAGAAAAGGTAAGAAAAGTTTCCATCTGATCAGCTGAAATCATTATCCTGATCTAATAAATTTTTCACAATGAAATTTCACAAAAACTCTTTCATAATGTAAGCAGACTTTTAGTTAGTTTTTGCTTGGGTGACAGTTTCACTGTGTCATAGTCGATGGCATGCCCAAAAGCATATGATGTTCTGGAGTGATGAGCTTGCTGAGCTGAAGAAGCCACTTATGACGTTGTTTCTTGTACTGCTATTTGATTATGCAGGCTGAATTATGTCATATCATATTGATTAGGGATGTGATAAACATCTGGTCTGTAAAAGCCCAAATCATTTTTGATTTGTTGGAGCAAGGCACAGATCTTGGTTGAAGGACAGAAGATACATTTGTATGATACATATGTTTGCTGATATGTTGACAGCACAGGATAAGTATGCAATAAATTTTGTCTTCTCCTACTCATTCAGTTCCTTCTTATTCTGTACTCACTCTCTTATGAAATATGTTGAACTTAATACTTTGTGTAGCCATTCTTACTTGGTTATTTCTGGAGAAAACTATTCTCAGCTGAGATAATTTGATGCTAAACTTCTTCTGTTGGCTTGTGCACTGTAAATAGGCACCTCAGTAAGCCATTGCACCCAGATTGGTGGTAAGAACTGGATGCATACAAATACTATTGTTGTATGTCAGCTTGTACTAGTTTTTTCCTCTTTGGTGTCCAGGAAAAATAACTGATGGTGCTTTTCCATGTCCACAGTAAAAGTATTACTTTAATTGAGAGAGTTCAGACAACAGAGGGAAATCTGTAGCATAAGTTGTCTCTATACTATGAATTTATCTCAGACACATTTTAAAAACAAAATTGGCTGCAGTACTGTTAATAATGCAGCATTCTCTTCAGAGTACATTACAAAGAGATTACTGACAACCAAAGAGACAGGTCTTCTTTTGTTGACAGCATCTGTTTCTAGTACACCCCACTGAACAGGAAGTGTGTTTCTAAGTCAATTCAAGTATGAAGTAGTCCACCATACAGCTGTCAATTTTTCAGTGACTGTTTATGCCAACTCATTTAATAGAGTCCACATGAATAGTGAGACTGCATTAAAACTCCCAATACCAAATGAGGTGGCGCAGTAATGAGACACTGAACTCACATTTAGGAGGAAAATTGTTCAGATTCCTGTACAGCCATCTGGATTTATGTTTTAAGCTGTTTCCATAAATTGCTCAAGGCAGATACCAGGCTGGTTCCTTTGGAAAGAATGTGGCCTATTTCGTTCCCCATCCTTCACCAGTTTGATCTCTAATGGCTTTGTCAGTGTGGCTTGGTGGCTCAATGCCAGATTATGGATCCAAAGGTCTTGGGTTTAATCCCTGGAGAGTGTAGCATTTTTATGTGTCACTTTTTACTTCCTTCATCTTTGAGAATGTCTGTTAATGTGAAGAATTCTGAGTTGCATTGTTGTTTGGAATCCATGTTAAACTGTAGGTACATCTAAAGCAGGTTGATAGATCAGTTCAGAGGTTGGAAGAAGGCAAAGACATACCATCTGTAATTGGACCACTATTAGTGAAATACTGTAGTGTTCAAACCAACCTTCATGTTGATGACAGCTTTACCTATTTTTTACTGTTGATAGGATGTAAAGGTCCTAATCTTCCTTTTCCTTAAAATCCCTTGGAATCAATGTCACTAAAGGGAAACTACTTTAAATGATCAATAAAGTCTATTGAGAATTTTGTTAATCTTCCTCATAATTCCCTATAAATACCAAATAGTGTCCTTAAGTGTGTTGGCAGTTGTATATGGCTGCACTGATGTTACTGACCAGGACATTAAAGTATTGTTTCCCTATGCCTCTCAGACAGAATGGTCATTGGTAAGCTAAGAAATTTTTGGGTACACTGAGTTTTTTAATATGTACCTACTTGTTGCATTACATTTTATCCCAAGATAACATTGATTTTTAGGCATATTTTGCATTTCTGAGATGTATCAAACAGTGTAAAAATGCATTGGCCCTGCTAATACCAGCTAACTAAGCAGTCATTTCCACATACTCTCCAAAAATGTATAGAGGATTGCCAAACATATATTGAGTTCCATTTGGTTAGATAATGATGGCAGAATAGTTGGTTGCCAAAATTTACATGGCTTTATAGCAGAAAACCCAGAAACCATCCAGATACACTATTTCTGATGTAGTTTTTATTTCTACACTGTCCAGAATTGTTGTATATTGTATATAGTAATTTAATTTATGTGTTTTCCCTTTATGCTTTTTACTGTACTTAGTCAGCTCTGTTAATTTTCAATATGCAAAGATGATAGTATTGCTAATTGTTGTTTTGCCATGTGTAGCAGTTATGTGGCATGCCATAATAGAGAAAACTGTTAAATTTTAATATTTTTGTAGGTTCCTACACAATTATTTTTGTTTGTACACAACATTTTGTACATTGCTCTAAAATTTAACAAAAACATGTATGAAGTACCTTACAGTATACATTTATAAACTACTTTTATTAGTATGTTAAGAAAAAATTTATACTTGTTCATTCTTAATTATAATGACCTAAGATTCAATATGATTTTTTTATAATGACTTTCAAAAATTTTTGCTACCAAGATAGGAAACTATATTCTACAGTCAACAGATTGGCATAGATGTTTCATTCTGCACTCATATGAAAATGGTATGAATGATATAATAGCTAAATACTGTGTTCCCTGATGCTAGTCTGTACTGAAATATTTAAAAAATAGAATTAAACCACTTTATGGCATCACTAATAATTCACATGAATGGATAAAGTCACTGCCATTTATTAGTCTCTCCACATGCTCAGTGCTTATTCCTTCATTTATTATTTTTCTGTATTGGTTTGAGGGTGGATGAAAATACCTTACTAAAACAGAAATACCAAAGCTCTGTGGCCATGTTTAATTAGTTAAGACTTCTGATGGTACACTTACAAAATTTATTAAATTATCAAGGAATCAAATAAACATGCATTTCACATGTAATTCTAAATAAATCCTACTGCATTAAACAAAATGCTATTTACCTTGACCTATGTGCCAGTCTGTCTGGTTGAATTAAGGTTTATTCATCTTTTATACTCATCAGCTGCTGACAAATACCGAGAGAAAGTACTTGGTATTAGAATATCTGTTCCCAAGTTTTCACAATGTGGTTGCAGGTGCTAAACCATGAAAGATCATATTTTCTAATGACTTAACAAAATCCAAACCAAAAAATATGAAATACAAATCCATGGTTGGCAGTTCATAAATCCATTGTACCTATGTCTGAATGACTAATTGCAACATAAATAATGGGAGGAGTAAAGATAACAGCTCACTGTAGTTGAGATGTTGAATGGTCAATAGGCACATAAACAAGACTGAAAACCAAATGCTTGCACTCTGTTCAGTTCAATTCAATTTATTTAGTGCCCTTGTATTTCATAACATACAATGATATAGGATTTGTTATACAAGTTATTACATAGATAACAGTACATGAAGTTCGTAATTTATGTCTCACATCTCACTGTCAAGGAACATTGAGCATGTACATCAGCAACTTACTTGACATGTGGGAGGACATCAGAGATATTGGCTATGAACATTCATTATTTCCAGGTTATGTTTTTTTGTGTGTAGTCATCAAGTGATGAGTTCTTCAAATGTCATATAATAAATATCGCATTTGTATAAAAAGGTATATTATGTATCATATTTATTTGCAAAGGTTAATCCATAATATAATAAATAAATGTAAGTGCTTTAACAGAGCAGACTGAATAGGAAGGTAGTAGGTTCCTCGGTTATTTGCAAATATTTGTATGTACTTCTAACTTAACAATTATCATTGTCCAACACAAGTTATTTCATTCTCTACAGCTGACCTTATTGCTTCTTTCATCTTTTACAAAAGTCTACATTCTAGAATAGCTTGCAGTTTTTGCTGACAGGTTCAATTTGGTTTTGTAGCCTAGAGCAGGGACTAGAAGGCTTTACAATTCTTTCTGTGAATTCAGGCACTTATTTACAAGAAAATATTTTAATTTTGCTGTAAATGCATTTCCAGTATTTGCCGTTAGGGTTTCCTGCAATTTATTGTACCACATTAAGCCACTGGTACATGGGCTGTGCTCTGTTAGTTTTAATATTGTTTATTCTCTTTAATAACTGTGCTTAATTCTTGTATTGTTAAGTATTTCACCCTGATGATTGCAAAAAACTGGTAAATCTTTATACACAAGAGGAGTATTCAGTGAAATATTTATTTTGGATAAGAGCATCATGACAGATCTCCCTGTACCCCAGCCCTTGTATCAGCTCTCTTTTGTAGCACTAATGTTCCATTCAAGCACATTTCAGCAGCACAACCTCACAGTTCTGTCCCACAGTTTATAAATGAGAAAACTGCCCCATAGTGTACTGTTTTCAGAGTTTTATTACATAATTTTGTGGACAACTGGTTAAATAAGTACCAGATGGTTATAATTAAACTGACGGTGTTCCCAGTGTTGCAACACAGGCTGTGTACATTGAAGGAAGCTAAAACATTGTAGGTACTACCAAGCCATGATATTATTGCACTTGGTCTCTTGTGGTCATTATTGGATACATGTGGTGATGTTACAGTGAACAAGTACAGTGGTAACTACGGAAAATGCATTGCACTCTGGATGATTTCAAGACAACTATGCATGTGGTATCAAGTGTTTCAGCATGTCATCACAAAATACTATGATAAAAACTCAAGATAAACAGACTGAAGTTCCCTCACTCTCAGGTGCAATAATATTGGGGTCAACTAATATGTTCATTAATCAGTGCATTCACTGAGTATGCTGAAAAAAATAATAGTTCCACTTTCTACCACCATGTGAAAATGTGGCACTGTAAACAGTTAGAATGTGGGTGCAGGAAAGAGGGAGGAATGACAAGCATATGATCTGGCATGTTTATTAGGGTATAGTCACAA
This sequence comes from Schistocerca nitens, assembly GCF_023898315.1. NCBI lineage: Eukaryota > Metazoa > Arthropoda > Insecta > Orthoptera > Acrididae > Schistocerca > Schistocerca nitens. Next base: position 683,478,431 of record NC_064617.1, on the reverse strand, counting down.
ATTGCAACATGTGTTGAATATAGTCTCATGACTGAATGACATGAGGGATCCATAACACGGCATGGTTGATAGTTGCTTGCAGCATATCTGGTGTAATCAGAGAGATAAGTCATTGTATGCTATCCTTCAGATCAGGAAGATTACGGATGCATCCCTGATAGACACAATGTTTCAGATATCACCACAACCAGAAGCCATATGGATTTATGTCAGAGGATCTGGAAGGCCACAAATCTTCAAATTGCCCAGAGGTGGTGCGGTCATTACCGGTTGTTTCTCGAAGCAAATCTTTCACCTGGAAATTGATATGTGGTACCACCCTATATTACATGAAATTGGTGGTGTGGACACAGTTGTATTCTTGCAAACCTGGAATCATGTGTTGAACAAGGCATGTAAATGTCATTGTACACCCAATAGGACCACAAGGTGTCATCTCCTTAAAGAAATGGACTGAGAATCAAGGTGCTTGTGAAACCAAACTACACAGTCACATAAGCTGGGTGCAGTGGATGTTTCTGCACAAAATGTGGGAGAGTAGAACCACATATGTAACACTTCTAGGCATTCATGGCATCATGCAGAGTAAAATGTGCCTTGTCCATCCAAAGAATTTTACTTGGCCACATGTCATCCATTTCCATGTACTCCAAAAAATGAAGTGCAAAGTAACAGTATTGCAGCCTACCATGGGCCTTCATTATCTGTAGACAATGTCCCACAAATATATCCTATACATGTGTGGCATGAACTACCTCCTTTGGACTCCATTAACTATTATTTTGTCTTAGGGTCTTTTAGGCCATGGTTACTAAAATATTTAGTCACTTCCCATGCCCCGTGGGTTGAAACATGTATTATCTCTTTCTCGTTGTCGTCATAAAATAGTAGGAATGTGCCATCAGCATACATAATTATATGGGAGTTAAAAGATTGTACATCTTTTATATACAATAGAAAAGGAATTGGTCTCAGTATTAACCCTCATGGCATGCTTTGCAATACAGTTTGTCCATAGCCTGGATGTTGATTTTTCTCACCCCATTTTGATAATATAAACCTGTAAATCATTTTCTTTTGGTTTTGGTAAGTTGACAGGAGATCAAGAAATTTGTACCTGATACTGCATACTTTCAGTTTCTGTAGGAGCAGCACATCATTGACCAGATGATATGTCTTTGTAAAATCTAGAAATATGCCCACAGCATTGTGCAAAAACTCTGTGACAGCTGTACTGGTGTTGAGATTATTTCAAAATCCATGTTGAGTTTTTGCAATGAGATTGTTTTAGTGGAAAAAAAGACACTATCTGCAATAGCATCACTGGTTGAAGAAGAATCATTGTGAACATGGGAATACTGATCTGCAGTTTTATGTTTCCTACTTTGTATTGGTCTGACAATGCTCCTTTTCATTGCACTGGGACATCCGTGAAAAGATATGACAGTACATTATGTAATAAAAAGCATATGCTGCAATGCTTTTACTAGTGATTTGTTAAATGTATATGAGCCACTAAGAGCACCAAAAAGACATATCAAACACCCTGGAACACTCTCTGTCTCAAAATATTCGTAGCCTACAGTCGCAGACTTCTTGTAGCTAAGCACATGCTCAAGAAAAAGAAAAGAAATTCATAATTCACATATTGCTTGGCACTGAAAGTTAGTTAAAATTCATAACTAAGATTTTTTAGCAAACTTAAGTGCGTGAAGTGAGGATCTATAACAGAAAACTAATATAATGCATTTCATACAGTAGATGAGGAGCTTACAGTGGATAATAATAATAAAATTAAAACTGCGTGTGATAGAATTTGGAAATAAGAAAGGTTTTTAATTTGAATATGCTAAGTGTGTGCATGTCAACAGTATTAAGAATAGTTTTTATTTATTTATTGCTAGTTACAGAAATGGTGACTGTTGTGAATAGATTTTAACCACATTTAAGAACAAAAGTAGGTTTGGGACATATCTTGTAATATTTGTGGTTGGGTTTACTATTTTTTGACAAGCATTGCTATAGGTTCCTAAAATGTACATAATGTCATGAACATGCAAAGGTATAATGGTACTGGTGCTCGTAAGAGGTTGGACTAACAGGGACATAAAGAATGCATATAAATAAGACTGAGAGAACAGATGAAGACTTGTTTGGTTTACCAGAGGCTGTTGTAGAGTGTCAAAAATTTGAATTAACAGATATGTAGTCTCATGAAAAGCAGTTCCAAATGGAAGTATCCTATGATATCCACTTTTAAGTAACAGGACAGCATAGATTCAGAGGGAGATCTGCTTCAAGGCCATGTAATATATGCCCTATGGAATGAGATAATCTCTTCAGTACTGCTCATCTAAATTTCATCTGCGCTACAAGTGACAGTTGTTAATACCCACCCACCTCCCCCCACACAAGCTCATATATTGTTCATTGTGCCTACCATGTTTTCATTAACAAGAAAAGCATTTTACTTACCCCACTTCTAGGATGATTGAGAATACTGTCGATTAATAGTAGAAATGCAATCTGTTTTCACTACACAGGCAACAGAAACTGCTGGACATTGAGTGAATAGGGACAGTCCACTTCAGCACACAATGAGTTTTTAAAATAGAATGATTATTATTATTATTATTATTACTGTTATTATTATTTATCATATGGGTGTACAAATACAATTCATAGCAGTTTTTTAAACAGTTAAGTATGAAATAAGTATGCAAGAGCTCTAGTCTTGATTAACCTTATAGGGTGATGTCAAAGGAGTCTATCTGTTCCATTGTTTTTTGAAGAGGCATTGATGACATGCGTCCAATTTCCACTCGTGGGACATTCCTGTGCTATTCAGTCAGTGGTCTGCTCTGAAGTTTCACAGTCACACAGTCCCCATTTATACACAAAGGATTTAGTTCTTCCATGTTCACTCTGGATCCTGTTTAGCTGACACCAGGTTCTTCTAGGCAGATGCAAATCTGATACACTTATGGGGTCTTCGAGGCCATGAAAGTGTTTGCTGATGTTTTTTTTTTCATGTCTGCTTTCACACATCTTCAGCCTTCAGCGCCTGGATCTTAGGAACTGTCCACAATGGTTCTTTAACTTCAGACACATGCTGGGTGAAATGAGAACAAATTCCCAGGCAGGCGATCTTTTCCCCTTCACGGCTCACTGTGCTTGTCCTCTCAGATTTGGGGAAGCAACATTACTGAGAGCAGGCAGCCACGGTAGAGGAGTTGATCTTGATCGCAAAGTGCCTATTGTGGTTCTCATGGTATTATTCAATGAACATCAGTGTTACTGACATGCACACACTTGTACCATACTGGTGTGCAATATTCAACTACAGGTTACGCAAGAGACAAAGCCACTGTGTAGAGGGTGTCAGTCTGAGCCCCCCCAAGAAGTTCCAGCTAGTTTCCAGATAATTTTGTTCCAGCTCTTTAACTTTTCTGCAAGTGATGTGAGATGAGTCTTGAAAGATAATGAACAAACCACTGAATTCCAAGATTCTTAAGGGGAAGGTTGTTCTTAACCATTTTGTTGTGGAAGGTGACTTTTAGTGGCTGATTTGCTAAGCTGTTGTTGAGATGGAAAGCTATTACTTAAGTTTTTGTAAGGTTAGGGCACAATCTCCATTTCCTGTAATAACCACAAGGTAGTCTCAGGTCTTGTGCGAGCGCATTTTCTCCCTTCTCTAGGTGCTTGCTTTGGAATGAAATGGCAGTATCATTTGCATAGCACAACTTCTTGGATACAGTTTATGGTGTGTCACTTATAACAGGTTGAACAATAGTGGGGCCAGCACAGATACTTGTGGTAGACTGCTATTCATTGTATATGACTTGCTTGTTTTGTCATGAAGGCAGACTCAGAAATACCAGTTTTTCAGTGTATTGAATATCAGTTTTGTTAGCCTTATGCAAGTTACAATTTGCTTTAGCTTTAACATTAGTCCATCCAGCCACAGTGTATTATAAGCAGCAGTTAGGCCCACAAACACTACTGATGTTTTTAGATCTTTCCTGAAACCAGCTTCAATTTAAGTTGGAGCCCAACTACTTGCTCCCAGCAGCTGCTGCTTTGCCTGAAAACTGCTTGGTAGAAGAATGCTGCTCCCTTAGGATGGATTGTGACTGTTAAGTTACAGATTCAGACTCTGTTCAGTTAGGCTGTCGTATGTTTTGCATTTTTAATGTGAAATACACTTCACAGGTACAACACTTTTTTTAAAGTTTATGTTGGATTTTCGTATTTGAATTTCTGTGTAGTGAGTTCTTTGTGCCCTAAAAGGATACATTTGGATAGGTTAATTTCCCCATTATTTGTAACAAATTGTTCACTGAGTTAACATGCAGTAGTTTCTTCAATGCTAAGAATATAAACCTTGCTGCAAGTTTATTTTTGCTGCATTTGTCACAAGTCTTTGAAATACCATTCAATTTGTTCACAATAACTCAGCTAAGGTTCTCTAGATGTTAATTAATTGGTGTACATATGCGCAAATTGTGCTTCACTCCTCATACTGATTGTGTGAGATGGATTGTGGATCATGCATCAATACATATTTCATGTGTCCCAGTTTTTATTTGTCCTACTTCATGTTTTGCACATTCTGGAATGGATTTTAGCTATATTTAAAGTCAAAAAGTCTACAGTCTCCGTTTTTAAGTGAACTGTTCTACATATGACCATCCTTGATGTTTTGACTGAAGAGTTTTAAATCAGCTCTGGGGATCTATGTTTAAAACCGATTTTTAACTCATGTTTCATGGATTTTGGGAAAAAAGAACCTGTTTTTTACTAGTAAAAATCTACTCTATCCCATGTGTGTATTGTCTCGGAAATAAATATCACATTGAGATTTGTTTATTTCAAGACGCATTAGATATACAGGCAATGAATTAATTAAATTGCATTCCTATTCTCGTAGAAATCTTTCACTCCACAGCAGAATGTGTACAGTAAGGAAACTTCCTGATGGATGAAAATTTATTAAATCTTGTGCTGAACTACATATAGACTGTCTCCATGTTATTTACTGCAAACATCCTTTCTCCTATGAGTGGTAGTTCAGTAATGTATACACAAGCCTGTGTGGAGTTTGAAAAAGTCAGCAAATCATAAATACAGACTGAAATGTGAAATGCACTTGGATAACACATTTCTTAGGAGCATTTCCTGCAAAAGGCAAGCATGAAGTTCAAGCCCAAGACTACATAATTTTAATGCACCAGGAAGTTTCAGTATATTTAGATTATTTTTTTAGCTTGACATGATGGAAGATTTCATAAGAATCCCATTATGGTAAAAGAACTAGTCTACATATTTTCCATCCTGTGTCTTTAATATGTTGGTAGTTTTATTTTAATCTAGTGGCATAGACAATTCTGCTTGCAATGTGTGCATCTTAGGCATGGCTTGGGCTTCGATTTTGATTAGCGGTCACATATAGACTTGCATTTCCCTCATAAAATTGTGAATTATAATAAGAAATGCATTGTTGTTGCATGAGGTCACTGAGAAATGCTGAATGTCACTTTGAAAATCAAGTGGTAATTAAAAAAGCAGCTAATAAATTATTATAATGAAACTTTTAAATACATAGAAAATTAAAATTTTGCCTTGTCAGTACAAGTGCAGGGTCTTATATTACACATATTTTATTTATCTCTAGCATTAAACTTTCAATGCATATATGCCAACTATCTGATACCTACATTAAAACTGAAATCTTGATTAACTATTTATTCTTATGTATTTATGTGCAGGAAATAAGACAGGCAGCTGAATTCCTTGAATTACCAGAACTGCTCAGTTTTGTCAGCAACATTCAAGCTCATGAAGAATTTCTGAATGCTGATGTGAAACAGCAATATCGGAAGGTAATATTTGTGAATTTTGTCTGAAGAATGTAAATTAATGTTCATGACTCACTTAAGATATATCTAACAAAATAGGCCACAACTTAAAAGTGAAATCAACTAAGAACTTAATACAGGCAGGCTTAAAAGGCAAAGCTAAACATCAGTATCAACATTGTTAATATAAGTACACCTCAAAATAATAACTGTTTAAGTCTATATTCCTCTTGTGCTTGTGGAGTTTAGAGAAATGGGTCTGCTTTCCCCTAAAGGATAGTTGTGCATGAAGGTCAGGCATAATGATGTCAAAGTGCAAAAAGAGTAAAGAAATTTATTCCACTCACATGGTTTATGTGACAGAATGAGGCTTAGTAACTGTAGTCACAGAAATTAGAAGGAATGATTAACATAACTAAACACTTATTGCTTAGTTGATAATGAATCATGCAGATGTAGTGACACATTATGTTTGGTAATATATCCATCAAGCTGACATAGCTGCTGAGTAGCCATGTGAACACTTACAGAAGCCTAAACGAAATAGTAAGGTCACTGCATGGTCCAAGACTGAAATTCAGAAATTTTGTTTCTTAGTATTTAGTTCATGTACATTACAACAAATAAAAAACTACTGCAGTATTCAGGTGGAATAATTTTCATGTGTGGACATTTATCATGGGATGCCTGTTATGGTCAATACTTGGAAATTTCTAATATTTCATTAAACATATTAATAACATTTTTTTTCTTTGTTTGTACAGGAAGTACGCCGTCGGTTGGAAGATCTGTGTCTTGGCCAGGGATTGTTCTCTGACATTGTTTTCCAACTGGATGATGGCTCATATAGTGCCCATCGCCCAATGTTGATGGCTCGTTGTGATATGATGAAAGCAATGTTTTCAGGGGACTTCAGGGAAAGTAGTGCCAAAGTGGTCAGTATACAAACAAATAATATTACTGGATGGTTGAATGTCTCTTTTTTTTCTCCTAATGACAGACATGTAGACCAGATAACAGTTCCAGCTGTTCCACTGAATTCTGTTAAGATTTACAGAGTCTCATACTTTTCAGTAGATGTTTGGGATAACTAAGAATCTTCATTCGACATTAGTCATGTCAGTGGGGGGAGGGGGGGGGGCAGCATACACCCAAGATTCAGCATAATTAATTACAAATCAGTGTACATAAGAACAAAAGTAATTACAGGTAGCTCAAGTCTTATGTATAAGACAATCAGATAAATGGCAATCAAGCATTCTGCCATTTTCCTTTTCACTGCAAAATTGTAATATAAATATAAATTGGCTCATTCCACATCACAATTATAATTCATGGAACATGGAAAAAATGAACTAGTTAATGAAAACCCAAAACATACCATTTTGTGCACGACATTTCAATGACTGACCTAGCTCACTACATTAGGTTCTCTAACTAGTAGTCATAGGTCTCTTTGCTGCTGGGATGCCAACCTCTTTACAATGGAGTAGAACAGAATAGACTCTTTACTTGTCTTCCCATATTTTTCACACAGTTGGCTTTATCTTTTTAATATATTGTTGATGTCTGCTCCTATTTACAGCCAAATTTAACTCCCTTTCTCTGTTGCATCCTTTAATATACATTTTTCTTTAACCCAAGCAGTTATTTTATGGAATGCCCATAGCATCATTATTTTCAGGCTCTTGAGAATATAATGACAAGTGAGACTGAGTGTGGGGACCTAAACCTGGTTTATGTAGGAATGCCACCCTAGTTTATAAAATTTTTGGAACTGTTATTTCAACAGACACCTTAATTACCGAATGCAAGAAACTCTTACCTTAAACCATAATACTTGCTGTTTTCATGAATAGCTGAATATCAGCAGAACCGAGAAGAGAGATAGATGAAGTATCAAGGTGGAAGGGCCACTTGCTGAGGAGGACACAATACCAAGTGATAGTCGAGCTAAACACAACTGACTGATTGTGGACAAAGCACAGCCTAGACAAGCCCAAAGCAGCCACTGCAACAATGAGGTGCAAAGCAAAATTTTTCCACAATGATGTGAGCAGGCTAAGAACAAAGAGAGACAAAATCTGAAACGCAAGCAGTGAGAAAAGCCAAGTGCTAAGTGGGTTGTTATTGAATAGCCCGTAGAACACTGATGATAGTAACTGATAATATCAGTGGTGAGTACAGAATTGACTGACTATTTGCTGGGTTGCCAAATTTATACCAGCCAAGAGGAACACAATTGGCTGGTATATTCATGGGCTGAGGCAGGTGGCATGCTCGCTATGCGAGTGCAGTGCTGTAGTGGTATCATGTGCTCTATAGGCCACCTGGGTCAATTTCCTTCAGCAGGCATTCAATTTCTGCAGAGCCCAGTATCAGAATAGTGTTATTTTTGCTCTTTATTTAATGTTAATATTCCAGCCAGTGGTCAGAATAAGATAACTTTCTTGACTGAGAAGTCAGGTGCATCAATGATGTTCTTTTCACCTCTTCACATCTATTCTGACAGTTTGTTTCACATGCATTATGCCACATAATCACGTAATGTGGTATTTACATGATTTTTGGAGGTCTACACCATATTTATCATACCAATGTCCACCTGGACAAGGAGTGAGCTATCTTGTTCTCTTCACAGACATTGTTTTAGCTGCATCACAAGTCCCTCTTGTCAATATGACATTGTTTTAATTGCAACACATGTTCCTCTTATCAATATGATTACTCTTTCCTTTGGAACATTGTTTGTAGGAGTTGTAGTTCTCCAGTGAAGCTTTCCTTGTTTGACAGAAGGTGATCTCTATGACCAGAGTCCTCATAATCTCTGACAAATTATTGTGGCATGGAGATAGAGGACATTATTTGTAGATTTTCTATACATATCATGGCTAAGGGGTCTACCCACACTTCTCTTAATAAATACATCGAGGGAATACAGCTGTTCTACTATTCTAATTTCCATTGTGAATTTTGTATTATGTTGGGGGCAGTTAAGGTGGCCAGTACCAAAAATCATTGATTTATTGACGGAAACATTGTAGCAGATTCTATTTGCCAAAAAATGTTCCTTATTTACATTTGTCACAAAAGATAACAATATGAATTTGTAAATTATTTGAGAAGCTAATGTATTCAAGAATGCAAACACTTGAGCACTCAACCAATCACTGTTAGGATTTCAAAATACTGGCAATAAATTCACTGAGCACATGATACAAAGTTTAAGAAAGTGCTGAAATTTCACAATTTGGGAGCTTTCACAACTTCCTGAAGGATTTTGATTGTACAGGTCATGTTCCAGAATATATATTTTTGTGGGATATAAGCCAAGTTTAGTTAATGTGTATTTTAGAAACAGCATTAGAAACTTACAAGTAATTTGCAGGGGAACATATCATCTACATGTGAAGAAATGACAGCTTGTCTTCCTCAGGGTCTGATAATAGATCCATTGTCATTCTTTTTGTACTTTAATGGTCCACCTTTTACCTGAATCTGAGTCAAAATTAGCATACTTTTTTTAATTTTTTTAAATTTTTTTTTCAGAGTTGATACAGATATTGTTGTCAAGCTGCATAGGGAAGCACCAACTGAAAATAAATAAATGTATAATATGATGTTTTTGTGAAAGTGGTTATGGTAACTTATTTTGATCATATTCAGTGCCGTTAAAATATGGGTTCAAAAACGTCCACATTCATTTCCTGTGCTTTACCAACAAGGAATAATAAACAAATTAGGAAACTTCTCAAGTTTGTGAATATGCATGTTCATGCAAGCTTGAGATTGATAAACTATATAGTAGATGTACTGAAACTTTTGGATTCAGTTGTTTTTCCCATAAGAGTAATTGCCAACTTTAAAGATATGAAAATCAGTAAGTTAACATATTTTGTATGTTTTCATTCTTTGAAGTAGTAAAGGATAATATTTTGGGATAAATCCTAACTTAGTATTCATTGTGTAAAAGAAAGTAATCATAACTGTGTGAGGTTCATATATGCACATGGTCAAGTATCTGTTAAAATACTTGGGAATAATAACCGCAGCCTCACAGTATGTACATTCTAAGACAAAAAAAATCGTGAAGAAATTATCTGATAGGACAGAAATCAGTAGATTTGATGTGCGTGTAGAGAAAATCACATGATTTCAATTTCAGAAAAATTGGAGGATTTATGCAAGAGAAAGAGCTCCAAAAATGGAGCAAGTCAGTAATTTGGTGGTCCACCTCCGGCCATCATGCAAGCAGTTGTTCGGCTTGGTATTGATTGATACAGTTGTTGGATGACCTACTGAGGAATATCATGCCAAATTCTATCCTACTTGCATGTTAGATTGTCAAAATCCTGAGATGGTTGGAGGGCCCTGCTCATAATGCTCCAAACATTCTCAATTGGGGAGAGATCTGGCAACCCTGCTGGCCAAGGTAGGGTTTGGCAAGGATAAAGACAATCAGCAGAAATTCTTGCCATGTTCAGGCAGTCACTATCACGCTGAAATAGAAGCCCAGAATGGGCCACCTAGGAGGACAAAAAAATAGGGAGTAGAATATTATCAATGTACCGCTGTGCTGCAAGAGTGTCATAAACGACAACCAAAGGGGTCCAGCTATGAAAAGAAATGACACCCTTGATCATCACTCCTGGTTGTAAGACCGTATGGCAGGCAAGTCAGGTAGGTGTCCCACCACTGTCCTGGGAGTCTCCAGATGTGTCTTCAGCCTGGAATCTCATTGATTGGAGTGGAATTGTCTTCAGTGACACAATGACCAGTGAAGGCGTGCTGCACATGGTAAGAGTTTCTATTGCTTGTCTTTGTGCTTGCTGAACCTTACCTTAGCCTGCAAAATTTCCAGATCTGTCCCCAATTGAGAACGTTTGGAGCATTATGGGCAGGATCCTCCAACCAGCTTGGGTAGAGAGATAGATCTGACCTAAGTAATCTCTTAATGTAAGTTTATATTATACGCGAGACCACTACTGTGCTATCCTGTTGCATAATCCAAAGATATATTAAAGCTCCCTTTGGAAACACTGTTCTACAAAACTGGTTACTAAAATGCCATGTATTTTACCACCAGTATGTTCTAACTTAATGTCAGCAATTCAGGGGCCTTTGTAAGAAATATGATGGATACATTTTTTGCTTGGAGATATATAGCACTTTCTTAAGAACATGTTTTACAACACAAACACAGATGATTCCTTGCCCATAGGTTCACATATATTCCTGCTGATAGCACCACATCCATTTTAAACCCCACTTCTGCTTATTACTCTCTCGTTTCTCTCTGTATGGGCATATATAAATTTAGTTTCTTCTTTTTTGTATCAATAACAGGTTAATATTATATTGTTATTACTTACCTGTCTTATTTGCCTTTGTTTACATCTAACTCTGAACTATAAATTTAAATGCATAAAATGTCTTACTTCTTTGCAACAAACTGAATTAATATTTGATCAGCTGTGGCCATTCAACTGTCTTATAGTTTTGTTAACTTACATGGAATCTCATATGTGACACCCTATTACATATCTTTCTTGATTCTGAGAGACCTACTCACTTGTTCTTTTCCTGTTAGGTCTGCTACCTGTAGACATGTTTTCTTGTTTCCCGCCAACTCAAAATTTATTTCCACATCCATGAGCTTTCGATTCATCATGAATGTATGAATGAGTTTGCTACCGGCAATTTTCTAGTCTGCTGTAAGTATGTAGGGCTCATTCATGCATCGTGTACATTCTGTAACTTAATTTAATGTTTTATCCAGATTTTATAAAAATGTATATTATAAAGTGTATATCCATTACATTTAGTAACTGTACTTTTGACTGAATTCTGTACCCTTTGTTGACCGTCTCTTGTCTTCAAGTTTTTAATGCACCTTTTTCTGTTCTGCCAACAGATCCTGTTCCCAGGAGTGCGAGAAGACACATTTCATCAGTTACTTGTGTATTTGTATACAGATGATGTGCCACCAGTTTCTCCTTCAAGATGCCTTGATCTGCTTGAACTAGGAAATCGGCTATGCCTACCACGATTAGTAAATCTAGTTGAAAAACGGGTAGTGGAGGAACTGTCACATTTAGCATCAGCTTCCATTGATGTTGCCCCATCTGATGTCGTGCTGGAGCACTGTTTACGCCTGCTCGAACCATGCAAGGTTGTTGCATTATTTTTTTACACAGGTTTTCAACACAGTTACATATGTGTTGTTGAAAATGCAGTAAACAATTACATTGTTAATGCGACTAACAAAGAAAATGATCCTCAACTAATAGCAAGTAATTTTATAAACTCATTCTGAAAACTGAAATAGTTACCCAATATTCTTTACAGCAGCAATTTTAAAAAATTATGTGGATTCCTTGATTATTGTGGGCGAAGGTTGTACCGTAGATTATTCATTTCTCTCTCTCTTTCCTAGCATTTAATCTGTATATGAGGCCAAGTGTTTTTCCTGATTTGGAATTTTTTAAAAAATGTGTGTTCATACAAGGAGGGACCCAAAAATAACAAGAATTGCTTTACAAAAAAATCATGTATTTGATGGAACAATTTAAAAACTTAAACACCTTCAAAACAGTATCCATCGGGCATAATTCATTTGTCCCAATATTTTTCTATTGGTGAAAACAGCTTTTAAACTCCTCTGAAATTATGCTGTGTAGTGCTACCATTGATTTTTTTTCACTTCCTATAATCTTGAAAAATACTTCCCTTTCAGGTATAAAATTAGAGAGGACCATGTCCAGTGAGTAGAGTGGGTGAGAAATCATTGTCATTTGGGTTTGTAAGCAAAAGCAGTCCAATATTCAGTGCTGTGTGTGGAGAGGCATTTTTGTGGTGCAAAAGCAAATCTCCTGATTTCCAAAATGCAGATAGTTTTTCCCTCACTGCTTCACATAATTGTTTTAGCACTTCAAGGTAGTAATGTTGGTTATCAGAGGTATCCTGAGAAACAAGTTCACAGCAGACATTTGCCTTGGTGTTGAAAAAAAAAAAAACAAAACAAAACAAAAACAAACAAACATTGCCTTCATACGAGATCTCATCTGCTTTACTGTCTTTCATCTTAGTGACGAAGTTCAAGTCTCCACTGGCTGGATTGTTGCTTAGTTCTTGGGTTGTATACATAACACAACAATTTGTCACTCGAGATGACTTTTGTGCCCAAATTTGGATCAATTTCTTACTGTTCTTTCACTTCCCAGCAAATGTGCAAATAATTGGCTCCCTGATCATCAGAAAGCACATACAGAACAAATTTTGCTGCAGCACGTTTCATCTTCAGAGCAAATTAACTGGCATGCACTGTGGGCATGCCAGTCATTTCCACCAATTCATCAGTTGTTCTATGATGGTCAAACATGATTGCAACATGTTTTTGCAATGTTTTTGTCCATGTCCCAGTCATGATTTATCTTCAGTTGACATTTAACCACTTTTAAAATGAGAAAACCGCTAGTGACTCATTGACTGGCTCAAAGTTTGCTTCACATGTGCTGTCTGAAGCATTGCGATAGTTTCTGCTTATGGTTTCTCTAACAAGATACAAGACCTGATGTTAGCATGTTGTTATGTCTACCATTGAAAAATTGCTGAACATGAAACAGTGCTTATGAAAATAGTCACTCTGACCACTTTAATTTTTCTACACCAATAGAGCAATTTGTAGAAAATGGCATCTAGTAAAGGCATCCAGCAGGAGAATTTAGAACCAGTGTATTATCAACTACTAGAGAAAAATTCTTGTTATTTTTGCCCCCCCCCCCACCCACCCCCTTGTATGCTCCTCCTGCCACCACAATCATTAATTAAGTTGTGCATGAATCACAACTGTTTGTGTATTGTATTTTCTAACAGACGGAGACAAGCTCGGCATTTGCACAAATGAAATTGTAAAACTGCTTAATAAACGCTATTCAGCTGGCAGGTGCAGCACACCAACAGTCATTAATCTGCCGTGTGGATTTGATCCTCATCTGGCTCACCTCCTTTCACTCAAAATCTAGTCTGCTGTACATTAAACTGTATGTGCATGTCCTAGTGCAGCTTATTTGGTTATACTGTCATTCTTATTATGAAACTGAAACACAAAGGGCTAATTAGGTTATTTAAATATATGTTAAAGTGAACAGCAAATATTCATCTTCTATAGCTTTCTCTCATCATCATCAGCATCAACACATACGCCCCATTACCAACAAAAACAACAACACAAACACGACACTACAGTACTACCAATTTGGCCAAAATGTCACCCTGAAGCTATGAAAGAGTATAATCAGCAGTTTGCAGTCAACTTTAGGAATAAATCTCACGGCATGTGGGAAGGTATCAATGAGACAATTTGGAAGAAAAGCAAGTGTTACTCAATGAATGCATTTAGAATGAGGATAGTGTTATCTCTGATTCCTAAGAGATATGTGAAGTTTTCAATAACCACTTAATAAACACTGGCAACAAATGTTCTTCTCAAATGCTGTTCCAATGCCCTTCTGGGTTCAGACCTAGTTGTTCCCCAAAACATAGTTTCTAGATACAGTCACACCAAGTAATACCTGCAGTGTTGTAAAACAGAAACCAAACTCATACTCATGTGATTTTGGCAGCATATCTGATTACCTTATCAAACACACCTGCCATCTACCCTTATCAGATGTAATAAATTGCTCCAAGCTCTCAGGCCAATTCCTTATAATTTTCAAAGCAGAGTTCGCCTCTTTATAAAAGGCAAAAGAAATGATATTAATAACTACAGGCCCATTGCAATCATATCAAATATATTCAAGGTCCTTGGAAAAGCAATATATATATGCATTGTTAAGTTCCTGGAAAGCAGTTTTTTATTGAGCCCTTCAGTATGGCTTTCAAAAAGGAAGATCAATAAATACTGCACTGTATTCATTTCAAAATGAAGTTTATAGTGCACTCAGTGACATAAAGCATACAACAGCAGTTTGGGATAGGTGATGTCAGTGACCGGTTTGGAGTAGGCAATGGTGGGGGATCCCATCAAAGGCATGGCTACCTGTTTCATGTGGTCTACAAGCTAAACTGAAACCATTGTGCTGCATTCTAAGTAGGCATGACAAGCAACAAGCGGTCTGTCAGCATAAATGGCCACCGACAAATTGTGGCCAAGAAAAAAGTGGATCACCCTGTTGCTGAACATGCTGCCAAACATGATATCCTTCATTTCAGTGACTGCTTCACAGCCTGTGCCAGGTGGATCCTTCCCACCAACACTAGCTATTCTGAACTGTGCAGGTGGGGACTTTCCCTGCGATACATCCTACTTTCCCGTAACCCTCCTGGCCTCAATCTTCATTAGTCACTGTCCTCACCCATCCAGCCCCCTTCCCTGTTCCCATTCCAGCACTACACAGTTGTCATTCCACCATCACAGCCAATCTTTTTATTTCTCTCCTTTTCCACTACTTCCCCCCCCCCCCTTTCCCAACTCTCCCCTGCCCTCCATCTAACCTGCAGCACTTTACTGTCTGCCACCCCCACCATACTATCCCTCCCCCTCCCCACCCCAGCCTCCTCCTTACCCCCACCAAGTCTCCACTCTCATCATGCACTGGTGCTACTGCTCACAGTGTGGTTTCAGTTGCCTGAGACTACAGTTTGTGTGTGTGTGTGTGTGTGTGTGTGTGTGTGTACTTGTCTATTGCTGACGAAGGTGGTGATTGCTGAAAGCTTTAATTGTGAGAGTCTTTTTCTTGTGCCTGTCTGTGAATCAAAAAAATGTTGGAAGCATACACTCAAAGGGCCAAGTCATAAGACAAGGCATTCCTCAAGGTTTCTTCCACTCCTGTTTATCACATTTATCAGTTTTCTGCCCCAAAGCATTTGAAAGGTTTTCCTAGTAATGTTTGTTCATGGTTGGTTGGTTGTTTCGGGGAAGGAGACCAGACAGCGAGGTCATCGGTCTCATCGGATTAGGGAAGGACGGGAAAGGAAGTCGGCCGTGCCCTTTGAAAGGATCCATCCCGGCTTTTGCCTGGAGCGATTTAGGGAAATCACGTAAAAGCTAAATCAGGATGGCTGGACGCGGGATTGAACCGTCGTCCTCCCGAATGCGAGACCAGTGTCTAACGTTTGTTCATGACTCCAGTGTATGTACTAATTCATATCACAGTGCTGATGATATACAAAACATAATTTCTGATACAAATTCCAAGCTGTTAAATTAATTAAACGCAAACTGTTACTGAATGACAAAACTGTGTGTATAAGCTTTTGCCCACCACATATAGTTTCATCAAGGATAGGTGATGCCAGGTTTCAAAGTGTACCTATAAACCAAGAGGAAACCACTAAATTTCTCATAGTTGGATAAATGACACAGTACAGTGGGACATACATAAAAAAAAGTTAGTAACTAGATTGGGCAGTTTGTGCTATGCGTTTAATGTCTTCAGTAAAGTCTGTGACACACTAAAAATATTCATACTTGGTACTTGTACTCAGTACCCACATTTGCATTCCATTTTGGGGCATCTCACACACAGAGAGACATTTATTAAGCAAAGTAGAATAAGTAACATAACAAGACAAGTGCATCTCCCCTCCACCACAAAATTATCTTTTTAGGGGCTCAATGTACTGCCTGTAACTTGTATTTATATCCACAAAACAGCGTTTTATTTATGAAAATGTACATATTTTCACAACAAATAAAGCTCTATCATTCCAATGTATAATTATGCACTGTTACATCAAAATAACTGCTTCTATACAGTAGAAAACTTATGAATGTCCATTTAAAATACTCAAGTTGAATGTTTTCTTATGTACCATTAATTTATAGCTGATAGTCCATTCTACAGATGTTATTGTTATGAATCTCAAATAACAAAGTTATTTTTTTTCTTAAAGACCATTAGTTTTTAATAGATTCATTTTATTCTGCAACTGTAAATGTTGTTTTTTCTTATTATTGATTAATTTATAAAATTTACAGAAAATGCATTCATGATTTTCTGTCAGAGAGGTCACAGTTCATAGTAACTGATGGAATGTCATTGAGGAAAACAGAAGGCATATAAATGATTCAGGAGACAAACTGACCATCAGTCTTAGATTGTTTGCAGATTATGCTGTCATTTACCATCTAATTAAGTCATCAGAAGATCAAAACAAATTGCAAAATGATTTAGTAAAGATATCTGTATGGTGTGAAAATTGGCAGTTGCCCCTTAATAATGAAAAGTGTGAGGTCATCCACATGAGTGCTAAAAGGAATCTGTTAAACTTCGGTTACATGATAAATCAGTCAAATCTAAAGGCCACAAACTCAATTAAATACCTAGGAATTACAGTTACGAACAACATAAATTGGGAAGCTCATGTAGAAAATGTTGAGGGGAAGGCGAACCAGACTCTGTTTTATTAGCAGAAAACTTAGAAGATTCAACAGTTCTACTAAAGAGACTGCCTACATTATGCTTGTCCATCCTCTTTAGGTGTATTGCTGCATGGTGTGGGAGCCTTGCAGATAGGATGAACAGAGTATGTCAAGAAAGTTCAAAGAAGGGCAGCACATATTGTATTATCGAAAAATAGGTAAGAGAGTGTCATGGACATGATACAGGATTAGAGGTGGACATCATTAAAACAAAGGCATTTCTCACTGAATGGGATCTTTTCACGAAATTTCAATCACCAACTTTCTTCTCCGAAAGCAGAATACACTGATCAATCAGAACATTATGACCACCTACTTAATATCCTTATGTTCACCTTTACCATGGATAACAGTGGCGATACATCATGGCATGGAAGCAATGAGACCTTGGTGGGTCAATGGAGAGAGTTGGCACCATATCTGCACACACAAGTCAACTAATTCCTGTAAATAGTGGAGAGTGGGGCAATTAGCTCTGACACCATGTTCAATCAAATCCCAGATGTGTTCAATTGAGTTCAGGTCTATTGAGTTGGAGGCAAGCACATCAATTGGAGCTTGCCACTGTGTTCTTGAACCACTCCATCACACTCCTGGCCTTGTGACATGGTGAACTATTTTGTTGAAAAATGCCATGGCTATTGGGAAACATGATTGCCATGAAGGAGTGTATGTGGTCTGCAACCAGTGTATGATACTCCTTGGCCAACATAGTGTCTTGCACGAGCTCATTGGACCAATGGATGCTTCCATGAGTGTTCCCTAGGGCATAACGGAGCCGCCACCAGCTTGTCTCTGCCCCACAATGGAAGTATCAAGGAGCTGTTCCACTAGAAGATGATGGATTTGTGCCCTCCCATTGGCCTGATGAAGAAGGTATTTGGATTCATCAGACCATGCAATTCTCTGCCAGTCCACCAATGTCCATTGCCAATAGTCACGTGCCCATTTCAGTTGTAGTTGCCGATATCATAGTGTTAACATTGACGCATGTATAGGTCACCAGCTGCAGAGGCCCACTGCTAGTGTTCAGTGCACTGTGTGTTCAGACACACTCTTGTACTCTGCCCAGCATTAAAGTCTGAGGTTAGTTGCACCACAGTTTGCTGCCTGTCCTGTTTTACTGGTCTGCCCAGCCTATGGCATCCGAGATGTGTAATGGGGGGTGGCCTCTCAATCTCACAATGTCTAGATATGGTGTCACCTTGGTATTGAAGACACTCACCACAGCACTCCTTGAACACCCAACAATTCATGCCATTTTCAAAATGCTCATGCTGAGCCTCCAGGCCATCGCAATCTGCCCTCGGTCAAACTCAGATAGACTGTGCGCCTTTCCCATTATACGTATGGACAACGTGCTCACTGATACTACATGCACTGTGTGTGTGTGTCTGACTAACAGTCATTACTTGCCAGGTGATGCTGCTATCACTTGGATGGGTTTATATTGATAGTAGGTCGGTGGTCACAATGTTCTGGCTGATCAGGGTAGTTTGCTGATGCCGACCTACATAGGGAGAAACAATCATCATAATAAATTTCCTTTGCTCACATCTATGGTCACAAATTTTTTACATCTGATGACATAAAAAAATTGTGGCCATAGATGTGAAGCAAAGGAAATTTATTGTATTTTTGGGTCACTGTTCAATTTGTGACAATGTTGCAGATTGTGATAATCATAATGATAAGGGAAATCAGAGCTCACACTGAAAGATATAGAAGTTATTTTTTTCCACACACTGTTTATGAGTGGAATGATACAGAATTATTGTGAAGGTGGTTCGATGAACACTTTGCCAGGCACTTGAGTGTGATTTGCAGAGTATCCACGTAGATGTACAACACATGTAAGAACCAATGCCGCACATACACGGGCAAATCATAATTGCCCCATGCTCCGCAAAAGAAATTAAGAATGTAATTACCTCCTTAAGAAGCAAAATGCTCACTGAATTGATAATATTATTAAAACCCTGTTTTCACATAGATGCAATGTATTCAGTCACATATGCAAACATCACTATCATGGGGGATATTTTCAAATATGCTACTGTCGGACCCCTGTACAGATTTTTAAAAATACTGACCATTCTCACTACTTACCTCCTCTCCTCAGAATATATTTAGCCCCAATTTGAATCTTGAAAGGGTCTCTCCACAGCACACATTATTTATAAGTTCACAAATGAGATTATATAAAATTTAAAAGACAAAATATTGTCAACTGGACACTACCTACTTTAGTACATAGGACAAATACGATATACAAGTCTACATCTGTTCTTTCACTGAAATATGGTGCACTGAAATGAAATACGCATGTGGCATATTTTGGCCGGGAGTCACCTTTTGGTAAATTCAGCCGCCTGGTGCAAATCTTTTTATTTGATGCCACTTTGGTGACTTGTGTTGATGATGATAACACCACTCATCCCCGAGCAGAGAAATTCTCCAACCTGGCCGTGAAGACGTACACAAAGTAGAGAATTTTCTGCAGTCATCATAATCATCAGCTCTTTCATTGATTGACCATTAGTTTCTTAAGCATTACAACCGTTTTACTGAGGAAAGAAGTAAATAAAGAGGCAGGACTCTTCAGTCCAATATACTGGCTTCAAATGGAAGCTTCATTAATCCCATTGGGAGTTAATTCACTGGCATCCTGTAGAGAAATGTTCTGTATTTTGTTTAATCAAGGCCTTCTCCAAAATGTTTCATCTGCAATAAGCTGATGTAATGAATTCTTTTTGAAATTGCATCTCAAGTTCAGTTAGTCTTTGTTCTCCAATAAGTATAGCTTAAAGCAGAAAACGTTATTACAACAGTAAGTTTGTGTATTCATGAAATAAACATCTTCTCTGTGATTGAATATGTCAGTGTTGGATGGTTAGTTACATGTTCCAGAGATCATTTGAATGATTGTTCAGTTGAAATGATGTGGAGTGACTAAGATTTAAGATTAATGAACATATTATTCTTCAACCCTACTAATGCAACTACACTAAAAAACCAGGCTATTTTTTACAGGCTACCAGTTTTTAAATAAAAATTTCTCCATGAAACAGAAGGCATTGTTCAGTATGAATGTTAAATTTAATAAAAACACATGTCATTGGTTTTTGCATTTAAAGAAAGTTTTTCCTTATAATTTTAACATTCCCTTTTGCTTAGTTACTATTATAAACTGTTATGGCTTTGTTGTCAAAAAATATTTTTTGTTGGTGGAATATTGTGTAAAATACTAGAAATTACATTTTGCGATCTTCTTTATTTGAGACTTTTATGTATTGCAGTTACACAATGCTGACCAATTAGCCGACTGGTGCATGAATTATTTGTGTACAAACTACAACAGACTTTGTAAGATGTCTCCAAAACTGCTCAAAACTCTCCATCCAGAAAACCAGGACTATCTGAGCGAGCATCGCTGGCCACCAGTCTGGTAAATATCTTACCATATGTAATTTGTGTCACAACAGCCATGTGAGAAAAATATCTGTTGGGCAACTTGTTTAGTTTGAAATTTGCTCAACATTTAATGTATTAACATTATTTGTAGAGTACATGAAGTTAATATATTCTCATCGAATAACTGTGTGTGATCTTCATACGTGGTCAGTGTAAGTTCTTAGCTAGTACTATTTTTCCATACTAATTCACACACACACACACATATATATATATATGTCTGCTTGTGTCTGTATATGTGTGGATGGATATGTGTGTGTGTGCACGAGTGTATACCCATCCTTTTCCCCCCTAAGGTAAGTCTTTCCGCTCCCGGGATTGGAATGACTCCTTACCCTCTCCCTTAAAACCCAAATCCTTTCGTCTTTCCCTCTCCTTCCCTCTTTCCTGACGAGGCAACCGTTGGTTGCGAAAGCTAGAATTTTGTGTGTATGTTTGTGTGTCTATCGACATGCCAGCGCTTTCGTTTGGTAAGTCACATCATCTTTGTGATAATGTGACTTACCGAACAAAAGCGCTGGCAGGTCGATAGACACACAAACAAACACAAACACACACACAAAATTCAAGCTTTCGCAACAAACTGTTGCCTCATCAGGAAAGAGGGAAGGAGAGGGAAAGATGAAAGGATGTGGGTTTTAAGGGAGAGGGTAAGGAGTCATTCCAATCCCGGGAGCGGAAAGACTTACCTTAGGGGGCAAAAAGGACAGGTATACACTCGCACACACACACATATCCATCCACACATATACAGACACAAGCAGACATATTTAAAGACAAAGAGTTTGGGCAGAGATGTCAGTCGAGGCGGAAGTGAAGAGGCAAAGATGATGTTGAATGACAGGTGAGGTATGAGTGGCGACAACTTGAAATTAGCGGAGATTGAGGCCTGGTGGGTAACGGGAAGAGAGGATATATTGAAGAGCAAGTTCCCATCTCCGGAGTTCGGATAGGTTGGTGTTGGTGGGAAGTATCCTGATAACCCGGATGGTGTAACACTGTGCCAAGATGTGCTGGCCGTGCACCAAGGCATGTTTAGCCACAGGGTGATCCTCATTACCAACAAACACTGTCTGCCTGTGTCCATTCATGCGAATGGACAGTTTGTTGCTGGTCATTCCCACATAGAATGCATCACAGTGTAGGCAGGTCAGTTGGTAAACCATGTGGGTGCTTTCACATGTGGCTCTGCCTTTTATCATGTACACCTTCCGGGTTACAGGACTGGAGTAGGTGGTGGTGGGAGGGTGCATGGGACAGGTTTTACACCAGGGGCGGTTACAAGGATACGAGCCAGAGGGTAGGGAAGGTGGTTTGGGGATTTCATAGGGATGAACTAACAGGTTACGAAGGTTAGGTGGACGGCGGAAAGACACTCTTGGTGGAGTGGGGAGGATTTCATGAAGGATGGATCTCATTTCAGGGCAGGATTTGAGGAAGTCGTATCCCTGCTGGAGAGCCACATTCAGAGTCTGGTCCAGTCCCGGAAAGTATCCTGTCACAAGTGGGGCACTTTTGTGGTTCTTCTGTGGGGGATTCTGGGTTCGAGGGGATGAGGAAGTGGCTCTGGTTATTTGCTTCTGTACCAGGTCGGGAGGGTAGTTGCGAGATGTGAAAGCTGTTGTCAGGTTGTTGGTGTAATGGTTCAGGGATTCCGGACTGGAGCAGATTCGTTTGCCACGAAGACCTAGGCTGTAGGGAAGGGACCGTTTGATGTGGAATGGGTGGCAGCTGTCATAATGGAGGTACTGTTGCTTGTTGGTGGGTTTGATGTGGACAGACGTGTGAAGCTGGCCATTGGACAGGTGGAGGTCAACGTCAAGGAAAGTGGCATGGGATTTGGAGTAGGACCAGGTGAATCTGATGGAACCAAAGGAGTTGAGGTTGGAGAGGAAATTCTGAAGTTCTTCTTCACTGTGAGTCCAGATCATGAAGATATCATCAATAAATCTGTACCAAACTTTGGGTTGGCAGGCCTGGGTAACCAAGAAGGCTTACTCTAAGCGACCCATGAATAGGTTGACGTACGAGGGGGCCATCCTGGTACATACTGCACATACAGACTTGTACAACTGTTAGATGTCACACAAACACTTGAGTAAGATCAAGAAAGTCTTTGAGGTATATCTTGTTGAGCACAGTGAGTCGCATGGAAAGGGAGCAGGTGAGCATCAGTGTGCTGTTTCAAGAATAATTTAAATATTCTGTGTGCTGATAGTAATGTTAGCTTTCCATTGACAAAGACCATTGGTATCCAAGGTTATATTTAGTACTTGGAGTCTCCGCTTGCAGGAAGTATCCTTTTTAGGTCTGGTCCACTTGGCAGGCAGGTCATTTGTGCATCTCAGTGCACCTGTACTCTGACAGTAACTGTCTCCTTAAATTTCTTGCAGAAACTTGTACTTCCACATCTATTATTATATTTGCTGCAGTGTCTGCATAACTCGTTACTTAATGGCTGTATAACCTTCAGGCCAAAAACTGAAGGAAAAAGGGAAACCCATTCCTGATGTCTTTATAATTGGTTACGTTTGGTAGGTGGTTTGGTTATCCACTATCTTGTTGTCAAATGAGGGGTTATTCATTTGCCCATTGGCCAGCATGTCTGCAAAGGACCATATAAGCATGGCCAATTGAAACCCAAGTAACACAAGCCTCTGCTTGGGGTGCCAGAGGGCCACAACTGTATTATTATATTGTTACTATACAAGACATGTCACAATTAGCAGTGGCCACTTGGAGTATCAAGCTGAAATGAGCACCAAGTCGCAAGATTTATGTACAGTGTGTATAGCAATTAGTAGTGAGGGAAAATGGGGGGGGGGCGGGGGGGAGGGGGGCGGAAGGTGCTGCCAAATGAAATGTTCTCGAACCAGCCCTGCATACGTGTTCCTGAGGGCCCAAAGAATCATTGAATACGCTCTAAGAAATATGAATGTATCATGATAACATGATATTTATGTGGTTCTGGAGAATCTCGATACTTAAAGGTGAATGGAATCAGGACCACCTCTAATTATTGAAGACTCGGACTATTGAAATTTATGTGGGAAAAAGAGATAAAATGTTGTTAAAAAGAATACAGGCATCAAAATATGAATTTTATTAAAACAAAGTGTTTACATAGGTATTTACATTGTCAGAATAAAGGTTTTGTCGTAAGTTGGATAACAATGTACTTCATGAATAATGGTGGAGTGTCTCTTGTTGGGTGAAGCTGCAATATTTCTGCCCGGCAATATCACCCGACCATCTGAAGAGCAGGATATTGATTGGTATCACTTCAGGCTGTTGCCCCACGTAGTGCATGGTGGCCTCAAGTTAGTGTAGCCATCAGTGTGACTCATCACTGGTACAGTCTCGGCCTCTTTGCCCTCACAGTGTTGGTGTTAACCATATCGATTATAGAAGAATCTGTAAGTTCCAGCCATTTGTCTGAATATAACAACTCACTTATTTCCATATTTTCTGCCTCATCATAGCTTGCCAACCTTTTGATTAAATAATACAACAGGTGATCATTCTCATCATCAGACTCTTCAGTTTCTGTCTTAGGCCTACTTTTCTGTAGAATTTTTCTCCATGGCTGAGAAAGAAATTATATCTAACTTTATCTCACTCCAAAACTCACTGCTACAGTACAAAACGTACTTCACAGTCAGTTTCTTTAGCCCTCAACGGGTATGTCCATGTATAAAGTGCAACAACCACAAGTAACTTTACCTGGTACAGTTCTATTGTTACTTTAAAACTGTGAGCCGTACCTATTCTTTTGTTGTTGCTTCATCTAACACATGGCTAACATCTGCTGTCATATGTCCAAGGGAGCAACTATAATATAAAATAAACAGCAAACTAGAGGAGAAAAAATGTATGATCCATGCAAGAAAATGATCCCGATTCTGAGCTAGTGGCACAATCCCATAATGTGGAAGTTATCTCTGAGATAACTAGCAATCGAATAAGCGGTTGGCTGTGGTCTGATGCAACAGCGCTGTTTCATACTTCAAAAGTGCCATTATTGTTGGGTAACACTTGTAAGTGGCATCAGAGGGGTATAATTAAAGTTTATTTCATCAGTGTTTAATTAAAATGTGATTTAGCTCATATAATGTAAGTTTATTTAAACTAAGATTAAAGTGTGATTTTGTTCTTAGGTGTTTACCTTCGTTACATAAAGACAAGTATTCTTTACATTCATACAAAGCAGACTGTGCGCCCGCTCATATTATAAAAAGTGGCGTGCCCGTTCAAGGGTTAAAGCTCCTGCAACACTTTCAATTTCTTCCAAATGCAAGATTGATTATAGCAATTACAGACAATACTTTTTTTTTTTTCAGGCATTTCAGAATGCCATCATCCATTGACTGAATCAAATTGGTAAAGTTTAATGGAAGAAACTAGGTGTGGATCCCGTCACAATGCAGTTCCTCTACACTTTGATGTGAGGACACATTTTCCAATGTTAAAACAGCTTTGCATGGCAAACATAGAAAATTGAATACAATACACTGTATTAACAGTGTTCAAACCTAAAACACCACTTTCAACTAAAGATTTGCTTGTGTAAACATTTAAAAGGTGGGGGAAGCATATGCATGTTGTCATTGACACAGACACAACTAAGAAGAGTGAGTGGTTTCACTGTTGCGCTATGAGTGGGTGGGGAGATAGATGCAGGATTGAAGGCTTGGATTTACGAGAAACTTGTAATTCCGAGACTTAAAATTTTGAGACTCTACTCTATATATGACTTCCACACTCTCAACTTTACAGCAGTGAACATTCCGTTTTCAAAGCTTATTAGCACATGGCACACTAAATGCTCCATTGCCTCTTGGTGGATGACCTTTAAAAGTTTACCAGAATATCATCTTCATAAGTAAGGGAGCACTTACTGTAAACAGATCAATCTCTGTTTAGTGCTTTCTTATCTAGCTTTGTATTACGACAAGGAAAATCTTGCTTGAGTCGTGTCACTGCCTGTAAAATATAATGTACATACATTTTTGTCGCAAATGCTTGCCCCATCGAGTTTACTTAGTCTGTGGTTAAGTCAGACTCTTTTCTACATCCTTCATCCAGAGGTGCTAGCTCTATGGGGCTGTGGGAGAATCTCTAAGGAGAGTGGAGGACAAGGTGGAGAAGTAGTGACAAGTCGAAGCATTTAATCGATCCAGGAGGCATGCTTCGACCGTGGCATTATTAACTTCCTGATAGGGAAAGGCCAGGGATTCGAATTGAAGATCCATAGTTTTAAGTTGTTACAAATGTTCACCTGTCTGCATGATTCACTGGAGAAACTTGATTAACTTTAGACAGTGCATGATTGCAGTGGTCATAAAGTTCAGACATTCTTGCAGTGGAACATGACTTCCCTGTGTTCAGGTCCACTGTTAGTGGTGTTTTTAGAAAGAAACATCAAGGAAGCACAAAGACCTAATCATTGTTGAAGTGTCATCACCATGTCGTCGTCAGGAATTACATATAGGTTGTGTGGTACTTTATTTAGTTGGTCGAACTACATCATGGATATGTCACAGAGTTAGAGAACTTTCATATGCTACCAGATATTACGCTGAAGTCTACGGTGGAGAAACATTGGCACTGATCCTGATTTTGTTACATGCTGGATAACTCTGCTCATTTCTCTGTAGCTTTTCAGTTATTAGCAGTTCACTTCCCTCCTGACACTATTAAATTGATTTACCATACATTGACAACTGCCTATTTTTTTTGTAAAAGTGTTAAATTTTATGAAATGACTGACAAAAGAGCTAAATGAAGGTTGACAACTGCATATTTTTTGTAAAAGTGTTAAATTTTATGAAATGACCGACAAAAGACAGATCAGTGGCTAATTTTTTTGTGGAGTATTTCGAAGAAAACACATTAAATTTAGCACCTTTTCAACCATCTTACTTCTTTTGTTATGTTGACGACACATTTATGATCTGGTCACATGGGATCAAAGGTCTTCACCATTTGACTGATCATGTGAATAGTATGCACACTAACATCAAGTTCACTGCTGAGATGGAAAGGAAAGGAAAACAAGCATATTTAGGTGTTTTGCTTAAAAAAATATTAGATGGCAGGCTGGGCCACTCTGTTTACTGGAAGCCAACACATACTGTTCTACACAGATCAGCCAGAACATTATGACCACCAACCTACTATTGATATAAACCTGTCCAGGTGATAGCACTAACACCTGGTGAGGAATGACTGCTAGTCAGACATATCCATGGTGCATGTAGCATACGTGTGTGTGCTGTCTGTATGTGGAACGGAGAAGGCGTGTGCGCAATTTGTCTGATATGAAGATAGTAACTGTTCTGAAAGAACAGATACCAGTGATGACCATGCAGCTTCTCTAGAAAGAAATGATAATTAATCAAAACCCTCAGCTGCCAACAGCTGAAAATGTGTGCCCCGACTGGGACTCGAACCCAGGCTCTCCTGCTTACATGGCAGACACTCTATCCATCTGAGCCACTGAGGGCACAGAGGATAGTGCGACTGCAAGGACTTATCCCTTGCACACTTCCCGTGATACCCACATTCCCAACTATCCACAACCTACATTCGTAATGTTCCTAAAGGGGATCGTCACCTTAGTTGGCGCGAGTAATGAGAGAATGGGCAAATATCCTTTAGGAACATTACAAATGTAGGTTGTGGGCAGTTGGGAATGTGGGTCTCACAGGAAGCGTGCAAGGGATAAGTCCCTGCATTCGCGATATCCTCTGTGCCCTTGGTGGCTCAGATGGATAGAGCATCTACCATGTAAGCAGGAGATCCCAGGTTCGAGTCCCGCTCGGAGCACACATTTTCAACTGTTCCCATTGAGGTATATCAACAACACTTGTTGGCTGCTGAGGGTTTCGATTAATTATCATTTCAATTTGTCTGAGTTTGAGTGATGGCCGACTGTGATGGCCCGGAGGCACAGTATGAGCATTTCGGAAACTGCACAACTTGTTGGGTGTTCAAGGAGTGCTGTGAAGAGTGTCTTCAACATGTGGTGAGACCAAGGTGAAACTGCATCCAGACATTGTGGGATTGGGCGGCCACCCCCTCGTAACAGATAACGGTCGTCGTAGACTGTGCAGACTGGTAAAAACGGATAGCCAGCGAACTGTGGGGAACTAACATCAGACTAATGTTGGGCAGAGTACAAGTGTATGTGATCACAGAGTGCACCGAACACTTCTAAGGATGGGCCTCTGTAGCCGATGAACCATTTATGTGCCTGAGTTAACACCACGACATCAGCAACTACAAGTGAAATGGGCATGTGACCAATGGCACAGGATGTTGGCACAGTGACAGAGCATTGCATGGTCTGATGAATCCCAATATCTTCTTCATTATGCTGATGGAAAGGTGTGAATTCATTGTCTTCCAGGATAACAACTTCTTGACACATGTATTGTAGGATGGAGACAAGAAGGCGGTGGCTCCATTATGCTCTGGGAAACCACCATGTGAGCATTCAAGGGTCCAGCGGAGCTCATGCAGTGTATAATACACTGGTTCCACACCGCGTACAACCCTTCATGACGACCCTGTTTCTCGACGGCAGTGGCATTTTTCAACAAGATAATGCACCACATAACAAGGACAGGACTGTGTTGGAGTGGTTCGAGGAACACAGTGGCAAGTTCCAGTTTAAGTGCTGCCACTCCCCCACCCCCTCCAACCCCCAACTCACCAGATATGAACCAATCTAACACATCTGGGATGTGATGGAACATGGTGTCAGAGCTTATTGCAGCCCCTGTCCCTCTGGAATGTATGGCAATTAGGTGACTTGTGTATGCAGATTTGGTGCCATCTCCCTCCAGCGATGTACTAGCCACTCAATGCTTCCATACCATGACAGGTTGTTACTGTTATCAGTACCAAAGGTGGATATACTGGCTATTACATAGGTGGTCAGAATGTTCAGGCTGATCAGTGTATAATTAGTGCACAAAACTTTCATCCCCATTCCAAAAGAGAGCAGTTTTAAACATGCTAATAAGATGAAGAAGCTTGCACAGGATAGAGTAGCATGGAGAGCTGCATCAAACCAGTCTCAGGACTGAAGACCACAACAACAACAATATATAAAGCTCAAACTATTTCTGGAGAGTACCTATATTGAGAGATCATATATCTGAAAAGGGTGTTTTGAATAACTACTGTAGTGAATGAGATATTAAATTAGCAATCTTTAAGAAATGAAAACACAGAGATACTCAATCATCACAAGACGATCAGCTTATAGAACTTCTTCCCTTCTTCAGAGCTACTACAAATAAAATAGACAAGAGTCCTGTGCAGACATGGTACTCAACACATTTTCTGACCACTCATGAAAATTAGAGAGCCACTGCACCAAATAGAAACAGACTTTATATCAGTGTTCCTGGAATTTATAAAATTCCATGTGAATGTGGTAACAGTTACATTGGTCAGTCAATATGAATGATTTCTGAACGCTGCATAGAGCAGCAACACCACATTAAATATCACGATTTCAACAAATCTGCTATTGCAGAACAAATATATGATTATGAAAGAATGGAAACTCCATGCTGGGTTATTGATTCTGTCCAGAGCTGCCGGAGATGGTGTCGTGTGCGTGAGATGTGCTTTCTTGTGGGATGAATTTGTGTGTTTCCTTTTCTGAAGAAGGCTGTGGCCGAAAGCTGAAATGTGTGAAGTCTTTTCATTGTGTCTGTCTCAACTCAATGTGTCATTCTTACAGTGAGTAGCAATCTTCCTTTTCCTTATATTGTAAACATATGACTATGTCCTCCCCCCATGAACCATGGACCTTGCCGTTGGTGGGGAGGCTTGCGTGCCTCAGCGATACAGATGGCCGTACCGTAGGTGCAACCACAACGGAGGGGTATCTGTTGAGAGGCCAGACAAACATGTGGTTCCTGAAGAGGGGCAGCAGCCTTTTCAGTAGTTGCAGGGGCAACAGTCTGGATGATTGACTGATCTGGCCTTGTAACATTAACCAAAACGGCCTTGCTGTGCTGGTACTGCGAACGGCTGAAAGCAAGGGGAAACTACAGCCGTAATTTTTCCCGAGGACATGCAGCTCTACTGTATGATTAAATGATGATGGCGTCCTCTTGGGTAAAATATTCCGGAGGTAAAATAGTCCCCCATTCGGATCTCCGGGCGGGGACTACACAAGAGGACATCGTTATCAGGAGAAAGAAAACTGGCGTTCTACGGATCGGAGCGTGGAATGTCAGATCACTTAATCGGGCAGGTAGGTTAGAAAATTTGAAAAGGGAAATGGATAGGTTAAAGTTAGATATAGTGGGAATTAGTGAAGTTCGGTGGCAGGAGGAACAAGACTTTTGGTCAGGTGATTACAGGGTTATAAATACAAAATCAAATAGGGGTAATGCAGGAGTAGGTTTAATAATGAATAAAAAAATAGGAGTGCGGGTTAGCTACTACAAACAGCATAGTGAACGCATTATTGTGGCCAAGATAGACACAAAGCCCATGCCTACTACAGTAGTACAAGTTTATATGCCAACTAGCTCTGCAGATGATGAAGAAATAGATGAAATGTATGACGAGATAAAAGAAATTATTCAGGTAGTGAAGGGAGACGAAAATTTAATAGTCATGGGTGACTGGAATTCATCAGTAGGAAAAGGGAGAGAAGGAAACATAGTAGGTGAATATGGATTGGGGGGAAGGAATGAAAGAGGAAGCCGCCTTGTAGAATTTTGCACAGAGCATAGCTTAATCATAGCTAACACTTGGTTCAAGAATCATGAAAGGAGGCTGTATACATGGAAGAAGCCTGGAGATACTGACAGGTTTCAGATAGATTATATAATGGTAAGACAGAGATTTAGGAACCAGGTTTTAAATTGTAAGACATTTCCTGGGGCAGATGTGGATTCTGACCACAATCTATTGGTTATGAACTGCAGATTGAAACTGAAGAAACTGCAAAAAGGTGGGAATTTAAGGAGATGGGACCTGGATAAACTGAAAGAACCAGAGGTTGTCCAGAGTTTCAGGGAGAGCATAAGGGAACAATTGACAGGAATGGGGGAAAGAAATACAGTAGAAGAAGAATGGGTAGCTGTGAGGGATGAAGTGGTGAAGGCAGCAAATGATCAAGTAGGTAAAAAGACGAGGGCTAATAGAAATCCTTGGGTAACAGAAGAAATATTGAATTTAATTGATGAAAGGAGAAAATATAAAAATGCATTAAATGAAGCAGGCAAAAAGGAATACAAACGTCTCAAAAATGAAATCGACAGGAAGTGCAAAATGGCTAAGCAGGGATGGCTAGAGGGCAAATGTAAGGATGTAGAGGCTTGTCTCACTAGGGGTAAGATAGATACTGCCTACAGGAAAATTAAAGAGACCTTTGGAGAGAAGAGAACCACTTGTATGAATATCAAGAGCTCAGATGGCAACCCAGTTCTAAGCAAAGAAGGGAAGGCAGAAAGGTGGAAGGAGTATATAGAGGGTTTATACAAGGGCGATGTACTTGAGGACAATATTATGGAAATGGAAGAGGATGTAGATGAAGACGAAATGGGAGATAAGATACTGCGTGAAGAGTTTGACAGAGCACTGAAAGACCTGAGTCGAAACAAGGCCCCGGGAGTAGACAACATTCCATTAGAACTACTGATAGCCTCGGGAGAGCCAGTCATGACAAAACTCTACCATCTGGTGAGCACGATGTATGAGACAGGCGAAATACCCTCAGACTTCAAGAAGAATATAATAATTCCAATCCCAAAGAAAGCAGGTGTTGACAGATGTGAAAATTACCGAACTATCAGTTTAATAAGTCACAGCTGCAAAATACTAACGCGAATTCTTTACAGACGAATGGAAAAACTGGTAGAAGCGGACCTCGGGGAAGATCAGTTTGGATTCCGTAGAAATGTTGGAACACGTGAGGCAATACTGACCTTACGACTTATCTTGGAAGAAAGATTAAGAAAAGGCAAACCTACGTTTCTAGCATTTGTAGACTTAGAGAAAGCTTTTGACAATGTTGACTGGAATACTCTCTTTCAAATTCTGAAGGTGGCAGGGGTAAAATACAGGGAGCGAAAGGCTATTTACAATTTGTACAGAAACCAGATGGCAGTTATAAGAGTCGAGGGGCATGAAAGGGAAGCAGTGGTTGGGAAAGGAGTGAGACAGGGTTGTAGCCTCTCCCCGATGTTATTCAATCTGTATATTGAGCAAGCAGTAAAGGAAACAAAAGAAAAATTCGGAGTAGGTATTAAAATTCATGGAGAAGAAGTAAAAACTTTGAGGTTCGCCGATGACATTGTAATTCTGTCAGAGACAGCAAAGGACTTGGAAGAGCAGTTGAACGGAATGGACAGTGTCTTGAAAGGAGGATATAAGATGAACATCAACAAAAGCAAAACAAGGATAATGGAATGTGGTCGAATTAAGTCGGGTGATGCTGAGGGAATTAGATTAGGAAATGAGACACTTAAAGTAGTAAAGGAGTTTTGCTATTTAGGGAGTAAAATAACCGATGATGGTCGAAGTAGAGAGGATATAAAATGTAGACTGGCAATGGCAAGGAAAGCGTTTCTGAAGAAGAGAAATTTGTTAACATCGAGTATAGATTTAGGTGTCAGGAAGTCGTTTCTGAAAGTATTTGTATGGAGTGTAGCCATGTATGGAAGTGAGACATGGACGATAACTAGTTTGGACAAGAAGAGAATAGAAGCTTTCGAAATGTGGTGCTACAGAAGAATGCTGAAGATAAGATGGGTAGATCACGTAACTAATGAGGAGGTATTGAATAGGATTGGGGAGAAGAGAAGTTTGTGGCACAACTTGACTAGAAGAAGGGATCGGTTGGTAGGACATGTTCTGAGGCATCAAGGGATCACAAATTTAGCATTGGAGGGCAGCGTGGAGGGTAAAAATCGTAGAGGGAGACCAAGAGATGAATACACTAAGCAGATTCAGAAGGATGTAGGTTGCAGTAGGTACTGGGAGATGAAGAAGCTTGCACAGGATAGAGTAGCATGGAGAGCTGCATCAAACCAGTCTCAGGACTGAAGACCACAACAACAACATGACTATGTTTGATGAGATGGAAATCTTATCCCATGTATCTACATATTGGATTCTCTCATCAAAAAAACTGTTGAGGTCAGAATGTGCAACAATTTTAATCAGGACAGTGGCTATACCCTACATGGTGCATGTAAATGAGTGCTTGATGCTGAAAGGCATCAGAGAAATGAGCCAAGTTATCCAACATCCAATGAAATCAGCATCACTATCAATGCTACTCCATACATAGATAACTTCCGACAATGACGACAGAGGTAGCTGTCTAAAGCTTGAGATTACACACAAATCTGATGAGGCAAGAAATCTGTGATTTATTTATCCAGTCCTTGTCAGTTATTGCACAAGATTTCCATCGTAATTTACGTACAGAGGTTTTTGACAGAGTAAGTCTTTAAGAAGTGATAGGACTTGTTCCTCGAGGTCAAGCCACTGCACAACAGGTACTGAACACAAGGGGGGAAAAAAGTAACATTTCTTCCAGTTGAACATACGACAGTGATTTTTGTGGAGCAGTGGAAGAAGTTTTTATGGAGTGATGAATCATGGTACATACTGTGGAACTTAGATGGGCATATGAAGTCCTGGAAGATCTCAGGTGAATGGTATCTATGAGTGAAGAGTGGTGACAGTGAAAAGTGGTGAAGGTGATGTTATAGTAAAATGAATGAAGATAAAACACTTCAGACAAGGGTATGCTTTCATACAGTTTGCAATTGGACCTATCTTGAATCAACGCTTTACAAAAAAATGGTTCAAATGGCTCTGAGCACTATGGGACTCAACTGCTGAGGTCATTAGTCCCCTAGAACTTTGAACTAGTTAAACCTAACTAACCTAAGGACATCACAAACAACCATGCCCGAGGCAGGATTCGAACCTGCGACCGTAGCGGTCTTGCGGTTCCAGACTGCAGCGCCTTTAACCGCACGGCCAAACGCTTTACAAAACAAGATTTACTGCACTACTTGGTACGCAACTTTGTGTATTATATCCAATGTTTTCTTACAAAATGTGGGTCATATGACATTACTGCATACAGTATTTTTGTTTTAAAATTAAATGCCGGATCACCTCGTCAAGAGTTTGAGTGGAGGCTAGCTGTGAATCTACCAAAGAGCTGCTGCTTTTTCAGTAATATTGTTCTGTTGCTGTTTAACATATGGTGTGTTGTGTACTTAGATGTACGTTTATGCATATGGATACACAATTTGTAGAAATATTATGGTCTAATTTACAAGCTATGTTCTAGAATGTGGCCCAAACCTGGAGTCATACTCCACTAATCATTGCAGTTGTTGAGAGATGTCAACATGGTGCACCTTCAGCTTATTCATTTATTTATGCCCCAACCCACTGTAAGGTTGACATGAACAGTAGATGGTTCAAAAGACAGCAATAACAAGGTCTTTGGGGGAGGGGGGGGGGGGTGTTCACAGTTTTCAGACAATTCAGGAGATGTCTAATTTTCTTAATGTATGTATGTAGTTCTTGGACAACACAGGTTAATCAGATAAAGACAACACACATTAGAAAATAACAACTATCACCAGTCAAGAAAACAGATTGTTCTTCAGAGCAGAAGCTTTAAATCTTATATCACATTAACTTAAGTTTATAATAAATTTAAGACAATTATTACATGCAAATAAATTTAAGATAATTATTATATGCACTTAAAGTGATTTTCAGCTATGAGAAAAACATACTTTTAGTCGTAAAGTACATGTGATAGTAAAATGAATGAAGGGTACGCTCTCCTACAGTTTGCAGTTGGACCTATCTTGAATCAACGCTTAACAAAAGATGATTATAACATGCAAATAAATTTAAGATAATTATTATATGCACTTAAGGTGATTTTCAGCTATCATAAACACATACTTTAAGTCATAAAGTACATAAAACTGTGTGTGTTGAACTTCTTGGCTCCTGGTGGCTGTCAGACTAAACTGGAACCAGTGCACTGCTCAGCTTCCGCAGCTGTGCATATGAGTAAATGAATTAAAATGAGATATATTTGTCGTGTTGGAGACATAGTAATTGTGTCATCACCGAGTCAAATCATGCAGGCCCAGGACATTTCACAGCATATCAAGTCAAGGATCTACTTTGATTTGAGTAAATCTGTCACCATTGGCATCAGCTACAAGATGAGACAGATCGTATATAGTTGGTGTACTCCAATAGGATACAGTGCAGAAAATCTGCAGAGTAAACAAAATGAACGACATTACAACTAGTAAGTTGTCCATTGTGTGAAAGCATAACTCTCAAAATTCTGAGAAAGTACATTTCAACTCTAGTTGAGAAACATTAATTTCTCTCATGTACATAAACAATTGTAGTACATACATACATAGTGACCATCCCATCTAGCACTATCTCCTGACTCCGAGACATAAAAACCTTTGTACACAATAACTTCTCTACTGATGGCATGCTACTGGAAACGATACAAGATTCTGCTAGTAAATTATATGTTCCAATCTGTCCATCAACAGCACATTGCTGGCGATCTCTAGGTGAAAGCAAAACTGTAGATTACCCCATCACATCTGAGTTGAATCACTGACTTTATGAATATTAGTAGCTCCTAAGACCACCTCAGTGTTAATTGAACACATGTACAATAATCTAAAATGAGATATGCCTGGGTGGATGCTGCTTCAACTAGATTCAATAAGTTACGTGTAGTTATTAAGTGTACAAGACCCTAATGGCTCCTTGACACTGCAATCCTTTAATGAGAACGCACCACCAACATAGCGTAGAGATATCTGTAATCTTATCAGGGAATCTCTAATTGTGTTTCAGATGAACACAAATTTTTTTGCCTTTAATCATCTCACAGGATATACTTCAGAGGTAACACCGCCAATCTGCAATGAAATACTTACCCGTACTGTTGAGG
Organism: Schistocerca nitens; assembly: GCF_023898315.1. NCBI lineage: Eukaryota > Metazoa > Arthropoda > Insecta > Orthoptera > Acrididae > Schistocerca > Schistocerca nitens. Next base: position 683,442,661 of record NC_064617.1, on the reverse strand, counting down.
ATAAGAATGTGTCAAGTTGATATCCAAGTATCGTAAGCATCCTCTTACTGGGTGTAGTCTTTTCACTCACTTGTTGAATGCAATAAAAGTTAATACTGGCTAGACTTTGATTACTATGACAAAGACAGTTTGGATACAAATTAGTGCTGTTCTGGTGTGATCTCTAATAAATTATCCACAGTCATAAGATTAAAGGAAGATAGCAATAAAATTCAAAATGAAGCTGCACAATTCCTTTCCACATTTAGTAAGAGTGAGTGTGTCCCAGAGATATTGACCAGTCTCTAATGAACGACACTACAAATAATAAGTTGTCCACTGCGTGAAGGCGTAACTCTTAAAATTCTGAGAAAGTACATTCCAAGTCTAGTTGAGAAACTCCCATGTACATAAGCAATAGAAAAAAAGATAAGACAATAGTAAAAGGCAGAAATGGAAAAGGAGTAGCAGAAAAGAACATAACAAGAGATGATACAAAACACTCAAAAGATAACAAGGGGGGGGGGGGGAATAGGTAAATGTGAAAGAATAGCAGAAAACAATAGGAGAGGAAGCAGTAACTGCCCTGCGTTCCAGGTCAAATGGAACCATGTACCATGTAGAACAAGTTCCCACCTATGTGAGACCTATGGGCTGTTCTTTGTGCCACTTACAAAACTAATCAGAATTTCAAATCTTATTTTTTTCACTCAGCCTGTTCACTCTTTGACTTTTGAGTGTCTTCCTTCCTTAACAGTTTCATTTCCTTCAAATCTTTCCTTTCTTTTGTCATTGGAAGGCAGCATAATTATCTTGTGGCAAACTGATGTTACATTATACACGATACTGTCATATCAACTGCATGTATGGAATTACAATATAACACAGCAGGCTTTATCAAAAACTATTCATATTTAAGTTTGTACACCTTAAACATTAGTATGTGTGCAGTAATTTTGTACAGGAGTTTTGGTAGTGTTGTGTTTGACATTAGTGCCTTGTGGCTAAATTTTAATTACTTGTATTGAAATTATGTGCAGGTACTTGAAAGATTATGATTACTACCAGAAGTGTGTGGCTGAGCGTGAGAGGGAGGAAAAACCATCTCTGAAGAGGAGCCGACATAATTCAGGTGGCTGCTTGTGCTTCACTGGGGGGAAAGCTCGTCGTGACACATCTAGGAGTGGCGCTGCATCCGATATTAGGCATGCAACTGTATGACAGTGCTGCTCCGGGTGTGGGGGTCGCCCCCTGGCCCTTGCTCTCGGATTTTCAGCCTTTGTGTGTGCAGTGGTCACAACATTCACATTACTTGTGCAGTTTTGGTAGATTCTTTGCATCAGTGGACGTAAATTGTTGTTACTGAATACCAGTGGCATAAACATTTGTGTGGTAATCTTTCTTTTACAACAGTGAGTACATTTTGTGGAGACCAAGAAATTAGTAAATCATTCTATATATACTGTAACAGAAACCGAAGATTCACATTTTACTGAAAGTGTGAATAAAAGGACTGCAAATGCATTAGTGCATACATCACACACAGTGGTCTTGCACTTTAATATGACTGATGAAAAGTGACAACCAAAGAGAAAAATATAAATTCTGGAAATACTGTGACATCCTGTGAGTGAGTGAATTTGTGTGTGTGTGTGTGTGTGTGTGTGTGAGAGAGAGAGAGAGAGAGAGAGAGAGAGAGAGAGAGAGAGAGAGAGAGAGAGAACACACTTAAGTAAGTATATGTGTGATTCGGGTACAGAGCAGTGCATTTAGTATTTAGATGCATTTTGTGACAACTTTTATAATAAAAATCAATGAAAGAATGATAAAAGTGTTCTTTACAAGGAACTTCATAGTAGCTACAACAGCAGTCAAAATAGTAATTACTTCTGTCATTACAAATTACTTTTTATTTCTGCTGGAGTGTGAAAATGTTTTATGTGCATTGTTCACTTTAGTCTGCTTTGATCAGTGCAGATTACTTGCAATTCCTAACCTACAAGTGTGTTAAAATTGTTAATCATAAAAAAATCTCTCTTCTATCATTACCTTAATGCCTGGTACTATTCTCAGCATTACTTACCTGAAAATTTAGGCCTATTCTGTACTGTTCAGTATAATCTGATGAATCACGCAGGGTGTGGTCTTGATGTGGTTGTTACAATTCAATTTTAAGTGCATAGTAATTCCAAATATTTCATTTCGCATTAATCAACATCGTAACAATGACTTTAAATCAAGGAACTTTATTTCTCTTTTTTTCATCAGTCCTGCATTTTTGTCATGGCCACAAAATAAAAAAATGAAAAGGTTTGTTATGTTTCATTGCCATTATTATACTCCCATGTGCATGGCACAGCATAGATTTGATACGTTTCACAGTGTCATTTTTTTGCAACAAATATTCATTTCACTTGTAAATAACTGTTTAGCAACTTTATGATAACTTCACATTTTATTCTTTTAATCAAAAATCAAACCCATTAGTGTCACTCATTAACAAATGTTTTTGAATATGTAAACGGGGAAAAAGTAACTCTGCTGCACCAATCCAGGAAAGGTCTGGCTGATTTGAAAATGTTGCACTTACGGCAATTGTATTGCATTGAAATGGTACACCAACTTGTCTATTTTGTGTTACAATGGATACAGTGAACTGTGTGTGTCACCAATATCATCAGTATTCTGAGCAGACAGAAGAAATGTAGGGTTGAAATAATGTTTACATGTTGCTTTTGTATAGTTTTTCTTAATCTCACTTCACATGCTATAGCACACATGCCTTGCTCTGCATCTCAGGCAGTCTTTCTGTATTATGGACACTAGTTAATAAACATTTGTTTACCAATACTGTGTAAGTCATGAATGTTCATCATTTTCAAGCTGCATTTTTACGGAAAGTTTCCACTGTGATAAAATCTGTAAAATATTTTTATGCTACAAAAAAATTGTATCTTTGTTCTTATATACTGCTCAAGAGCTTAAAAGAATTGTGGAGTTATTTTGTAGTACTCTTCAAATTAACTCCCATTTTTCAGGAAAACTGGCAGTAATCCAGACTTAAGTTTAGTTCATAGTTGACGTAAAAGGAGATTTCAAAGTCCTAATCTGCGTAATTTTAGTTTTAAAGAATGAAAGCTCTCTTTTTCTTAGTCACGTATTCAAATCAACATGTTCTGTTATCCAAATATTCCTTGCTATTGTACATAACTGAACAGTTTTTTATACTAATAATTGTTCGTAGAGTGAATGGAAGCTGTTCATGAGTAGCATAATGTGTATGTGATCACTGAATCTGGTGTATGCAGGACACGTGAATATCAAATGTAAATGCTTACCTAGAGCAGATATGCCTACCACATGCAAACCCTGCCATGCCTAAATTTTTCTGCAGGCACAAATAATATAATGAAATGAATTCATGCACACTGTTGTAATTGAATATATTTCCCAGAATACACTAAATATTTTGGTATTATGTGTAGCCCCTGTTATATGGAACATTCACTTCTTGTCCTTTTCTATTTTCACCAGTCAAGTACACACACACACTAGTACTCAGTAATATGTGTTTGTAGGAATATGCAATATACTGCTACTAGAGCTGGTAAGTAAAGTGAGAATATTTTACTAGGGGTGAAAACAAGCACTTTTGTACATATTGACATTTTACAGAAATGTCAATATCCATTATTGGCAGTATTCTCAAAGCAAACTAACAAAAGGCTGAATGTTGTCACAATAAGTTATTAGCTATATGAACCTTTTTACAAAAGCTTAGGTTCTCTCACATCAGTGGTTACTGATTTGGCTGATGGCTACAAACCAATAAATTAGTCACTTACTATAAAAGATGTTAATGAATATTTTTCCTTTTCTCTTTGGTTTCATGGTGTTATACTGATTATTCCCAAAAAAGAGTGGAAATGAAAGAAAAAGGAGAAAAAAGACCCATTAAAAAAAATACTGCAACACCACATATTTAATTACGTATTCAGATCTGTTACTGATCTCCAATAGCTTTTGTACTTAGGAAACTGCACCACTTATTTTTTATGTTTACTGATGTGACTTAAAAAAAATTAAAAGAATGGCCACTTTGTATAATATGTTTTCAATTTAAAGTCAGCTAACATACTTGGCGTTCCTCCATAAGTGGAGTAGGTAGGCTTTATGCAGCAAATAATCCTCCATGAAGGTTACTGCAATTATTCAGAATAGTTCCTGCACAAAATTCAAATAGTTACATCTACATATGCATTGTCTGTTTACAACATCATGGCACATAGTTGTTCTGTAATAATCTTTGGCAGTTAAATAGCTGCTTTTAAAGCCTAATAATTGGCCTTTTTTCTGAATTTGATGGACCAAATTATTTGCAGCAAAAGGAAAAGTGCAGTGGTTAATACTAGAAACAGATTTAAAATAAATACTTTGAAATAATCTTTGTTTGCTGGAAATAAGTTGCTTCCAGAAGGTAACATCTGGACTGAATTTTGATCTCATTACAAGCGCCAAAGCAGTGTGCCATCCATTTGCTCACATTCCATATATAATGTTGGTCAATAACTGAAGTATTACCTTCATTTTGAAACAATTGATGAAATTTAACATAATGAGATACACTAGCTGTTTTGTGATATGAAAATAGCTGTTAAGCTGCACTGAGAGAATTAAAAAATCTGTACAAAAGCTGTAAAGAAATGTATATTTTGCATAAACCTTTTAACCAACTTAGCTAAATTAGAAAACTTTCAAATGGAAAATTAATTTCTGTGTTAATTTCATGAGTATTGTAACAATGTTTGGTAACCATTACTGTTATGTTATGCAGGGTATCTCAATATCAACAAAATAAAGTCAAATGGCAATGCCTAATTTTTCTTCACCACACTGTAATGTTTTGAATCTTATATCCTCCGTTAAAATTAATGGTTTATTTGATCATTGACTTATGCATCAATGATACATCAAAGTCAGTTTTTATTAATAATGCACTCACTTTCACGAACAAAGATTTCTCACTTTACCAAAGCAATGTCACAGTCAAGTTGTGTGCAATAGTTCATATTAAATTCAATATATTTTTTTTTGAAAAATGCATAGTCATTTACAGTAACTGTTCCCAGTTCCCCCACATTTGTTCTCTCTAATGAGATCGGAGATTTTATTCAATAATTATTCACCAACAAAATGCAAAAGCATTTAAATTGGGTAAGTCAATGTCTTTAGTTCTTTTGCTAATTCATCAAAAGTATCTTTATATTCTTGATGTTCACGCACCATCATGACAATACAGCTCCTTTTCACACCCATAGCTTGTCCAAGATCTTGACGTGATGGTGTATACACATATGGTATATTTCTATCCTCACAGACAACTGGAAGGTGGCACATTATGTCGATTGGTGTCACATCCCCTGCCAACACCACAATTCTGCAACATATTCAAGGATACAGTAGTATAAAATACATATAACAAATCTTGAAACTACCAAAGAAATGGGAGAGAGGGGAAGGCGAGGGGGGATAAAAATTGCTGTATCTTAGAACTATTTTCTCTGGTATTTCAAAATGGGAAAAAATTATAATAGAATAGTAATTTACAAACAAAAAATGCAGCAACCTATATTACAGAAAAACTGACATAGTTCACATGTAGATTAATCTCAATATATAAGCATTGATACCTCAAAGGCAAAAACACATTCCACATATGTATGCTTTGTGAAATTATATTTTTATGGTCAACAGTGTGAAACCACAAGCAAATTATTGTTTCAACAAGTGAGTGAGTTACAAATATGGTCTAGTGCCAAGTGAATCAACAGTTTGTAAAGAGATAAGGAACACTGAGCTCTATTTATTCACTGATGCTTGTATGTAAACTGCCAAGCATCTAAACAACAAGCACTTTGGAACACAATGGAAAGCAACATACTATGCCAAAATTCTGAAATTCTGCCCTAAGAACTTAGCCACCTACACAAAATACTCGGAATAATCATTACAACCATCTACTGACTTTCCAAACTTGTAGATAACTTGCAAGAAGGGTGCTTTGCATTTACTTTAACAGGATTTTGAGGAAACAATATTAAAATCAGTTTCCAGCTGTCTGTAAACATCCTATAAGAAAGAACATGACAGGTAATTGCAGCTTTGTATTTTTGTGCTATGGTGGAACTTGCCTTATTCAACTGCCACCAAATCTGATGTCACATGAACAAACAGGTCTTCAAAGAAGTACATGGAATTAACACAATGGGTGGCACCTTCAATTAAGATGGTGGAGCGAATCTTAATGGAATATAGCAATCAGCTTTTGCAATAGACTGAATTTTCACTCTGCAGTGGAGTGTTGATTTGAAACTTCCTGGCAGATTAAAACTGTGTGCTGGACCAGGACTTGAACCTTGGATCTTTGCTAATGTGGGGCAATGTTTTAATGTCTGAACTATCAAAGAACAACTAACAACTTGCCTTCACAACTTCACTTCCACCAGAACCTCATCTCCTATGTTCCAAAACTTCTCAAAGGTCCTAGTTTCAAGTCCTGGTCCGCCACAAACTTCTAATCTCATTTTGCAATGTTCAATGACGTCGGTACAAAGCAATGGTGCAACTCACAGGCCGGGATATATGGGTGCAACACAGGTCTAAATTACTTTACAATGGTTGAGCAGGCCTACTAAAACAAGGAGGTAAAAATCACTACAGACTGACGGAATCCAAAGAAAACTATTAAATTTACACATTTACACTACTGGCCATTAAAATTGTTACACCACGAAGATGACGTGCTACAGACGCGAAATTTAACCGACAGGAAGAAGATGCTGTGATATGCAAATGAGTAGCTTTTCAGAGCATTCACACTAGGTTGGCACCCATGGCGACACCTACAACGTGCTGACATGAGGAAAGTTTCCAGCCGATTTCTCATACACAAACAGTATTGCCTGGTGAAACGTTGTTGTGATGCCTCGTGTAAGGAGGAGAAAAACATACCACCACGTTTCCGACTATGATAAAGGTCGGACTGTAGCCTATTGCGATTGCGGTTTATCGTATCGCGACATTGCTGCACGCGTTGGTCGAGATCAAATAACTGTTAGCAGAATATGGAATCGGTGGGTTCAGGAGGGTAATACGGAACGCAGTGCTGGATCCCAACAGCCTCATCTCACTAGCAGTTGAGATGACAGGCATCTTATCCGCACGGCTGTAATGGATCGTGCAGTTACATCTTGATCCCTGAGTCAACAGATGGGGACGTTTGCAAGACAACAACCATCTGCACGAACAGTTCGACGACATTTGCAGCAGCATGGACTATCAGCTCGGAGACCATGGCTGCGGTAACCCTTGACGCTGCATCACAGACAGGAGTGCCTGCGATGGTGTACTCAACGGCGAACCTGGGTGCACGAATGGCAAAACGTCATGTTTTCGGATGAATCCAGGTTCTGTTTACAGCATCATGATGTTCGCATCCATTTTGGGCAACATCATGGTGAACGCATACTAGAAGCGCGTATTCGTCATTGCCATACTGGCGTATCACCCGGCGTGATGGTATGGGGTGCCATTGGTTACAAGTCTCGGTCACCTCTTGTTCGCATTGACAGCACTTTGAACAGTGGACGTTACATTTCAGATGTGTTACGACCCGTGGTTCTACCCTTCAATCAATCCCTGCGAAACCCTACATTTCAGCAGGATAATACACAACCGCATGTTGCAGGTCCTGTATGGGCCTTTCTGGATACAGAAAATGTTCGACTGCTGCCCTGGCCAGCACATTCTCCAGATCTCTCACCAATTGAAAACATCTGGTCAATGGTGGCTGAGCAACTGGCTCGTCACAATACACCAGTCACTACTCTCGATGAACTGTGGTATCGTGTTGAAGCTGCATGAGCAGCTGTACCTGTACTCGCCATCCAAGCTCTGTTTGAGTCAATGCCCAGGCGTATCAAGGCCATTATTACGGCCAGAGGTGGTTGTTGTGGGTACTGATTTCTCAGGATCTATGCACCCAAATTGCATGAAAATGTAATCACATGTCAGTTCTAGTATAATATAATTGTCCAATGAATACCCGTTTATCATCTGCATTTCTTCTTGGTGTAGCAATTTTAATGGCCAGTAGTGTATTATTGGAAAATAAACAAAGAAAAATGTACTTCAAAAATCATAACTTACAAATATTTGTCACAATATAGAAACAAAGACTACAGAAAAATAAAACAGATACATAAAGGCGGGAGGGGGGGGGGGGGAGGAGGAGGAGGAGGAGAAGAGCTTATATAGAAGCCCTATTCACTGCTTAAAAGTCTGCCTGTGGCTCGATGTCAGCAGACTGCACCTAATTACTACAGTGTCTATCTTTGCAGTTGAAGTTTTTCAGTTTACATGTAACTTAAACCAGCATTGTTTCACACAAAGCATTGAGGTGAAATGTCACTTTTTGTGCATGCAGGAAGGAAGGTTTGGGTTTAACATCCCATTGTTGATGAGGTCATTTAGGATGGAGGCACAAGCTTGCATCAGGAAAGGAAACTGACCTAATCAGGATGACCAGACATGGCTATGAATTCCTATCCTTTTGAATGAAAGTGTAGTGTCTTACCACTGCATCATCTTGCTGGTCATGAATAAGGTCAAACAGAAACCGAATCCTAAACCTAACTGTCAATCTGTTAACTGAATAACAGAATTACCATGACACATTTTGTGGCAACTTTGGCTAGTTTTCAGGTGGTTAAACCATCTCCAGGCCATGTACTTATTTTATAATAATCCATACATGAGCAGCATGTGGAGATTGTAAGTCTTTGTACTGGAGTAGTTTCCCAGATGACATAGGATTAGAAAATAAACAAACATGCAGATACTGGTCCAAAAGTTCTGATCTAGCAGCCACATGTGATTAAAAAATGTTTACAAAGGCTGGAACACTTACTCTCAACAAGTAAGACAGGGCATAAAAGTGTTGTACTATAATAATATTTTCTTGTGTCAGACTGAGGAACTCATACTGCGTGATCTTGTTGTACGTCTTTTGCTGATCCTGCAGAACAGACACACACAATTTTTGATGGAGCATTAATACAGATATAGGCTAATGAGCAGTTATGATGTCGGTGGCTCTTCTACCGTGTGCTGATGCTGGCAATTCCTTGACACCAGTCATAGCCAATCAGGTGATAGTGTACGGTAGCCAATGAGAATCGTTAACTCTAATGATTTCTTTCAGAAGATACGAATTGATTACATTTGTTTTTGATATGGAGAGTAGCAGAATAGATTTTATTGATTTGGTTACTATGAATTTGAAAGTTGGTTAATGGGTTTAGTATTTCATTGATGTGCCAATAGACTGACCTGTCGCAAAGCCCAAAGCCTAGTTTAGGTTGGAATGTGATAATTTGCTTGCAATTTGGTGAAGTCAACAAATGTCAATACAAAAATATAATTCATAATAGACTGACGTTTAACACAGGCCGCCTGAGATATACATTTGTCATTGTAATAACCCACATGTATGTCTTTACTTCTGATTTTTCCAAAAATTCTGTTGATTGTAACCTAATCTAATTGAAGAAAATACCAGCTAATTTTATTTATGAAACATAGGAAATGAAGAATGAGCATTTTGATTGACTTCCGAGAACCGACTCACGATAAGTCATAGACAGTTCCAATTGTTCACCACACGAGTTATCACTAACATCAACATGCAGCAAAACTGTCGCCGACGCCATTCGTGCACTTTTACCTAGATATATGCTTCATGACAATATCAATGGTCTGTATGGCTGCTACATCTTATGAAACTACTAATCACATGGTGAAACTGAACTCTCTTCCAAGGGAGGTAATCACAAATGATGCATTTTTCATCTACCATTCCTCTGCCAATGTAATTGCAGGAGCAAATATTTTTAGCAGCCTTAATGCTCTGCTTCTGTACTGTGGTGTTTCCTTCTGATAAGCTTTTCATGTCCACAGCAAAAGAAGTATCAAACGCTGGGAAGTTGCACTGCCATAAATGTTTATTTCACGTCACCGTGTGATATTTTCCGGATGACTTCATACTCTATTTAGTGTGAATACCCAGATCCAGGATGTAGAAAGATGTATACAAAATGCAGACAGAAATCTTGTTTCTTGGCTTGATAATACCAAAACATTACAAATAACTGCAGCACACCCAAACATCAGGCATTTGAAATAATTCAAAAGATTTAGTATAAATGGCCAGTATACAAGATGGATGTGAACCCCAATGACAAAATATATGAAGGTGTTCAGGGAAGAATATTTACTGAGTATTTTGGTATAAGGGACCAGTGATCTCTGGTGGCTCGTTACAGAATAATAATATGATTACAATTTAGTTGGTTTTTTCCCCAATTACATTTTTTCCCCTTGAAAATACCTTCTCAACTGTGAAAAAACCTGTAATAAGCAAATACCACAATATACAATACAAAACACAGAGTAATGCAACAACCATCAGACAAAACATATACACTTTCATTTCAGCTCAGCATAGCCTCACTGTGACGCTCTTTCATTGCCGTCAGTGAACCTATACATGACTCTAATGTACAACTAACACTGCATGGAACACAAACCAGACAAAGCACTGAACAGTAATGAATGCAAGTATTATGAATGAATTGAATAAGTTTATTTGCAGACAAAACAGTCAGTGCACTGTTGTGCAGATATCTTCGGTGTAATATTGATACATATGTAAATTGGAGTGAGAAATCAAACTAAATACAATTAATTATGTAGTCACTAGAGATCACACAGCCCTCATATGCATATAAAAATACTCAGAAAATAGCTCCGAACAACCTCTGAATTTTTGTCAGAGTTCAATTTCTCCCTGTATATGAGCATAAGTATTCTGGTTAGTGATTACTAAGGCATTGAGAGGGCAAATGAAGTGTGTGGTAATCGAGTTATTGGACTGTATGTAACCACGATACATCTCTGTAAGAACAGGTAATGTGATCACACAATGGTATGTTGAATTTATTTCACACAGTAATTCAGGACAAGGTCAAGTTGCTAAGAGTTGTCACTGTTTGGCCTTAATAAAATATTACAAAAATTGGGGGGGGGGGCCTTATGGGCGCTCAACATCGAGGTCATCAGCGTATTACAAAAATTAATGATAGGCAAACTATCTGTGTCTCTTGAAACAAGTTTTCTAAGGGTTTCCAAAATATGAAGTGAAACTCCCATCAAAAATGAGCTGGCTGAGTTCATGAAGCTGCTTGCCACTTAGCACCATACAGAGAATGTATTTTATGGGACACCATGGATGCGCCAAATATTCTAGGCACACTACATTTTAACCATATCAGACTACAACCAATTTAGACCTATTATTAGTTATACTTTTACCAATGGTGAAAAGCCTTTTAATAACTTCAGGAGTTCACTAAAAACAAAGACTTCTCTCAAAAAATAAAATGCATTGTTATAATACATATGTACATCTATTATATTCTGCAAGATACCTTATGGTTTGTGGAGGATGGTATTGAATGCAATATGTGGAATGGAAAAAGTTAACAAGATTAGGATTTAACACCCCTTCATTAGAGAAGGAGCCCAACCTGAGCTTTGAGGAGGATAGGAAAGGAAATATGAAGTGTCCTTCCTCAGGTACCAACATGGCATTCACCTTAACCAATTTCGGGAAATCACAGAAGACCAAAATCTGGGTGGCCGGTTGGAGATTTGAACTGACATTGCCCCCCCCCCCCCCCCCCTGCAAATATGAATTCAATGTTCTGTCACTGCACTACCTCACCCAGTTAGTTATATGTCAGATGAAGGAACAAGTCATGTGACTCTTCTTCAAACGTGCAGTCTCCAAATTTTAACAGGAAGGCTCTCTGTGACGGATAAGGCTATTCTGCTACCAGAGTTAGATGATCATGCTATGAAACTCTGACTCAATGAGCTTGTGACAAAACAGTCAACTTCTCTTTCAAATGTCTTCTTTCTCTCCATTACATCTACTTCGTAAGGATCCTACATTCAAAAACACTGTTTTAGTGCACAAGTTTGTAGCATTTTCCCATGAGTTTAATAAACATAACAAAGACTTTAATCATCAATAATATATTTCCCTTCACTATTTACAATAGCCTGCCAAATGCTGGGGTAACTTTTCGATTCCGTGACTGTAGAGATCACATGGTTTTGAGGTGAGGAACTCATCAACCCATGTTCAGAGCACTTTTCCATCCAGAAAAGAAGTTCCTTGAAGGTTGTTTGACTGACAGCAGGAAATCTGAGGACGTAAGATCAGATGAATAAGATGGCTGTGGAATGACTTACCAAACTAACCCCGGCATAGCATTTTTGTCAGTCTAGTAGAACATGGGCAGGTGTTGTTGTGAAGTAGCATCTCTTCATTCACACAGTGTTCCTGGTCATTGTCCTTGGATTGCATTTGAAAGACGTCTCAGTTGTTGACAATAAATGTCAGCAGTGATGGTTACACCTTGAGGAAGCAATTTGTAGTACACCACACACAGTCACGGTTCCACCAGATGCATAACATTATCCTTTGTGAATGTGCACAGGTGTCCATACAAGGTTTTTCTGCTTTGCTTCAGCTCAACCATTCCTCTCTTTTTTACCTTATGTTAGCATACAGGCACCATTTCTCATCACCAGTAATGATACAGGATAGGAACTGTCGGTGCTGTTCACAAGGCAATTGACAACGAGCACGTAGAGATGCATTTATGGCCACTTATCAATTTTTGTGATTTTGGCTTAGAGCATGCAGTACCCATACACCCAATTTTTGAAACTTCCCCACCACATAAATTTGCCAGTTCTTGAGTACACTGACATGGATCATTGTAGATTAATATGTTTAAACGATGTTCATCAAACCCTGAAAGTCTTCCTGAATGTGGAGTCACTAATGCCAAAATGATCTTCCTTAAAATGAAAAAACCATTTTCTTGCTGTGCTCTGTCCAAAGGAATTATCCCCACATATGACATAAATGTTCCTGGCTACCTACACTGCTGTCATCCCTCTACTGAACTCAAACAGAAGAATATGTCGGAAATGTTCCAATTTCCCCACTTGGCATTCCATTTTATAGCATCCACAGCTGCACTAACTCTCCCCAAATGACAAAATGTAAACTCCAATAGCAACACTGAACTACAAATAAAAATGATGATTGATAAATAACCTCATAGCAACTGGAATACAAATATGCAAAACAAAAATGTTACAAACTTATGCACCAACCTAACGGTACTCAAGAATCAGTCAAATGGGGGTTTTGTAACATACTTCCTTCATGGATGATACACATTTCCTTAGGATGCTTTAACTGAATCTCGGTGTGCCATCTGCTGTTCCTAGAACTAGTTCTGCACGGTCAACAGATGTTAACTTAATCTGGACACATATTCAAATTATTCTAAGGCTGTTGCTTGATGTGACATTGGACACTAACATAACTTTTAGCCTATTTATATGCAACATATTGTATTTATTTGTAGTGAGAGTCAGTTGCCAGTTACATCACAGTTAGATCCTGTGTAGGTCTTCTTGTAATCTCCTATAATGTTCTGGCATCGCATCTTCCATCCATACATCATCTGTAAGTAGCTTCACACGATATCACTACGGATAGGAGAGCCCACCACAGCCAAAGCAAAAAAGATTTATTCCTAGTTTCACCTGCAATCCTACTCAATGACACACGATCATCTAGCTCAGAAATGAGATTATACATCACAGGGGAATAGACCATTGTTCAATTCTTTGACCTCAGACATGCAGATCCTCAAGACATAATTACATGATGTCGACTTAAAATTCAAGTGGGCTTTCCTATTCAGAGCTGACATTTACACACTGTTTAAATTGTGGCCATTTTATAAAACATTATATGGCAAAGATGATTACGTGTGGATTAGCTTATCTTTCAGTTTTTCAAATCTCGCACAGTAACTAAAATTTATTCCAACATCTGCATTAAAAATTAATATTAACCCTACCCATTTTTAGAGCAGCTTTTTGGCACAATCCCTAAGGGCATTATTCTTAACAATTAGTTACTGAAAAGTTGTTTAGGGGTGGTTGAGCAATTATATGGTATGCAGGAGCTGGGTTACAAAGGATGCTCACTATGGTTGTTGTAGCACGAGGAACAGCTGCCTAACAAAGTAGCTGCTCACCAGCCTTGGCACTGAGCCTAGAAACAGGACTGGTGACAAATGGTACAACAGCCATCTTACTTCTCTTTTGGAACATTCCATCTAGTATCTTCAGGTATGCTGGATATGTGGATCAAAATACCATGCATTCACAATTAATTTGGATAAACAAAAGGATAGATGGAAGTATCACCTGTCTACTCTCATGACGTATAACTACTACATTTAAAATAGTTCACGCTCTCATGTCTATCAGGCATAGTACTCAGGTAAATACTGATTTTAAAAAAAAATCTTTAACTCATTCTACATCCATGTGGTCTTCACATCAATGACTGGTATGATGCAACTCTCTAACTAATCTATCCTTTGCAAGCCTCCTCACCTTTGCATAACTACTGTAACCTATATCTGTTTGAACCTCCTTGCTATAGTCAAGCCTTGTTCTCCCTCTACACTGCATTCTGCCATTCTAAGTTATCAAAAATAACATGGTAACAATTAAATACACACACAATTTATTTTTACAACAAAAACTGAAAACCATTAGATTATATAAACTTTTCTTGCCTCTTAATTGGTAGTTCCAACTGCAATGTGTTCGCCAGATGACAGGAAGAAGGGCTGAAAAAATGTATCTGCAGCAGTGAAGCCGACCCTTTACTGATGATTTCCTTGAAGACTCGTGCTGTATATGGACGGTATTATGCCTATGAGTAGTATTACTCGTTTTTTCAAAATAAAGGGAGGGGAGGAGGATGGCTGGGAGGGGGGGGGGGGGGGAAGGAGGATCTATTACGTGTTGCTATTCAGAGAAGTCAGGTTCAGAAAGGTCAGATAATCAACTGTGAACTTCTCCTGAACCTATACTAAAGGAGGCTGAGAATCAGGCAAGGTAACAGTTGACCATCTGTGCAGTTAATAACACCAGCAATTTGTGAACTTCTCAGAAACATATGGTCCTTTTCAAGACTAAGAAAGGAAATCAAAATAGCTTCTTTCCACAGGTAAAGCAATGAACCTATTACCATTGAGATTAATTTCTGAAACAATCTGATAATTTGCTAAAAAATAATGTGGGTTTTGCCATGACCTGATGAAGTGTCTTGTGCCGTAATACAGAATCTCATATCCACGTAAATAAAGGGCAGTTGTAAACTATTGGTGCATCTGAAGCCCGATTGCTAATGTCAGTAATTATCTGATAAAAAATGAAAGCTGAATCTAAGCTGAAGGTAACTGTATTTAAGAAAAATCTTGTGTCACAATCTGGGCAATCACTCACTGGTCAGAAGACACCAGTGTTCATTACAACAGTAACAGGCTGCTATCTTCCTCTCCCTCAAGTTCTATTAATGACCTTAAATTCAAGTGTTAGTTCAGTACAACTTCTGGAAGTGCGAGCACGGTAGCACAGTAATTCGTATACTGGACTTGCATTTGGGAGACGGTGGTTCAAGTTCATGACCGGCCATCAAGATTTAAGTTTTCCATAGTTACATAAAATGTTCCACGAAATACCAGGATGGTTCCTTTGAAGGGGCACAACTTTCCTCCGTGTGTGGGAATCCGTATGAAGATAGATACAAGAAGAGCATATTGTTAGGCTTCTCTGTAGGTGTACCGTGGGAGCAACCGTTTACATGGCAGTAAAAAGGGTGAGAAATGCATGTTGCTAATAAGAGGATACACGCAACTCAACTAAAATCGAATGGCAACAATGATTCCACTCAGGAAACCATAATGAAAACACAACAAGCTTTTCATCATAAAAAATCTTTGAAATAATCTAAAAAAGAAATTTGTAACTAACGAGTCACATGCAGGAATTTAGAGGTTTTTGGTGTGGACAAACAACCCTTCCTTCCCCCAAATATGAAACAAGTCCAAAAAAAAAACACAAAAACAACTAACTTCAAATTAGATAAATCTTCCAAAAAGTAATACAAAATTAGTATCGTTATCTTGAAGTAATCTTTATAACTAACCTAAGTTCCACGGTACCAACCATCCATGGAACACTGATATCTGCAGGGAGAGCAACACAAATGCTGATATTGTTAACTTCACCTAACTTATATTGATGTGCAAGTCACCAAAGTGGCACCAAATAAAAAGAGACTAGCACTGGCAGCCGAATGACTACAGGTGGGATTTCCCAGCCAGAAATGCCATATGGTCGTTTAATTTCCCCTAACCTATACAGACAGCTACAATGAACACCACAACACCAACTGACGACTGTTCATGTTAACAACTAATATAACCGTTTCTCACTGTTACTGTAGAAATTATTATTTAAGAAATGGGCAAATTTGAAAACACCAAGTAAGAGTCCAATACAGAAATTGAACTAGAGATATCCACAGGGAAAAAACATAAATACTAATACTGATAAATTAACTTTAACACACTCCACGATACCCACCAACCATCAAGCTACGATATTCACTACAAACATATCCATCGGTCCACTAATGTGACCTCCATGGGTACTGCTTGCACTCAGTTGACCCCTCAGCCTTGGCAGCATGGGAGGTTGTTTCAAGGTGTGCCAGGCAGCAGAAGATTTTCCAGGTGGTCGTTCAAATGTCAGGAAGTCTCTCGGTCCACAATGTACAGGCATTCACAGATGGTGAGATTACTGGTAGCTTCAATGTTAGGCATATAATGGCGCCCCTTAGGGATATGGCTGCCAAGGAGGGGAAGGAATCCAGTGTGCATACTGGGAGGAGTTGTTCCATATGTGGAAAGGCTGCTTCTGGATGTCATGAAGAGCACAGGAAGCAGCCAACAGCAGGTGGTGGTTCAGGTCGCTACTAGTGATGTGTGTTATTTTGGATTGGAAGAGGTTCTCTCTGGTTTCAGGTGTTAGCTGCAGTGGTAAATACTGCCAGTCTTGCTTGAAAGATGAGGGAAGAGCCTCACCATCTGTAGCATTGTCAATAGAACAGACTGTGGTCCAATGGCTCTGAGGCTCAGATGGTTCTGTGACCACACAGGCTGCAGATTCCTTGACTTGTGCCATAGGCTGGTGGGTTTCTGGATTCCACTTAATAGGTCACAGATTCACTACACAGAGGAAGCAGCTACACGGATAGTGGGACTGTGTGGAGGGGGCAGGGTAGGAAGTTACAGAAAGGGCATCAGCCTAAAACAGAGAAAGATAGACCTAGCAACAACCAGTACTAGAGTTGTAAATTGTCATAGCTGTGTTGGGACAGAACCACAGCTCCAAACACTAATAGAAAGCACTGAATCTCAAAGTGTTACAGGTATTGAAAGCTGGCTAAAGCCAGAAATAAATTCATCTGAAATTTTTCTACTAGGGACCTAACAGTGTTCAACAAGAATAATTAAATGCAGTTGGTGGTGGAATGTTAATTGCTGTCAGAAGTAGTTTACATTGTAGTGAAACTGAAATAAATTGTGCCTGTGAGTTAATATGGGTAGAGATTATACTTGACCACTAGAACAAAAAAAGATAATTATTTCCTTTTATTGATCTCCCCCCCCCCCCCCCCCCAACTAAGATGATACAGTTACTGGATAGTTCACAGGAACTTCCTGGCAGATTAAAACTGTGTGCCAGACTGAGATTCAAACTCAGGACCTTTGTCTGTTGTTGGCAAGTGCTCTACCAACTGAGCTACCCAAGCACTTGCCAGCAATAGATAAAGGTCCCAAGTTTCAGTCTTGGTCTGGCACACAGTTTCAATCTGCTAGGAAATTTCATGTCAGTACACATTCTGCTGCAGAGTGAAAATTTCGTTCCAGTTCAAAGAGAAATTGTCTATTTTCAAATAGGCACCCTTCTCATACAATTATAGGTGGTAGTGACATCAATCTACCCTCGATATGCAGGTGAAAACACGTTTAAAGTTGGTGGTACACATTAAAGTTCATCCGAAATCATACTAAATGTTTTCTCAGAAAACTATTTTGAACAATTATTTCATGAGCCCACTTGAAGCGTAAGCGGTTGAGAAAACTGTTGTGACTCGCTGATCTTTCAAAGTGTCGCCACGCAGTTACGCGCGTCCTCTACATGCGGCGCTGTCTGCCAGCCATGCAGCAGGAGCAGCAGCAGCGCCACCTAAGCGGCCAGCCAGCCAGCAGCCACTAGACTTGGACTCAGTTATGATTTGACTGTTAAAGTGTACACACATCTTACTCTGTTTACTTGATCTGTTACTCTTATGTATTGCATCTTCCTTGAAACATATTTGTTCAACTTGAAGTTATTACAATTGGCGACGAGGTAGTGATTTTTCTTTTCCATTGTTGATCCACGTTTCCATGGCTACTTTAGAGCAACTATTGCAAGGTCTCATAGAACAGCGAACGCTTCTCACAAATGTGATTCGTGATTTCGTCGCGGCATCAAATGCGGGGCGCCTCTCATCGCTGTCTCTACCTACTTTTCCTCCTTACAACGAGACGGCGGAAGACTGGTCTGATTACGAAAAATGACTGACAGCACTTCTTGGCATTTCATGTCGCAGACGAACAAACATGTAAGTCTCTGTTCCTTTCATGGATTTCACCTTAAATGTATCGGTTGTTGTCACAATTGGCTCCTTTGGAAGATCCTGCGTCTTTGTCCTTTGCTGCAATGTGCTCACTTCTGTCCGTCTATTTTCAAAAGCAAACGTATGTGGTAGCCTCTTGTGTTGCCTTTTATCGTTGTCACAAACAACTGAATCAATCCTATCGCGCTTGGGCTGCTGAACTTCACGGCCTCAGCAGAAAGTGTCAATTTGTGACTGAAGTTCACAAAGAATCCTACGCCGATTCCATGGAATGGGATGCTATTATCCGATCGGCGCCCGACAAAGAAGTTAGGCAACTTGCCCTTCAGTTGGCCAATCCGACTCTAGATGAAGTCCTATCCATCGCTCAGTCTTTTGAAATTTCTTGCGCCGCTGGAGCGCAAATAGAGGAATGGGGCGACGTCGGGGAAATACAACCTCTGTGCGATGTTGACGAAACGTGTGGCATATCACCGCTGGCCGACGTGGCCGCAGTATGCTCCCAAGTGCAGCCTCGGCCTAACCGTAAACAAACCTCTAAGAAACTGCAGCAAAACCCACGGCAACTTCCTTCATGTCCGCAGTGTTTTACGAAACATTCATGAGAAGATTGTCCACAACATTGGGCAGTGTGTCACAAATGCAAAAAAAAGGGTCATGTGTCATCCGTTTGCAAATCCGACCGCATACATGATGTTCATGAACATGACGCTGATTCTGATTCTGTGTTGTCTGTCAAATGTACTTCTTCCCTTTCAGGGAAGTTATTCCTCACTGTCCAAATACTTGGTCGAGATGTTCGCATGCAGGTGGATACTGGTTCTGCTGCCACTATCATCAATTCTCAGACTTATCTTCAGTTGGGTTCTCCAATCCTGTCACCTGTCACTAGGCAATTACGGACTTACAATAAACAGAAGATTTCTCTCTTGGGACAATTTGATGCTGAGGTATCTTACAAATCTGTCGTTCGCACTGTTCCCATATTTGTGGTCGACCATAGTAACGCAGAGAATCGTTTTGGTTTCGATGCCTTTTGCGTTTTTGGTTTCTCCATAGATGACTCTGTCAATATAGTCTCTGATGCTATTCCTTATGCTCAATTGGATTCCTTGTCGATGACATTTTCGTCCTTTTTTTTCTCCTGGGTTAGGCCGTGCAAACGACTTTGAAGCTCATATCACGCTCAAACCCACTGCTCGGCCTAAGTTTTTTCGGGCTCAGCCCATTCCTGTGGCCCTTCGTGATCAGGTCAAACGGGAGCTGGATCGTCTCACTGCTTCAGCAGTCTTGCTTCCTGTCACTTCCAGTGAGTGGCCCTCTCCTGTCATTGTCGTTGCTAAGCCAAATGGTGATATTTGTCTCTGTGGCGATTTCAAAGCCACTGTAAATCCTCAATGCCTTATCGACACTTACCCTATGCCTCGACCTGAAGAATTTTTCACTAAACTTGCTGGAGGCCAGTATTTTTTAAACTTGACCTGTCAGAAGCTTATCATCAACTTCCTCTCAACGCTGCTTCCCGGCAGTTTCTGGTCCTTAACACGCCTTTCGGCCTCTGTCAATACCAACAATTGCCATTCGGGGTTGCCAGCACCCCTGCTCTCTTTCTGCGATTTTTGGAACAATTATTGCTCACTGTCCTTGGGTGTATAAATTACCAGGACGACATTGTTGTCACTGGCTTCACCACTGACTAACATCTTCAAAATCTCCGCACACTTTTTCATGTCTTACAGACTGCCGGTCTTAAGTGTAATCTTCAGAAATCAAAATTTTTTCAGGCATCTATCACGTACTTGGGATTTCAACTCTCTCAGGATGGTATTCATCCGCTGCGATCGATGCCCTTCCACGCCCTACATCTGTTAAGGAACTGCAGGCCTTCTTGGGGAAAAGAGCATACTATCACAAGTTTTTACCATCTGCTGCTTTGGTGGCTCAGCTGTTGCATCGCCTGTTGCATAAAAACGTGCCTTTTCACTGGTCTGCGTCATGCAATGCATCTTTCCAGAAACTGAAGACTATGCTGAAACAGGCCCCGCACCTGGCTACTTATCGACCTGGCCAACATCTTGTTCTTGCCACGCATGCCTCTCAATATGGGGTCGGTGCAGTCCTTGTGCACCGTTTTTCTGACGGTTCTGAACAACCCATTGCTTATGCCTCCAAAATGCTCACGGATGCCCAACAAAAGTATTCTCAAATTGAAAAAGAAGCTTTGGCCATTATTTATGCTTTTCATAAGCTTGGTGTTTTTCTCTATGGATCCAAATTTCATCTTGTTACGGATCACAAACCACTTGTTTCCTTGTTTCATCCATAAACGTCACTTCCCGACAAGGATGCACACCGCCTCCAGCGCTGTGCTCTTTACTTGTCTCGTTTCAATTATGAGATTCATTTCCGGCCGACGGCTCAACATGCGAATGTTGATGCACTGTCTCGCCTTCCCATGGGTCCTGATCTGGCATTCGATGGGGACGAACTTTTGTGTTTCCACCTGGAAGTTGCCCAGCAGCGGATTGTGGATGGGTTCCCCATCACCGGGGACCGGCTGGCGGCTGCTACGGGTTCTGACCCTACCCTCTCCCGGGTTTTACGCTATATTCAGAAGGGTTGGCCAGATCGTCCGTCCGCTACGACTTCTGATCTGTTGCGGAACTACTATGCTTTGCGTTACTGCCTCACGGCTAGGAATGGCGTTATCCTCCTTTCCACCGAAAATGCTTCGCCACGTGTTGTGGTACCTGCGTCTTTCCATGCTTCGGTCTTGCGCCTCCTTCACCAAGGGCACTGGGGTATCTCTCGCACAAAATCTTTGGCGCGTTGTCATGTGTACTGGCCCGGCATCGACTCTGAAATCGCACACATGGTCGCTGCCTGCGGCTCTTGTGCTTCACAGGCCGCCGCCCTGAAGTCATTGAGAAGCCCTGGGAGCGTATTCATGCTGACTTCGCAGGAACTTTTTTAGGTACTTATTGGCTTCTCGTTATTGACGCCTACTCTAACTTCCCTTTCATTGTCCGTTGCATGTCGCCTACCACCACGGCAACCACCAATGCTCTGGCTCACATTTTCTCTTTGGAAGGCCTTCCCTCTACTCTTGTTACTGATAATGGTCTGCAATTTGCCTCTTCTGATTTTGCGGATTTTTGTGCCCATCACGGCGTCATGCATGTCACGGCCCCTCCGTTCCATCCACAGTCAAACAGTGAGGCTGAACGACTGGTTCGCACATTTAAGGCTCAGATGAGGGAAATCCTGACTTCCTCTGCTGCTGATGATGCGCTTCTCCAATTTCTGGCTTCTTACCGTTTCACCCCCATGGGCGACCACAGCCCGGCTGAGCTCATACATGGCCGACAGGCCCGCACACTACTTCATCTTCTGCGGTCTTCCACCTCACAGCCGCAGGTGCCTTCGCTTGGCTGGTTCACCGCCGACAACCTTATATGGGTACGGGGATATGCCAGGTGGCCAAAATGAAGTCCTGGCCGCATCTTACAACACCGTGGCGGACGCCTGTATGAAATCCAGACGGACACTGGTATTGCAGTGCGTCATTAGGACCAGCTTCAGCCTCGTGTGCCGGCAACGCCTGTTCCGGATGCTGCTACACCACCTTCGGCTCTACCTGACGCTCGGGATACTGGAATCTCTCATTACTCACAACGCAGTCCTCTCACCATCATATCGGTGCCAGCACAAGAACTGATGCCACCAGGAGACGTGCCCATGCAGGAACCAGGTGACCATCATCTGTCGGAGCAACTCTACTCGCCTCCTCCACCTAGAGACGCGGACACATCACCCATGTCTCCTGTTATAACAACTGAACTTGCCGCAACGGGCAGATTGGTACACGGGGCCCCAGCAGATTCGACCCCCAAATCTCCTGTCATCGCGACCCGTTATCATCGGGGACACTTCCGTCCATACAGGAAACCTCTTCCTCGAGACTTAACGGCCAGTCAAACACCTATGGACGTTAGCAATCCACAGGCCACCTCCATCAAGACCTGTGCAAAAAATTCAAAGGGGGGGGAAAGTGTTGTGACTTGCCGATCTTTCAAAGTGCCGCCACGCAGTTACGTGCGTCCTCTACATGCAGTGCTGTCAGCCAGCCATGCAGCAGCAGCGCCACCTAAGCGGCCAGCCAGCCAGCGGCCGCTAGACTTTGACTCAGTTATGATTTGACTGTTAAAGTGTACACATGTCTTACTTTGTTTACTTGATCTGTGACTTTCATGTATTGCGTCTTCCTTGAAATATATTTGTTCAACTTAAAGTTATTACAAAAACATACTTGGCCTCAGCAACAAATAATCCTGAGCAAATAGGGAGCTCATGGCAGATACAGTGATTAGTGATCGCAAGGTTGTTGTAATGAATCTGAATACTGTAACATCCAAACCCACCACAAATAATTGTGAAATACATCTATTGAAAAAAGCAGATAAAATTTGGCTTGACACCTTCCTAACAGGTAGTCCACTCTTTCCCATCTGATTATAAGCATAGACCAGACATCATTTAAATTCAAAGAAACAGTATTGACAGCAACTAAGAGATACACAGTATACCACATAAATTAACAAGAGATGGTACTGATCTCCCATCTACATAAAACAGGTCAGAACGCTGTTGCAAAAAACGAGAGAAAAGCAAGCCAATTTAAAAGAATGCAAAATCCCCAAGATTGATGAAGTTTTACAGAAGCTCGAAATTTAGTACAAACTTCAATGCGACATGCTTTTAATAGTTTCCACAAGGAAGACTGTCTCAAAGTCTGACAGAAAACTGAAAAAGATTCTGGTTATATGCAAAGTACAAAATACAATCAACACTGGTGCTGCACAATAATAATGGTATCTTACTGATGACAACGCCACTAAAGCAGTTACTAAAACAGTTTTCCAAAATTCCTACACCAAAGAAGACAAAGTAAATTTACCAGAATTCGAATCAAGAACAAGAGCCAACTTCAGGAACTCAAAGTAGATATTCTTGGTGTAGCGAAGCAACTTCGATCACTTAATAAAGGTAAGGCTCCTCCGATCTAGACTGTATATCAGCCAGGTTCCTTTCAGAGTAAGCTGATACAACAGTTCCATACTTAGCAATCATACACAACAACTTTCTCGCCAAAAAGATCTGTACCTAAAGATGGAGAATTACAGACCAATATCACTGATGTCAATCTGCACTACGATTTTTGAACATTTACTGTGTTTGAATATTATGAATTACCTTGAAGAAAATGATTTATGGACAAACAGTCAACAAGGATCCAGACAATAACATTCCTGTGAAACACAACTAGCTCTTTATTCTCATGAAGTAATGAGTGCTATTGACGAGGGATGAAAAACTGATTCCATAGTTTTAGCATTCCAGAAGACTTTTGACACCATTCCTCACAAGCAACTTCTATGTCTCAGTTGTGTGACTGGATTTGTTATTTTCTGTCAGAATGGTCCCAATTTGTAGTAACTGATGGAAAGTCACTAAGTAATGTCTGGCATTCCCTAAGGAAATTGTATAGGCCTTCTACTGTTCCTGATCTACATAAATGATTTACGAGACAACATGAGCATCTCTCTTTGATTGTTTGCTCATGATGCTGTCATATAGCGTCCAGTAAAGTCATCAGATGATCAAAACAAACTGAATGTCTGTATGGTGCGAAAGGAGGCAACTGTTTCTAAATAATGAAAGGTGTGAAGTCATCCACATGAAAACTAAAAGGAAACTGCTAAATTTTAGTATCACAAATATCAAAAGGCTGTAAATTCAACTAAATACTTAGGGATTAAGTTACATTTACGAATAATGTAAGTTTTAAATACCACATAGATAATGTTGTGGGAAAGCAAACCAGAGACTGTGATTTACTGTCAATACACTTAAATGCGACAAGTCTACTAAAGAAACTGCTTACACTACACTTGTCCGGCCTCTTCTGGAGTACTGCTGTGCAGTATGGGATCCACATCAGATAGGTTTGATGCAGGGCGTCAAGAAAGTTGAAAGAAGGGCACCTCATTTTGTGTTTCCAGGAACTGTGGTGGCAATCATTAAACAAAGGCTTTTTCATTGTGAAAGGATCTTCTCATGAAATTTCAATCACCAACTTTCTCTTCAGATTGTGAAAATATTTTATTGGCGCACACCTATATAGTGAGACATGATCACAGTAATAAAATAAGAGAACTCAGAGATGGCATGGAAAGATTTAGGTGTTTGTTTTTCCTGTGTGCTGTGCAGATGTGGCATGGTAGAGAAGTAGCATGAAGGTGGTTAGATGAACCCTGTGTCAGGCATTCAATTGTGAATTGCAGAACAATCATGCAGATGAGGATGTATGTAAATGCAGAATATGTTACAAAAAACACGTCTTAGCAACATACTTACCTAAAAAAACACCTAACATAAACAAAACACTTCAATAAACAAATCAAACAACATAAAGAATGAATAAATCCAAGTAATGTACCTAAGCCACCTACCTTCTCCACAACAAATGTGTATTATGCTGACACTTTATCGTGGCAGTTTTAGTTGGGAGGAGGGAATGGACAATACTTGCTTAAAATACTGGCAGATGTCAGGCCTTAACTTCCACATTTACCACTGCAAACAACTGTGATGTAGCCATTAGTGACTGGTTTGTGTAACTGCTTTGCTTTGTGTTGTGAATTGCTTGTTCTTTTTTTATTTTGTATTTTGAAATGATTGCAGAGATAATCTTGGCCCATGTCCGGCTTCAAATATGAATCTCACATCATCAGAATAGATCAACGATCCCTATGACCATTATGTATTCTGCTTTCACAGGAACACAGAACTTGGACATAAGCTGCCAGTCCTGAGAGCGAGGGGCAGGTCTTGTTCCCTTACTCCTCTCCTGTCCCCTTGGGCAGTCTAAGTTCTAGTAGTTTGTTTACACTTTGACCAAATGCTGCAACATAGTGCATGCATTTTACTTATCTTCCTTCAGCTAAAAACAAGAAACTCTCCCTCACATGAACCAATTACCCATTATTCTACACAAAATACAAGCTAAAATTAAGTGAAAAAAATTAAAAAGCACTCATTTTGTTCCCCCAAATCAAACACACAGATTTTCTTTTATATGAATGCATGGTGTCTGTTCTTTCGGGCATGTCCGAAAAAGCAGACACCACACAGAATCTGAAGCTGTGAAACATTATATGTAAATTGAAAGGGGATCACTGCTATCAGCTGCAGCAGGACATTTAGCAGAATCAGCAGCACTGAGCAAAAATGTGTACCGGACTGGGATCCAAACCTGGGACCTCCTGCTAACTAGGCAGGTGCAATAACTACCGTGCCATCCAGGACACAGCATTATTGCAACTGAATGGACTATTTCGGCATGCCTCACGGCCACTCCACATTCCCATAAAGCACCATCTATCCACTGTCTCAGTCTATTATACTCCTGTACGGCACTCAGAGATTCCCACAGGAGGTTGGACATATTTGTGCGTCCGCATGTCGAAAGAACAGAATGCATTCATGTAATTGATAAGCCTAGCTGGGCAATGGATCCATCTTCTTCAGTGGGGACACACAAATATGTCTGTCCTCATGTGGGAATCTCCAAGTAGCGAACGGGAGTATAATGGACAGGGGCTGTGGCTAGATGGGCTCAGTGGGAATGTGGATCAGCCACGAGGCGTGATGACGTAGTCCATGCAGTTGCGATAACACTGTGTCCCAAATGGTGCAGCGGTTACTGCACCTGCCTAGTAAGCAGGTGTGAATCCCGGTCTGGTACACATTTTCATTTGCTGCCCCCGATTCCACTTGATGTCCCACTATAGCCGACAGCAGCAATCCCCCTGCAATTTACACAAATTTTCCTCTCAATAGTGCCAGTGTCACAATAGTACCCAAATGCTGAAAGGTTGCACACGTCATACCAATATAAAGAATTGAAATATGAGTAATCTGCTGAATTTCAGACCCATATCACAAACATCAATTTACAGTAGACTTTTGGAATATATTACTGTACCTGAACTGAATGAATCACCTTACAGAAAATGATTTATTGAGAAGTAGCTGACACGGATTCCAATTAAATTGTTTGTCTATGGAGTATTGACTAAGGTGTGTGACTGGATTCATGATTTCCTGACAGAAAGATCACAGTTCATAATAACTGATGGAAAGTCACCGAGTAAAACAGAAGTAATATCTGCCATTCCCAAAGAAAGTGTTACAGGCTATCTGTTGTTCCTGATCTACATAAACAATTTAGGAGACAATCTGAGCATTCTTCTTACATTGTTTGCACATGATTCTATCATTTACCGTCATGTTAAGTCATCAGATAATCAAAAATAATTGAAAGATCATTTAGGCTAGATATCTGTATGGTGTAAAAAGTGGCAATCAGCTCTAAAACATCCACACCAACGCTAAAAACAATCCACTAAATTTCAGTTACACAATAAATCACAGAAATCTAAAAGCTAACTTGTCTGACTGTCTTTTTGTTGTTCTCATATGCGACTTAAAATATCCACTATATGGCGAGTAACAATCTAGCATTTCATAATATTGTCAAATCTAAAGGCTGTAAACACAACTAAATACTTAGGGATAACAACTACGAATAACTTAAATTGGACAGATCACACAGAGAATGACATGGAGTCAGCAAACCAAAGTCTATGATTTACTGACAGAACACTTAGAAAATGTAACAGGCTATATGGCGAGTAACAATCTAGCATTTCATAATATTGTCAAATCTAAAGGCTGTAAACACAACTAAATACTTAGGGATAACAACTACGAATAACTTAAATTGGACAGATCACACAGAGAATGACATGGAGTCAGCAAACCAAAGTCTATGATTTACTGACAGAACACTTAGAAAATGTAACAGGCTACTAAAGAGACTGCTTACATTATGCTTGTCTATCTTCTGGAGTACGGCTGTGTGGTGTGGGATCCACTTCGAATAGGATTGGAGGAGTACATCGAAAAGTTCATCGTTTTGTATTATTGTGAAATACAAGAGTGAGTACCACACGAATTGGGGTGGCAGTCATTAAAACAAATGTGCTTTTCTCTACGACAGGACCTTCCGTGAAATTTCAATCACCAACTTTCTCCTCAGTGTGTGAAGATATTTTGTTGGTGCCCATCTACAAATGGAGAAATGATCATCATACCAAAATAGAAATCAGAACCTGCGCGTGGAAGTATTTAAGAGTTCGTTTTCCCTGCCCACTATTCAGGAGTGGAACAGAAGAGAATCAACTTAAATGTGGTTTGATGAACCCTCTGTCATGTACTTAATTGTGAATTGCAGAGAACTCATGCAGATGTAGATAAAACCAATGCTGCTATGGGAAGGACCAACTTTAGCCATTTCTGAGATTTCAAAATTCCATCAACGCACCCAACTTATGTAGTAAAGTTATGGTGCTTGGCATGTTGTGGATCTCCTCTGTCAACATAAAAGGGCTGATAAAGTTCACTGTCAATTGTGTTAAAGGAAAATTCAACCTAGAAAATTAATAAATGAGATGGAATTTCTGGCTATACCTCAGGGGGTGAAATGATTAGTACTGCCAACAGACACGCATAAAAGTGTAATTGAAGCTTTAGCAACTATTAGTTCCTTCCTTGGGGAGGAGAGAGTGACAGATTGGGGAAAGTTAAAGAAGAAAGGCAGGTCACTCAGTCACCAGAATGAGAATGACCTACCAGTAGTAAGGAAGATAATTTCCTTATCCTCACGACCGATGGGTCCCTCTCATCCTGGCTTTGGTGTGATCAGCCTTTCAATTTGGACCTTCCCCTCTCTACACTACCCTCCTCCCAAATGACAGAACAAATATTTCTGAAAGCTAGGATACTGTCATCACTATGACTTTTCTTTTATATGCATTCATCAGAAGTACTACACATACCACCTCCAGAAGGCAAGGACAGTACTAGACAGCAGTCATGTCTCGTATTTGTTGAACTTCACAGTCAGATCAATCGCACAACCAACAGATACAAAGACATTTACAAACAACAACTAACAACTTTCCTAATGTGGATATATTTAGCACAACAGAGGTCCCACTGAAGCATCACACCTGCTTCAAAGCACTTCTGTCACATGGCTCATATATGACATCATATGCCACAACAGTGTTAAAATTTTTCCGTCTCCTCTTGGTAATGCTACTACAGTCGCGTAGCTGGTGTGCCAATGATACCCCATGACATCTTAGGATCCCAAGCGAAAATTTATGAACTACACTATCTCGGCCAGTTCATAGTAAATGCTGTAATTATCTTTTTTATTTAACTACCACAAAATGACTTGAGATATAAAAAATAGATATTTTCACTTCAAACCACTTTTGACACAAAAAGAAATTTTAATAAAAAAAGTATGAATCTATTTACAGCTTTCTTTCTTTAAAACTTACGGAAAAATTTGGAGGTATGAGAAGAGAGTACAATTAGAGGCGGCTGATATTACAACACATAAGCAGCAGCAACATATATAATTAAGTAGGCTACTGGTACATGAAACATTTAAAAATTCCTTATATATTCTAATGTCAGTTCTGAACACTGTGATAGAGTTCAAGTAACAAAAAAGATTGTATAGTAATGTTATTGTAGGGTCTCCATCATACTCTTTCTATATCATTTCACAAAGTCGACCATTGCCACTGGATAGCAGACCTCATATTGCAAATACACAACTGTTTGTTTTCACATTTAACACTGGAAATTCATTATATCATCATATTAAAAAAAAATCCTTTGCATGACATCACAATGTCAAATTTAGCCACATCACAGTCAGGTGACACCAACAAGATGAAGCAGTGTTTCCAAATACAAACTGACATAATAAAATATGCTGTTGTACCAGTAGGACAACCTTTTACCATTTACTTTGCCACACTTACATTATACAACAATGTTTCACAAAAAGATGGGCAGGCAGTGGAAGAGAATGTCATTAATGAAATCCAGGGAAGCCAGCCTAAAGTGCTTACACTGTATTTATGAGAGAACTAAGTCGTCGTCATTTTTTCATATACTTATCTAACAAGTAGCCTGTATGGCTACTACTGAAGAAGGGAACCAAAGAGTAAATGTGAATATCTGTTAAACAGATACCATTGAAGAAAATGATCAATTTTTGAAAATACACTGTCATTGGACAGATAATAAAAATCACTTACCAAGCGTCAGCAGTAGACCACTTATATAAAAGGTATTGCCAGCTTTCAGAGCCAGTTGTTCTTTTTTATGGCACAATAGTTGAAGGGGAAGGGAGAGAGAGGAAGAAAAAGGACTGCTGATGTTTAGGAATTGGGACAGAGTTCACAAAAATTACATAGAACTCCGAGTCAGGGGAGACTTACCAGATGGGAAGAAGAGGATGAAAGATTCATGGAAAAATCATCCACAACCCCACGTCAGGGGAGAGTTACCGGACAGGATGAGAAGGAAAGAGTGATCAGTCCTTTTTCCGAACTCCTACCCCTTTTCCTAAACCTCACAACTCTTTTTTCATCCCTCTTCCTTCCCCTTCAACCCTTCTGCCAGGAGGACGAGCCACTGATTTCAAAAGCTTGCATGGGTAATACCTTTTATACGTGTGTTCTCCTGCCACCACTTGGTGAGTAGATTATTTATTTGTCCAATTACATCACACACCATGAAAGGAAATTAGTGATGGAAATTAAAAATATGCGGCTTCAAGGGACTGCATCTGCCAACCATACAACTGACAGTAATTCTGCTCTAAATTCTGGCACCTTTATGAACACACAATACATTGGGAATGCACACTCTCAGCTATCGCAGAAATTATAATCCTCCTAAGCACAATTGTTGGGGGTATGTGAACAAAGATTTTCTAGTGTGCATAGTGGAACACAAGATATGATGTGCAGAGTGCATTTGACTCTGTGGAATATACATGTTCTGTGTTTGTTGATGGGGTAACGTAATATAATTTGGTGGTCAAATGTATCAATACGTGTTGTGCGATTAAAGCATAAGTTTATTTTGTCCCTTAAATGGTTTTTACCTGTCATTTAGCTGCGTTAATCTGCATAACTACAACAGGTTATGGGCAGATCTACTGGATTAAAGTTGAAATAACAAGCTTTAAGGTGACGTGTATCTGGGCAAAAAGTGCGCGAAAGTTTGTATAAAGTTGGATTGTGTACGCTATATGAAGAAGAAAATAACAGTAAAATGAGTACAACACAGATACCGCAAATAGAGTGGCTTCTAGGTTGTGAAAATTACATGACCTGGAAATTTTCTGTCGAGGTGTATTTGCACTTGGATGACTTATGGGATGTCGTAAATGGTAAATTGGCACCTACAGAATCAAGTTTTGCTACTAAGGATCGGAAGGCAAAATCAAAACAAATCCTTTTGATTGATCCACTGAATTATGCTCACATAGAAAAGGCTATGTCAGCAAAGGAGGTATGGAGCAAATTGAAAAACGAATTTGAAGGTGGTGGTTTAACCAGAAAAGTAGGATTACTTCGTGAGCTGATAACCACAAGATTGAATAAGTGTTAAAGTGTGGATGAATACGTGAATAAAATAATTTCAATCTCCAATCATCTGAGGAATATTGGTTTTGATATTGCGGATGAATGGATTGGAACTTTATTGTTAGCTGGGCTGCCAGAGAAATATTCGCCAATGATTATGGGTTTGGAAAGTTCGGGAATACCCATTACAGTGGATAGTGTTAAAAGTAAAGGTTCTACACGACATGAAGAATGAACCAGATTCTAATGCATCTGAAAAAGAAACAGCGTCGGCTTTATACTCTAATTACAAGAAGAAGAAGCCAATAAGATGTTTCAGAGGCCAGAAAATTGGACATATTATTTCAAAGTGTAACGAAAAGTTAAGTATAAAAGAAAAGAAGCATGTTAATTCTTGTAGTCTTGAGAGAAAGACTACCGATAAACGTAAGGCATTTTCTGGTTTTTACTCTTTTAATGAAGCAAGAGAAGCAGGCTAGATTGCCATTTAAATCGAATCAGAGCAGATCTATCGAAGCCTTGCAACTCATACACTCAGATCTCTGTGGACCTAAGGAGAATAAATCCTTAGAAGGTAGCTTCTATTTCCTGACAGTCATAGATGATTTTTCTAGATACATGCATGTTTATTTTATAAGTAGCAAGGATCAAGTGAATGATGTATTTGTTGTTTATTGCAAAATGATTGAAAGAGAGACTGGGAAGAAAATTAAAATTATTAGATCAGACAATGGATCAGAGTATGTAAACAGACGATTTAAGGAACAGTTGAATGGAATGGTATTAGGCATCAGACTACCATTCGCTACAGTCCTTCTCAGAATGGAGTTGCAGAACGAGCCAACAGAACCATTGTAGAAAAGGCAAGAAGTATGTTAAGTGATGCTGAGCTACCTAGGTGTTTTTGGGCAGAGGCTGCATCAACAGCAGTGTATTTAATTAACAGAACACCTACCAAAGCTGTGAGACACAAGACACCTTACGAAGTATGGACTGGGAAGAAACCGGATCTAAAGCACTTAAAAGTCTTTGGATGTGAAGCCATGGTTCAGATTCCAAAACCATTAAGAGGAAAGTAGGATGCAAAATCTCAAAAATATATTTTTGTTGGCTACTGTGAGGATTCAAAAGGCTACAGATTTTATAATTCTGTGAATAAAAAGATAATAAGTAGTAGAGATGTAGTATTTTTTGGAGGATTATAGACCTAGAATAAAGGAAAGTAGTCAAAATGATACAGTAATGCAACCAGGCATAGTGTGTGATAGTGCTGAAAGAGATATGGAAACTGAAACAGAGGAAGACGAGAATAAAGAGGAAGCTGATGTGCTACCTGAGAATCGAATTGAGGAAGAAGATTCAACAGAGGAAGTCAGTTTACGGCGGTCTTCACGTATAGCAAAACAAAAGAATACCCAGATTATTACATGTATGCTGCCCAACAATCAACAATGAACCAATCACAGTTGATGAAGCTTTAGCAAGTTCAAATGCTCAAGATTGGAAAAAGGCTATTGAAAAGGGGCTCCAATCTTTTATGGATAATGATACATATGAATGGGTTGACAGGCCTGAAAGTAAAAAGCCACTAAGAACAAGATGGGTGTTTAGTATTAAAAATCCTGAGAGCGCAATTCCAAAATTCAATCAATCAATCTCTTTATTCATCCGTTAACAATATACGTTGTATGGATGTAGTCAATTACAATATAGTTTCTTATCTTTAATTTGTTTCAAAAACTTGGATAATAAATACAAATATTTTATATCAGTATATATAAATAATATTACTTTTCCATATTCAGATATTCTACAATGCTATAAAAAACTATGTGTTAGTAAAAATTGTTTAAGATCTACCTTGAATTTATGAAATTCTTTAATTTTCTTTATTGTAGAAGGCAATGCACTAAAAGAGTATTTTGGGCTGGTAGTTTACAGTTTTTTGGTGGAGTGCTCCTTTGTGGGTGTCTCTGTGAAAATCATCCCTGTTCCTTGTTTCATGGTTATGAACCTGATTATTTAATGTTGAAAATTCCAGGTGAGTTTTCAGAAAGCATACATATTCATAAATGTATAAGCTAGGAAGAGTCATTATTTTAAATTCTTTAAATATTTCCCAGCATGACACTCTGCATGGAACTCCTTTCATTATTGTAATAGCCCTTTTTTGAAGTTTGAAAGCTGGTTTTGCCATACCTCTACTTCCCCAGAAGATCACACCATATCTAAGCAAACTGTTCATGTAAGCATATAGGCACACAGAAATGATTCAGTGTTACAGCATTCCCAAAGCATTCTTAGCACATAGCAGCATTTACTTAATTTTTTACTCAAAACTTGTAGATGCTTTTTCCAGTTCCCTAACTCAGCTTTTACTCTTCTTCTAGTTTTACTTTTAATATTACTGAAATTCATCAATACCATTTTATCCTTATTTATGATCAAAGCATTATCACTAAACCGTTTTCCTGTCTCATTTATTGTCCTAGAGACACTCTGCTGTAGATCATCCTCAGTATATTATTTTATAAAAATGCTAGTGTCATCAGCGAACATCACCGTTTCTGGAACTGTCAGATGGTTTGGCAAATTGTTTATGTACACCAAGAACAACAGAGGGCCTAACACGGAACCCTAGGGCACTCCATAGCTATTTTTTTCCCTAAAATCTGAAAGATACTCTTTGCCTTCATGACATATTTGTACTTTCTGTTGTCTATCAGAGAAATAAGACTTGAACCATTTGAAGGAAAGTCCACGGACCCCATAACATTATAGTTTCATAAGCAATAAGTCAATGCTGATTAAATCAAAAGCTTTAGATAAATCTAAGTATATTCCACAGCTTAATTCGTTCTTGTCCAAGGCATTTACAACCATTTTCATGAATTGGAAGACTACCGTTTCTGTGGATCTGTTCTTTCTAAACCCATTTTGAGCATTATTCAGGAAGTCAGCTAACCTTTCATACATCACTCTTTCAATTACTTTAGAGAAATCTGACAATAATGACACTGGCCTATATTTATTTATGTCAGCTGTACTATCCTTTTTGTGAAGTGGCTTTATTATGGAGAGTTTTAGTTTTGACAGGAACACCCCTGTCCTGAAAGAAGTATTAATAATGTCAGTTAGGTGAGTATCTATACTGGTAGAACTGTTTGATTACCTTGTTTGGAATTCCGTCAGTACCACAAGACATTTAGTTTTTTAGATTATTAATCACATTTGTGACTTCACATTCTGTTACTGGGTACAGAAACATTGTCTTTTCACAAGTTGGTACTTTTATGTTTTTGTTGTTTGAATTGCACAGACTTTTAATTAGGTTCGGTGCTATGTTCACATAATGTTCATTGAATATATTGGCTACCTGTTGAGCATCTTCTATCACTTTATCCTCACTTTTAATTTTGAAATTATGGGTCTTGGTTTTATATTTTCCTATGCTATTGCTTATAACCTTCCAAATCGATTTTGATTTATTGCTTCCATTATTAATGTATGAATCATTGCTTAGCCTTTCTGCTGCCTGTAAAACTTTCCTACCGACCCTTCTATATTTCCTATAGTATGGTTTTATTGTTGATCTATTTTAGTATGTTTGCTTAGGTTTTTAAGGGTGGTTGCTGATTTTTTAATACCTTGTGTTACCCATGTGTTTGTCTTCTCACTGGCTTTAATTCTTTTTAATGGGAATTCAAAGCCAGATTGGTAATTAAAGGATATTCCCAGAAAGAAGGAATAGATTACAATGAAACTTTCTCACTGTTGTGAAGTATTCATCATTAAGATACCTTTTAGCTCTTGCAGTAAAGGAAGACTTATTAATTCATCAAATGGATGTGGAAACAGCCCACCAGAATGGAAGACTGGAAAAGGAAATATATATGATTCCACCTGATGGAGTTAAGTGATCTTATCAAGGGAAAAGGAGAATTTGGGTCATTCCATGTCAGTTCAACCAGGGGCTCCAGCTCATAAGTCTCAAATTTGACTGAAATTCAGTACACTAATTCTACCATGTGTGGAACACTCGTGTAAAAAGTATTAGTTTCCCCTGCCAATTAGTTCCAGAATTATGACTTGTGAAAGAAGGTGGTGTGACCCGGAAATTGCAACCCGCATCTGGCAATCTAACTTCAGACCCAACTTCAGGTCTTAATAACTTTGGAACTATTCCACACAGTCCAGTGAAATTTTTACAACCCAGTAACATTCATTTACAGAACGAACTCCATGAATCAAAACACCAACAACATATTTATGAGGGAAAATAAAAAATTTCAAAATGTGATTTAAAAAATTTAATATGTTAAAAGGTACGTATTGTAGGTGCCCTCTAAGCCAAATATAATTCACTCAAAAAGGGTATAAATATTTTTTGTGGTAAGCTTAATGTGGCCTAAACACACACAGAACTCATCATGCCCATAGCAGTCACAAAAATTGAGTTACATGCACACAAAAATACAAAAATTTGAAAAATTACCTGAAAAACATGGATTTTCGAAGTGTGGTAGCACAAAAGGCACAAGTGGTATCCAAGCCAAATTTCACACACTGCATAAGTAGACCATAATGATATATATCTCAAAATTTCAGCATGTTATTGCAAGACATTTGTGGACAATGGAAGTTGACAGGTGTATTTGGTGATGTGGCCATTGTTCCACAACACTATTTTGTAAAAACATATCATAAACTGAAACTTCCTGGCAGATTGAAACTGTGTGCCCGACCGAGACTCGAACTCGGGACCTTTGCCTTTCGCGGGCAAGCGCTCTACCACACAGTTTTAATCTGCCAGGAAGTTTCATATCAGCGCACACTCCGCTGCAGAGTGAAAATCTCATTCTGGATATCATAAACTGTTCTGCCTCTTCTTATCCTCTCCCACAACTTTTTAATCACCAAGCAACAACATATAGACAGATTAACACAACCTGTCATTAATGTTTACTGAACCTTAACTGCTAAAAACCAGTCGATTGTGCTTCGAACAGAAGTTCCCACACTTTAGCTACTGTACTCTGTACATTGAGTGGCAAATTGTACTGTCTTCCTGACACTGTGGTAGGAACTGGAACTGTCATAAGAATATGTTCAAAAGGAATCCAACACCTGTCTGCCAAACGTCGCCAATGAAATGATCTTGCTGGTCCTGCTAGTGCCATGAAATTCACAAATACATCACCTTCTGCTTACAGCAGTCTGCGACACATCCTAAGTACCATTTGTCATCATAAACAGCAATAACATAGCAACCTGGTTGTATGTTGCTGCTTTTGCTTCTGAATCCTGATTTAGACACACTGTGAAGACACATGTTGTGCATGAACCTACAGTTATAGCTGAACGGTCTGCTCATCTGAACATTGTCAGATTCCGCTGGAGAGAAGTGATGATGGCTTCTTGTGCCTGCAACAGTTTTAACGTGTTCTAGTCTGCTTTTTAGCAACTCTTCGACTGATTTCACCTCATCTTTTGAAACATAGAATGATTGTATGCCAGAGATATTTTTCTGTACCCAGGTAAATAATTGAAGAGGTGTTAGAATGTGACCTTCTGTAGGGTGCTGCGGACTAGCTCGTGATGCCATGTGCTTAATGGTAGCACCAATACCATCACATACACTTTTACCATGACTTGTTGCGGAAAAATTCCATAATGCGTGAATCTAAAAATCATGGTAATGCATGCATAAATTTTTGAGATTTTTGCAGTTTTTGTACTGATTAGCTGCCCCATCACTGAAATATTTCGCAAAATGTACGTGAGGCAGCTTGTTTTTCACATATGCCATGACAGTGCAAATGTGGGCATGAATTGCAATGGCATCATGAATTAAAGTCACTAAAAACGCACAGGTTCATGACAGACACATCAACTGATTCACCTCTATAGTAAATCGCAAGTGGCTGGAGAGTTGCTTGACTGTTGTCTCAATGATATCCTTGGATGGCATAGTTTTCGGAAAAGCCTAGTATTACTATAATTTCATCTTGTTTCAAATTATCCTTACAAAACTGGAGATAAGCTGATGGTGCTGTTGCTGTGAAGCTGTGTGTGGTCAGTTTGTCCATTTTTTGACAACACATTTCAACAAAATCTTCCACTGTACTTTGCTTTGTTTCAAGACTTGTGCGATCCATGTGTGTCCATTGTTTATAAGAAACAAGTTCATCATCATCCACAAGGAGTTCACCATACAGTTTGTTATACATGTGTTCTGCAAGATTTGCCTTACCAGGACACTTTTCACACCTGTGTATCATGCACTGGTAGGAACTGATGTCACACACTAGCAGCTCCATTGCACCTTTGTAATTCAGACCAAAATCCTTTATAGCAGCAAACATCAGCTTAGCATTTTGATGGGTCTCACATACACAAACATTGTGTGTGCCCCTTGCACTTACAGGCACAACCCATTTTGGACGAAGATTGAAAAAAGATGATAAACCTTCTTTGGTATTCGGATACTTTTCCTTGAATTCTACATATAGGCCTAGTTCTGATATGTTGGATGGCAACAGTCTTTTTGCATCTGTACATGTACATTTCCCATTTTCACTGTTACATAGTTTTTTTTTTCCAGGCATTATTTGGCTGTAGTCATTATTTTCATAAAACTCCAACACTAGCACCTTTATTTCTGAACTCAATTGTTTATCCTGAGCCTGCTAAAGTTGTGGAAGCACTCCTTGGGTTGCTTTTATTTTCCTAGCTTGCCTTACCATATATGTAGAAACATTGAATTCCTCTGCAATGCAGTCAATAGATCAGCTGGAAGGTGCAAGGGTAAGAACAGCTGCTTTTTTTCTGGTGTGTGGATATGGCACATTTTTCTTTCAAATCATGCACAATTTTGTCCAAATCAGAGCATTTATGGCATGATTTCCGCGCCTTTGGAGCAGATAGTTCTTCCTCTTCCACCATTAGTGTGTCAGCTATTTGAGCTTCTTGTAGTTTCCTTCTACCATAGCTGGGCCTGTCTCTTTTCCCAACTACGTGTGTCTTCATGGGAGACAAACCAAGAGCAGTCACTGAAGTATTTAATTGCTCATCCGCTGTGGTTGTAGGTGGCTGATACTCTTCGTCACTGTCATGTAAATTATCAAAATATTTTTCATTTTTTAGCAGTGTAACACACCTGGAACATAACTTTTGTCCTGGTTTCATGTTAAGTCCCATGCACTGATTCACTTTCGATACTGATTTTATACCAATTTCTCTGAGGCAACACTTCACTGTCTTCTTATGAATCTGAAATGGATCAAAACAACTTCTTTGTAGGAAAGAATACTTATCCAGAAACACTTTCATATGATGATAACAAACACTAAAGTTTCCTGGAACTGTACTTCTTGTGCCCACAGGGTGTATCCCAGATCTCCATAGCAACAAATCTTGGTCCGATTCATCCAGATCATACAGTACAAAGTGAATGCCACATTTTGTTCCATATGTTGTTTTATGATATTCAGATGCTTGTGCTCTACCAATACTGCAACTTGTTTGAACAAAAGCACCACTAGTACACTCTTTTGCCTCCATACTGACTTTACACAACAGTACTGACCAGTCTGAACTAGGATCTTAAAAACATGAGTAACCTGTAATAGTTGCTTGTTTCCTTTGTTGTTCCCGCCTAACAATGACTCATTCTGTCCCTGAAAACTACCATTGTTTAACTTTCTGTTGCCTAATGGATCCCAACAATTGTTGCAGCTTTATCTGAAACAAGCTTTCTGCATCATCACTATTAATCACTTCCTAATGCCAACGGCCATACCATGTTGAATACACCGGTTCTCGTCCGATCACCGAAGTTAAGCAACATCGGGCCCGGTTAGTACTTGGATGGGTGACCGCCTGGGAACACCGGGTGCTGTTGGCTCTATCTCATTCTTCCCCCCATGAACCATGGACCTTGCCGTTGGTGGGGAGGCTTGCGTGCCTCAGCGATACAGATAGCCGTACCGTAGGTACAACCACAACGGAGGGGTATCTGTTGAGAGGCCAGACAAACGTGTGGTTCCTGAAGAGGGGCAGCAGCCTTTTCAGTAGTTGCAAGGGCAACAGTCTGGATGATTGACTGATCTGGCCTTGTAACAATAACCAAAACGGCCTTGCTGTGCTGGTACTGCGAACGGCTGAAAGCAAGGGGAAACTACGGCCGTAATTTTTCCCGAGGGCATGCAGCTTTACTGTATGATTAAATGATGATGGCGTCCTCTTGGGTAAAATATTCCGGAGGTAAAATAGTCCCCCATTCGGATCTCCGGGCGGGGACTACTCAAGAGGATGTCGTTATCAGGAGAAAGAAAACTGGCGTTCTACGGATCGGAGCGTGGAATGTCAGGTCCCTTAATCGGGCAGGTAGGTTAGAAAATTTGAAAAGGGAAATGGATAGGTTAAAGTTAGATATAGTGGGAATTAGTGAAGTTCGGTGGCGGGAGGAACAAGACTTCTGGTCAGGTGACTACAGGGTTATAAACACAAAGTCAAATAGGGGTAATGCAGGAGTAGGTTTAATAATGAATAGGAAAATAGCAACGCGGGTAAGCTACTACAAACAGCTTAGTGAACGCATTATTGTGGCCAAGATAGATACGAAGCCCACACCTACTACAGTAGTACAAGTTTATATGCCAACTAGCTCTGCAGATGACGAAGAAATTGAAGAAATGTATGATGAAATAAAAGAAATTATTCAGATAGTGAAGGGAGACGAAAATTTAATAGTCATGGGTGACTGGAATTCGAGAGTAGGAAAAGGGAGAGAAGGAAACGTAGTAGGTGAATATGGATTGGGGCTGAGAAATGAAAGAGGAAGCCGCCTGGTAGAATTTTGCACAGAGCACAACTTAATCATAGCTAACACTTGGTTTAAGAATCATGATAGAAGGTTGTATACATGGAAGAACCCTGGAGATACTAAAAGGTATCAGATAGATTATATAATGGTAAGACAGAGATTTAGGAACCAGGTTTTAAATTGTAAGACATTTCCAGGGGCAGATGTGGACTCTGACCACAATCTATTGGTTATGACCTGTAGATTAAAACTGAAGAAACTGCAAAAAGGTGGTAATTTAAGGAGATGGGACCTGGATAAACTGAAAGAACCAGAGGTTGTACAGAGTTTCAGGGAGAGCATAAGGGAACAATTGACAGGAATGGGGGAAAGAAATACAGTAGAAGAAGAATGGGTAGCTTTGAGGGATGAAGTAGTGAAGGCAGCAGAGGATAAAGTAGGTAAAAAGACGAGGGCTAGTAGAAATCCTTGGGTAACAGAAGAAATATTGAGTTTAATTGATGAAAGGAGAAAATATAAAAATGCAGTAAATGAAGCAGGCAAAAAGGAATACAAACGTCTCAAAAATGAGATTGACAGGAAGTGCAAAATGGCTAAGCAGGGATGGCTAGAGGACAAATGTAAGGATGTAGAGGCTTATCTCACTAGGGGTAAGATAGATACTGCCTACAGGAAAATTAAAGAGACCTTTGGAGATAAGAGAACCACTTCTATGAACATCAAGAGCTCAGATGGAAACCCAGTTCTAAGCAAAGAAGGGAAAGCAGAAAGGTGGAAGGAGTATATAGAGGGTCTATACAAGGGCGATGTACTTGAGGACAATATTATGGAAATGGAAGAGGATGTAGATGAAGATCAAATGGGAGATACTATACTGCGTGAAGAGTTTGACAGAGCACTGAAAGACCTGAGTCGAAACAAGGCCCCCGGAGTAGACAACATTCCATTGGAACTACTGACGGCCTTGGGAGAGCCAGTCCTGACAAAACTCTACCATCTGGTGAGCAAGATGTATGAAACAGGCGAAATACCCTCAGACTTCAAGAAGAATATAATAATTCCAATCCCAAAGAAAGCAGGTGTTGACAGATGTGAGAATTACCGAACAATCAGTTTAATAAGCCACAGCTGCAAAATACTAACACGAATTCTTTACAGACGAATGGAAAAACTGGTAGAAGCCGACCTCGGGGAAGATCAGTTTGGATTCCGTAGAAATACTGGAACACGTGAGGCAATACTGACCTTACGACTTATCTTAGAAGAAAGATTAAGGAAAGGCAAACCTACGTTTCTGGCATTTGTAGACTTAGAGAAAGCTTTTGACAATGTTGACTGGAATACTCTCTTTCAAATTCTAAAGGTGGCAGGGGTAAAATACAGGGAGCGAAAGGCTATTTACAATTTGTACAGAAACCAGATGGCAGTTATAAGAGTCGAGGGACACGAAAGGGAAGCAGTGGTTGGGAAGGGAGTAAGACAGGGTTGTAGCCTCTCCCCGATGTTATTCAATCTGTATATTGAGCAAGCAGTGAAGGAAACAAAAGAAACATTCGGAGTAGGTATTAAAATCCATGGAGAAGAAATAAAAACTTTGAGGTTCGCCGATGACATTGTAATTCTGTCAGAGACAGCAAAGGACTTGGAAGAGCAGTTGAACGGAATGGATGGTGTCTTGAAGGGAGGATATAAGATGAACATCAACAAAAGCAAAACGAGGATAATGGAATGTAGTCGAAGTAAGTCGGGTGATGTTGAGGGTATTAGATTAGGAAATGAGACACTTAAAGTAGTAAAGGAGTTTTGCTATTTGGGGAGCAAAATAACCGATGATGGTCGAAGTAGAGAGGATATAAAATGTAGACTGGCAATGGCAAGGAAAGCGTTTCTGAAGAAGAGAAATTTGTTAACATCGAGTATAGATTTAAGTGTCAGGAAGTCTTTTCTGAAAGTATTTGTATGGAGTGTAGCCATGTATGGAAGTGAAACATGGACGATAAATAGTTTGGACAAGAAGAGAATAGAAGCTTTCGAAATGTGGTGCTACAGAAGAATGCTGAAGATTAGATGGGTAGATCACATAACTAATGAGGAGGTACTGAATCGGATTGGGGAGAAGAGGAGTTTGTGGCACAACTTGACCAGAAGAAGGGATCGGTTGGTAGGACATGTTCTGAGGCATCAAGGGATCACCAATTTAGTATTGGAGGGCAGCGTGGAGGGTAAAAATCGTAGGGGGAGACCAAGAGATGCATACACTAAGCAGATTCAGAAGGATGTAGGTTGCAGTAGGTACTGGGAGATGAAGAAGCTTGCACAGGATAGAGTAGCATGGAGAGCTGCATCAAACCAGTCTCAGGACTGAAGACCACAACAACAACAACAAATCTTGTTAACTTTTATTGTACACAAATGCCTTGCAATAACAAGTTGAAACATTGCCACATATTAGATTATGGTCTACTTATGCAGTGTTTGAAATTTGGCTTGGATATCACTTGTCCCTTTTGTGCTACCACACTTAGAAAATCCATGTTTTTCAGGTAATTTTTCAAATTTTTGTATTTTCGTGTGCATGTAACTCTGCGTGACTGATATGGGCAAGATGAGTTCTGTGTGTGTTTAGGCCACATTAAGCTTACCACAAAAAAATTATACCATTTTTGTGTGAATTATATTTGGCATTGAGGGCACCTACAATATGCAGCTTTCAACGTATTACATTTTTTTAATCACATTTTGAAATTTTTTATTTTCCCTCAGAAATATGTCGTTGGTATTTTGATTCATAGAGTGTGTTCTCTAAGTGGATGTTACTGGGTTGTAAAAATTTCACTGGACTGTGTGGAATAGTTCCAAAGTTATTAAGACCTGAAGTTGGGTCTTAAGATAGATTGCCAGATGCGGGTTGCAATTTCCGGGTCACACCACCTTCTTTCACAAGCTATAATTCTGGAACTAATTGGCAGAGGAACTTAAAATTTTGTACATGAGTGTTCCACACTTTGTAGCATTGGTGTGCAAAATTTCAGCCTAATCTGAGACTATCGGCTGGAACATTTTTTCAAATTGGTTGATTGACATGGGATGACTCATTTGGCATTTGAAAAAAAGGCATATATGGATTAAAGCAAAGTGGCCATTGCTGGAATAAATGTTTGCATAAAAGTTTGATAAAACTAGGCATGTTACAGTCAAAGGCAAATCCCAGTGTATATCATAAAAGGAGCAATGAAGAAATTGCAATCATGGCCATATGGGTAGATGATTTTTTTTTATTTTAACCAATAGTAAAAAGTTATGGTAAGAATTTAATACGCATGAATTTGGAGAAATTAATCAATACTTAGACATGAAGATTTTAAGAAGTGACAACAGAGATGAATTATTGATTAATCAATCTCTGTAGACAAGGAATAT
Source organism: Schistocerca nitens (assembly GCF_023898315.1). Taxonomy (NCBI): domain Eukaryota; kingdom Metazoa; phylum Arthropoda; class Insecta; order Orthoptera; family Acrididae; genus Schistocerca; species Schistocerca nitens. The sequence goes on along the minus strand of NC_064617.1, from coordinate 683,399,091 downwards.
CTTAGAAAAGCTCAATATGGAAAATTGTAAACCTATTTCTACTCCTATGGAAAACAATGCAGAACTGATGATGACAAGAACTGTAAGGAAAGTGTACGATCTTTGGAAGCTGTAGGAAGTCTACTGTACTTAGCACAGACTTCCAGACCAGACACTGCATTTGCCACAAATGCAGTAAGCAAGTTTTGCAGTGAACCGAGAGAAAAGCACTGGATGGCAATCAAGATAATTTGGAAGGATACAGTGGTGCGGACTGGGGAAATAGCTGGAAAACAGACACTCCATCACTGGAAGTTGTTTTAGACTAATGGGAGGATTGATATCATGGTCATGTAAGAGACAAAGAACTGTTGCTTTGAGTACTGTAGTAGCTGAATATATGGCCTTGTCCTCCACTATCCAAGAAGCTCTTTGGATCTGTGCACTGATGAGTGAAATAGAATCTCCTCCAACATTAAAGCCAACTTTGGTATTTTGTGACAAATGGGAGCTATTAAACTTGCAGAAAATAATGTCACCAGTGTAAGATCCAAACATATTGACATAAGGCATCACTTTATAAGACATCATGTGGAACAGGGAAATATAAACTTCAGTTATATATGCACAGAAGAAATGTTACCTGATCTCCTAACCAAGCCTCTCAGTAGGGATAAATTTCAGAAGCTGGTTAAACATTATGGTTTAACCTCAAATGTATAGTGTTGAGTATCTGAAAAATATTTGTTCAAGGGGGAGTGTTCGGGATATATGAACAAACATTTTCCAGAGTGCATAGTGGCGCACAAGATATGATGTGCAGAGTGAATTAGACTCTGTGGAATATACATGTTCCGTGTTTGTTGATGGGGCAACGTAATATAACTTGGTAGTCAAATGTATTAATATGTGTTGTGCGAATAAAGCATAAGTTTATTTTGTCCCTTAAATAGTTGTTACCTATCATTTATTTGCGTTAATCTGCATTAACAACAACGACATTCTGTACAACCTTTTTGATTTTTCTAATATATATTAATACCTCTCCTCGGCCTATATCTGTGGTTTATTTATACAGTGGCAATGATATAAGAGGCAATCGTTATTCCAGAAAGTTAATAAAATAATGTTTTCTTACCCTGATTCTCCCTTCCTTATCCTCCTCTGTACATCCTTAAGACCATTCCGCAGATATGTTTTGTGGGCTGCCGCTGTAAAACAAAAGCCCAAATCACAACAAAACATACACATATATATATATATATATATATATATATATATATATATATATATATATATATATGGAACACAAACATTTTTAACACAAACGGATACAACTTCTCTGACCTTTCTTAATTAATTTATACAGTTTCTTTGCAAGCTTCCTTGAGGCCATTGGTTTTGCAATCGACGTAGCAAATGCACACTTCTCGTCATAACTTAAGTCTTCCTTCTTAATTGTGGAAACATCGAGAATTTCTGCTGTTTCCTGCTCCTCAGCTGCTGGTTCATTTTCCGCACCAGGCTCTTGCTTGATCTTTTTAGTTTTGCCCATTTCTTGAACAAAATAAACAGTACCGTCTAGAAGGAGTTACGATACACTGCACATTTGTTTATTCCCACTTTTCAACTGAAACTCAGAAACACAACAACACGTGCTTACAACGAATAAACAAAAAACGCCACAGAATACATATATTCATTGCCAAAGACCTTTCCGTGCTATGCAGCAACAGCAGCATCACAACTGTATATGCCAACGCGCCTTCACACGTTCAATAATATTATCAAACTATTAATATATTGACCGTCTGAGAGATTGTATTGACTATATTAGATATACTAACGAGCACTATTGATGATCCAAAAAATATTGTCAAAACGTAGGTCGAGTGTTGTTGGCTTGACAATCCGCCTTTCAAATGTTTACAGAGCTTTCATGACCAAGTCACACAGTAACACAAGGTATGTTTCTTGGCTGTGGAAGTGCTTTGAACGCCGCGCCAAATTATGATGATTTGATTGAGAATAAGCGAAGAAATGATGTCGGACTTGACAGACGAATATATGCATTATTATCAGTCCCTCTCGTTTCAGTTTGATGAGGTAGATTCTTTTGAAAAATGCAGCATTAAAAGAAAATGTCTTGCGCAAAGTTTCAAAACATCCGTCACCATGTAAGTATAATTCTATTAATTTCCTCATTTCACAACCTCGGCATGTTTCGGTAAGAAGTAAATAACAAACTTACTCTTAGAACATATTCTCAGCCCAAACGTATTGAGGTATGTTGAACAGAGGCATGTATTCACCTCCTTTTTTTGCCGTGAGTCACCTGTCTTCTGACTTGTTTGAAGTAGCCACCATGAATATCTCCCTAGTGGCAATCTCTTTATCTTATTGTAGCAATGTTGCCAAATTTCCTCAATTATTTGTTGTATATATTCCAATCTCTGTCTTCTACACTTTTTACCTTCTGTAGATCCCTCTAGTATAATGGAAGTTATTCCCTTATGTCTCAGCACATTTCTTATCATCAAGGCCTGCCTTATCAATGTTTTCTATACGTACCTTGCTGCGCCGATTCTGTGGAGAACTTTCTCTTTCTGTGCCTTATCAGCCCGCCTATTTTTCATTATCTGCCTTTAGCGTCAAATTTCAAACACTTTTATATTCTTTTCTGGTTTTCCCCACATTCCATGATACACTACCATACAGTGCTGTGCTCCATGCACAAATATCCAGAAAGTTGTTCTTAAATTTGTTACTACTTGCTAGTTGAATTCTTTTGCCCTGGAATGCCCTCTTTGCCTGCACTAATCTGCATTTTATTTTATCCTTGCATTGTCCATCTTATTTTGCTTCCAAGGTAACAGTATTACTTAAGTTCACCTATTTCGAAGTCTCCAGTTTTGATAAGGTTATTACTTATCTCACTCCTGCTACGCCCTATTACTTTTGTCTTTCTTCAATTTACTCTTAATCTATAATCTGTACTCTTAGGCTATTCATTCCATTCAACAGGTCCTGTAGTTTTTGTTCGCTGTGGATAGCAATGTCATGAGTGAATCTTATTACTGAAATTCTTTCATCGTGAATTTTAATCCTATTCCTGAATCTTTTGTCTTACATTATTTATAATACAAGCTCCTCATTCTTGATATTTCATTTGTAATACTCCCTCTTGGTTTTTGTACGACATTACCCACGATTCCTTGAAGCTTCCACCCATTTTTCTGAAAATTTACAACTTCTTGCTCAATTTTATACTATTGTATGTTACTTCTAGGTAGGTTGAAAAATCCTGTGATTGTGTTGTGAATCTTCTTAAGTCTTGCTTCCCTTATCAAGTACAATGTTAGAATTGCCCCTCTGGTGCCTTTACCTTCTCTAAAACCAAGCCGATTGTCATCTGACAGATCTTCAATTTTTATTTTTCCCCAGTCTTCTGAATATTATTCTAGTCAACAACTTGTGTGTGTGAGCTGTTAACCCCAAGTGTGCGATTGTTCTCACACTTATCTGCCCTTGCCATCTTTGGAATTGTATGGATGATATTTTTCTGATATTGTGTCTTCAGTCTCATAGATTCTTCACATCCACTTGAATAGTCACTTGGTTGCCACTTTTCCTAATGCTTTTAGAAATTCTGATAGAATGTTATCTGTACTGTCTGCTGTACCTTCTGCCTGACTTGATCACAAGTGTCTTGGAGTGCTTTTAAATTCTGACTCTAATATTAGGTACCCTCTCTTTTCCATATTGGCTGCAATTTAATCTTTTGTCACCCTCATCAGAGAAGTCCTCCCCTGTCATGGAGGCTTTAGTGTACTCTTTCCAGCTATTCGCTCTCTCTTCTGCATTTAACAATGGAATCCCCATTTCTGTCTTAATGTTGTCGCCCTTGCTTTTAATTTCACCGAAGGCTGTTTTCTTGTTGTTGTTGTTGTTGTTGTTGTTGTCTTCAGTCCTGAGACTGGTTTGATGCACCACCGAGCGAGGTGGCGCAGTGGTTAGCACACTGGACTCACATTCGGAAGGATGACGGTTCAATCCCGCGTCCGGCCATCCTGATTTAGGTTTTCCGTGATTTCCCTATATCACTTCAGGCAAATACCTGGATGGTTCCTTTGAAAGGGCACGGCCGATTTCCTTCCCCATCCTTCCCTAACCCGAAGCTTGTGCTCCGTCTCTAATGACCTCGTTGTCGATGGGACGTTAAACACTAATCTCCTCCTCCTCCTCCTCCTGGTTTGATGCAGCTCTCCATGCTACTCTATCCTGTGCAAGCTTCTTCATCTCCCAGTACTTACTGCAACCTACATCCTTCTGAATCTGCTTAGTGTATTCATCTCTTGGTCTCCCTCTACGATTTTTACCCTCCACGCTGCCCTCCAATGCTAAATTTGTGATCCCTTGATGCCTCAGAACATGTCCTACCAACCGATCCCTTCTTCTTGTCAAGTTGTGCCACAAACTCCTCTTCTCCCCAATTCTATTCAGTACCTCCTCATTAGTTACGTGATCTACCCATTTAATCTTCAGCATTCTTCTATAGCACCACATTTCAAAAGCTTCTATTCTCTTCTTGTCCAAACTATTTATCGTCCATGTTTCACTTCCATATATGGCTGCACTCCATACAAATACTTTCAGAAACGACTTCCTGACACTTAAATCTATACTCGATGTTAACAAATTTCTCTTCTTGAGAAACGCTTTCCTTGCCATTGCCAGTCTACATTTTATATCCTCTCTACTTCGACCATCATCAGTTATTTTGCTCCTCAAATAGCAAAACTCCTTTACTACTTTAAGTGTCTCATTTCCTAATCTAATTCCCTCAGCATCACCCGACTTAATTCGACTACATTCCATTATCCTCGTTTTGCTTTTGTTGATGTTCATCTTATATCCTCCTTTCAAGACACTGTCCATTCCGTTCAACTGCTCTTCCAAGTCCTTTGCTGTCTCTGACAGAATTACAATGTCATCAGCGAACCTCAAAGTTTTTACTTCTTCTCCATGGATTTTAATACCTACTCCGAATTTTTCTTTTGTTTCCTTTACTGCTTGCTCAATATACAGATTGAATAACATCAGGGAGAAGCTACAACCCTGTCTCACTCCTATCCCAACCGCTGCTTCCCTTTCATGCCCCTCGACTCTTATAACTGCCATCTGGTTTCTGTACAAATTGTAAATGGCCTTTCACTCCCTGTATTTTACCCCTGCCATCTTTAGAATTTGAAAGAGAGTATTCCAGTCAACATTGTCAAAAGCATTTCTCTAAGTCTACAAATTCTAGAAACATAGGTTTGCCTTTCCTTAATCTATTTTCTAAGATAAGTCGTAGGGTCAGTATTGCCTCACGTGTCCCAACATTTCTGCGGAATCAAAACTGATCTTCCCCGAGGTTGGCTTCTACCAGTTCTTCCATTTGTCTGTAAAGCATTCGCGTTAGTATTTTGCAGCAGTGACTTATTAAACTGATAGTTCGGTAATTTTCACATCTGTCAACACCTGCTTTCTTTGGGATTGGAATTATTATATTCTTCTTGAAGTCTGAGGGTATTTCACCTGTCTCATACATCTTGCTCACCAGATGGTAGAGTTTTGTCAGGACTGGCTCTCCCAAGGCCGTCAGTAGTTCTAATGGAATGTTGTCTACTCCCAGGGCCTTGTTTCGACTCAGGTGTTTCAGTGCTCTGTCAAACTCTTCACGCAGTATCATATCTCCCATTTCATCTTCATCTACATCCTCTTCCATTTACATACTATTGTCCTCAAGTACATCGCCCTTGTATAGACCCTCTATATACTCCTGCTTTCCCTTCTTGGCTTAGTATTGGGTTTCCATCTGAGCTCTTGATATTCATACAAGTGGCTCTCTTTTCTCCAAAGGTCTCTTTAATTTTCCTGTAGACAGTATCTATCTTACCCCTAGTGAGATAAGCCTCTACATCCTTACATTTGTCCTCTAGCCATCCTTGCTTAGCCATTTTGCACTTCCTGTCAATCTCATTTTTGAGACATTTGTATTCCTTTTAGCCTGCTTCATTTACTGTGTTTTTATATTTTCTCCTTTCATCAATTAAATTCAATATTTCTTCTGTTACCCAAGGATTTCTACTAGTCCTTGTTTTTTTACCTACTTGATCCTCTGCCGCCTTCACTGCTTAATCCCTCAGAGCTACTCATTCTTCTTCTACTGTATTTATTTCCCCCATTCCTGTTAATTGTCCCCTTATGCTCTACTTGAAACTCTGTACAACCTCTGGTTCTTTCAGTTTATCCAGGTCCCATCTCCTTAAATTCCCACCTTTTTGCAGTTTCTTCAGTTTTAATCTACAGTTCATAACCAATAGATTGTGGTCAGAGTCCACATCTGCCCCTGGAAATGTCTTACAATTTAAAACCTGGTTCCTAAATCTCTGCCTTACCGTTATAAAATCTATCTGATACCTTCTAGTATCTGCAGGATTCTTCCATGTATACAACCTTCTGTTATGATTCTTGAACCAAATGTTAGCTATGATTAAGTTATGCTCTGTGCAAAATTCTACCAGACAGCTTCCTCTTTCATTTCTCTCCCCCAATCCATATTCATCCACTATGTTTCCTTCTCTCCCTTTTCCTTCTCTCGAATTCCAGTCACCCATGACTATTAAATTTTTATCTCCCTTCACTACCGGAATAATTTCTTTTATCTCATCATACATTTCATCAATTTCTTCAACATATGCAGAGCTAGTTGGTACACATACTTGTACTACTGTAGTAGTCATTGGCTTCGTATGTATCTTGGCCACAATAATGCGTTCACTATGCTGTTTGTAGTAGCTTACCCGCACTCCTATTTTTTTATTCATTATTAAACCTACTCCTGCATTACCCCTATTTGATTTTGTATTTATAACCCTGTAATCCCCTGACCAAAAGTCTTGTTCCTCCTGCCACCGAACTTCACTAATTCCCACTATATCTAACTTTAACCTATCCATTTCCCTTTTTAAATTTTCTAACCTACCTGCCCGATTAAGGGATCTGACATTCCATGCTCTGATCTGTAGAATGCCAGTTTTCTTTCTCCTGATAATGACGTCCTGAGTAGTCCCCGCCAGGAGATCCGAATGGGGGACTATTTTACCTCCGGAATATTTTACCCAAGAGGACACCATCATCATTTAGCCATACAGTAAAGCTGTTTTAACTTCTCTATATGCTGAAACAGTCCTTTGGACAGTCATTTCTTTTTCTATTTTGTCACACTTTTCCTGCAGCCATTTCACTTAGCTTCCCTGTACTCTCCTACCATGAAGCAATGGAAGAATCAGTTAACATGACTTGCTGTTTATGTTATTCCTAAGTGACTTAGTATATTGTCATAGTTGCATCTTTCCCTGAACGTGTGTATACTTTCTTCTTCCGTTGATCAGTTGTAATATTTCTTCTCGTACTCAAGGTTTGTTTCCTCTTACCTAGCTTGCACCTATGTTTGTCTGTCCAACATCTGTGATTGCCCTATTTAGAGATGCCCAAACAGCCTCAGAGAATTTCAGACACCTCATCATTCCTCAGTACTTCAGTACCCTCTTCTCTCCAAATTGATTGTTCAGGATGATTCTCTTAACCTTCAGTTTCCTCTTCATCTTTACTGAATTGTGATCTTGATCTGTACCTGATCTTTGGTAAGCCTTACAGTCTGATATGATTTTGGAACCTGTGACTGATCATGGTGTAACTGGGCTGGAATCTACCAGTCTCCTGGCCTTTTCAAAGTATACATCCTCTTGTGACTTTTTGGACAGTGTATTCACTATTAGTTGCCAAAATTTATGCAGAACTCAATTTTTCTTCTCTCTCATCCCTATTCTTCTACTTCTTCTTTAGTGTTTAAACCTGAGTTTGGTTTGCAGCAGTATGCAAATAAACTCTTCCGTCTGTCTCCCTCTTCATTTTTGCATAGATAGCACATCCCACACACTCATAATTGCTGCCTTTATGACATCTTTGGTCGTCCCCCGTGTTCCTTCCCTCGACAGTTCCTTTTGTTATTGTTCTTATGATATTGTTGTGTCCTACGAGTTTGCCCATTTTTGTCTGGATGTGCCCCCAGAGAGTTCTGGCCTCTTGTCCTCTTCTGAACAGCTCTTTACTGGTAATTTTATCCCTCCAGTTTATCTTGTCATCCTTCTGTAGCACCATACCTCCAGGGAGTCTAACAGTCTTCTCTCTTGTTTTCTTACTGTCGAATTGTATAGAATCACACTGTATAGAATCACACTCCAAATAAATGCTTCCATTATACATTTAATTTTGCCTGATGTGCGTTCTCACTCATGACAAAGTTCTTTCAGAAATTAAAAGCAATTTTGAACCTGCTGTATTTTGCACACAATTTCTTTCCAGCTTCTACCATATGTTGTGATCCTGCTTCCCGGATAGGTAAATTCCTCAATCACTTCTAACCATCCTCTTCCAATTCTTATTCTTAGAATGTTACTCATCATAAAGATGACACGTTGAGCTGCAGACAGACACAACAAAAAGGCTGTTGCACATTTAGATTTCTGCCAAAGCCTTGTTTAGAAAACACAACACACACTTATTCATTCACACAAGCAAGCACACCTCAGGCACACATGGCCGCCATCTCTGCCAGCTCAAACTGGAATGTGGCTGTCACATGGAATGAAAGTGGCAATCTGGAAGGATTGGGGAAGGGGAAGGTTATGGTTGGGGGGGAGAAGAGTGTTTTCTGGCTGAGGGTGTAGGGGCTAGATGGAGGCATGACAAGACTGCCACCAGGAGCAGTGTCAGGAGGCCGTGGGGCAGGGAGCTGGAAGGAGGAGGGGGAGACAGGAAGCAGGGAAAGAGAGGAGCAAGGAAGGAGAAAGGCAGGTATGTTGGCAGAGTGTGGCACACAGTGAGGGTGGGAGGGATGAGAATAGGGAGGAAGTAATAGGAGAGAGGGGGCAGAAACTGTTGGGTGGAAACTGTTGTGTGGGGACAGTAGAGCTTGAGGCTGGGATAACTTTAGGAGCAGAGAATGTCTTGATAACTCCCATCTGTGCAGTTCAGAAAAGCTGGTGGTGGAGGAGAAGATCCAGATGGCCTGGGTTGTAAGGCAGTCATTGAAATCAAGCATGTAATATTTAGCTGCATGTTGTGCCACAGGGTGGTCTACTCTTGGCCACAGTTTGGTGATGACCGTACAACCTGTTGGACAACTAGTTGGTAGTCGTACCAATGTATAAATCTGTGCAGTGATTGCAGCAGAGCTGATATATGACATTGCTGCTTTCACAGGTAACCTGGCCTCCATGGGGTAGGATAAGCCAGTGACAAGCTGAGATGGGTATTACTTGATGGGTGGATTGGGCAGGCCGTCCACCTGCATGGGGTTTGTATGGAGCGTGGCATAGAGATGGACTAGGATGTTGTGGAGGTTGGGCGGGTGATAGAGCTCCACTTTAGAAGGCATGGAAAGGACCTTTGGAAGGATATCCCTCATTTCAGGTCATGATAGCTAGTTCTTGGAGGTGGTGGGGTCACTGTAAAAGGTGCACTTTTTTCTAGAATGCTGCCAGGGGCAGTGTTGTGAGGCTCTGGGGGTAGGGAGGATGGAAAGTGGAAAAGGAGGGGACCAAAGATGGAAACAAAGCGATGTGTCGGTTGGCTGAGAGTGGGCACAGATTGACTGTCCACATCGCATTCACCCCCGCCCCTGCAAATCTTTCTACCACCACCCAAGAACCAGCTACAAAGGAGCGTCCCCTTCATCACCCAATATAACCCTGGACTTGAACAACTGAACCACGTCCTTCCTCAGGGCTTTGATTACCTATTGTCATGCCTTGAAATGAGGGACAACCTTCCAAAGATCTTTCCCACCCCTCCTAAAGTGGTGTTCCATCACCCACCCAACCTCCACAATATTCTAGTCTGTCTCTACTCCTTTCCTGAGCCCAGACCCTTGCCACAGGCATCATATCCCTGCAGAAGAGCCAGGTGCAAAATCGGCCCAATCCACCCACCTGCACATCCTGTTTGTCCTTTCACAGGCTTGTCCTACCCCATTAGAGACCAGGCCACATATGAAAGCAGCCATGTCGTATACCAGCTCTGCTGCAATCATTGGACAGCTTTTTATATTGGTATGTCTACCAGTAAGCTGTCTACCAGAATGAATGACAACTCCAAAAGTGTGGCCAAGAGCAGAGTGAACTACCCTATCACATAACATGCTTGATTTTAATGGCTGCATTACAACTTGTGCTGTCTCGATGATTCCCTGTACCACCAGCTGTTCTGAACTGCACAGATGGGAGTTATCCTTGCAACACATTCTCTGCTCCAGAAATTATCCTTGCCTCGGCTTTGGTAACCTACTGTCCACATCACCCTCCACCCAACAGCTTCTGCCTCCTCTGCCACATAACCTCTCTTCAATTAATGTCCCCTCACTCATTGAGCTCACTCTTTTCCAACAGACCCACCAGTCTCTTCCTCTCTCTGCTCCTCTTCTTTTCTGCTCCCCCCCCCCCCCCCCCCATTTCGTGCCCCGCTTCTTTTTGCAGTTTGGCTAAAGTCACCACTGATGGAGAGCAAATGTGTGAATGTGTTTTATTTTCTTTTTTGGTGAAGGCTTTTACCAAAAGCTTAGTGTGTACAAGTCTTTCCGTTGTGCCTGACTACAACTGGGCATGCCATCTTTACAGTGACTAGCAATTTATTCTTTTCATATGACTAGTAATCTATTCTTTTCATAATTGTTGATATTCCAACCTTGACTTTTTCCTTGATTTTTCGATACCACGAACCTGTGATGTTTTCCTTTGCAGATTAATATCCCTAACATAGGTTTGCTGTAGAAAACTTGAACATATTCTCAGTTAGAATATAATACATTTTCTTGAGTCTGAGATGCTTATGTCCACAAATCAGCATGGCCAGCTTGCCCTTTTCTCATATAATATTCTGTGAACTATGGATGAAGGGCAACAGGCAGAGATTCCACATGTCTAGATTTCTGAAAAGCATTTGGCATGGTGCACTACTGCAGACTGTTAATGAAGATATATGGAATAGGTTCCCAGATATGTGAGTGGCTCAAAGACTTCTTGAGTAATAGGACACAGGTATGTTGTCCTTGATGGCAAGTGTTTGTTAGAGACAAAGGTATCCGCAGGAGTGCTCCAGGCAAGTGTGATAGGAACACTATTATTTTATATATAAACAAATGATATGGTGGAAAGGTTTGGCACCCAAAATTTCCTATCGCTCTGTACTTTCTGTGTCCAAGTTGTTGCCTCCCATAGTTTCCCCCACATCCAGGAAAATGGGGTCCTGCAGGGCTCTATATTGAGTTTATCTCTATTTTTAGTGGCCATTAATGGTCTAGCAGCAGCTGTTGGGCTGTCTCACCTTCTCTGTGTGCAGATGACGTCTGCATTTCGTACTGCTCCTCCAGTACTGGTGTTGCTGAGCGTTGCCTACAAGGAGCCATCCACAAGGCGCAGTCATAGGCTCTAGCCCACGGCTTCCAGTTTTCAGCTATTAAGTCATGTGACATGCACTTCTGTCAGCATTGTACCGTTCATCCGGAACCAGAACTTTACATTAATGACGATGCACTCACTGTAGTGGAGACATATCGATTCTTAGGATTGGTTTTTGTGGCGTGATTGATACGGTTTCCTCATCTTCGTCTGCTGAAGCGGAAGTGCTGGCAGCACCTCCCCTTGTTCAATCCTGCGTTGACTATGAGAGTCTGGTTTAGGGTTCGGCGGCGCCCTCAGCATTGTGTTTACTCGACCCAGTGCATGACAGTAGTGTTCAACTGGCAACAGGAGCTTTTATTAAGAGTCTGGTGACCAGCATCCTGGTGGAGGCCAGAGTTCCTCCATTGAAGGTTAGGCGTGCACAACTGCTCGCCAGTTACATTGCACACATTCATAGTTCTGCTAAGCATCCGAATTACAGTCTCTTTCTCCCGTCCATGGCGGTTCATCTCCCGCATTGGAGGTCCAGGTCAGGGCTTAAGATTGGAGTTCGCGTCTGATCTCTTCTGTCTGAAGTGGAGTCCTTGCCTTTACCACCTATACTCAAGGTCCATGAGGTCCATTCACGTACACCTCCATGGTGTACACCTATGCCGAAGCTTCATCTGGACCTTTCACATGGTCCTAAGGACTCAGTTTACCCCACAGCTCTCTGCTGTCACTTCCTCTTGATTCTTGACATGTACCGGGACCATGAAATGGTTTACACTGACGGCGTGATGGCTGAAGGTCACATTGGCTTCGCATATGTCCGTGGAGGACATATTGAACAGCACTCCTTGCCACATGGCTGCAGTGTTTTCACTGCAGAGCTGGCGGCCATTTCTCATGCTCTTGAGTGCATCTGCTCATGACCTGACAAGTTGTTTCGTCTCTGTACTGACTCCTTGAGCAGCCTACAAGCTATCAACCAGTGCTACCCCGCCATCCTTTGGTAGCGACCATCGAGGAGTCCATCTATGCCCTGGAATGGTCCAGTCATTCTGTGGTGCCCAGGCCACGTCGGAATCCCAGGAAATGAACGTGCCGACAGACTGGCCATACAGGCTACATGGAAACTACTTCTCTGGATCGGCATCCTGTCACGAACCGGCTCTACTTCTCAGGAAAAGTTAACTCCATAAGGACACCGTTATGGTGTGGCTAATGGTTGTAAAGGAATTTAGTAGAGCTGGCCATGATGTCTCCTTTGTTGATGCTGCTGTGTCTGCGTTGTCCTTGTGGCTTCTTGTTGTCTAGGCGATGATTCCTTGGTTGCTTTGGGTCCAAGAAAAGGTGCGGGTTTTTTAATTATTACTGGACTATCGAAAAATGACGCAGTATTCCACGGTTTCTTTGTATCAAACACATTTATTGCAAGAACTATATGCACAACTACACTCAACCGCGGCCAACACACAAGTGGCCGAAGACCCGTAGTAGACCAAAGATCACGGTCATAAGCTACAAAGAACATACAATTCCAATATCGATTATTGATCGCAACACCTAACTTAGTATTATCTTAAGCAAAAGCTTTTATAACACGACTTTAGTGTATAATAAAATAAAGTGACGTCTATTAGTGTATCATAAAATAAAATGACGTCTATTTGTCAGTTCCATTACAATCCCTGTAACTGACCTGGAATCATTATTACGCCACAAGGTTTTTCAGCTTTGGCAGACGGAATGGCTTAATCTCAGTGCGCCCTACAATCTGCGTGCCCTTAAGGAGACTACGAATGTGTGGAAGACCTCCATGTGGACCTCTCGCAGGGACTCTGTAGTTCTCTGCCTACTTTGCATTGGCCATATGTCGCTAACACATGGCTACCTCCTCCGTCACAAGGACCCATCTCGGAGTCACTGTGGCTTACATATGACAGTCATCCACATCTTGCTGGACTACCCACTTTTAGCTGCTGTGTGGCAGATTTTTAACCTTCCTAGCACCCTACCTTTGGTGTTGGGTGACAATGCCTCAACAGCAGATTTAGTTTTACGTTTTATTCGTGAGGGGGGTATTTATCGTACCATCTAAGGGTGGGCATTTAGCCTTCTATCTGAGGTTGCCACCCTCCCTCCATTTTAACTCTGTCGCACTTTCTTTGCATTTGTTTGTCTTGGTGGTTGTCTTTTCTCTACATGTGTTCATCTCGCCTTGTCTTTCTGGGGTGGACATTTTAATGTTTTGCAGAGTGGCTGGCTTATCCTCTTCTATTATTGTGATCAGCCAGCCCAGACCATGTGGTCTTTGGTTTTAATACCTTTTCCCACTCTTCCTTGTGGTGTATGTTTTCCTCGTTTTTTGTTCGTTCCATTCATTTTCTTTTTAGGTGTGGTGTTGGGTGTTTACCTTGAGCCTTGCTTGCATCAGGAAAAAGGGACTGATGACCCTGTAGTTTGGTACCTTTATACCACAAACCAACCAACAGGTTTGCCAGCAGTCTGCGGTTTATTTGCTGATGATGTTGTGGTGTACTGTAAGGTGTTGAAGTTGAGTGACTAGGAGGATGACTTAGACAAAATTTGTGGTTGTTGTGAGCAATGGCAACTGTCTCTAAATGTAGAAACATGTAAATTAATCCGGATGGGTGGTAAAAACGAACCTGTAATATTTGGATACAGCATTAGTAGTATCCTACTTGACACCGTCATATTGTATAAATATCTATGTGTAATACTGCAAAGCGATATGAAATGGAATGAGAATGTGAGGATTGTAGTAGGGTAGGTGAATGGTCAATTTCGGTTTATTAGGAGAATGTTGGGAATGTGTGGTTCATCTGTAAAGGAGACTGCTTGAGTGTTTGACACCTGTAACAGGTCGGATTAAAGGAAGACATTGTATCAGATTAGAGACAGGTTGTTAGATTTGTTACCAGAAGATTCGAAGAACAGGCAAGTGTTCTGGAGGTTCTTCGATAGTTAATATTGGAATCCCTGGAGGGAAGGTGACATTATTTTTGAGTAACACTACAGAAAATTTAGAGAACCATCACTCGAAGCTGCCTGCAAAACAATTCTACTTCCACCAACATACATTTCCATAATGACCTGAAAGATAAGATACTAGAAATTAGAGTCAATGCGGAGGCATATGGTCATTTCTCCCTCACAATACTTGCAAGAGGAACAGCAAAGAAAAGACTAATAGAAGTAAAGGGTACGCTCCGCCACACACCATACAGTGGCTTTTGGAGTATATGTGTAGATGTTACTATCCCTAAAACATTTCTCTACTTATTGTCCGTTCTTTTTTCATCACCTTCCAAACTGCACACACTCTGACATCTGAGCCACACTATATCAGAGTTCTTCTCCTCACACAATACATGGTTGCCTAACTGCACAAATTGTTAGTGCAGATTCTCATGCCCAAATTTTTCTCGCTGCTAATTAAATTGTTCCTGTCGATCCCATTTTGTATCTCATCCTCATATTTTCACATGTTTTCCACACTACCTGTGCCATACAAACTTGTGTATCTTGACCTAACCAAGGACCCTTCTCTTCTGTCTTATCCCAAGGTGTGCATATTGCCATACCTCATCCATTCCTTACTTTTTCTGTATGTTTTTGCAAATTTTTTCTTTCTTTTCTTTTCTTTTCTTTTCTTTGCATATTTTCACATATTGGTGTGTTTTTTCACTTATTGGTGCGTATTTTCATGTATTTGTTTCTATTTTTGCACTTCCTTTTCTGTTATCCATCTCCCCTCTCAACCACCTAACGCTTTCGCGTAACCATTTCCTACACCATTTCCTGTTTCCCCAATGCCATCCCTGCCACAGTGGGCCCATGCTTCAAATCTCTGCACCAGTTCAGAAATGTATCACTTTCCCTGGCTGAAAACCAGTTCAACATCCTATTCTTTAAATACTGCCTAAACCAAGGAATCACTCATCCCCACCCCCAATGGCCTAAACGTAAAATTTCCTTTCTGTGGACCCCACCCCTCCTTTCACAAAGATTTTCACCTTTCCAGATTCTGCCAATCCCTGCCCATCACAAACCTGGCACTGCAAAAACACGTCTCCATGGCACAAGCATCCTAGAACCACCTCTGCTCCCCCTGCAGGATATTGCTGCTGTGCAATCTCTGCTACATACAACACATCTCTGAAGTTGAACCATGTGGTCTGAAGTGCCTTGTCATGGTTCGCGTAGCTTCCCCCGTCGGAGGTTCGAGTCCTCCCTCAGGCATGGGTGTGTGCGTTGTCCTTATCATTTAAGTTAGACTAAGTAGTGCGTAAGCTTAGGGACCGATGACCTCAGCACTTTGGTCCCATAGGATCTTACCACAAGTTAAAAAAACCTACTCTGAAGTTGAATCTCTCACTATCTACGCAGGGGCATTCCAGACACTACCTCCATGAGTTATCATCCAACTTGCAGGAGCATTCCAGACACTACCTCCATAAGTTATCCAACGTGCTGACATTGTACTGCCAAGTTGGGGCACCACTATCCAACTGCTATCCTACCCACAGTGTTCCTCCTCATCAACCCCTCATAGTACCCAGACCCTGCCTAGCTGATCTTTTCAACTTGACATACCCCCCCCCCCCAAAACACTCCACCAAATCCACAAAGCCGAAACAATCCTGGAACACTATTGTTAACCTTTCCATCAAAATCGCCAGCCCCATGGAATTTTCAGTAGTATCCAAAGACCTCACCTTCAGCTCTGCATCCAAATTTAACCATGATATATTTATCAAAGATGTACTCACCTTCTCCCGATCCCTGTTGAATCCTGGCTCTACCAGTTCACACTACCATCCAACCATGATCCTTCCCCCCACCCCCAGTTCCTAACCAACCACCCTGTGGTCAGCTTCCAGAAATTTCTTACCTCCAGCTTGGCCTCACCATCCTTCCCCAAGTCCCTTCCTAAGAACACCAACCTTTCAGCAGAAGAAAGGACAGGCATAAACAGCCTGAAAACAGAGTCTCACCGGATCATCCTACTGGCTGCTTCTGAAGCATTTACATGTTTAGATACTGCCTTGTGATGGCTTGAAGCTCAAGATGAAAGTCACCATTATCAGATATTTGTCCCGGGAAAAAAAAGTGCATGGCTTAGCTGCTCATAAGTGAGTAGGCTTGCCGAGGCTAAAACTAAGGAAGTGTTAATTCTGTACATATGCACTATAGATGCAAAATGCCTTTATATTGCATTATTCAGATGTTCCACCATTGTAGTTATGAACTGCAATGACTACCTGGTGGAAGGCCTTCGCCAATTGTCTGACTCCTGTGCCAGAATTATCCTATTCCAGGAGACCAACATAACATCCAATCCCTGCCTAAAGCCATAGACCCTTCCAGGAACCTCTTCTCTGAATCTGTTCTCTCCTTACCCCTTGACACCCCACACTCCCAACCACACGCTCCCCAAAATCCACAAACCCAACAACCCTGGATGCCCTATTGTAGCTGGTTATTGTGCCCCCACTGAAAGAATTTTGGCCCTGATTGACTAACTCCTCCAACCAATAACCACTTCCTTCATTGACTCATCCTCATCCCTTTATCTCCTAGACCCCTACTTGTCACTTGTTGCCACTTCTCTATACTTCAACATCCCCCATGCCCATGGTCTCCAAACGTCATTCAGACTCCAAACACACTGTCTCATTCCTCATATGCCTTACTAAATTATCCTAACAGACAACTACTTCACCTTCACCCACACAGCACTTCTTATTCCAGCGTGTCATAGGCTTACCCTACTGCATCAGGGACTGAGCAAGTGTGAAAGCAGCCATGTTTTATACCAGCTCTGCTGCAATCATTGCACCACTCTTTAGATTGGTATGACTACCAATCAGCTGTCCATCAGGATGAATGGCCACTGTCAAATTGTGGCCAAGAGAAAAGTGGACTACCCTGTAGCACAACATGCAGCTGAAAATAACATGCTTGATGTTAATGGCTGCATCACAATCCGAGCCATCTGGATCCACCCCTTCACCACCAGCACCAGCCTTTCTGAACTGCACAGGTGGGAGTTATCCTTACAACACGTTCTCCACTTCCGTAAATATCCCAGCATCAACATATGATAATCTACAGTCCGTACACCCTCTGCCCGATAGTTTCTGCCCCCTCTGTCCTATAACCTCCAGCCAATTTACCCCTGCGGGTCCGGGGGCTAGAATAGACCCGAGGTATTCCTGCCTGTCGTACGAGGCGACTAAAAGGAGTTTCACACATTTCGGCCTTTATGTGATGGTCCCGTGTAGGGTTTGACCTCCATTCTTCAAAATTTTCCCGAAGAGCGAGCCAATTGTGGGAGGGTGCCTTACAAGGTGCATCGTGTCCATCATGTGTTGAGATCTTTAGCCCACTTTCTCATCGTCGCATTGCAGTCCTGCCCATTCTCCACCTCTTGGGTGAGGACACCTTCCTGGGTGCATTTTCCACCATGCACTATGCAGTGTCGATTTCTGCATCAACGGTGACCATGGACTTCTTTGCACCTGATATCCAACACGGTAGCCAGTCTGTTGTGGAGGGGCCGCCATGTACCCTGTTGGTTGTAGCCCCCTGACTACACAGGGATTGCTCTGCTGATGCCTGCGCTGTTAACTCCCCGTGTATGCCAAGTGGTAGATGCCCATCCCCCTAGGGTATCGGGACTCCTGGCGATGGCCATCCTGCCAGGTGGCCTTTGCTGCAGCTGGGTGGTGCCCATGGGTAGGGCCCCTGGTCGGAGTGGGTGGCATCAAGGCAGATGACACACGATGAAGTGTAGTCCATCATCTCTTGCTGGTGGTGAAACACCAGCAGTCTCTAAGCGATCACGAGCTCAATTCAACGCACAGAAGTACGACCTCAAATCATTCCCTTCCCTCGCCTCACCATGGGAGGAACGTCAGGCTAAGGATGGCAGTGGATCTTATTTGCCCCGGTTCCTTGTATGTTCGAGAGCTGATGGGGAATCTTTAATGATGATAAAGCCTCAGTTTTTTGCTGAGTATTTAGAGGGCAAGTTCGGGGAGGTGGAGGGCTTGTCCAAAATGAGATCTGGGTCAGTCTTGATCAAAACTGCATCCTCTGCCCAGTCACGGGAGTTACTCGCTTGTAACAAGCTGGGGGATGTTTCTGTAACCATCATGCCTCATAAGAGCTGAAATATGGTCCAGGGTATCATATTTCACAGATACCTTCTTTCGCAGTCCGATGATGAGCTGCGTGTCAATTTAGAGCAGCGAGGTGTACATTTCATCCGGCGTGTCCACCGGGGTCTGAAGGATAAGAAGGTTGCCACCGGTGTCTTCATCTTGGTCTTTGAGGGTGATATATTGCCCGAGAAGATCAAGGTGGTCTACCGGTGTGATGTAAAGCCCTATATCTCTCCCCCCAATGCAGTGCTTTAAGTGCTGGAAGTTCAGACACATGTCTTCCCGCGGTACTTCCAGTGTCACATGCCAAGATTGCGGACGCCCATCACATCCCAGTACTCCATGTGATCCGCCTCCCATCTGTGTCAGCTGTAAAGAGCACCACTTGCCTTGCTTGCCTGACTGCAGGATTCTCCAGAAAGAAAGGAAAATCATAAAAATCATGGACTACAAGACCTTGGACCGACTGACCTACACTGAGGCTAAGAGAAAATTTGAACGTCTGCATCCTGTGCATATGACATCGTCTTACGCTACCACTACAAGAGTTCTGGCACCATCAGCTCTGCCAACCCAGGTCACCTCTCAGAGCCGGAAGACTACACCTGCCCCCTTGATGGTGGGGGCATTTCCCTCCTTGTTGCTCCTGCACCACCTACTTCAGGAGCAACACCCTTCCCACCCCCTCAACCATCGAAGATGTCCGTCCCCACTTCTAAGCCAGAGAAACGTAAGTCTTCTTCGGCTTCTCTCGCTAGGAAGGGGTCCCTTGGGTCACTCCCTTCCCAGGTTTCTTCTAATGGGAAAGATGACAGCCGCCAGTGGCTGAAGAGCCCAAAAGCAGCTGGTTGTAGGGCTTCACACTCATCCTATCCTAGAGACTGAGCCAGTGAAGTCCTCCCAGCCAGGGAAACCCAAGGAGCAGCAACAGAAATCCAGAAAGAAAACCTCTTAGACCAAGGAAATTATGGTGGCACCCACACCACCGGTACCTACAAGCTCTGCGGCTGAGGGTGGGGTGGAGATTTTGGCGTCCGCTGAGGACCTAGATCCCACCAGACCCTCAGACACAATGGATATAGACAGCTCAGGCAATAAATCGGTGGCAGCAGGTGACACTGAGGCGTAAACTGCCTCATTGAATGCTCCATGTCTTCCCAGTCTCACAATATCATCCTCCAGTGGAATTGCGGCGGTTTTTCCACCGCCTGGCTGAGCTATGGCAACTATTAAGCTTTACACCTGCTATCTGCATTGTCCTCCAGGAAACCTGGTTCCCAGCAATGCAGACTCCTGCCCTCCGTGGATATAAGGGATATTACAGGAACCATAGCGACTATGATCGAGTGTTACGTGGAGTTTGCGTTTATGTCCTAAACTCAGTCTGTAGTGAACAGTGCCCCTTCAAGCCCCCCTTGAAGTAGTGGCTGTCAGAATAAGGACGATGCAGGAAATAACTGTCTGCAAAGTATATCTTCCTCCAGGTGGTGCAGTACCCCTGAATGTATTAGTTGTCAGAGCCTCCATCTCACCTTCTCTGTATGCAGATGACTTCTGCATTTCGTACTGCTCCTCCTGTTCTATTGTTGCTGAGCGGCGCCTCCATTGCGCCATCCACAAGGCACAGTCATGGGCTCTAACCCACTGCTTCCAGTTTTCAGCTGCAAAGTCGAGTGGCATGCACTTCTGTCGGCATTGTACCGTTCATCCGGAACCTGCACTTTACCTCAATGACGATCCACTCGCTGTAGTGAAGACATATCAGTTCCTAGGACTGGTTTTCGACGCTCAATTGACTTGGCTCCGTCAGCTTGAGCAGAAGTGCTGGCAGCACCTCGATGCCCTCCGTTGCCTGAGCAACACCAATTGGGGTGCAGATCGCTGTATGCTGCTGCAGCTCTACAGAGCCCTTGTCCAATCCCGAATTGACTATGGGAGTGTGGTTTATGGTTCGGCAGCACCTTCAGCATTGCATTTTCTCGACTCTGTGCACCACTGTGGGGTTTGATTAGTGACAGGATCTTTTAGGACGAGGCTGGTGTCCCTCCACTGCAGATCAGACGTGCGCAACTGCTCGTCAGTTATGCAGCACACATTCATAGTTCCCCTGAGCATCGAATTACCATCTCCTTTTCCCGCCCGTGGCAGTCCATCTCCCGCATCGGCGGCCGAAATCGGGGCTAATGATTGCGGTTTGCGTGCGGTCCCTTCTCTCCGAACTGGAGTCCTTCCCTTTACCACCTCTACTTGCGGTCTGTTCACGTATGCCTCCATGGTGTACACCTCGGCCGCAGCTTCATCTGGACCTTTTGCATGGCCCTAAGGACTCCGTTAACCCCGCCACTCTCCGCTGTCACTTCCTCTTGATTGTTGACGAGTTCCGGGGCTCTGAAGCAGTATGCACTGATGGCTCAATGGCTAATGGTCACGTAGGCTTCACATATGTTCATTGAGGACATATTGACAGAGTGTATACGACCCAGGACAACCGGGAGATCCAGGAAAAACTCAGGAATTTTTTAGAATTCCGGGAAATTTTCATTTTTTAGTTTTTAGTTAAATTTTTGTAACTTTTACTGGTAAAAACCAATACTCTAACAAAGAATATTACTATATCTCGCTACTGCAGAATGATACTGCAGCAATAAAACACGAACGGGAGAAAAAAAATACGATAATAAAAATTAAGTTGCAAAGGAAATGCACCATATACAAGAACAAAATGCAGTGCTCATACAAGTGTCTGCCAACAGCAAAATGTGGCAAAGGCTTTAGGAACACTATGCAATGTTTCGTAACAACAAATTGCCTCCAATGAGCGTTACGTCACAACTGTTCACATTAAATTCGTTGGAGCGGTTGCGAGTTAGCTTATGCGTATGTGCAGATGAGTTGTGTATGTGTAGCACCTTCTCCCGCTTCTGGCTACAGAAGTGTGGCAGTTAGCTGTATAAACAATAGCAGCAAGCAGCCAGATGCTATCTGGAAAATTTTACTGGTGCGCCTAAGCTGCCAGATTCACGTATGCGCAGCAGGCCTGGAACTAGGGGGCAGGGGCACACCAGGGTTTCGATAATGGTGCGGGCTCTGGCAGTCGACACTGAACGTAAATAAATGTAATGTATTGCTCATACATAGGAAAAGAAATCCACTACTATACAACTACACTATCGATGACCCAACAGCTGGAGACAGCATCTGCCGTAAAATATCTAGGTGTAACTATCCAGACCGACCTTAAGTGGAATGACCATATAAAACAGATAGTAG
Source organism: Schistocerca nitens (assembly GCF_023898315.1). Lineage (NCBI taxonomy): Eukaryota > Metazoa > Arthropoda > Insecta > Orthoptera > Acrididae > Schistocerca > Schistocerca nitens. The sequence goes on along the minus strand of NC_064617.1, from coordinate 683,377,160 downwards.
GGAAAGCAGATACCAGACTCAGAGTCATCAGAAGAGTCTTAAGAAAATGTAACTCATCCATGAAAGAAGCAGCTTATAAGGCACTTGTTTGTCCTATTCTTGAGTTTTGGTCATCTATCTGGGACACCTATCAGGTAGGACTGATAAAGGAGATAGAGAAGCTTTTCGTCATGGGGTATTTAGCTGGTGAGAGAGCATTAGGGAGATGATAAACGAACTCCACTGGCAGATGTTACAAGAGACGCGTTGTGCATCACAGAGAGATTTACTAATGAAATTTCAGAGCAGCACTTTTCAGGAGTCAGGCAACATATTACTCCTCCCCCCTCACATACACCTTGTGTATTGACCACGAGGAGAAAATGAGAAATTATGGCCAATACAGAGTCTTACCGACAATCATTCTTCCCATGCACTATTTGCGAGAGGAACAGGGTTTGAGGGATCAGATAGTGATACTGAAAGTACCTTCCGCTACACACCATTAGGTGGCTTGCAGACTATGATGTAAATAAGCCAATTTTCTAACATGTACAGATACACGTTTCCAGTAACAGTTTTTCTGCAGAGGATAAATTGATGGAAAACTTTAAACTGAGAGACTGCACAGATCACTCACAAGAAATGTTGCTTCATGACTGAAGAGGAATTTCTCACAAGACTCATCTCATCCATAAGCTGTTGTAGCTGTGCCAAAAATTCAAAGTGTCTGACCTTGTGATCGAGAGTCAGGGCTTGTACATATTGCAAACAGTAAGGCTTCAGCCTCAGTTGTTTCCTTAAGATCTTCCAAACAGTCAGTTGCAGTATGTTCAGCTCTCTGCTTGCTCTGTTTGTTGAATTCTGTGGGCTATGTGCAAAACTTGCCTGCACGCAATCAATCACTTCTTCACTCACTATGGGCTGGTCTCCATTGATTACCCTTTTCATAGGCTTTCTGAAGTTTTAAACTTTGCATACCATTTCTGAATGGAATTGGCAGTTGGTAAATCATTGTTGAACTTTGCTCCGAAGTTTCATTGCACTGTTAGGCAAACTGATGTGAATGCATTTCAAGCATAACATATGCTTTCTCGGCACTTTTCACTATCGTGCCTAACTGTATTATTGCTGTGCTCTTTGTGACAGAAGTCTGAAATGCAGCTGCAACAGTGTAAAACTCGGGGTTTTTCCATATGAGTGTTGACTTTTGTGATGATGTGTCAGTTAATGCAGCTTACAGTGATTTTGTGAAATCATTTCAGTCATTCATAATAACCTTGTATATGATACAAATGGAGAGTATACAGCTTGATTTAGGGACTGATACTTCAATCTGAACATAAATAAATTTAGTTTGTTGTGCATAAATAAGTGGAAAGACCTATTGTGTCATTAGATAATTGGCCACCAGTTAGTGGAAACATTAAAAATTGTAAATTGTAAATTATCTAGGAGAAAGCATCTAGATCAGCTTAATGTGAAAATCACATAAAATTAGATGAAAGTAAAGCAGATGTTACACTGAAATGCATTAGAAGAAACCAAAGAAGTGAAGTAGCTTGCAAAATCTCCATTCATCTTACTCTTCGTGATTGCTCATCAATGTGGGACCTTTCACAGATATAATTAATAGTGTAGATAGAGAGATTCCAAGTTGAACAGAGCATTGTGACACAGGTCTAGTGATTGCAGTTGGACAAGTCCAGAAACAACTTCAGATCCTGCAGTGTCTGGACAACTGGCCGACAGTGTGTCGCCAGAGACCAACAGCTGGACAACACAAGGGAATGACAGACAATGGAGATGGTAAAGCAGAATAACAAGTCCCAAGGGCAAACTGAGATCGAATACTAAGACATAGCGATTACAGAACCAAGACAAGATATATAGTGAGATCAGTACAGTAATGCAGAGAAATCAAATCTAATGGACAGAGCTGTCATGCTGCTGGTTTCAAAGAGCGGCTGTGAGCCTTGATAGGCCGGTTGGACAGGTGTGTCTTTCAGTGCACTTCCGTCAGCACCTGCAGTACCAGAATTGCAGCAGTGATGCCTAGCAGCTGTCATTGGTTTCCATACTACCTAGCAGGTCTTCAAACATGAAAGTACCAGATCCCTCCTCTCTGAAATGGGTGCATAGGATTGGAAGCGCCCTGAACAATGCTGGGGAAGGTGAACAGATTGCATGGCTTGAAGCCTGGCATAGAAACTTGCCAGCAGGGAAGAAAACTCTGGGGTGCCCAGCGGTGTGAGCAAGGACAGTGTGGATGGCAATGGTCAAAAGGGTGGAGGTTGCCCTGAGACCTCCAGTTTCATGCTCGCATTCTCTGGAACTGCTGCTGGTGGATGAGAGCATAAGTTGTAACTTGGCAGGTGTGGGAGCATCAAGGATGGGCATTCCAGGACCGACTGAGGTGGCAGCAGGCAGGACACTCGGCAGATGCAGATGGAACTGGTGGTATAATGCATTCCAAACACCTCGAAGTATCCACCATCCTAAGATGCTTCACATGGGTGCAACCACTGTGGCTGGCACCCAATAGGATTTCACCCCAAATGAACTTGGCCACACACCTATGCCTGGCAGAAAGTGCCTGGTGGGCCAGGTCCAGGATTCCATGGGCTGTGGGGCTAGGAGGTGTAGGAGAGTATGTGACTGCCATGCATGGAGGATCTCTGCTGTTGAAATGGAAGTACCCACGGCTTTCAACATTTGTTACTTAAACATATGCACCATACACTCCACTTCACCATAGGAGGAGTGGTGAAATGGCAGACTAAACCAGTGTTTGATGCCAATGGAGGTGCAGAACTGTTCAATAGCTGCCACCATGAATTAGGGCTCATTATCTGTCACTATGGTGCGAGGCAGGCCTTTGATGGCAAGAATCTGGACAAAAGCAGTGACAGTGGCATCTGTGATGGTGGATGCCATGCTGGCCACATATGGATAGTTAGAATAAGCATCCACGACAATGAGCCACATAGATCCCAGAAAGGGGCCAGCAAAGTTCAGATGAATGCCATCCCAGGGGCAATGCGGTGCAAACCAGGGGGCAAAAGACTAAGGCAGAACTGCCTCGTGTCAGGCACAAACGGAACAGCTGCACGATGTTTCCTCCACATCTTTGTTCAGTTCTGGCCAGCAGGCACGGCACCTCGCAAGGACCTTCATCCATGACATACCCTGTGCTCACGATGGAGGAGGTGCAGAACATGTGGGCACAAGGTAGGTTGGATGACAACATGGTGAGTATCCGTCTCTGCTTCAAGTAGAACTCTGGAGATGATGAATAGAGTGTGGGAGAGGCAAGCTGTGCGTGGAGCTCAGGCTCGGCAGACTTTGAAAAAGAAGTGGGCCACCCATGGAGCACATAGTGCATGACACACCGCAAGATGGTGCCACGGTGGGTATCCGCAGCAATGTGAGTATTTGTAATGGGAAACTCATCCACTGTGTATTGTCATTCCTCACTGATGTGAAAACAGGGGATTTCCTGTTGGTCAAATGCCAGGTCAGGCCATGAGGAAAGACGAGAAAGGGTGTCCATATTTGTCCATTGTGCTGTGGGTTTGTGTTTAATGGTATAAATGCAGGAGATGAGGAAGAGCACCCAACGCTAGAGGTGTTGTGCAGCCCACTCTGGAAGCTGAGATGAGGTCAAAGAGAATCACTAGCAGCTTGTTTTCTGTAATGAAAAGACAAACGTGGAACTGCTTAATAACAAAGATGATCGCAAAAGCCTATTTCTCAATCTGTGAGTAATTCTTTTGAATGGGTTTCAGCATCTTTGATGCATAGGCAGTCAGCTTCTCTGTACTGTCATTGTTCCTTTGTGCCAGCACTGCACTGATGCCATAGGGAGATCATCTGTGGCCAAAACCAGTGAATGTGATGGAGTAAACATTGTAATACAGGGTGCCGAGTGCAAGATGTGCTTCAGCTGTGTGAATGTATGTTCACAGACAGCTGTCCACCTTTATTGACCACCTTTTTTTGCAGCTGGTTGAGCAAATGTAAAGTGTGGGCCATCTGTGGAAGGAACTTACAATAATAATAATAATAATAATAATAATAATAATTTACCTTCCCCAAAAACGCCTGCACCTCCTGGAGATTTTGGGATAGAAAGTCAATGGTAGAAACATTGTGGTCGGTGGGATGAATCCATCTTTGTTGAGCAAGTGACTAAGTTATTCCACTTGCTCCAGAAAAAAACTGACATTTGTGTAACTGGCACTTGAGCCCTGCATCAGGAACATATTAAACAGGATACGAATGTTGCGCAGAAGGTCCTGGCACATAGTGCCCATGACAATTAGGTCATCTAGATTGTTAGTACAACCAGAAAGGGACATGGGTAACTGTCTCAGGGATCTCTGGAAAATCACTGGAGTGGAAGAGATCCCAAATGGCACGCACCTGTATTTTTATAAGCCAAAAGGGCTGTTGATGATCATAATGCATTGTCATTCCTCATCCAAGGGGATCTGCAAATATGTCTCAGCAAGGTCTATCTCTTCAGTCTGTATAAAGTTAAAGAGAGGTCGTGCTCAGCACACACAGGCCGCAGCATCTGGACATAAGAAAATATGGGCCTAAAAATCCATGATGCACCTTAGGCCAGGTTCAAACAGAGATGCGGACGGTGGTACGGAGGTAATTGACTTTCTGGAAAGGAACCATGATGGAGATGACCTGAACCTCGCCAGTGATGGAGAGGCCAAACAGCCAGAAGATGTCAAGACCAGAATTATTCCCAGCTGAGTGTCTACCGACAACAAATAGAGCTATCAGTGAGATTACCTATTAGTATGTACTGTTGACTGTAAATTGACCCTGTAGAGGAACTGAACTGTCTCCATAGGTGACCATTGTACCGGAGGGCAGGGCCAGGTCGGGGAACCAAGATGAAAATATCTGTGGAAGTGATCAAAGAAACAGTAGCTGTTGTGTCCACCTATAAGAAGGCATCATAGGTTGCAATTGTAAGGGTGAGAAATAACTTGGAGGTTGAAGAAACAATTGCCTAAAGTTCATTCACAACCACATAAGGCATGTGGCGGGTGGCATTTGACTGTGTTGACAGTCGATGTCAAACAGTGCAGAGATGCCCGTCTTTCCGACAATGGGTGCAGCGTGCCCAGTGATCTGGACAGTCCGCAAGTGGATGTACTTTGCAGCAGTCGGGACATGATGGAAGACCCTGCTGCTTATGTCAGTGGGACATAATAGGTTGTTCAGAGGCCATAGAGACATGTGAAATCAATGAATCATGACGACGCTGGTTGGAGGAAGACTTAAGACACTTCCACCCCCGAGGTCGCGACTGGAACATTGCCACTTGAGGTTGAGCCATGAGGTGTTCGTTAGCAGCATGTGCAATCTCAAATGAGTGTGTGATTTTCAAAATTTCATCTAAGGGTTGTCCAATTTTAGGGTTGCAGTATGAACTTCTGGACTGGGAACCAATTGCACGACATCACCTCAGATCAGTGAATCTGCATATGAAGATTTGCAAGCCGGGTTTGTAAAAGTGATATTCCAATATCAATCAACCCTTGCAAGTCTGTCACCCATGTGCGACTGATCAGGCTGCTTATGGTATTGACAGAACTTGAGGCACAATGTGACCACATGAAATTGTTGTGAATAATAATTGGACAAAAATGAATACATCTCCTCAAATGTGAGTGCAACCAGATTTGACAGTGAAACCAACTTCTTTAGCAAGGAAAATGTCTCTGGGGAAGTCCAAGGAAGGAAGAGCGATCATTGGAGATTGTCATCCAAAACCAGAAAAGTTGTGAAATGCTGTTTCATTCACTGAAAATGTGTGTCACAATCCTCTTTTGCATTGTTAAATGCAGAAATGCAGGTGAGCAGCACTCGGCATGGGGAGTGACTGCAGCCTGGATGGGTTGGGAACCCTGAACTTGTAAGCAATCCAGTACAGGTTGAAATTGTTATTGGAACTGATGTAGAAACTGCTGCTGCAGGAACAGCTATTGCTTTTCCACAAGCTGCAAGAGCTTGGCATCCATGGAACACCTCTAACCTTTTACCTCATTGCCAGTTACAGCAACAGAAATCAGACAAGTCTGGGAACAACTTCAGAAATAGCAGTGACTGGTGGACAGTGAGTCACCAGAGAACAAAAGGTGGACAATACGAAAGAATTACAGATAATGGAGATGGCATGGCAGAATAACACGTCCCAGGGGAAAACAGAGGTTGAATACTGAGACATAGCGAATACAGAACCAAGACAACAATGTGCAGCAAGATCAATATGGTAATACAGAGAAATCACAACTAAGAGATGGACCAGTTGCACTGCTGTCTTTAAAGGTTGATTGTGATGCCTTGTAAGTGGGCCGGACATCATGGCTTATGGTGGCCCTTACTTCACAGTGCCTGCAATTGTAGCAGTGCTGGCTGCCTAGTGGCAGTCACTGATATCCATACCATCTGGCAGATCTTCGAATGTGCCAGGCCAGTACACCAAACAGGTTCATTTGGGCAATGCAAGAGCATTGTGGAGATGCTCATCATAACGTCAGTGGCAGATAAGAGGGGCTTCACAGGGAGGTTTACTGGTAACTTCCAGAGACCTTACCTTCCAAAAAGTTTCAGGCAAAACATATTACTTCCTCACTCATACATCTCAAGAAATTATCTTGATGGGATAATCAGAGTATCCTGCAAGAGTGGAAAAACACAGCACAACATAATTTCAGCAAGAGGCTCCTGAGTTGTAGATGAATAATTGATATGCATACTGCTGAATTGTAAAATGGATAATAAAGGAAGTGAGCTGCAGGGTGCCACCTTCTTTCTAACATTTGGTTCTCGTAACTTCCTAAACACATCAGGGTTCAATTCATTTAACAGAAGGATAAACCTTTTTTTTGCCAAATCTGGTACATTGGTTAAAATGCCAGGAATATGGGCACTCCACTACAGTTGGTAACACTTATTTTTTATTTTTCAGGTCTTCTAATGAAACAACATGCACTATACTAGATGAGCAATTGCAAGAATATGCAAAATTGGTTGACAATCAGGATGATGATGACGTTAATAACTATGCAAAGCCCATTGAGGCTCTCACAGCACGTGCTAAAATTGGTAAGTTATTTTCTCCAAACCGTGTTACATATGCAGTTCCTGAAAACTGCAAAACTAGGGTGCTTAAGAATTTGTAACTCTCACACTGTGGCATTTTTTAAGGCTTTTGAGATAATTTGAGTTATAAAAATCTCTCCACTTTATGTGAGAAATAAGATGGCTTGTGTATAAACACATGCACAGGCATGCAAAGGCACAAGATGATGTCAGTAATAAATGGCTAGTGGCTGTATAAGGAGTCAAGTCCTAGACCCTTCACATTCATGAACAGCTGTTGAACAGCTCCATGAATGCTGTGCCACAATTGTGAGTTTGGAAATACACAAGCTTTTAGTTTACAGGCCACTTGCAGGAAATATCTTAACTTCCTTCCAGTGGCTAGAGACTTTTAATAAAATTTCGCAGACTTCAGTGGAGAATCATTGTTTGTGGAGATTCTAATGGTGATTTTCTATCAGATAGTACCGATTGAGGACACCTAGATTTGTTGAAGACCAGTTTGGAATTATTTTTCTCCCTAAAATTCACTGTGAGTGTTGCTCAGAGGGAATCCTTGAAGAAAGATGGTATATTTCTTGTGAAATTGTCTAGGAAAATTTAGAGAACCTGTATCCGAAGAAGGCTGTATGAACATTATACTGCCATAATCAGTATCTTGCTTAGGTATCATGAGAATACTATAACAGAAATTAATATTGTAGGAAAGGTGAAGAATGTAAATACTTCAGGATTAAAGGAAACCACTTTTCTTCTCGCGCCTGTAGCACGAATCCTAGGCCTAATTTCACGCGCGCGAATTGTAAGTAAGCAGTGAATTAAACTTATGGATAAACGTTTCCAGTTGGTATAAATATAAGTGTTGTTACATTAGTGGAAGTGTTAGTGAAGTGTTAAAGAAGATTAAACGGGGTAAGAAGTTTATTTTCCTTCTCGGGCCTATAGCACGGATTTTAGGCTTAATTTCACGCGCGCGTATAGTAAGTAAACAGTGAGTTATATGTAATCACCAGTTTTTTTATTCAGTACTCTTTCAATTTATTTATATCTGCCTGAATAGTTTCTAGGGTCCTTTGTTTACGTTTTAGTCACTACTTAAATCAGCTTATACGATTTCTGTTTTTACCATGAGTGAGAAGTGTGTGACATGCCGTAGGATCGTTAGTTCCAGGGTATGGTGTGATGGGTTCTGTAGTTTCTTTCATTGGGGCGAATGTAGTGGCATGGGAAATGGGGACATAAATGAGGCTCACCAGTGGTATTGCAGGATCTGCAGTAGAGATAGGAAAATACTGGAACAGGAAGGGAAAATTGCAGCTCTTCAAGCTGACCTAGACGAGGCAAGGGAGGATCTGGACAGGTTAAAGAGGGAGAAGGGTGAACAGAGGTGGGAAGTGGCAACAGGTAATAGGGGGAACAGGCAAAGGAGAGCATCAGACAGCTTTGTCATAAATCTTGAAAATAGATATGACCTGTTGCCTCAGTCAGAATCGGATGAGCCTCATGTAGCTGAAGCTGTAGAAAGGGCACAACAAGCTTTCAAGGACTTGAAAAAGGTAGGGAAATTTGTAAAGAGAAAGAAAGTTCTGTTGTTAGGTAGTTCCCATGGTAGAGGTGTTGGCCAACTACTGCAGGAAAATCTAGGTCCAGAGTACCAGGTCACAAACTTTTTCAAGCCTAGTGCAGATCTGGGTCAGGTAACAGAGGATGTAGGTGCTTTATGCAAGGATTTCACAAAGGAGGATGCCGTGGTTATAGTGGGTGGTCCGGGAAATAGCATTAGCAGAGACTCTGAATATTCCATAGAGAGTGACCTGGTGAAGATAGCATCGGCAACGAAGCATACGAGTGTGGGATTTGTGTCTGTGTTTAGATGCCATGATCAGCCTCATTTGAACTCTTCCGTAGGGAGGGTGAACTTGGAGTTGGAGTGGCTGATTAGGACGGATATAGGGTCACATATTGGTTTGATTCCTGTGGATGCTACCGATAGGTGGGACTACACTGGGCATGGCCTTCACCTCAATAGGAAAGGGAAGGGAAAACTGTCTGGGTTGATTGCAGAAAACTTAAGGGGGGACACTGGCACAAGTGGTAAAATACCAGTGGTCACAGGTGTCAGAGGGATGCCTTTTTTAGGATAGGGAAGGGGGAAAGAAAACGAGTTTTAAGAGAGATTGGCAGACACACTCAGTTTGAGAAAACAGATGAACAGTAGTCTGATTTATCATACAGCCTCCATTTAAACAGTGTTTAACAGAAAGTAATCAGAAACTGCCAGTTCATCTTTGCCAAAGCAGTTACAATCCCATTAGTATGCAGTATCAGTTATCTTTATTACACCAGAACATTCCGGGACTTAGAAATAAAGTTGATGAACTACTCATTTGTATCAATTAAATGAATTCATCTAACCAAATTGACATAATCTGCCTCTCTGAACATAAAATGACCACTGATATAGATATGTTAGACATTTCAGGATTTAAGCTAGCTTCCTACTTCTGCAGAGTAGATATGGATGGAGGAGGAGTTGCCACATTTATCAAAAACTGCCCTAAATTCAAGAACATTGACATTAATAAATTCTGTTTAGAGCAGCATCTAGAAGCATGTGCAACAGAAGTAGAGTTCCATAACGCATCCTATATAATAATAACTATTTACCGAGCACCTGCAGGAAATTATAATCTATTTTTAGATCATCTAGAAGCTCTTTTGGGTTATTTAACAGGAAGAAAGAAAGAAATTTTGATTGCTGGTGACTTTAATACAGATTTTCTAATGCAATCTTCCAGTAAACATTCACTGCAGTTAGTAATGTTGTCTTTCAATCTAACTCACACTGTAAACTTTCCAACTAGGATCACTAAATCCTCAAGGACAGCCATTGATAACATTTTTATGTTGTTTGTTGTGGTCTTCAATCCTGAGACTGGTTTGATGCAGCTCTCCATGCTACTCTATCCTGTGCAAGCTTCTTCATCTCCCAGTACCTACTGCAACCTACATCCTTCTGAATCTGCTTAGTGTATTCATGTCTTGGTCTCCCTCTACGATTTTTACCCTCCACGCTGCCCTCCAATACTAAATTGGTGATCCCTCGATGTCTCAGAACATGTCCTACCAACCGATCCCTTCTTCTAGTCAAGTTGTGCCACAAACTTCTCTTCTCCCCAATCCTATTCAACACCTCCTCATTAGTTATGTGATCTACCCATCTAATCTTCAGCATTCTCTTGTAGCACCACATTTCGAAAGCTTCTATTCTCTTCTTGTCCAAACTAGTTATCGTCCATGTTTCACTTCCATACATGGCTACACTCCATACAAATACTTTCAGAAACGACTTCCTGACACTTAAATCTATACCCGATGTTAACAAATTTCTCCTCTTCAGAAACGATTTCCTTGCCATTGCCAGTCTACATTTTATATCCTCTCTACTTCGACCATCATCAGTTATTTTACTCCCTAAATAGCAAAACTCCTTTACTACTTTAAGTGTCTTATTTCCTAATCTAATTCCCTCAGCATCACCCGATTTAATTTGACTACATTCCATGATCCTCGTTTTGCTTTTGTTGATGTTCATCTTATATCCTCCTTTCAAGACACTGTCCATTCCCTTCAACTGCTCTTCCAAGTCCTTTGCTGTCTCTGACAGAATTACAATGTCATCGGCGAACCTCAAAGTTTTTACTTCTTCTCCATGAATTTTAATACCTACCCCAAATTTTTCTTTTGCTTCCTTTACTGCTTGCTCAATATACAGATTGAATAACATCGGGGAGAGGCTACAACCCTGTCTCACTCCTTTCCCAACCACTGCTTCCCTTTCATGCCCCTCGACTCTTATAACTGCCATCTGGTTTCTGTACAAATTGTAAATAGCCTTTCGCTCCTTGTATTTTACCCCTACCACCTTCAGAATTTGAAAGAGAGTATTCCAGTTAACATTGTCAAAAGCTTTCTCTAAGCCTACAAATGCTAGAAACGTAGGTTTGCCTTTTCTTAATCTTTCTTCTAAGATAAGTCGTAAGGTTAGTATTGCCTCACGTGTTCCAACATTTCTACGGAATCCAAACTGATCTTCCCCGAGGTCCGCTTCTACCAGTTTTTCCATTCGTCTGTAAAGAATTCGCGTTAGTATTTTGCAGCTGTGACTTATTAAACTGATAGTTCGGTAATTTTCACATCTGTCAACACCTGCTTTCTTTGGGATTGGAATTATTATATTCTTCTTGAAGTCTGAGGGTATTTCGCCTGTCTCATACATCTTGCTCACCAGATGGTAGATTTTTGTCATGACTGGCTCTCCCAAGGCCATCAGTAGTTCTAATGGAATGTTGTCTACTCCCGGGGCCTTGTTTCAACTTAGGTCTTTCAGTGCTCTGTCAAACTCTTCACGCAGTATCTTATCTCCCATTTCGTCTTCATCTACATCCTCTTCCATTTCCATAATATTGTCCTCAAGTACATCGCCCTTGTATAAACCCGCTATATACTCCTTCCACCTTTCTGCCTTCCCTTCTTTGCTTAGAACTGGGTTGCCATCTGAGTTCTTGATATTCATACAAGTGGTTCTCTTCTCTCCAAAGGTCTCTTTAATTTTCCTGTAGGCAGTATCTATCTTACCCCTAGTGAGACAAGCCTCTACATCCTTACATTTGTCCTCTAGCCATCCCTGCTTAGCCATTTTGCACTTCCTGTCGATCTCATTTTTGAGACGTTTGTATTCCTTTTTGCCTGCTTCATTTACTGCATTTTTATATTTTCTCCTTTCATCAATTAAATTCCATATTTCTTGTTACCCAAGGATTTCTATTAGCCCTCGTCTTTTTACCTACTTGATCCTCTGCTGCCTTCACTACTTCATCCCTCAGAGCTACCCATTCTTCTTCTACTGTATTTCTTTCCCCCATTCCTGTCAACTGTTCCCTTATGCTCTCCCTGAAACTCTCTACAACCTCTGGTTCTTTCAGTTTATCCAGGTCCCATCTCCTTAAATTCCCACCTTTTTGCAGTTTCTTCAGTTTCAATCTGCAGTTCATAACCAATAGATTGTGGTCAGAATCCACATCTGCCCCTGGAAATGTCTTACAATTTAAATCCTGGTTCCTAAATCTCTGTCTTACCATTATATAATCTATCTGATACCTTTTAGTATCTCCAGGATTCTTCCAGGTATACAACCTTCTTTTATGATTCTTGAACCAAGTGTTAGCTATGATTAAGTCATGCTCTGTGCAAAATTCTACAAGGCGGCTTCCTCTTTCATTTCTTCCCCCCAATCCATATTCTCATACTATGTTTCCTTCTCTCCCTTTTCCTACTGACGAATTCCAGTCACCCATGACTATTAAATTTTCATCTCCCTTCACTACCTGAATAATTTCTTTTATCTCGCCATACATTTCTTCAATTTCTTCATCATCTGCAGAGCTAGTTGGCATATAAACTTGTACTACTGTAGTAGGCATGGGCTTTGTGTCTATCTTGGCCACAATAATGCGTTCACTATGCTGTTTGTAGTAGCTAACCCGCACTCCTATTTTTTTATTCATTATTAAACCTACTCCTGCATTACCCCTATTTGATTTTGTGTTTATAACCCTGTATTCACCTGACCAAAAGTCTTGTTCCTCCTGCCACCGAACTTCACTAATTCCCACTATATCTAACTTGAACCTATCCATTTCCCTTTTTAAATTTTCTAACCTACCTGCCCGATTAAGGGATCTGACATTCCATGCTCTGATCTGTAGAATGCCAGTTTTCTTTCTCCTGATAACGACGTCCTCTTGAGTAGTCCCCGCCCGGAGATCAGAATGGGGGACTATTTTACCTCCGGAATATTTTACTCAAGAGGACGCCATCATCATTTAATCATACTGTAAAGCTGCATTTCCTCGGGAAAAATTACGGCTATAGCTTCCCCTTGCTTTCAGCCGTTCGCAGTACCAGCACCCCCCCAGGGGATCCACAACTCTTTTGTGGATACGTGCGTAGCGAGCACGGGACCCCGAGCTGATGTGGCCTTCCTTCCTTTCCGGGCTGCATACCTTCCCTTTCCGCATCCTTCCCCATCCCCCATCTTCGCCCCTCCCCCCCTCACCGCTGGCTCTTTCTTTCCCTTTCTCCCCTTCTGGAGTTCTGGTTTGTGCCTACGTCCGGAGACGGACGCTTGTAAATATACTACATTCTTCGCCTTCCTTGCTTGTGAGTCTTCATCCTTCCTTTGTCCTTCTCTTTTCCTTACCTCTTCTCTCTACCCTTTTCTCCGCTGCGGCGTTTGAGACCTCTCTTCTTTTCGTTCCCTTTCTCTTTTTTCCTCCCTGTGCGTGTCTGAAGGCCGACCCACGCACTTCCATGCGTAGCCGGTGACGGGGTAACGCGTAATTCCCCGCCCCGGGTAGACAGGTAGGACCCGTACGTACCCCCTGGTAACGGCCAGGCCCAGGGAGGGGTGATTACCCGAGCTGATACCTTCCGAAAGTGCCGATTGGTTCCTCCGTCCGTTTGTCGGGAGGTGTGACCTGAGGTGTGAACAATCACCTAAGGCGGGTGTGCCCTCAGTGAGGGCCCCCACAAGGGAGGAGCGCGCCATCGGAGACGCCGGTAATCATGGGGGATTCTTCCGCAATGGTTTCCTCACCTTCCACTATGTCTGCTCACAAACGTAAGTTCACTGAGTCTCAGCCACAGACGGTTCTTCCATCGTCGCCACAGTTCCTTGTTGTTTCTCGGTCTGACGACGGTCACGACTTCTCCACGGTCAACCCTTTCATTATTCAGAAAGGTGTCGACGCAATTGCAGGTCCTGTAAAGTCTTGTTCCAGATTACGGAATGGCACCCTGTTGTTAGAAACACACAGTGCCCTCCAGGCACAAAAATTGCTGCGTACTTCTCTGCTCCACACCTTCCCTGTCCGGGTGGAACCGCACCGTACCTTAAATTCCTCGCGTGGAGTCGTTTATACACGCACCCTCGATGGATTGTCTGACGAAGAAATTCAGCATTACCTGTCTGACCAGGGCGTAACGGCTGTTCATAGAGTTATGAAAAGGGTTGACACGAACATCATTCCAACCCGCACTGTCTTCTTGACATTTGACAAAGTTCAACTCCCATCGAAAATCAAAGCAGGCTATGAGATAATTTCCGTTCGCCCTTACGTCCCAAACCCTACGCGTTGCTATCGATGCCAGCGGTTCAATCACACCAGCCAGTCCTGTTCCAATCCGGCCAAATGTGTTACGTGTGGCAAGGATGCCCATGAGGGTGCTTGTCCACCTCCATCCCCTCGCTGCATCAACTGTATGGGTGACCACGCTGCTTCCTCTCGAGATTGCCCCGTTTTTAAGGACGAAAAACTCATCCAGGAAATAAGAGTGAAGGAAAAGGTGTCGACCTTTGCTGCTCGAAAATTATTCGCCAGTCGACAGCCCACCGTGCCTCAGAAAGGAAAATACAGCGCTGTCCTTGCTTCTCATCGGCCAACAAAGGAGGCGGCCACGCAGACTTGCGACCTCACCTTTAGTACCACGGTCGTCAGATCGGCCAGCGCAAAGATCGCCCGTTCAACCTCACCACATTCGCCTGCCCACTCTATGGCTCACCCTTCGTCGGGTTCTGCTAAATCTCGAGCCCAAAAGTCAGACGCCAAGTCTTCGAAAAAAGAGCTTACTCGTGAAGAGTTTTTACGTACGGCAACTTCCCAACCATCGGTTCCTCCTTCCTCTAAACATCATACTTCCAAGAAGGCTACAAAGAAACCCAGTTCCTCTCCTTCTCCGCCAAGGCGTGTCCCATCTACAGCACCACCTGCCGGAAGTCGCCCTCGGCCGTCTTCTGTGTCGCCGAGGCGCACTGCTGGCGGCCGATCAACCGGCCGGTCGCTGGTGGCAGGAGCTGCTCCTGACCAACCTATGGATCAGGATCTTCTGCCTTCGGCTGAATGCCATTCCATGCTGTCGGTTGCAAGCTCTGAGCAGTCGTTGAGTTGACAGCGACCTTGGTCACATTCCTCCATTTTCTGTTCACCCTATGTCCATTATCCACTGGAATATCCGCGGTATTCGAGCCAATCGGGATGAATTGTCGATCCTCTTACAATCCTACTCGCCGGTCATCTTCTGTCTTCAGGAAACAAAGCTGCGTCCCCATGACCGCTTTGTTCTCCCTCATTTTCAGTCCGTTCGATATGATCTCCCCTCTGTTGAAGGCACTCCAGCACATGGAGGACTCATGATTCTTCTCCATGAAACTCTCCATTATCACCCAATCCATTTAAACACTTCCTTCCAAGCTGTCGCCGTCCGTCTTTCCCTTTCCGGATACACGTTCTCTCTTTGCACTGTATACATTCCATCGTCCACACCAATGGCACGAGCTGATCTCCTTCATCTTCTTGGTCAGCTTCCACCCCCATATTTGCTGGTTGGGGACTTCAGTGCCCACCACCCGCTTTGGGGATCTCCACATCCTTGTCCACGTGGCTCACTATTGCTAGACGTCTTCCACCAAGCAGATCTAGTTTGCCTCAACACTGGGGTCCCTACATTTTTGTCTGCCTCCACGACAAATTTATCTCATTTGGACCTTGCGGTCGGTACTGTTCCGCTAGCTCGGCGCTTCGAATGGTTCGCCCTTGATGATACACACTTGAGTGACCACTTTCCATGTGTCCTTAGACTGCAGCCTCAACAGCAATATATGCGCCCGCGACGCTGGAAGTTTGCCCAAGCCGATTGGACACTTTTTTCGTCTCTAGCGACATTCGATGACCGTCCCTTTCCCAGCGTCGACGATGCGGTCACACATATTACCGACGTTATTCTTGCAGCTGCGGAACATTCAATACCACGCACCTCCGAATTGCCCCGGCGCCCCCCAGTTCCTTGGTGGAACGAGGCATGCCGTGATGCACTATGTGAGCGGCGACGTGCTCTCCGCGTTTTCCGCCACCATCCTACTTTGGCCAACTGTATCCGCTATAAGCAGCTCCGAGCGCGATGCCGTCGTGTCATCCACGATAGCAAGAAGGCAAGCTGGAAATTCTTTATTAGCTCATTTAACACCTTCACTCCCTCCTCGGAAGTTTGGAGTCGGCTTCGACGGTTCTCAGGCGCGCCTAGTTTCTCCCCGGTCTCTGGGCTCACTGTCGCGCATGACACATTAGTGGACCCCGTCGCAATTTCTAACTCGTTGGGTCAGCACTTTGCCGAGATTTGGAGCTCTTCATATTACCCGCCAGCGTTTCTCCTGAAGAAACGTGCAGCGGAAGTGCGACATCTTGCTTTCTCCTCTCAAAATCGCGAAAGCTACAATACTTTTTTCTCCTTGCGGGAACTCCAACATGCACTCTCTTCTTCTCGCTCCTCCGCCCCAGGACCGGATGGTATCCACGCCCAAATGTTGCTGCATTTATCAACCCATAGTCTGCGTTACCTCCTTCGCCTTTATAATCGAATTTGGACCGACAGTACTTTTCCCAGACGATGGCGGGAAGCTATCGTCGTTCCTGTTCCGAAACCTGGAAAGGACAAACATCTCCCCTCTAGCTATCGCCCCATTTCTCTCACGAGTAGTGTCTGTAAGGTTTTGGAGCGTATGGTGAATTACCGTTTAGCGTGGTGGCTGGAATCCCGCAGTCTTTTAACACCTGCCCAATGCGGATTCCGAAAGCATCGTTCTGCAGTTGACCATCTTGTTGCTCTCTCCACTTATATCATGAACAATTTTCTCCGGAAACGCCAAACGGTAGCAATATTTTTTGATCTGGAGAGAGCATACGATACCTGTTGGAGGACAGGCATCCTCCGCACACTGTTCTCTTGGGGCTTTCGAGGCTGGCTGCCCCTTTTTCTTCGCGAATTTATGGCAGAGCGCACATTTAGGGCGCGGGTGAACACTACCCTCTCCCGCACTTTCTCCCAAGAAAACGGGGTACCCCAGGGCTCCGTGCTGAGTGTTGTACTGTTTGCCATCGCTATAAATCCAATTATGGATTGTCTCCTTCCTGATGTCTCGGGCTCCCTCTTTGTGGATGATTTTGCGATCTACTACAGCTCTCAACGGACCAGCCTTCTTGAACGACGTCTTCAAGGATGTCTCGATCGCCTCCACTCTTGGAGCATCGAAACAGGCTTCCGTTTCTCTCCCAGTAAGACCGTTTGTGTTAATTTTTGGCGACGTAAGGAGTTTCTTCCGCCCTCCTTACATCTAGGACCTGTCAACCTTCCATTTTCAGACGTCGCTAAATTCTTGGGTCTTATGTTTGACAGAAAACTGTGCTGGTCCTCCCACGTTTCCTATCTTTCGGCTCGCTGACTGCGATCACTTAACACCCTCCGTGTCCTGAATGGTACCTCCTGGGGAGCGGACCGAGTGGTCCTTCTCCGCCTCTGTCGCGCCTTAGTTCGCTCGAAATTGGATTATGGAAGCATAGTCTACTCCTCTGCTCGGCCATCTATTCTTCGGCGTCTCGACTCTATCCACCACCGTGGATTACGTTTAGTGTCTGGAGCTTTTTACACTAGCCCTGTGGAAAGCCTTTATGCTGAGACTGCTGAACCTCCGCTGTCCAATCGGCGAGCAGTCCTTCTAAGTCGTTACGCTAGCCATCTATCTTCCATGCCTGCTAATCCGGCCCATGACCTTTTTTTCGATGCCTCCTTTGATGTAGGGTATGCAGGCCGCTCCTCCTCCCTACTACCCCCGGGAGTCCGCTTCCGTCAACTGCTCCATTCTCTTTCCTTCCGCTTTCATAAAACCTTCTTGACAACTTGGGGTACAGCACCGCCTTGGCTCCGTCCCCGGATCTGCCTGCTCCGTGACCTTTGTCGATTTCCCAAGGATGGTACCCCTACACTTGTTTATCGTCGGGCATTTGCTGCTCTATGTGCACAAATGACGGACGCCACATTTATTTACACCGACGGCTCGAAAACATCGTTAGGTGTAGGGAGTGCCTATATTGTTGGCGACACCCCAAATCAATTTCGGCTTCCCGACCAGTGTTCGGTGTATACTGCGGAGCTTTACGCGGTTCTCCAGCCTGTCCACTACATCCGCCGCCATCGGCGGATACAGTACGTTATCTGCTCAGATTCTCTCAGCTCTCTCCTCAGTCTCCAAGCTCTTTACCCTGTGCACCCTCTGGTCCACCGGATTCAGGACTGTGTGCGCTTGCTCCACCTGGGGGGCGTCTCGGTGGCGTTCCTCTGGCTCCCGGGACACGCTGGTATCTGTGGGAATGAGGCGGCCGATATAGCGGCCAAGGCTGCAGTCTCTCTTCCTCGGCCAGCTATTCAGTCGCTTTCCTTTACCGATCTACGGAGCGGTTTATGTCGAAAAGTTGCTCATTTATGGCATGCGCATTGGTCAACACTTCCCCATAATAAATTGCGGGAAGTGAAAGCCCTTCCTTGCGCTTGGACCTCTTCCTCCCAAACGCATCGTCGGGAGGAGGTAATTTTAGCTAGACTCCGGATAGGGCACTGTCTTTTTAGCCATCGACATCTTTTAAGCGGCGATCCTCCCCCACTCTGTCCCCACTGCTCTCAGCTGTGGACGGTAAGACACCTTTTAATTGAATGCCCCTATTTTAATCCGTTACGCTCCCGTCTACAGCTATCGCCTGATCTATCGTCGATTTTAGCAGATGACACGCGCTCAGCCGACCGCGTTCTCCAGTTTATTAGTGACAGTGAAATGACGTCAGTCATTTGAAGACTTTTTTGGGGACAACCAACCCCTTTCTGTAGTGGATTTTTAAGCATTCCTTCTGCTTTTAGTTTCTCCAATTTTATGACTTTGTTCCCATTGCTGCTGGTTTTCAATTTCGGTTTTTTACTGTTTCCTAAGTCACGGGCTGGGCGCTAATGACCATAGCAGTTTTGCGCCCTAAAAAAAAAAAAAAAAAAAAAAAAGTACCAGCACAGCAAGGCCGTTTTGGTTAGTGTTACAAGGCCAGATCAGTCCATCATCCAGACTGTTGCCCCTGCAACTACTGAAAAGGCTGCTGCCCCTCTTCAGGAACCACATGTTTGTCTGGCCTCTCAACAGATACCCCTCCGTTGTGGTTGCACCTACGGTACGGCCATCTGTATCGCTGAGGCACGCAAGCCTCCTCACCAACGGCAAGGTCCATGGTTCATGGGGGGGAACATTTTTATAGACAAATCAAAAGAACAAAATCATATCATAAAACCTGTTATAAATGGACTATCAGATCATGACATGCAGCTCCTTGTTTTAGATGTAAATTCTAAGCAGATTATCAAGACTGCTAAATCTGAGTACAGGAGAGTAGTCAATCAACCAAAAATTGAGTGTTTTAGAAAACTGCTCAAAGATATGAACTGGAAAGATGTTTATAGTGCTCATGACATGAATGAAAAATACAACACATTCATGAACAATGTCAGTACCATGTTTGAAAACTGTTTTCCTCTAAAAGTTACTCAAATTAAACAGAAGTCTATAATAAAACCATGGGTTACACAAGGAATAAAGATTTCCTGTAAGACAAAAAGGAAAATGTATCTGTTGACCAAGAATAGCTCCAATGCTGATGATTTAGCTAAATACAAGGAATACTGTAAAACATTAAAAAAAGTAATTCAGACGTCTAAACAAATGCACTACGAGAAGAAGATTGCAATGTCAGGGAACAAAATAAAAACAATATGGGATATAGTGAAAGAGCAGACTGGTAGAACCAGAAAGAAACAGGAGCAAATAGCACTAAGGGTAGATGACACATTAGTAACTGATGGGCATAGTGTGGCAAATCTATTTAACAAGCACTTTAT
This sequence comes from Schistocerca nitens, assembly GCF_023898315.1. Classification (NCBI taxonomy): domain Eukaryota; kingdom Metazoa; phylum Arthropoda; class Insecta; order Orthoptera; family Acrididae; genus Schistocerca; species Schistocerca nitens. Next base: position 683,357,228 of record NC_064617.1, on the reverse strand, counting down.
ATCCGTTACTGATAGAATGGGACTTTCAGGATCAGTAAATAATGCCCTTGAATATCTGAAACTAGCCTTCACAAATAGCTTCAAGTACATGAATATATCACTCACTTCACCAAAAGAAATAATGTCCATAATAAAATCTTTAAAAACAAAGCATTCTAGTGGGTACGATGAAATATCAACAAAGTTAATTAAGGCATGTTCTTGTGAGTTTAGTACAATTCTCAGTTACTTGTGTAACCAGTCAATTATAAGTGGGACATTTCCTGACTGGCTAAAATATGCAGATGTTAAGCCTCTATTCAAGGAAGGGGATAAAGAGATACCATCAAACTACAGACCGATTTCACTTTTGCCAGCATTCTCAAAAATTTTAGAAAAAGTAATGTACAGGCAGCTGCTCAACCATCTGACCACAAATAACATATTATCAAGAACACAGTTTGGATTTCTGAAGGGTTCTGATATCGAGAAGGCTATTTACACCTACAGTGAAAATGTACTTAATTCATTAAATAACAAATTACAAGCAGCAGGTATTTTCTGTGATTTGTCAAAGGCATTTGATTGTGTGAACCACAACATCCTTTTAAGTAAATTAGAATTCTATGGTGTCACAGGCAGTGCTGCAAAATGGTTCAAGTCATACCTCACTAACAGAAAACAAAGGGTGTCAGTGCAAGGGACTAGTGAATTAAGTCATCATCAGAATGGGAAGAAATTACATGTGGTGTCCCACAAGGATCCATCTTAGGGCCATTGCTTTTTCTTGTGTACATTAATGATCTCTCATCAGTTACACTGCCAGAAGCAGAGTTCGTTTTGTTTGCAGATGACACAAGTATTGCAATAAATAGTATGTCAAGTGCAGTTCTAGAAAGATCTGCTAATGATATTTTCATGGATATTAATAAATGGTTTAAAGCCAACTCACTGACATTAAACTTCGAAAAGACTCGCTATATGCAATTCGGAACCTGTAAGAGGTTTCCACCCAGCATATGCATAAAATACGAAGAAGAGCAGATAGAAGAGGTTGACAGTCTTAAATTCCTGGGATTACAACTTGATAATAAATTCAGTTGGGAAGAGCACACCACAGAACTGCAGAAACGCCTTAGCAAATCTGTATTTGCAATTCGAGTGTTAGCAGACATAGGCGACATAAAAATGAAAAAGCTTGCATACTTTGCCTACTTTCATTCCATAATGTCATATGGTATAATATTTTGGGGTAACTCTTCAAGTCAAACAAAAGTTTTCAGAGTCCAAAAGCGTGTAATACGTATTATTTGTGGAGTAAATTCACGGACGTCCTGTAGAAACCTCTTCAAAGAACTGGGTATACTAACTACTGCCTCTCAGTATATTTACTCATTAATGAAATTTGTCCTAAATAATATATCTCTTTTTCCAACAAACAGCTCAGTTCATACATACAATACCAGGAACAAAAATGATCTGCACAAGGACTTAAAAGCACTTACTTTAGTTCAAAAAGGGGTCCACTACTCAGGAACACTCATCTTCAATAATTTGCCAGTAAACATAAAAAATTTAGTTACAAATAAAGATCAGTTTAAAAGGAGCCTGAAAGACTTACTAGTGGCCAACTCCTTCTACTCCATTGATGAATTTTTTAGTAGAAACAAATGATGTATTGTATATATTCATACTATTAGTATTGTTATTTCAGCTTAAAAAAAAAAAAAAAAAAAAAAAAAAAAAAAAAAAAAAAAGAGACATGTTCCACATCCACGAGGATCTCCTCAGCACGGATCTATGGAACGAAAACTAATCTAATCTAATCACTCACTCAAAAGTACAAGTGTTAAGTTGTTGATAGGTACACACAAAAGAAAGAATACTTGCTAGCTTTTGGAGTTATCTTTTGATGAGCTACAGTAAAACTCACTAGCACACACACAACACACACCCACTCACTTTAATTGTAAAATGTTTACTTAAGAGAGATTAATGCATGTACATAGGCCTGAAGACAGTAATTTTACTCCTACACTCAATAAGAAAATAGAATATGACAGAAAATCAACTGTATTTTTGGTATGTATTCCATTTGCTTTTTAAAATATTGCTGCGTTTTATTTTTGGTTTCATTTAGATTTCTGTTCCAAGTATTGTGTGAGCATGTCATTACTATTAATAAGTGAAAGAGATTGTGGGACCTTCCTGGAATGGTTCTGTAGCTGACTACTTCCTTTTTGTGGTCAGAAAGGGTGTGATTTCAAATGTTTTGCACAAATGCCTCTGCTGTAACAAACGTATTTTGATTCTGCCTGTTACAAATGCTGACACAGTGGTGAGCTAGTTATTCAGTAGTCAACGATACATATGAACCCAGTGACAGTTTTGCTTATGGTAATGTGAACCAAAGGGCAACACATCCAGAAACAGGGATTTTCAATGTTAGGCCTAACCAAAGGGCAACACATCCAGAAACAGGGATTTTCAATGTTAGGCCTTTGGGAGTAACGCCAAGGGACAAGCAGGTTTCAAGAAACAGAATGTGGGACCTTAATTTTGATAGTGCAAAAGCATGTTCTCTTTCTTTTGTAACATATACTCTCAATGATGGAACAGTTATATTCAGAAGTTTAACTTTATTACCATTCACTGTTTCTCAAAGAGTGATTTTTATTTTTAATGACATTGTTACTCCTATTAGTAATTGTAATTTCAGTAATTTTCATCTTTGATTAATTCTCAAAGCAAATAAAATCCTTATAAAATATTTGAACCTCTGTATGATATAGAAAGCTTCCAGTGGAAAAGTGACCTAAAGGATGCACAGTCAATCTTGAATAGGATGCTTGTTCCACTTGACTGCAGTGGTACATTAGAGTGTCAGGCTGCCAGAGTAACAGATAGTGACATAAAGATGCTGGGATCAGCCCTGAAGAAAAACTGGAACAAAAATTCAGGTATGTTTCTTCTGAATCTTCACAGAAATTACATACTCTATCAAATTTATGCAGATAATGTCTTCCTTGATTATATAAAGCCCTTGTGCTCCCAGACTGAATATGGCTGCCAGATGTATGGGTTGGCAAGATCTCCATAACTTAAGATATGAACACAGTACACTATGAGGAAATTAAATTAGCAACAGGGACTTATTACAAAAGCTCAGTTCCTAACTCATGTACGGAGGTTGAGCAGCCATCACTATCCACAGGATGGCTTCTCCTCGTTGTGAGCTTAGCATATAGGGCATTGCCTGTTCTAGAATAGCCAGCATCAATCACTGTTAACTGACCAGCACTAGAATATTTATTCTGTCACTGGACTGTTTATTCAACAGTCATTTGAAGGCAAAGAGGCAATTTTGGATTTAAACGAGGAACAGCCTCATTGCGGTACAGATCGATGAAATTTACGTCCAAAGCCAGGGATGGCATAGTGGATCCCATTGAATACTGAGGAGGCCCAGAGAAAGAGATATCACACTTGTACAACTATCATAATGCATGTAAGTTTTAACATGTGCATTGGATTTAATACATTGTTCATAGATATAAACATAAAATTACAGCAGAATAGTGTAGAAGTTTACCTACTCTTCCTGCAAAAAGGCATCTAAACGGCGATGTAATCTCAACTCCTTCAAAGAGAGCAATACAGTGATAAGGTCGGCAAACAGTAACTGATGGTGAGCAGATGTTGTAGGTGGCAGCTTGTAGTGTTGTATCTGTTCAAGCAGCCAAATAAGGTGAGTGACATCCTCTTCTTCACCTCATTTGCACATTTGGGATGTGACCAGACCAATATGATGTAGGTGCTTCCTGTAACAGCTGTCATTGAATGTGTGGTGACTTATAGTGTTCATGAGTTTTCTGGTGCGAAGATTTTCTTCTCATACCAGAAGTTGGCAGTCAACACAGAATTCACTTTGACATAATCTTCGCCTTTGTATTTGGAGGTCTCTTGCCATTCTGTGCTCCAGTTCTCTGTGATTGTTGATTTAATAATGTCTGAAAGATATGTAACTGGTAATTCCATGTGTCCTCTCGCTCTTTCATAGACAGTTGCTTTGGCTAGCTTGTCTACTATTGCATTACCCAGTATACCAAAGTGCACGTCTACCCAGCACATGGTAACTTCCTGATTCTTATTTGTCATCTGTTCGGTCAGATTCATGATGTCGTATGTTATTAGATGGTTGGATCATGTAATGTTCAGGTGTGTCAATAATTCAAGTGCAAGTTCCTTTGGGAACTTAATTTTCATTGCATTTTGACAGCTGCTGTCCCAGTAAGTACAACAACATTCGCCTTCTTTCTTTTAATCGTAGATGTAGATGAATATTGCATTGTTGTTTGGAGAAAGGTACTCCATCAAAATTCAATTATTTGGATAATTCCAGCCTAAGTTTGTGATATCTGGTCTTGTGCACACTGTAACGGTTTAAGTAAAAATTTTGTACTCAGGTATTCCTGATTTAGATTTAGGGAAGCTCATTTGCTTCAACTGAGTGTAAGCTGGTGTAGATTGCATTGCTTCCAGGCATACACTGAGTGCCTTTCACTGACAATTACCTGATTACGTTAGGTATGTGTTGGGAGCCAACCCAAAACAAAGACTTGCATAATCCCTGTATGGACGTACCAAAGCCTGATACAGTCCTCATCCAGTGTTTGTATCTGCTTCTTGTCTTACACCCATGATAGCTCATAAATATATCAGTGGACTTTCTGCAATATATGACAGCTTCGTTAAGTTGTGTCTTCCACTGATGATTGTTGTCAGTATAGAGTACAAGATATTTGACTGCTGTTTTGACTGGTGATTCTTATTGCCCAAGCTTTAGTGCCTCCATAGGAGGAACCCTGTGTGTGGTAGAGAGTAAAAACTAAGACTTCCTAGGTGATATATCAAAGCTAGTCTTCACTGTGTACATGTGAAGTCTAGACATAGCTTGATCAATCTACTGCAGTTGACCAGGAAGGGTGTAACTTGCTGAATAAGTCATCAGCATATCGTGAAATTGTTACTTTTTGTGACTGTCATAGAGAACCAGTGTAAATATATTGAAAATCAGGGGAGAGATAATTGATCCCTGTGGTAGCCCATTGCTTGTCATTCTCGGTCCCGCATAATTATTTCCACTTGTTACAACCAGTGATCGATGTGAAAGTAAGTGGATAAGTTTTCTGATGATGCTGTCAGAAATATTCTGCCTCCCACACTTTGTTAACCAACATCAATAAGGTACACACTTGAAACATTCATGGATGTAGGTTATTTCCATATTTTATGGACTATAAGACGTACTTTTTTCTTCAAAAAATTACCTCCATAATTCAGATACATCTTATACTCAAAATTAATCTAAAAATGTCCAGTGTTTGATTTCAGATTCCCACCAGTCTTTAAAATGGCCATATATTCGATGCCCCAGGAAACTTCTCTCTATCTGGCAACATTGGATTCAATTGACAGCAGCACTGCACCAGTGCAGCTAACATGAGTTGTGGGAATTCACAAGCTTGCAAACACTGTCTCCCTCCCAACCCACCATCACAAACCCAGAACACTGTCTAGCCCATGATGTGTCATTTTAGTGTATGCGGTCAGTGAACTTAATTGAAAATGAGGTGGTTCACTTTGTTTTCCTGTCAGCACTATTCATGATGACTTCTATTTGGGGATATTATTTCTTTTGTTTCAAATATTATTACAAGTACAACATAGATGGTTTCTCCCTTTCCAGACCTCCCTTCCTGCATTAAGGAAGTGAGCATGTGGTAATGTATACTATCAGTTCCTGGGACATTGTTCTCCCAAATAAGAAGGGTGTTGAGTTGTGCAACAGTAAAGTGTTTGTTAGGAAATGATCTCCTTCCTCATCGGTGTCTTGTTCAAATGAGTCTGGTGCCAAGTGTTCAAAGAAGTCATTCACTAATTTTTTTCTGAAGCACTGTTGTACTATTTTTGTTTCAGGCTCCACAAATAAAGTATATTTGTTGTCAGATGCTTGAGCTGGGTTCATCTTTAAGGTTGTTACAGAAATTTATCCTTGCAGATTTCATTTCGTATTTGAACAGTTGCTGTACTTGCCCCTGGTGGTTCTTTAATACAAGCAATAAAATTAGCGTGGCTTGTTATTGTTTGTGCACATGCTGGAAAGGTCTTTATCTTTTCTGAAAGCATAGTATTGAGATTCTTACACTCCACTTTCAGAATGTTCCACCTGTTGGCTAGCCATATGACACCATGTATCATCCCTGCATCGCATCTGCGAATGGTGGTTAGCTGATCAGATCTAAGAGGTTCTGTAACTCCCTTCCATGTGAAATCTAATATTAAAGAACTCAGTGATGCCAGTCATATATCTACATGGTCACTTGATACAGTTATCCTTGTCATTTAAAACGATTAAGTTATGTACATCGACAATCTCCGCTGTCATTTTGCTGATGTTGCCTTCTTGGTCTGAGCCCTGAGTAAGGTGATGAACCTTAAAATCCCACAATGTTATCTTCAGATGCCTTACCAAACTAATCAGCATGCTCAGTTATTGTTTCTCAATTATTGTTTCATTACGGTCTTCCTTTGCAATCTGTAAATGGAAGTTATGTGTATTTATTCCTCTTTGTTCAGCAGCTTGGAGTGTCCTTGAATTTTATATGAGATTCCTTTTTCTTATGTAGAGTGTACTCCCCTCATATCCATAATCTCTATTGGCTTGAATTACATTAAATCCAAGAAGCAACCAGGTTTCGAGCATTGCGCTTATTGGTATCTGATTCGAGTGTAAAATATGTAGGAAGTTGTGTTTGTTATTTTTGTTGGAATGAGCTTTCTGGTGTGCCATTTTGTTAACATATCTTGCCATTGTTGAGATACAGACTTGGTAGCAGTTCAGCAATGAATTCTCTTATGTTACTGTTGTTCAGTCCTGCATGTGGGCTACCCATTATGAGTTTTACCTATTCAGCAGTTCTAACAACTGGACCCTCCTGAAGCCCGTGAAAGTGTGTGGAGTGATGTGAACTCTGGCATCCATAAGCTTTCATACATATTATCTGGTACCGAATGTACTCTTTCCTGTGCAGTTCTCTGTTGTGCCACTGCTGTCTCTGCCCTATTTGCTTCATCATTGCCTCTTGAATTGTTAAACATATGAAGCCTTTCCCAGGAATATGTAGTCGACATTGGCAAAACATGTGATGTGTGTTCAAGCGGTTGACTTGCAAAGATTAGTTACTTTCATTTAAAGGCTTTGTGATGCCTGATGTATCAGGTGACCAACTATACTGGACTGAGAAAATACAACTGTTTGGGAGGGTGCCAAGTTTCCTGTGACTACATCTGCTTACATTACTAAATTTCCTTGAAACTGTTTGTCGGTATGTTATGCCTTCTGTAGCCATGTGCTGGTTAATTATCCACAGTCAAACGTACTCTGCACACATTATAATTAGACAGATGTCCTCCTGAGTCGAACAAAAGCAAGGTGTTTGTTTGACACACTTGTGTTGTGCAGTGTGGAGCAGCGACTGCAGCATTTCATACTATGACATTTTTTACTGGAGTGACCATACCATAAGTAGTTCAAGCATTGTAGAATAGTTCTCACACACAGTGTGACAGAATAGTGCACACTGTGTACATAAACAGTTGGACCCTTTCTGCACTTTGAAGGTAACAAGAGATATTGGTTACACTGCTCCCTTAATCTGTTCATTTTCCATGAGTTTGTTAACATACTGCTTGACTTGGAGTACTGGACATTGAAACTGATAACATCCATTATTTCTTCTTCTGGCAACTCACCAGTCATTACATCTTTCATTTTTCCTGTTGTCTTGTAAGGAAAGTGGGCATATATATGGCAAGAACCTCCTGAGTGAAAGCAGCATTTTCAACCATAGCAGCTGCTGCTGCTGTCTCTAATTCGATTTTGACGTGGTTATGGCGAGATAATTTGATTTGTGTAGCACTGTTTGGGATCTGCAGACCCAACTTATATCTCCCAACCTACAACCATTGGATGTAACCTCCAAAAGCGTCTCTCTTTATGCGCACTTTCAGTGAATGCAGTGTAAGGACCAACATCATATTGTTCATAGAAATTTTCAGTTTTGTTTCCTACCGTTTGCTGGTTATGTTGATTATCAGTGGTGGATATAACTGTCACTGTGCTTGCTGCTTGCTGATTGTTGTGAAACTGCCTCAGGACAATGTTACATGTGGAAGTTTACCAGCCATGTTGAACAGCTGTGGTTTCTCCCCACATTGCAGTTTTGTAGGTGGGTTGATGAAAGGTGTCTTTTTGGCTGTCAGCAAAGTTAATTTCACTGTTGGATTCATCCATTTGGTCTTTGTCAGTGTTCAGGAGGTGAAGAGCACTATAAATGGCATTAGAAACCCTGCATGGTGCTACGGACAAATGTTTCAGAGTGGTTGGTGCTTCCCTGCCTTCATCATACTGGCTGCTGTCCATCTTGCACCCATGCAGTATGCACATGTGAAAAGTGTCTAACATACTGTTAGGTTGTCAGCAGAAAATTAAAATACTATCTCAAAATAGGTTTAAACCTGAAGAGCAAACTTCCGTGGAACAGTTGTTGCTAGCAACTGCAGAAAATTTGGAATTGGAGTGCAGGAAAACCAGTACTCCATATTACATTTTTAAAAATAAATTTTGTGTGTGCTGTTTGAGGCTTTCCCGGCATTGCATCTGCTTGATAGGTTCCCAGGAATTACGCCGGATAATATTGGAAAAACCGCACAATATTTCAGTGAGACAACTGCCCGCCATCTTCAGGTGCTACTGTTGTGTCGCTGAGAAGCTCGCCAATTTATATGTTGGCTTTCTAGAACAGCGTAGGCACCAGCGGGGGCATAACGTCATCGAAGACCAATCATAGACGGCGTCGAATACCAGAGCCCTCTGCTGGAGAGGTCTGCGGAAGCGCGCCGCGGGAAAATGCGGCCGGGAGCGACGGACCCCGTTCGCACGTGCGAGGTGTTGGCACGCGATTTAAGCATCTGCGCTAAGGTTTCCCATCTGTGTTGACTCGGTGCATTTGTTAATCTGCGGCTGACTATTCCTTAGTGCCACCAAGGCTGGCTCCCAGGCTTTGCTCTGGTGAAACCCCGTGTCTCTGTTTATTAGGTCACTGCTTATACGTATTTCGACCGCCTCTTTGATGATGGAGTCCCAGTATGTGGAAGCATACGAGAGGATCTTGGGTTCTTCATAGTTCGTGCAATGTCCCGTGTCAAGGTAGTGTTCAGCAATCGCAGATTTCTCTGGCTGACCCAACCTTGTGTGACGTTTATGTTCATCGCATCTGTCTTTAACCGTACGACACGTCTGGCCACCAATGGCATGGGATTTTATATATACCTGGTCTCCTCAGGCCGAGGTTGTCTTTAACATAGCCCAGCATTGATTGCACTCGTGCTGGATGCCGGAAAACACATTTAATCTGGTATTTCTTGAAAAATTCTGCCCATCTTAAAAGACATACCACCAACATGCGGTAGAAAAACCAACCCCGTGGTGCTCTCTGCTTCTTCAGGCTGTTCTTGAGGTTTGGAGCGTGCTGGTCGAAATGCATTCCGGATCTGCTTTTCGGAGTACCCGTACTGGGCAAACACAGAGCAGAGATGGCTGAGCTCTGTCGATAAGCTGTCCTGATCTGAGATGACCCTAGCCCTATGCACTAGAGTCCATAATACACTGCTGCGCTGTGAGGGATGATGACAGCTCGTAGCTTGTAAATACAAGTCTGTGTGCATAGGCTTCCGGAACACACTGTGACCCAAGGAGCCATTTCCTTTTCTACGAACCAAAACGTCCAGAAATGGGAGCTCACCATCTTTCTCTACCTCCATGGTGAAACAGATGCTTGGATGGAGGGAGTTCAGTTGTTCCAGAAAAGAAGGAAGAATTGCTGTCCCATGCGGTCATACCACAAACATATCATCTACATATCTCCAAAAACATTTGTATTTCAAAACCGCTGTCTGAAGTGCTTTGTCCTCGAAATCTTCCATAAAAAGATCAGCTACTATGGGAGACAGAGGGCTACCCATAGCAACACCGTCAGTCTGCTCAACATACTGGTCGTTGAATAAAAAGTAAGTTGAGGTAAGCACGTGTTTGAAAAGGTGTAAGCTGTCCTCTTCCAGCTTAGCTCCTATAAGTTGTAATGAGTCCATCAGAGGCACTCGTGTGAACAAAGAAAACACATCGAAACTCACTAGTAAGTCGGTAGATTCAAGGCACAGGTTCTTCAGTCACCGTATTCTTCTGAGTTTCAAATATGGTGTTCACATTTCCCCACCATGGGACTCAGATACGCTGTATCCTGTAATAAGACCATCATCTTGCCAAAATAATATGTAGCAGGCAGAAGAACAGTGGTGTTACACTTGTCAGCTGGTAAAATTACTATATCATTGTCTTCTTTTAAAGAACGGAGCGCTCTTCTTTCTTCAGTGGGTACGTTGTGCTTGGGTGCAGACATCCTGGTTATTGATCTGCAAGCCTCTCGCCTTATTTCTTCAGCAGCATCATTCGGAAGTTTTAAAACACCTTGTTCAATGGCACTGATGAACTCCTTGATGGGCAAGGTCTTGGGAGTAGGCGCAAAATTAAGTCCCTTTTCTAACACTGACATTGTAGCTTCACTCAGTGGTTTATCTCTGAGATTAAACACAGAAGATGGGCAGAATTTTCAAGAAATACTGTATTAAATGTGTTTTCTGGCCTCCAGCACGAGTGCAATCAGTGCTGGGCTCTGTTAAAGACAACCTCGGCCTGAAGAGACCAGGAATATATAAAATCCCATGTCACTGTGGGAAGTCTTATATTGGCCAGACGTGTCGACGGTTAAAGACAGATGCAGCAAACATAAACGTCACACGAGGTTGAGTCAGCCAGAGAAATCTGCGGTTGCTGAGCACTGCCTTGACACGGGACACGGCATGAACTATGAAGAAACCAAGATCCTCTTGTATGCTTCCACATACTGGGACTCCATCATCAAAGAGGTGATCGAAATACGTATAGGCAGTTAACTAATAAACAGGGACACGGGGTTTCACCTGAGCAAAGCCTGGGAGCCAGCCTTGGCAGCACTAAGGAATTGTCAGTCGCAGATTAACAACTGCACTGACTCAACACAGATGGGAAACCTTAGCGCAGATGCTTAAATCGCACGCCAACACCTCGCGCGCGAACGTGGTCCGTCATTCCCGGCCACATTTTCCCGCGTCGCAGTGCACTTCTGCAGACCTCGACCCGTTTCTCCAGCAGAGGGCTCTGGTATTCGACGCCGTCTAAGATTGGTCTTCAATGACGTTATGCCCCTGCTGGCACCTGCGCTGTTCTAGAAAGCCAACATATAAATTGGCGAGCTTCTCAGCGAAACGACTGTCCTGAAGATGGCGGGCAGTGGTCCCGCTGAAATATTGTGTGATTTTTACAATATTATCCGGCGTAATTCCCGGGAACCAATAAAGCAAATTTTATGTGGTTTTAAATGGCTCGCTGTGCTCCCAGAACTATTTTATGCCTACTACACAGAATTGTTTAGTATGCTGAGGACACTGTAATGGTTGAGAAGGCATTGTGGTTAAAAATCCCACCTTTACTCAAATTCCCACAAAGCCCTATTCATTGGATGGCTGCAAATGGCAGACAGGCAGGTCCAGAATATCTACAGTGCACACCTTCTCACAGATAGTAGTCTACTGGGTACCATGACATATGGGAATACAGGAAGAATGAACTTGCTCATGCAAGTGCAAGTGTCTTGCTCTCTCAGATCTGCTCCTACCCAGTCTTCCTATGACCAAGAACAGCCGTATGTTGGTGAATGCTCTGGCTGGAAGGGAAGGAAAACACATTGTAATCTGTACACTCTACAGTATAACTGTGGTTTACTTCTTTCTGCCCATGATGAGTGGAAGGAGTAATACTTGCATGGTTAAGAGTGCGACATAGTCGCGCGATACGTGATTTTCCTGTACAGTGTGTGGAACTTGTGGAACACTGGTGAAGTTGCACCATATTTTAATTCATTATGTTTTATTTTCTAATGTCTTGCATGTGACATGCCCATTGTTTTAAATGACAATGCACAATGTATTTTAAAGTTTTGTGTGTGTGTGTGTGTGTGTGGTGTGTGTGTGTGTGTGTGTGTGTGTGTCACCGTTTATTATTAAGTCGTTACCTATCCATAGTTGTCTGGCCTCTTTTTAAATGATTTGTCCAGATATTTTATAATGGGTTTTCTCAGGAAAATTTTTGGTCCGATACAAGAGCAAGGAATCTGGAAGAAGAGACCAACATCAGAATTATATAAATACACAGACAAGATTACAGATACAATAAAGAAAGAAGAATGCAGTTCTAGGGACAAATCCACAGGATGAATGAAAACAGAATTTCAAAGCGAATTCTTAAAGTCATCAACTCAGGCAGGGGAAAAACAAAATGGATAAAAGAAGTTGAAGAGGACCTCAGACAAGCACACATAACAGTAAACGATGCAGAAAATAGAACTGAATTCAGGAACATCATCAAAAAACATAAATTTGACACCACAACACAGAAGAGACCAGGATGCAAATGGAAAGCGGAGCGAAAGAAACAACACAGTGAACACTTGAAGAAAATTTGGGCTCAGAAAAAAACATAAACAATCATCATAAAGGAATTCAAGTTCAAACGCTCTCTTAAATGGGAATAATCGAAAATAATAATAATAATAATAATAATAATGGGTTTTATAAATATTTATTCTGCCCTTTTTTCATTATTTTACATGTACTCCTTTAAATGATTTGTCCAGATATTCTATAATAGGTTTTATAGATATTTATTCTGCCCTTTTTTCATGTTATTATTTTACATGTCCTCCTTTACATCAGTACTATATTCAAAATAATGTTTGTTGCGTGGTCCCTGTTTGGTTTTAGAGATTCATGTTGTTTTAATTGAATGATGTAGGAGTAAAGGGGACCACTCACTGTATAGCAGAAGTGTTGAGTCGTTGACAGCACACAGGGAAGGTATGTAAAATGCTATCATTTGTGTGTGCCAGTCAGTGGCTCAACATTTTTGCTATTCAGTGAGGGGTCTGCTTTGTTCCTCAATTACTTTCATTCTGCCAGAACTTTGCTTACAACATTCATCTGTACGTGTTTCATGTAAGTGCAATGATAACCTTGCAGTTTAGCACCCTAATGTGATAATCACTATCGTAGGATAAGATGAAATAAAATGTAGCAAATATTTACATGTGATGACCATATTGAATTAGATATCTCAAGCTTATGGATGTACAGAGGTTAATAAACATTTCTGAAACTTCTTTTTCTTTTTCTTTTAATTGACTGTTAGATATTCATGGGACTTTTACTTGATTATACATTTAAATCTAAAATGATTTCTTGTGTGATGTAATATATTCCTGAAGTAAAATATACAAGTATGTACAGAAAAAGAACAAAAAACCTCAATGTTATTTATGCAGCAGCAAAATATCCTAGGCATTTGTAATTGGCAGCACTATATACATTACAGTTTCATTAGCAAGCATACTATTTCACTTTCTTGATAACTCATTTTAAAAGGTGATACAGTATTTGAAATGATTTTTGCTCATAAACGTGGACATCCAAGGAAATTTATCCAAGAGCGGGTAAGATTCTGAAATGGGCAATTTTTAATACAACTCTTGTGGTGAGTTTTAGAACGAGTCATATCCCTGAACTAAATTTGACATGAATTACACAAAATGAATTGGCAAACTGCCTATTTGCTTCTGTCTCGGGATCTTCGGCCAACGTTCGTTGGATAATTTTACTGACGTTTCACCAGCACAAATGGCTGGCATTTCAAAGCTTTACCTTCCATTGCCAGTGGTGAACTGGAGCCAAGCTCGCGGCTGCAGACTATATGTACCTGGCGTGCCAATGTCCGATGGCTTCTCCGTGGTCATTTCCAGTGCGGTTCTCCTTTTGCTACCTGCGACAGTCGTTCGCTGCAGTACAGGAAGCCATGATCCGTTTACCTTAAGGCTTTCTTCTTTCTTGTTGAAGCTATTCCTGTGTTTGTGTATTTCTACAGCTTCTCTGAACAAGCGGGTGTGATAGTGCTCCTATACAGCCAGAACTTTGGTATCGGTGAATTTTATTACATGGTCAGTCTCACTTAGCGCGTGCTCTGCCACGGCCGATTTCTCCACTTGCCGCAACCTGCAGTGTCACTTATGTTCTTTGACTGGATGATCAATCTACACCAGGATCAAAGAACATGAGCGACATTGCAGATTGGGGCAAGTGGAGAAATCAGCTGTGGCAGAGCATGTGCTGAGTGAGACCAACCACGTAATAAAATTCACAGACACGGAAGTTCTGACTGTAGAGAAGCACTATCCCACCCACTTGTTCAGAGAAGCTGTAGAAATACAGAAACACGGGAATAGCTTCAACAAGAAAGAAGAAATCCTTAAGGTAAATGGATTCTGGCTTCCCATACTGCAGCGAACGACCGTCGCGGGTAGCAAGAGGAGAACCGCACCGGGAATGACCACAGAAAAGCCCTCGGACATTGGCGCGCCAGGTCTGTGGCCGCGAGCTTGGCTCCAATTCACCACCAGCAATGAAGGGTGAAGCTTTGACAGTGCCAGCCACTCATGCTGGTGAAATGTCTGTAAAATCATCAGACAAATGTCGGCCGAAGAACCCGAGGCAGAGGCAAATAGGCAGTTTGTCGACAAGTGGCCACGAAAGCTTTAACAATTTTTTACAAAATGTATTGTTTGTCACACCAGTCAGTATTTATGGAAATTATGTTACTCTGATACCTAAAAGGTAAGCATATGACTTCCTCCTCCTCCACCCTTCCAAAAAAGTCATCTTGTAACTTGTTTGATGCGGCCTGCCATGAATTTCTCTCCAGTGCCAGCCTCTCCATCTCCAAATAGTACTTATTTGTTGAATGTATTTTAATCCCTGCCTTCCTCTACATTTTTACCCTCTACAGCTCCCTCAAGTAGCATGGTAGTTGTAATTTCTTAGACTTTCCCGGCGATTTGATGACATCTCGTGGAAATCAGGTTTTCTGCCGGATATAAGCGTCTTCCAAACACGATATTTCGACGTCATTACTTGACGTCTTCATCAGGTGTTCCCTGAGACTGGCTGCTTGCTGGACCGGGTCGCACATTTATGCCTGCCCGGTGCCTGGTGTTCTGTTTGCCGTTCCCTAGTCGGTCCGCGCCCGCGAGTCGCGCTATCCTGCCGCTCTAGGTGTTAAATATCATGCTTGGAAGACACTGATATCCGGCAGAAAACCCGATTTCCAGAGATACCATGGTAGTTGTTTCGTGATGTCTTAATACATGTCCTATTGTACTGTCTTTTTTGCCAATGTTTTCCATATTTCCTCTCCTCACCAATTCCTCATTTCTTATCTTATCAGTCCACCTAATTTTCAACATCCTTCTGTAGCACCACAACTCAAACACTTTGACACTCTAGTTTTCTTGTTTTCTCAAAGTCCACGAGTCACTTCTGTACAGTGTCATGCTCCAGATTACATACTCAGAAATTTCTGTCTCAAATTATGGCTGATGTTTGATGCTAGTAGACGTCTTTTGACCAAGATTGCCTCCATTGTCCATACTGCTCCACTTCTTATGTCCTCTTTGCTTCGTCTATTGTGCGTTGTTATGTTTCTGAGGTGACAGAACTTCTCCACTTTGTGTAATTCAGGTTCATAAATTTTGATAAATTTATGATTATTCTTGTTTCTGCTTATCCTCATTACTATAATCTTTCTTCGGTTTGCTCTCAGTCCATATTCTGTACTGACGCGAGTGTTTATTCCATTCAGCAAATTCTGTAATTCATCTTTACGTTCACTGAGAATAGCAATACCATCAACAAATACTATCATTGATTTCCTTTCACCCTGAGTTTTAATCCTACTCTGGAACATTTCTTTTGTTACTGTCATTGCTTCTTCAATGTACAGTATGGAATGAAAGACTACATCTTTATTATACACCTTTTTTAATCTGTGCACTTTGTTCTTGGTCTTTCATTCTTATTGTTCACTGTTGATTTTCATACATGTCATCCATAGTTCCCTATACATTACACTCTTTTTCCAGAGAATGTCTGTAACATCTTGCAACATTTTTCACTGCTAAACACTTTATCTAGAATAAAAAGTGCAATTAATGTATCCTGGTTTTTCTTAAGTGTTGCTTCCATTATCAGGTGCAGTATCATAACTGCCTCTCCGATGCTTTTATCCTACCTAAAACCAAAACTGATTGTCATCTAACATAGCCTCTTATTCTTGTCAGCAACTTTTGTGCTTGTACTGTTAACCAGATTGAGAGATAGTTCCCGCATTTATGTGCCCTTGGTATTTTTGGAATTCTGTGGCTAATATTTTTCTGAAAGTTTATTGGCGTGTCTCCAGCCTCATAGACTCTACAAACAAAGTTGAACAGTCATTTGGTTGCCACTCCCCCCAATGATTTTAGAAATTATGAAGGAATGTTGTCTATACCTTCCACCTTATTTGCTTGAAAGTTCTGCCTTATTTGCTTGAAAGTCTTTTGAAATTGTTTTAAACTCTTTATCTAAAACTGGAACCCTTATGTCTTCCACAATTACTCCAATGTCATCTTCTAGCACTTAATCACACCAGAGAGATGCTCTGTTTGTAACAGTAGAATATATCTTGCTCTCTTGATGGTGATACCTTTGCTTTTAATTTTGCTGTTGATTGTTTTTACTTTTCTATGTACTGAATACCATTATAGATTATTGTACCTAGAAATGTATGGTAACTCTGTAATAAATAAAATATTTGTATACCTGGGCTCCCTCCCTCCCCCCCTCCCCCCCTCCTTTGTCCTTCCACCCTTCCCCTTTTTGGACGCCTACACTTGGAGTGCATTATAGAGACTGCAAGTTGAAAAAGAAAATCTGATAAGTCTGATTCTATACAAAATTCCTAACAACGGATAAGACATTTTCTCTGATAACGTTAAGGTCCAAACACATTAATATTTCGAACACCCCAATTTCTTTTACTTTTTTGTTTATTTTACAGTTTTGCTAATATTTCAACAACCTTTTTAGACTCTTGTATGTGTGTTGTGAATGTCATGGCCTTTACCTCCTGGTGTAGTACTTTTTTGTTTCATTCATCGGTTAAACTGTTCATTGTGCTATTGTATTGTTACAACATGATAGTATCACATAGGTACATGCCTTTGCTTTACAGCTACCACAGAGTTTACGGGAAGGACAGAGTTTGTTGGGTAGTAGTAGTTTTTAATTACTTTATTATTTTAATTAGGATAATCTTCTAAACATTATCACCTTTTCAGTGCCCAGTACGTCATCCCACAATGGATCGGCAACTGATTTGCAGAATAATAAAAAGCAATATTTGGGGTCTGATTTACCCGTAGAGGTAGAAGATAGCTTTAATGCTAATCGTGGCAATTCATTATTACATTCTAACCTGAAGCAAGCACCAACCCCCAACCACCCTTTGTTCCAAAAACAAGAAACAGGTAATATGAACTATCTCATTTTTTATTACAATCAATTTTCTTAGTTTTTTTAAGTGCAGTGCTAAATGAGTGCATTCTTGGAGGAACTTATTTTGTAAGAAAGTAATAAACTGATGGACTGTAAAAATTGTTTTCTGGCTGTTATGAGAACAGTACAGTTTACTTTTTGCTGGGTCTCTAGTAAAACATGCTGATTAGATAACTAAGACATTTTCTGCCACTGTAGGAGTGGCTTATGGGTAAGACATATTGGCCTCCAGAAGTGAACATGCTGGCTTCAAAAGAGAATAAATAATTGACAGTCAGCGTGTGACAATACGTAATCTGCTACTGGTAAGTAAAACATAAAAAGGTCCAGAAGCCCAGCCCCAACGTCAAATCTAACGTAACTTCTCATACCAGCTCCATTCCCCAAATCTAACATATCAATCCCGTCAATTCAGGTTTAACATAGTACTCATACAACGTTTTACATTTTTGGAGGTGATAACTTTGCTGCAGAAAGTCTTGGGTCACTATCAAATGTACACCAATTAATCTGTTGGCAACACTTGTTTATTTGTCACTACTTTACAGGAACCAGAGCACACCAGATAGTACTCCAACTGCACTCCGCATGTGCCTCAAAGGCTTTCAACAAGGTGTATTTGTACACATTTTTAACAATTATGATCTTTGACATTATTATGTTATTTCATGTTTGATGTTGCAATTGCAATAAGTTAATCCAGCAAAAACTGACATTGCATAGTTTTAGTAGAAATTAAAATGAGTACAATGATACTGCATATTTCTAAAATCAACGATCTTTTACAAGTGCAATTTTGAAACATACATACAGTTAACAATTAAGTTCTTATTATTCAGTCCAGAACATTCTCAAATATCTTTATGTAATTTAATTAATTATGCAGTTTTATGAAACAATTTCAAGCTGGTAATATTTCTACAACTTCAAAACTACAATTCAAATGTTCAAAATGACATTTTACAACATTTGAAGGCTAAAATGCGTAATAATTATGTATATCACAAAATGTTGAAATTGTGTTACAAAAAAACTAATGAATCATTCTTGTAACATTATTTCTCCAGTTTAAACGAATCTTCTCTAGTTTTCATAATATGTGGACATTGCAATAAATTTCTGTATATAATGTTCCAGAAACATTAATTATGAGTTTAATTACAGATTTTTAGTTGGTGATTTCCATAAGAATATGTTGTCCTGACTTGCAAAGATACGTAAATGTTAAGCTTTTCCAAAATTAATGGTTTACACAGTTAATTTGCATTATGGTAAACAGTGAATTATACTAATTGAATTATAATTACAAAATTGAATGAAAAAGGTTACTACCATTTATTCATTGTTAACACTGATTCCAGAACTTGTTCTTTCTCTTCAAAACATCCCTAAATTCATATCAAAGTGATAATGACTTATTCTAACTGTACATTACTTTACCTGATTAAGAATATACATTAACTGGTCTGTGACACAGTTTAACATTTTCGTTACAACTATTTCACACTGTTGCACTAAGTGACCTTATTCACTAGGTGTCCTTATACACTACCCACATCTGTTTTAGCGTGTATCGCATACTACAAAACCTGCTGCATTGGGTATTCCACATGACCCAATACAGCCTGTTTCATTATATAAGGCAAAGTAACTTCTGTTTGCTGAAGAGCATCCGATCACTATATTTTTCTAAATTTGTTGTTTTCTTTGAATCACTGAATAATTTTTGATATGGAAGGTGATAAAAAGCGACTAATTTACAATAATTGAAGTAAATATAGAATTCAGTTAATCACTGTTTACAGCAGACATTAATGATTGGAGGTTCTCTGTTGGTAATATGCTTAATTATTATACTTGTTGGTAACTGTATCGGATCAGTGTAGTATGGAGTCAGCCCTGCTGACATATAAGTGGTAACTTAGGTAATACCTGTGGCTATGTAAACTTTCCCAGCATATCAACTAATGATGTTTATTTCAGATCTGCAGTTGAATCTACAGCAATCTGAAAATATTTCTGTGGTTCACCTGGCTGCCATCTTCAGTTGAGAACACTGTATGCTAATCTTGCGGGAACTTATTGGTTGCATGAATGACAGCCCTTTTATACGCCACAGAAGGCCAACATCACGTGTGCTACAAATCTTCGTTGCTGTCCCATAGCGCACGTGAACTTAACAGTGCCCCAGTGGTGAAAGCTGGTAATAAACGATGAATTGTTATCGAGTACCACTGTCAATACATTCTTCTGGCTGAGTTAATTACCGCTGTTTCCCCCCCCCCCCCCCCCCCCCAGGAAAAACAGGATTCCAAATCTTGCTTATAGGGTAACCCTTGTCTTAATTTATAATGTTACCTTCCAGTGTAATTTCGATTGCTTCCTTTAATACACAGGCCCAATAATGAGATGCAGGGGCAATCATTTGTGTGTTAGCATATAATGTTCTGTGTCCTTCGGTAATACAGTATTCCACCACCACAGATTTCTCAGGCTGCATCAAACGTGTAGAGCAGCGGCACAGAGTTCATCTTTGTCGAATGGTGTGAATTACCTGTCCTGTATAAAATTTCCCACAATGTATTTGCTCAGTGCAGCAAGCGATATCCAGCTTTCCTGAGGACTGAGCAGAAAAAATCAGACAAGAGTTTTCACATATGTTGCGCTGGGCTCTGTCCCAACAGATGGCAGGTGGCCAGCAATCTGATCCATTAGAGAAGATCCAGATTTATTAATCCCACCAGCGGACAGAGGTAATGCCATGGTTCTTCTTCCACAGGATGATTATGTGGGCAAAATGGATCTTTTACTTAAGGATTCAGCATGCCGAAGATTGCAGAATGACCCACTGGATAAATAAAACAGAAGAGTCTGTCAGTTCTGAAGTAGTGTTAAAAAGCATTGTCCTGGTGCTGTTGTTCTGCAGAGATTCTACAGTTTGCCAGAAGTTCACAAACAAGGAATTCCACTACATCCTATTGTGCCTAACTTAGGTGCACCTGCATACAAATTTGCTAATTATTAAATGTCTGTTCTTATCTCTGACTTCGGAAAATGTGAACATCATATTTCCAGTTCTATGATCTTTATCCAGCGAGTGAAGTATTTGTGTATTGGTGCCCCAGACTTACTTGTGAGCTTTGATGTAGCTTCTCTTTTTACATGGTTCCTCTTGAAGAATCCTTGATGGTAATTAGTGAAAAAATGGATATGGAAATGATGAGTCTGTACCATCATGTGCTGACATTGACATTTTTATTATTCAGTGGCAATTATTTTGAACAAACTGATGGGAGTGGCTATGGGGAGCCAATTATCCCCCAGAATCACCAATTTATTTATGACGGATTTAGAAGAAAGGCTACTGAGGACAGTGTTTTTAAAACTTACCCATGTTTTGAAGTACGTTGATGATATGTTCATGGAATAGGGCCTGAGGCATTTCCTGGATCATTTTAATTAAAGGGTCTATAGGAAGGATGACATGACTTCGAGACATAGTGTTTACCAAGAACGGGCACACACAGACCAGTATCTGCACACAACAAGTTGCCATCCATTGTACCAATGCATGGGAGTTATGTGGATGTTGTCAAAGAGCACTTTTGCCATCTCAAATGCAGAGAGCTCGACCCAAGAGCTGGATCACCTGAAGCTTGTGTTCAAGAGCAGATTGGCTACACAGACCAACAGATCTATCGTGTCTTCGAGTCTAGATCTGTGCCTGAACCACAAGAAGATGCACATAGATTGGTGGCTTTTCTGCCGTGTACTGTGGGCGTATCTTCAAAAATAGGAAGGGTTTTTAAAAATATGTAATATCAGAAGTGTATTTCATCTGCCAGCCAAGAATAGTGTGTTCCTTGGCTTGGCAAAAGATGACCTCAGACTTAGGAAGCCCAGTGTTTATAAAACCCCTTGCCATTTTGGGAAGTCCCATATTGGCCAGACAATGCACACCATTCCACCTGTGTGCTGAGCACCATTGCCACACATGTTTAATGCAGCATGAAAAATCTGGAATTGCAGAGCACTGTCTTACCAAGGGACAGAAAATATTCTGCAAATGGTTGCCCATGCATCTCGCTATTGGGACTGTGTGTTAAAGGAAGCTATAGAAATTAGACTGGCGGACAAAATTCTAAATAGAAGTAATTGTTACCCTTTAAGCAAGATGTGCAACCCTTTTTAACCAGACATTAAAAAGATAATGATCATTGACTCAGCCGGCAGAATATAATGTCAGTGCTACTCAATAACAATTCATCAGTTTTTGCCAGCTTTCGTCATCAGGGTGCTGTATGTTTACTTGCTCTAGGGAGCAGCAGCAGTGGTTTCTGATGCATGCGCTGTTGACCTTCTGTGGTGTGTAAAAGGACCACCATCTACAGCATCAATCGGTTCTAGTGAGATTAACGTACAGTGTTCTCGCCTGGAGATGGCAGTCAGCTGGACCAAGGATATATTATATTCAGATGATTGCATGATCCATGATCCATCTGTAGGTGTGAGAAGAATATCATTGAGATAACACCTGCTGTGTGTGTGTGTGTGTGTGTGTGTGTGTGTGTGTGAGCACAAGTGGTAAATAACTCCTTCATTACATTAATGTCAAATTCGGAGCCAGTACAGAAGGCAACCTGGAGAACAACTTGGATAGTCCAGGAAAGAGTGAAAAATAAGTGAAAGAAAATAAACAGAGACAAATGAGGATGAGGAAATCATTGGTAGCGTTTACACTGTGACAGAAATTAACTGATTCATTGTTGGGCAGAATGAAGACATTTGGACTATCCTGGAAAGGTATTTTTATCTGCGTATTAGTATTGTTTTGGTTATGTTGTTTGATTGCATTGCCTATACCTGTACATGGCATGTTATGAAACTTATGTTGCATTTGTAGATTTATTAATGTTATTACACAGTTTGTATCAATCACTTGCTTTTCATCAGTACATAGGCTGCAACTGTTCACTATCCACAGATCATACCTGAAGGCATCAACTATGTAGGCAGTGAGGCAAGTTTTGAATAACATACTTCAGACTTAGAAATACACTTACATATACTGTGGAAATCCTCACATGAAAGTTACCAGTTGCACTTTGCATTTGATAACTGTTAATTCTACATCTGTGTTCAGAACTAATTCATTATTGTGCAACTAATACTTTTGTGACCTAGTACTGCAATAAAGTTGATAAATACTGGCTTCATATTGTTGGTAAGCGCATCTGTTCACTAAAAGCACCACTAATTTTAGTTATGTTATTGAAGTTTATGTTCACATGTACATAAACACAATAAGCAAACAGCATTTTCCATTTGTTAATGGATACAGTGTATGTGTGCTATTCTGCCTTACGGCAGGTCTGATCATGGGTTAAGCCTCTTCCACTTTTGTCTGTCCATAGCCAGTCTTTTCATTTCTGAATATTTGCCTCCTTTGATATTGTCCAACATTTGATATCTTCTTTTTCCTCTTCCCCTCCACCATTCCTTCTATTCCTTCCTTCAATAAGTAGTCCCTCCTCAAAAAATTTCCAATCCAGTTCCGTTTCCTCTTTCGGATGACTTTCAGCATGTTTCTTTCTTCTCCAACTCTTCTTAATACTTCTTCATTCCTTACTCGGTCTTTCCATTTCACTTTTTCCATTCTTCTCCATATCCACATCTCTAGTGCCTCCAATCTTCTTTCATCTTCCTTCCTCATTGTCCAGGTCTCTGCACCATATAGTGCAACACTCCAGATGTACGAGGGCAGTTCAATAAGTAATGCAACACATTTTTTTTCTGAAACAGGGGTTGTTTTATTCAGCATTGAAATACACCAGGTTATTCACCAATCTTTTAGCTACACAACACTATTTTTCAACGTAATCTCCATTCAATGCTACGGCCTTACGCCACCTTGAAATGAGGGCCTGTATGCCTGCACGGTACCATTCCACTGGTCGATGTTGGAGCCAACGTCGTACTGCATCGATAACTTCTTCATCATCCGCGTAGTGCGTCCCACGGATTGCGTCCTTCATTGGGCCAAACATGTGGAAATCCGACGGTGCGAGATCGGGGCTGTAGGGTGCATGAGGAAGAACAGTCCACTGAAGTTTTGTGAGCTCCTCTCGGGTGTGAAGACTTGTGTGAGGTCTTGCGTTGTCATGTCTTGCGTTGTCATGTCTTGCGTTGTCATGAAGAAGGAGAAGTTCGTTCTGATTTTTGTGCCTACGAACACGCTGAAGTCGTTTCTTCAATTTCTGAAGAGTAGCACAATACACTTCAGAGTTGATCGTTTGACCATGGGGAAGGACATCGAACAGAATAACCCCTTCAGCGTCCCAGAAGACTGTAACCATGACTTTACCGGCTGAGGGTATGGCTTTAAACTTTTTCTTGGTAGGGGAGTGGGTGTGGCGCCACTCCATTGATTGCCGTTTTGTTTCAGGTTCGAAGTGATGAAACCATGTTTCATCGCCTGTAACAATCTTTGACAAGAAATTGTCACCCTCAGCCACATGACAAGCAAGCAGTTCCGCACAGATGGTTCTCCTTTGCTCTTTATGGTGTTCGGTTAGACAACGAGGGACCCAGCGGGAACAAACCTTTGAATATCCCAACTGGTGAACAATTTTGACAGCACTACCAACAGAGATGTCAAGTTGAGCACTGAGTTGTTTGATGGTGATCCGTCGATCATCTCGAACGAGTGTGTTCGCACGCTCCGCCATTGCAGGAGTCACAGCTGTGCACGGCCGGCCCGCACGCGGGAGATCAGACAGTCTTGCTTGACCTCGCGGCGATGATGACACACGCTTTGCCCAATGACTCACCGTGCTTTTGTCCACTGCCAGATCACCGTAGACATTCTGCAAGCGCCTATGAATATCTGAGATGCCCTGGTTTTCCGCCAAAAGAAACTCGATCACTGCCCGTTGTTTGCAACGCACATCCGTTACAGACGCCATTTTAACAGCTCCTTACAGGGCTGCCACCTGTCGGAAGTCAATGAAACTATACGAGACGAAGCGGGAATGTTTGAAAATATTCCACAAGAAATTTCCGGTTTTTCAAACAAAATTGGCCGAGAAAAAAAATGTGTTGCATTACTTATTGAACTGCCCTCGTAACATTTGGCAAGTCTTTTCCTCAGATCTTTGTTTAGTGGTCCACAAAGTAATTTCTGTTTCCTCTTGAATCCTTTTGCCATTGCAATTCTTTTCCTAATTTCTGTTGAGCAATACATATCATCCATTATTACACTTCCCAAGAAATTGAAGTTATTCACTTGCTCCATTTCCTCTCCCCCTATTTTCATGCAGCATTTTCTCCCCTTTCCTACAATTACTATGTTTTTTGTTTTCTTCTTGTTAATCTTCATTCCATATTCTTATAATTTTGTGTTTAGATTGTCTAACATTTGTTCCATCTCTCTTGCACTCTCTGCCATCACAACCATGTCGTCTGCAAATCTTATACACTCCACTCTCCAACCCCCTATACAAACTCCTCTCCTTCCATCAAATTTTTCACTAATAATTTCCTCCAGATATATATTGAACAGTGTTGGTGATAAACAATAACCTTGTCTTACACCTCTTCCCAGTTCAGTTTCTTCACTCATCACACCTGCTATTCTTACTCTTGTTCTCTGGTTCAAATATAAATTTCTAATTAGCCGTCTATTCCTCCAGTCAACTCTATGTTTCCTTAGGATTTCCATCAGTTTGTCCCATCTGATACAGTGAAAAACCTTCTCAAGATCAATGAACACAATATACACCTTCCTTTTCTTCTCCATGTACCTCTCCCCTATCACTCTCAGTAGCCCAATGTCATCTCTAGTTCCCACTTCTTGCCTGAAACCAAATTGCTCATCTCTTATTACGCAATTCAGCTTTCCATATAGCCTTCTGTTGAGCGTCCTCAGCAAGACTGGCTGCATGCGATATCGGGCTCACTGTTCTATGTTCCTCACACTTTTTGCTATTCTTTTTCTTTTTTATAGGTATTAAGATACTTTCTGTGAAGTCCTTTGGCCATTTTCCTGTCATGTATATTTGATTACACAATTCATTCGACTCCCTTTTCCCTTCTTTCTCCAATGACTTTAACATTTCCACAGGAATCTTATCAATTCCCATTGCCTTTCCGTTTTTCAGCTCCTTCATAGATTCTTCAGTCTCACTAGTTAGTACTGCATTTCCTTTACAGTACACTCATATAAAAATATTTTCATCCAGTTCTCCATAACATTCAAACCACAGTGCATTGAAGCATAAGTCTAAATATCACCAGTTTCTGTGTAATGCAATTTACGTTATGATAGGGCATGTCTAGCTGCTCACGCAATTCCTGACACAGGCTGACTGCCTCATGTCCGTGCTGGTGACTATGACTGGCTCCAGTGTAGTGCCTCAAATTAAAAGCACTGCAACACTACCAAAATGTCCAAATCCATACTAAGCTTTCAAATGTGAGAGTAATTTTGTCTGTTACCTTTTCATGACTAAATTGCCAAATCAATTTTTATGAAATATGGTGTGGATATTAAAAAAAGGACCCTAAGAGTATGAAGTAGGGACTGTAACTTCAGTGAACATAAACCAAGTTAAATAATTATTAAATTTGTTGCATAATGTACAGCTACTACAGTAGTATGATGAATAGGTGCACACTTGTGCCCATGCCCCCCTCCTCGCGCATTGCTCGACAGTGTACTGAGCGAGATGGCACAGTGGTTAGAAGACTGGACTTGATTCAGGACGATGACTGTTCAAATCTGTGTCCAGCCACCCAGATTTAGGTTTTTCGTGATTTCCCTAAATCACCCAGGCAGATGCTGGGATGGTTTCTCTGAAAGGGCATGACTGATTTCCTTCCCAATCCTTGGCAAAATATGAGCTTGTGCTCCATCTCTAATGACTTCTAAGTCAATGAAATGTTCAGTCCAATCTTCCTTCCTTCCTTGCTCGGCAGCATGTCGTGCCCTCCACTGTGGCATGTGGGAAGGTGGGGGGCAGTGCAGTCACGCATTTCACAAGCTGTGTATACCCAAATAGGTACACACATGAGGGCAGCTGATGTTTTTACATGTACAAGAACTTGCTCACCATCATTCATTGTAACAAAAGTACTGGTATGCAAGTGCAGTCGCAGGTAACAGCTAGTATAGCATAAGGTAGAATGGCAGTATGATAACACCACCACCAGTGTTAACAGATAAAGCGTTAATCCCCTCTTTAATGCAGAGTGGTTTAGGATAAGAGACAGGCTTCTGGATAGTTTGTTGTAGGGTTGTAAGGCTGTGATGGAGATGGAAAAAGATTTAATGTTACTTACGGTACGATGGACATGGAAGAATTATGGGCAAATTTTAAACACATTGTAAATCACGCATTGGACAAGTATGTGCTGAAAAAGTGGGTTACGGATGGAAAAGACCCACTGTGGTTTAACAGCGCAATTCGGAGAATGCTCAGGAAGCAAAGGCAGTTGCACTCGCGGTTCTGCTGCACCAACTGCTGCCTGGAAACTACACTAATGTAAGTGGCTCATGCCTCACCCGACCTGCACCAAAAGCTATTTTTTCAAAGTACTTCGTTATCTCGAGCTCCCACTGCTGTTACTTTCATTTCTGACCAAGTCTATAAATAAATATGGACAAAATTGATGGTGAGTAGGTGCTGCCCACTTGTGAGCTGGAAGCAGCGTTTGGGCTGCTGTTGGCACTTGATATCACTGTGTGCTCAGTTCTGATGTTACTATGGGTCATTTCTGGTAACAACCTTGTATGTGTGGTGGCCTGGGAGTGATTCACAGTAGTGGGAGGTCAAGGAAACGTCTTCTTAAATGTGCATGTCTGTATTTTTGCTCTCTGAAATGTTTTGTGGTAGTCTTTCTGTATGATGCTGTCTTTTTTGCTAAGGTCCCTTTCAGAGATACAAATAGTAGGTATCAGTGACCCATTACCAAGATGATTATTTCAATGTAAGGTACACTCTAAAGTACACAAATTGCCAGGAACATGCAGCACATTGTTTAAAAAATTGACATGTTTTTTTAATCCATCACAGCCAATAGCAGTAAAAATTACTGACTTGTATTCTAAAAAATTAGCAGTTTTCG
Organism: Schistocerca nitens; assembly: GCF_023898315.1. NCBI lineage: Eukaryota > Metazoa > Arthropoda > Insecta > Orthoptera > Acrididae > Schistocerca > Schistocerca nitens. The sequence goes on along the minus strand of NC_064617.1, from coordinate 683,329,490 downwards.
AGAAAGCAGCTTCATTCAAGAGTTTTCTAGCTTGCTCTTCAGAGCAGCATTACTGTGAAACAATTTTAGGGTTTCAAGAAAGCTGTTGATAACTCTTTAATTAGTGGAAAAAAATTGCTGCAGTAAAACTTCCTTGAATAGTAGACAATCGAATTCTGTACCTTTGAGATGATGAAGTTCTTTTGATTGTCATATTACATGTGGAAACACACTGTAGGAGGAAAAGCTCTCTTCCATTTTTCTAATTGGCCTTGTCTCTTCTAGGTTTCCTTCAGTTACTGTAATGGTTTTCTTATTTGTTATGTAGCACTTCTTAAAATTTATTAAAAAAAGTCTCAAAAAGTGCAAAAACAATTAACAGATTTATGTCCTGTGCACTAGTAAATAATAGCTGCAGTCACATTGTTTACTGGATTATGTGATTCTGATTTTGTGCTGTTATTGGCTTGTCCAATAGATGCCACAGTCTGGAGTGAAATGAATTGATAGTCCATTTTTGGAATTCACACAAATGTTCAATTGCTAAAAGCTTGTATGTCTGGATATTTTTTGGAAGGAATGGATTTCATCAATGAAAAGAGTAAGGGAAAATATTGACAACTTTCTCTACCTTGAGAAGGGAAACATGTCTCTGTCTTTGATATTCAGCTAGTCAAACATCATTAGCTGTTTTAACTGCCATATGGACATTAACAAATTAAAACTGGAACACCAAGCAGGATACTCATGACTTCCACAGATTAAGTACAAGACAACACATGAGTGATTACGACAGAGAAACTGTACATGATCTGTGGCATGAAAATTCAGTATGATATGAAGCCATCAAGTCTCTTAATGTTGTGATATGTAATCAGAGATCAGGCTTGCACATTCCTCACCAAATACAGTAGAGAATTCTTCTTCCTGAAACATTTCTGCTTATGTGGGTCATTCACAGAGCCTCTTCCAGTCTTCTCTTTCTCCCACTGTCTATAATTCACAATTTCCTCCCATTGTAGGCCTCTTCGGTTCACATCATCCTTCACCTGGTCTCTCCATCTTGTTCATGGTCTTGTGATTGGTCTTCTCTCAGATTCTGTCCATTCCAAAGCTCTTCTTGGAAGTCTTTTTTATCCCTTTCTTTTAGTGTGGCCAAACCATTTCATCCAGATTCTCTCCGTAGTTTCTTTTATGGAACTGATATGAAGCGTGTTTCGTATTGTTTTATTCCTTATCCTGGTTCTTCTCATCTTACCCATGATCCCTCATAGAAAGCCCATCTCTGTCATTTGTATTCTGCTCAGATCTTTCTTTGTCAAAGTCCAACATTCTGATCTGTAGGTCAAAATTGGTAGAAAATATGACTTGTACGTGATGATCTATGTTTTAACAGGTATTTTCAGTTTCCTAAATTATATCCACTAAATAATAATAAAATTTTGGGCAATTTCCTGTCATTTCCAAAATTTCATCTTCAGTGTTTCATTTCTGGGTTAGCTTACTAACCTAGATATTTGAAAGCTTATACTTCTTTAATAATTTTTTCCATAGCAGCTTACATCTTTCATTTTTTAGGGTTCTAGTACATCAGTTAGTAAAAATAGAACCTTAAAGGATCACTTTGTTGCCCGTCTCTTAAGAATCTTTTTTTTTTCCAGAAAGGGGTAGAGGTATTGAGTTGAAATACTAAGGTCTACAGTCCCTTGGCAATATTAAAAGGTTGAGCTTCTAAGTCACTGCAGTCAAAAACCATTTATGCCTTGTATTTTGATATTCGCAATTTCGCCCATCAAAAGCTGTAGATGATCAATCTACATTAGTAATTAAGTTTGTATTGGACCTTCAGAACCCTCTGTCAGGTATATAGTTGTTCCTCCAATTTCTGATCTTTGTCTTCCCAAATCATCCCATTGTCTGCATATGCTGTGATTCACATATTGCTTGCTGGGAGTTGACTGACTGAAATAAGATATTTGGACTGAAATAAGATATTTGAGCACTGAAGAGTGGTAGTACTTCAGACTCTGAAATGTTTCTAAAGTAGTGGCTAATGTTCAAATTTTGTACCCAGTGGCATAATCAGAGATCACATTTGGTGTTCGCCTTGACACTCAATAATGTTGGCTTGCAGATTGTGGTCACCCCAGTAGCATCTAACATGTATGCGATTGAACTGTAAATAATGTTGGAAAGGGATGCATCTAAAAGCACCACTCAGCATACATGCTGTGGTGTTTCAAACCCAGTCTGAGGCGGGTGTTTTTTCTGGAGAATCGAAGTGGGCATGATGGTAACTGCTACACAAGTCAAGCATGCATTTAATTTTATAATTTTTGAAACTTTATTGAATTTTTTGTGTCAACTAGATTTGTGGATATTGCTTTTGTACTGATACTAGTATAAACATACATAATCATCAAGGATTACAATTTAAACTGTGATGAGACCCTATAAACAGTTAATAATAATAGGTTCAATTTAAGAGTTGCCACTTTTTTTTCTTCTTCTCAGGTGTGTGGATTCCAGGCAGGCAAAATCTGCCAGGTGTAGGTTTCCCAGACACTGTTGATGTGAAAAAAACTATGCAGAGCAGAATGTCAGCAGCAGTACCAAAATTTAATCAGCAGAAAGATGTGGTTTGGGGTCCATCAGTGCATCAGAGGGATGCACTTCCTTCATCCACGTCTTCTACTAATCAATCAAATATCTTCAGGCAAGAGAAGAGAGGTTACAGTAATTTTGATGAAGGGAACCAACATCAAAACACAGCTTTTCATACTGCTAGAGAAGAACTGGTAAGAAAATGACGTGTGTGTGTGTGTGTGTGTGTGTGTGTGTGTGTGTGGTGCAGTGCAGTGCAGTATATGTAAGCCAAATTTATTCTACGAACTGGTCATAATGAATACATTTGGACTTTTAGGTTTATTTTGACAAGTGAATGAATAGCTGTAAAATGTCCTGCTTTCGCCTTATCATCATCGAATGTGATTTCACTGTCTCTAACAAATGTTTCTGTGACCTTCCTGTTGGTTGTTTCCCCAGTATCTCACATCAAAGTATTTTCTTGCATTTTTTACATTTCTCCATTCTCATCAAGTGACCATACCACTGCAGGCTGCACTTTCAAATGCCAACAATAATGGGCAGTTTGGTGCCAGCATAACTTCTGTTCATTTTTGTTTTTCTCATTGTTATTCTTAGTCTTCTGATATGTAATTTTCATCAATTACATTTCTTTAGCTTATAAAGTTTTCTGTTGTTCTTGTCTAGGAGATTATCTATTTCCAATCCATAGATCAGAATTGGTAAAAAGTGAGTATGTGACATGGTTCGTTTATATTTTTTGAGCATTTTGCTCTCTTGTATTCGGTTTCTTGTTTGGCTGTATAGCTATGAGGTCTTTCACGTCTGTTGGGTATTTCTTATCTCACTGGGGTATGGTATATCCCAAGCATTTGAAATAGTTTCTTCCTCAGTGACTTTCATTTGTGCTGCTTATTTTAAGTTTGAACTTTCTGAACTGGTTATTCCAACAAACCAAGATAAATATTAGTTGCGATAAGACACTGCCTTGTTGCACTCCTTTGTGTGTTTCAAAGCACTAGGATCTTCTGACTTCTATTTAAACACAGCTGTAACTTTCCTTGCACATTTTCATGTTTCTAATAAGAAAGCTTGGCATGTTTCTATCTCCTGGGTAATTCCTAATCTCCTGTCTTGGGACAGAGACATATGCATTTTCTGTATCTAGAAATACTGTGGTGACATTCCTCCCCAGTTTCCAGTAATACTCCATTAAAATACTTGCAACAAAAAGAAAGATTTGTAGTGCTTCTGTTCTTCCTGAATCTACATTGTTATTCTCTGAAGAATGCTTTGAATATATTTCTTAGCTTTTATCATCTCTACATTGAGTTCATCCGTACCTGGTTTCTTACCATTTTAATATTCTTTAGTTGTGTCTATTCTTCCGGACACATTAGTGAGTGCTATGTAAGGTTTGCATGTAGCCTCTCTCTCTGTCCTCACCAGTGCTGTTGTTTTCACTGATGTTTCCAGCAGGGCAGGTTTTAGTTAATTGCTGTTCGTGTGTGCCTCCACACGAGGCTAATTGAGCTTCCCTACCAGAACAGGGCAACACAGTGTAATGTCAGTACAAAGTACATAATTAGGGTTACTTTTGTCTCCCCCAGCTGAAGATGATGTGCAGACAGTTAGTATTGCATTATTTGGCTGTCATTTCTGCTTCTGCAGCATTCTTAGTTGTACGTGAGTATCACATGTGCTGTGTGGAAATCACTGAAAACAAATTTTGTCAGTCTGCTTAGTCGGCTGAAACTTGAAAATGCATTTCTGTTGTTTCATTATTATTTGAGGTTTCTCATTAGCACTGTAGAGAAATGAAGCCCTGTGTTCATCAATTACTGTTTCCCTCCTGTGAGCAGATCGGAAAAGATTTTCCCAATCATGCAGAAATTCTGAACCAGTGAAGTTCGTTTTGTCAATGGTATAACTTGGCTAAGAAACATAACTGATAAACAAGCTTTCCCATCATAGGCAGGGCCATTTGTGTGAGCAGCCAAGTCATATACAAGCCACAGTCACTGCACAGCATTTTATGTGAGTGTGATGACCCACCAGCTGTCCACCAGAATGAATGGCCACTGCCAAACTCTGGCCAAGAACAAAGTTAACAGCTAGTGACACAACAGGCTGAATACACTTGACTTCAGTGGCTGCTTCACATTCTGTGCCATCTAGATCCTACCTCCCAGCTCCAGTTTTTCTGAACCACATAGAAGGGAGTTACAGTTGAGGCACATCCTTTGCTGCCGTAATCCTCCTGGTCTCAATTTCGTTAACCGATTATACCCACACCTTCTACCCAACAGTTTCCCCTTACTCTGTTCTCTCACCCCCTCCAAATGCGTGCCTGCATGTCATCTTCATTGTGCACTGCATCTTGTCAGCTCTGGTGCCAGTGTGCCATGTGCCACATGCTTAGACTGTGCACTTGCCACCCCCCCCCCCCTGCCCCCCCTCCTGCACACCTGCAGCCAGCACGATGTAGGAGTGTAGGTTTTGTGTGTGTGTCCTTTACTTCTAAGTTATTAGTCAGATCTTGATAAAATTTCCAAGTGTTTCAATGACTGACAATTGGCCTTAAATGTTACCTACAATTACAATGAGTCACAGTTGGAACTGATCTGTGCATACAAATACCTGTATTCAATAATTTGTAGGGATATGAAATGGCATGACGATATAAGCTCAATGTAAGTAAAGAAGATGATAACCTTCAATTCATTGGTACTATATTGGGAAAATGCAGTCAGACTACAGAGGAGACTGCTTACACAATGTTTATGGGACCCAAATTGGTCTAACAAGGAACCCAGATAGGTTTAACAAGGGATATTTGAATGTGTACAAAGAATGGTGGCACTTGTGGTCGCAGATTTGTTTGACCTTGTGGTGAGTGTCAGGAGATGCTGATAAACCTGAAATGGCAAATCTTGAAGGTACACCAATCACCCTGCAAAAATCTACTTACAAAATTTTTGAAAACCAGTATCAGCCTTAGAATCTAAGAATATACTGTAGCTATATTTTTTAAAACCAGTATCAGCCTTAGAATCTAGGAATGTACTGTAGCTATTTGTATATCATTCCCAGAGTCTGCAAAGACAAAATTAGACTTGGTACAGCATGCACAAAGGCATTCAAACAATCATTCTTTCAGTACTATGTATGTGAATGGAATGCCATACACTTTATGGTGGTTTGCAGAACATAGAAGCAGAAGTCACATATAACCATCTGCAAATAGGCAGCATTTACCAGTGTACAAAAGTAATTGCATTGAGAAGAATACTGTTTTATTGTGCAAATTACATTAGATAGAGCTTTCTGATTCTCCATGTATTTCATTTGACCATTTTGATTTGCAAGCATGGCAGGATAGTTCTGTAGCTTTACTTTCTTCAGATCTACATCATTAATTAATTTTGTTCTTCTTTTGATACACATTTTGTGAAGTCTTTTATTTCCTTTTTTGTAAGAAAATATCCTTTAAGAATCTTATTAATATACATATATTTTAGTAGATGTGAAATTGAGGGAATTTTTTTTCTATTACTGAATTATATTTTTTGTAGCAGTTACAATGTTGCTCTTTTTGTAGAGCCTTCAGAATCAGAAGAAATGGGGTTCTGGCAGATGTGGCGGTGCGTCATCAATGGAACAGCAGCCATCCTATGCCTATGGTGCTCAGAAACGGTCCCTTGGTACTCGACGTGGTGTTATGAACAAATTTATTCCTCCAATAAGAAATGAAGAGTGAGTATTCTTCTGCTTTAAATTTGTAGTTACTTATTTACATTTCAAATATGAAGTTTTATTTAATTAGAAACTTACATTGATCAAATAGGTGTGATGAGAACATATTCTGATGAAATAGCGGTGTGGAAATAATGTATTTAAAATGTATCTAACGGTAGATAAATATGTGATTAAAAAAAACTGTGGAATTTTGATGTACATTTGTTTTTCTGTTGTGTATATTCTGTAGCAAGTTACTGAAACATTTTAGCAATACACAGGGACCTCAATCAAGCATAAGTGATATACAAGAGTTAAGAAGGCATACAGGGGTTAAGAAGGCAATAAAGGAAACACACACTCTAAAGAATAATGCTAAAAAATAATTAAATAATATGTAATAGTGCAGCAGCTAATGATTTTGAATGTAATCTTAATTATACAACTAAAGATGACATGACACCCATCTAGAGAACACTCCACATGCCAGTGAAATGGAGACTATCGTTGTTTGTTTGGTATGACATTACCTGAATGAAATTTTCTTTTGAATTAGTAAATGCAGATTTAGATAAATTACACTAACCTGCATTTTAAAACTTTTTGTCGGATGATTTGTTGAAAGTAGGTGTTCTTGAATCAATTTTAATGCTGAGTCTAGAAATAACTACCGTTTTTGTCTATCACATCAGGTTTTTACACAAAATAAGAAGTAATATTTTGATGATTTTCTTTTCTGAGCCCACAAATATATTCTAACACAATTTCACAGGAGGTAAGTTTTTAATCAAAACACATTTAAAAAATAAACTAAATTTAAAAACACTCCTCAGTACTCCCATAACTTGTTTCGTGACTACATTGTATAAAAACAAGAAGTCAACAGTGTTCCATTGATTTTTAAACTTTCCCTTCCTTGACATCCTTGCAGATCTTTGTATATGATGACTGTCTCTCTTAAATATCCAACAGTAGTCTGCCATCATAGCTCCAGTCCATTGCCACTGGTACCTCCTCTCCATCTCCTTAATATCTCTTCAATGTAATGTCCTAAATTTTCCAGGAAGTAGTCGATATGTGAGTGCAGAAAGTGGACTTTCTCACTCATTTAACAATTTTTCAACTATTTTCACCAATCGATGTGGTGCAGTGGTTAGCACACTGGACTTGCATTCGGGAGGATAACATTTCAAACCCACATTTGGCCATCCAGATTTAGGTTTTCCCTTTCCCTAAATATCTTCAGGCAAATGCCAGGATGGTTCCTTTGAAAGGACACGGCAGATCTCCTACCCCATCCTTCCCTAATCAATGGGACTGATGACCTCACTGTTTGGTCCCCTCCGCTGAATCAACCCACCGACCAACCATTTTCAACAATGGCCTTCTAGAGAAGATCTTTCTTATTCCACAGAAAGTTCTCTAACTGATCGGAAGGCGGTCATGCCCCTTTTTCTCTTTTATTCGTCATCTTCTCAGAATCTTCATCCTTGATCAATTTCATTATTTGAGGACTAAAAAAAAATAATCCAGTTTTCAGTTTGTCTCATGGGAGGAAGGAAAATTTCATGGAAAGGTACAACGCAGGGTCCATCCTGTGGTAGAGTCTTTACAAATTACTTCATCAAGCCCAATTTTATTTGTAGAGGTAGGAGCAAGACACTTTTATTTTTTATTCTTTTTTTCTAAAATTGGTTAGTACAGGATATTATTAGTTAAGGGCACAAAATTTCTCTGCTCTGGCCAAATTCCCACACTCCAATGTCTTTGCTTTAACCAACTGTCCAATTCGCATAGAAAGCAAGGCACTTTTGTGAACCCAACTTGTTGTCCTAACAGTACCCCAATAACTTTAAAGTCACTGCAGATAAGCCACGTGTGTTCCTCATACTGGATACTCGTTAAAAGTGTCTTCATGTTCTGATACATTGCTGTTATTTGAGCTGAATGGGCCACAAGAATAGACCCATATGCATTTCCATTATACAGTAACACCCCTTGCAGGCTCCTCACTGATGAGTCTAGAAAATTCTCCACTGTGTAGGATCATGTTCAATGCCATAGAAGTGCAATAACTTATTTATGTTATTACAGTAAACCAAGGACTCGACCTATGAGAATAAATGATCTAATTATTTCTCTCTATGTCTGCACCATGAGTAATATGTTCCTGGTTACAGAAGATTCTTACTTTTTAACCAGGAGCCAAGTGGTTCCACAGATTCCTTAGGTAACTTCGAATCTCATATGAGATCATTACGTTCGCTCTGAGAGAACTGCTGTGGAGTAAAGTCGCATTCAGAATCGTGGACATCACTATTGTCTTCGATAATTCCATCAACTTCATTTTCATCATCATCTTCTGCCACGTTCTCTACAATAGCTGGAGGAAGAGGAACAATTAGATCTTCTCTGTGTGAAAACTGGCCTAATGACTGAATCAGTGCTTGGATACGCAATTTCTCTCTTATTTTTCGAGCTGCACCTCTGAACATTAACTAAGCAGAAGTAACAGTCATTAAGGTGACTTTTACGCTCCCTCCACACCATTGGGATCACAAATGGCATGCATATTTTCTTTCCTTTTGTCCCCAATCTTAACCATTCCATACAATAGTGGCAAGCTGTTTCTGGCACCCATCCCTTATTCTGGTCACAGAGTTTCACTTTAAAATAAGCATGGTAAGCTTTTTGCACAGTCTGCTTAGCTACTGAATAATTCCCAAAATTTATCAGAAAAGATTTAAGTCCTACATAGACTTCTGCGTTAGCATTATGGTAACTATCAATAGTAGGTGAAGTGCTTTCTTAATACTGTCTTAAATATATAAAATAATCACAATATAGCACTTGTAACCCAAACCGGTGAGACAAACACCACTTAGGGTTGCATAATAACAACAATCATCAATAGGAGTAACAACCTAAAAGTATACAAAGTCGTATTGAAAAACTTCCCTCCAATAATTAATACATATGACCTACTGGTGCAGCTATATTTCTTTGAAGTCAAAGTGCGGCAAAACTATACGTGATAGCATAAAACTAAAAACAGATTTGTAATCAGCATAAAAAGTTGAGGTAGTATCACATATTAGTTTTCAGTCCTCTGATACAATGCAGACTAGTGTTACTGTAAATACTTTTGGATTAAAGGAGACCATTCACCGAAAAACAGAAGAGTTGAGATGTTGTTAGAGAGAAAAAGAAAACTTACTAGCTTTTGGAATTCACACACACACACACACACACACACACACACACACACACACCTCTGCATCTACATGGTGCTGGCTGGACTAATATTGCCAGTGCTTAGGGAAAGATCCAGGGGAAATGAAATGTTGTGTGGTGAGGGCCTCCCGGCAGGTAGACCCACTCACCTGGTGCAAGTCTTTTGAGGTGGCGCCACTTCGCTGACTTGCGCATCTGTGAGGCTGAAATGATGATGATGAAGACAGCACAACATTCAGTCCCTGAGCAGAGAAAATCTCCAACCCAGCCGGGAATCAACCCCGGGCCCCACAGCATGACAAGCCGGCGAGCTGCCCACTCAGCTACGGTGGCGGACAGAATCCAAATGATCCAGGTTGTGTAGCAGCCATTGAAACTGAACATGTTGTGCTCAGCTACATGTTTTGCCACTGGGTGGTCAACTTTTTTCTTGGCAATAGTTTGGCAGTGGCTATTCATCCTGGTAGACAGCTGGTTGGTAGTCATACTGACATAAAAGGCTGTGCAGTATTTGCAGCAGATTTGGTATATGACTTGGCTAGGTTCACAAGTGGCTTGGCTTCTCATGGTGTAGGATAAGCCTGTGATAGGACTGGAGTGAGAGGTACTAGGTTTGTGGATTGGACAGGTCTTGCAGCTTGGTCTTTCAGAGGGAAATGGTCTGTGTGACAAAGGGTTGGGGGTTGGGAGTGAGAGATGCATAGGGATGGATAAGGATGTTGTGTAGGTTGGGTGGGCATTGGAACCACCACATTAGAAGGGGTGGGAAGAGGCTTGAGTGTGTTCTCTCTCTCATTTCAGGGCAAAGTTAGAGGTAATTCAAGCCCTGGCAAAGGAAGTGTTTTAGTTGTTCCAGTCCAGTGTGACATTGGATGATGAGGGTGTGCACCTTTGTAGCTGATTCTTGGGGATGATGAGAGGCTTGGAGGTGTGTAAGGACATGCTGTGGGGAATTCTGTGTGTGGACTAGGCATTCAGCATACTGGGTTTGATGGGTAAAAGATAGCAGTTGTTGTCTGGTCAAGCTGCGCTTGTTACTGCTACATACAGAATCTAGTTCATCTTGGCCCCACTGCACATGATTTTGTTCATTGCACATGCTAGTGTACATGGTGAATAACTGTTTCCATTTGAAGATTCCGTTGGTCTTTGTCATTGCAGCTGGTACATTGGTAACAGGTTACACTAGGGTACTGAAATGACACTTTTGGCATCAAAACTGGTAGCATGTGTTGAATAAATGACATTGGATTCCAATACAGCTGTTGGTTTTAGTTATCATTATTCAAGTACTTAATATCTGGCTGCTGTCCCACTTTCCTTGAGGCATTACGAGACACATCACAACAGTGTTGGAGCATTTGTCTGGAGGATGATTAGTTCAGGGTCTGAAAACATCTTGACACTTAAAATTATTTGTACCTCAGACCATCATTTACTTATAACTGCTAGTGCTTTCTTTGGAAAGATACATCGTATCTGATTACTATTGCAGGAATTTGTTGCAGAAGGGAAGAGTGGTCACTTAATCCAATTGTAGTGTTTCATTTAAAAGAGCTTTCCGTTAATAACACTTTCCGTTATAGGCTTTTACAGATCCACCAGTTCATATTGCAGGGTTTTCCTCTCCAGGCTTGACACTATGCTAGTTTTATTTCTTAAGGGAGATGAGGTTGGCTGTGTGGGGATTTCAGTATAAACTTCCTGACTGATTCACTTGAAAAAGGAATGTTATTGGACTTACTTGAATTTTACAATGTGGTAAGGACAGTATACTTTCTATGTAGAGTTCAAGGAAATCAATAATGATAGACAAATCTAACCGTATCATTCTCTAGTTGATGGTTACAGTATGAGGAAAAACTAGTAATGGCCTGTCAGGTTATGGTGCACAGATAACAAACAATACTTAAGGGAATCGAGGCAGAGTCATATCTCAAAATAGAAAACAAAAAATTGAGAGATAAAAAGTCCATGTGCAATCCGGTTATTTAATGCTGATCTCAAAGGGCTAACTTAACAAGAAATCTACAGTACAAGCATTTTGAAAGACAAATATGCTCATGTATTTTCCAAACTTTATCACTTTCTTTAACAGCTCTTTCCCATTAAAAAGTGTAGGCGCATATGCAGTAACTTAGTTGGAGTGATGAAGGAAGACTGTAGAGTTTAGGCTTGTTCTGTGCATCTGACATCATGCATTCTCCGACAGCCAGGTGCACATTCAGTAGTTTTCTGAATGCTCTGCTGTGAACATCATCGCCAGTACAAGTGTTAAACTTGGTTGTTGTGACTTACTTAGTGTTAGCTGTCATATTTAATGGTGGTAGAAAGTGACAAATTCCACATAAACACACTTTCTTCATGAGCAAAGCAGAAAATGGTGGACCTATCACAGACATTGCCAGATTGAGAAACAGGCTTCACAAGCAAATGTGTCAGCTTGTGAACCATTCAGTGGATTGACAGTGAAGGTAATTTATCTGTCCAGATCTGTGAAGCCCAGTTTTCAGATCACCAGGAATACATCACATTTGTAAGAAACCTGTCACAAGTTTAGATGATTGTGTCAATTTCTTACTGTCAAAATATTTCTGTTGCAAATGAGCGAAACTGCAAATTTCAAATGCAGTATAACCTCAATGCAAAGTATACATAAAAAAAAACTGGATTCAGATATGCACATACAAATGTAGGAAGAAAAATTTTAATGAAACATTGTGATATCATTGTTTCATGAGCACAGTTTTTAAGAAGTATTCTTGAAATAAGAAAATCTGGCAATCTGAACAAATTTTTACTTGAATGAATGAAAAGTATGTAAACCAGAATCATACTAGGAAAGCATTGTAATATGAGTGATGTTTCAGATAGTTTTAAAGCACCAGTTGGTAGAGGTGGAATAATAATTGTGCTTCATGCTGGTTCTGCTTCCGGATTCTGTCCAAAAAGCAAATTTGTGTTCCTGGCAAAAAGAGCAGTTCAGGAGATTATCATGCTGATATTAACTCAGACATTTAAATTATGATTTAGTGCTTGAAAACACAGTGATTGTTACAGAAAGTGAGAGTTATCACTCATCTGTTGATGACAAGGCACTCACAAAGTAAAAAGATACTGCATACTGTCAACCAAATTTGTGCTGATTTGTTGAATCTTGTAGTGCTTCACAAGTCTCATTTAAAAATTTATGATATAGATTGTATTCCACAGGAACATGGACGTACTATTTTAAGTTTGCCACCATATCTCGCCAGTGCAATCCAATAGAGCTCCTATGGGCACAAGTGAAAGAGTATGTCGCAAAATGAAAGGTGACCTTTAAAACTACCAATACAGACAGGCTTTTAGATAAAGCACTTGACTACATAACTTCTTCAGTGTGGGCTGATAGTGTTCAGTATGCAGAATGGCTACAGGAAGAGAACATGTAGAGGGAAAATTTAACTGACAACCTGCTTGATCCCATCGTCATCAATCTAACATGGGATGAACCAGATACCGGCACAGACTGCAGTGATGTATCCCGAATGAGATTTTCACTCTGCAGCGGAGTGTGCACTGATATGAAACTTCCTGGCAGATTAAAACTGTGTGCCCGACCGAGACTCGAACTCGGGACCTTTGCCTTTCGCGGGCAAGCGCTCTACTATCTGAGCTACCGAAGCACGACTCACGCCCGGTACTCACAGCTTTACTTCTGCCAGTATCTCGTCTCCTACCTTCCAAACTTTACAGAAGCTCTCCTGCGAACCTTGCAGAACTAGCACTCCTGAAAGAAAGGATATTGCGGAGACATGGCTTAGCCACAGCCTGGGGGAGGTTTCCAGAATGAGATTTTCACTCTGCAGCGGAGTGTGCACTGATATGAAACTTCCTGGCAGATTAAAACTGTGTGCCCAACCGAGACTCGAACTCGGGACCTTTGCCTTTCGTGGGCAAGTGCTCTACCATCTGAGCTACCGAAGCACGACTCACGCCCGGTACTCACAGCTTTACTTCTGCCAGTATCTCGTCTCCTACCTTCCAAACTTTACAGAAGCTCTCCTGCGCAGGAGAGCTTCTGTAAAGTTTGGAAGGTAGGAGACGCAGGAGAGCTTCTGTAAAGTTTGGAAGGTAGGAGACGAGATACTGGCAGAAGTAAAGCTGTGAGTACCGGGCGTGAGTCGTGCTTCGGTAGCTCAGATAGTAGAGCGCTTGCCCGCGAAAGGCAAAGGTCCCGAGTTCGAGTCTCGGTCGGGCACACAGTTTTAATCTGCAGTGATGTAAATTATGTCAATGGGAGTGGCTAAAAACAATGAAAGGTAAGGCACACATACAATGTTTATGATGTCATTTTCATTTTTTGTGGTGTCTCTCCTGCTGTCACTGCTTTACAAGTAATATATATGCCATCTCTTGCCACTGTAATAAGTCTTATTTGAACCCCACACAGTTTACATTATTTTAAAGCATCTTTAGTGGACAGTTTTTTGGCTCCTACATCAATTTCATACTTTCTTCTACATACATAAGTTAATTTTTAGCACCCATAACTTCATTAACAGATATATTTTAGTTATCATATTTTTATAATTCCACAATTCATTTGCGTGTATTTTGAACAGAATAAAGTTGACAAAGGGCAAAAAAGTGAATTGTGGATTTATAAGTAAAATAAAGCCCATCTGGTATAAGTAACACTTTTATTACAGTCGCAAAAGTTGGCATATATCACCATATTACATACAATATTTTGGGAGCATTTAAATTGTTTGCTTCAGAATGTTGTGTAATGCGTAACATTTGGTAGACTGCGTTCAAGTTGGAAATAGTTGTACACTGCACATGGACAGTGCAGCATACATAAAGCACGGAAGCTTATAAGATGTGGTTAACAAACAGGTGGTAATGAAACATGTAGTCCAGGGGGGCAGCCAACTGTTGCATTATCAGAGCATTACAGATAACTGGTCTTTCAATACTATGTGAAAATTATTATCTGTAAACTTTTAGTCTGCCCATTGGCACAAACATTTATACTTATGTGTATGTAAATGCTTGGTTATGCAGCTGCTGAGGGCAAAATGTAAAACACATACGCAGAGTCAGCCAACATTGCGTATCTTGTTGCTCCTACACCAGTCATCTCCCTATTGTAATTATGTGGTGGTGGGGCGTAACTTTCTCCTCTGCCCAACCCCCAAAACACAACCTCCCGAAATGTTTGATGTCTGCACCTCTGTGTGCATACAGCACCTGGCACTTGGAACCAGCATTGCTGAATAACTCTTTAACATTAGAATATCATTTAGGAGGAAACAAGAGCTGTATCAAAATGAGGAGGACAGTCAATGCTGGGGAATGTCATCAGACAGGATAATGCAGTGAATTACACCAAGAGAATAAAAACCTCTCAGAACAAAACTAGAACTATATGGTAAATTGTGAAAGCGGTACAAGGCAGAATGTGAGTGATCAACAATATTACACCTTTCTTATATGAGACTGAAACTGTTAGTCATCCACCAGAGCTGTGAAAAATATTTAATAATCAGTAGTCAACAAGTTAAGTACAAATGTAATTGGTACAAATAAATATGAAGAACTTTTGAAATCTGGTGTTCCAAGACAACTACTTGACATGTAGCTACAGGAAACAAGCAAAAGATGAAACCGAATTGGTTATTGCGTCATTCAAGAGTAAAATGTCCCATGAGTATGGTGATATTTCAAGTAGGATTATCAAGATCAGTGCACTGTTCATTAGTTCTATATTCAGTCATCTGTGTAATGTGTCTTTCAGATGCAGCCAATTTCCTGACAGACTGAAATTGGTGAAAGAGATAATGTGGGCAATTATCAAACAATTTCTTTGCTACTAGTGTTTCAAAAGCTGTTGTGAAAGCAATATACAGGAAATTAGTGGCAATCTCAGTACACATTTCTTGTGGCTTAATGGAAAAGTGCTGTGTCACAACAGGCAGTTTCAGCATTGTAACATGAGAAACTGAAAGATCCTGAGCCAAAACCTGTTCAATGATGTTCACTAGACATTCCTACAGGAGAGGAAGAATGAAAGGGAGGGAGGTGAGGAAACAGAGGGTGGCAGTGGGGAGGGGTGCAGCTGACAGTGGAAGGAATGATTGGGAGGTGAATTTAGAGAACAGTTGATGGGGAGTGGAAGATGTAGGGATGGATGGGGGTGGAGCAGATTTAGAGGTGGGCCTGGGAGGGGGGGGGGGTGGAGAGGGAGAGGTAGAGGGGGAGGGGATGGGATGGGATGGATAGAAGATGGTACATTAGTGAGCTATATTATATACTTGACCATATACATTGGGTGTTACACGAATATTCAGTAAATTCATGTTATTATAATCCCACTACTTAGAGCATGTGAAGATTTGGAACATAGATAATAGGTTCTTCTTACATTTTCAGAGATGGTACATCAATATACCATATTAAACAATAGAAAATCCAGGATGGAGTGTAACAGTATTATGAAAAGGATAGTTGTCACTCACCGTAAAGCAGAAATGCTGAGATGCAGATAGGCACAACAAAAAGACTGTCATGAAATGAGCTTTTGGCCAGCAAGGCCTATGTTGAGAATACACACACACACACACACACACACACACACACACACACACACACACACACACACACACACACACACACACACACACACACCAACTACAGTCTCATGAGAGCATGCAGAGGGACGAGGTGGGGAGAGGGTAGGACAGCTAGTTGCAGTTGGGAGGTTAGATGGAGAGTGGGGGTGAGGGGGCCAAAAAGGATGGACTAAAAAGACTGTGCCATACAGATCCTTCCCACCAACACCAGCTTTTCTGAAATTCACAGGTGGGAACTGTCCCTGCAATACATTATAAGTTTCTGTAACCCTCCTGGCCTCAACCTTGATTAGTCATTGTCCTTACCCATCTAGCCCCTTCCCTCTTCCCATTCCAGCACTACACAGCCCTCTATTCCACAAACACACCCAGTCTGTTTACTTCTCTCTTTTCCACTAACCACCTCTCTCCCCCACCTTCCATCTTAACCTTCCAACTGCACCTAGCTGCCCTACCTTCTTTCCACCTTGTCCCTGGACACTCCCACTAGCAGCACTTTATTTACCTCCATTCCTACCCTACTATACCTTCTCCCCCATCCCTATCCCAGCCTCCTCCTTACTCCCACCCAGTTGCCGCTCCCATCATGCACTGCTGCTTGTAGTCTGGCTTCAGCTGCCAGAGACTGTGGTGGTGGTGGTGGTGGTGTGTGTGTGTGTCTGTCTGTCTGTCTGTCTGTCTGCCTGTTGTCTATTATCCAAAAAGACATTGTTGGCCAAAAGCTCATTTTGTGACAGTCTTTTTGTTGTGCCTATCTGCGACTCAGCATCTCCTCTATATGATGAGTAGCAACTATACTTTTCATAACATGCTCTATTATGTACCTAAACCATATACTGCCACATTGCATGAACATAATTAATTACATATTACTGTAGTGTTACTGCTTAAAGTGTGTGAAGGATGAACCAAACACAATATATATTTTCAAAGTGACATATCAAAATGTTCACTTTACAAATATTGAAATATGGAGTTAATCAAAGACTATTAGAAGTTATTGAAAATTACAAAGTTACTATCTGTTGCTGAACAGCCCTGTAAGTCATAAATATGTGATAAAGGTGTAGTGCATTAGAAGAACTTAATCTGTGTGGATCTGCTAAAAACATATAGTCACAGTTCAGTGGTCTCAGTATTAAGCAGTGTGGACCAGAAATTACAACTAAGTAGTGTATACAGCATAGCTGCATTGAGGGGTTTGGAGAAGAGGGTGGGGGGTGGGGAGAGAGATAAGGTTTAGAAGAGAAAAGAGGTGGGCAGGGGGAAGGAATGGATGAAAGAGGGTACATTGGTATACTACACTATATAATTAACCATACATTGCAGTGTTATGTAAACATCCATTTAGTTTCATATTGATGTGGTCTTACTAATTACATCAAGAGGAATGTAAAGCATACATAATTTATTCCATAAAAAAGACTGCACAATCGTATATACACAGTGTGCCTGACCATACATTGCAGTGTTACACAAATATCCATTAATATATGTTCTGTTTCATATTGATGTGGTATCAATAATTCCTTTGTGTGGAGATCTGAAGCATACATAATTTGAAATTGAATAAACATTTTAAATTCTTGGAATTAGGCACACATGGGCAAGGCTTTGCTAGTTACCAGAAGCTTCAGTGTTTGGCAGATTATGGAGTCTTTTAGGATGATAGCATTCAGAGCTGGAAAGAAAACCAATGTGCACTGAGTATGTCTGCTGGGTGTCCTCATCTGGGGTGTGGAGCAGGCTTTGTCTGCTGCTATTGAGCTTACAGGGCGGAGTTGTCTGCAAGTTGTGGCTAATTTCGGCCCCGACACCTGTCGCATGTCTTCTGAGCCATCCTCAGTTCACACTGATGGCTGGTGCAGATGGTGAAGACTGCTGGCCTTGCACATGGGGAGAAAGTAAAGCCCGCGGTTTTGAGCATTGTTCACAGGGTTGATCAGGGTCTTTTGGTTTGTAGCCAAGTGGAGGGGTCTCAACTGAATGCTCTGTCGCCTCTGTGATGGTCTTGGCTCCTGGTTTCTGGACCTGTGTTATCGGACAGGAAAATGTAAGACTTCCCTTGATAGGTCTAGCATGGACTACTCAAAGGGAGCAGCTACTCGGGTAACAGAGTACTTGTGGAGTGAACATTGGAGGTTTTTATTAGGCTAGGTAGTAGTTTGAGATACTCTGGTGGGCACTCGCCAGTCGATTTGCAAGTAGTAAAACCAGACCACATTCAGAGTAAACACACTTCAACTGTTAAAATTTTATCAGTAAACTGTCAAAGTATTCGTAAAAAAAGTTCCTGAATTTACTGTCCCCCCCCCCCCCCCCCACACACACACACACACAAAAAAAAAAAAATTATTCTTGGAACTGAAAGCTGACTGAAATCTCTAAAATACATAGCGAGTCATGGAACTTATATCGGAAAAGCATATTAGATGCCATAGGGAGGGAGTGTTGACTGCAGTGAGAAAAATATTACTTCTATTGAGGTCAAAATTGAGTGTGAAAATGAAGTTATATGGTCACATATAACAGGTTTAAGTGGTGTTGGATTTTTTTAAAGGCCACCCATTTCTGCTGTGACAGTTCTCAAGTCATTCAAGAATGTCAATCACACATAAATACCCAGCTCATGCAATACTGTTGGTGGTGTCTTTAACCTATTGAGTATAGATTGGGATGTCTATGTATTCATTGTAGTGGGAACAGACATTCTTGTGAAATATTTTTGAACACAGTCTCCGAAAACTGTCTTGATGAGCTAGTTCGGCAGCCCACAGCAATGGAAATATTTGTAGCTTCAAACAGACTGCACCTTATCAAAGGTGTCAGTACAGATGACTGGAATTAGTGATTATGATGTCCAAATAGTGACTATGATTACAAAAGTTGGTAAATCAGTCAAGAAGACTGTTTCTGCTAGAAAGTGAAGATAAGCAACTTTTAAGCATCTCACTTAGACAATGAACTGACATCATTTAGTTCCAGTGTGATGGCTGTAGAGGGATTATTGGCCCAGTTTAAACAGCCTGTAAATGCTGCTCTGGAAAGTATGTGCCTAGTAAGTGGATTAAGGATGGAAAAGACCCACCGTGGTTTAACGGCAAAATACAGAAAATGCTGAGGAAACAAAGGCAGTTGTACTTCCAGTTCAAAAGAGAATGTGCAAACGGCAACAGGCAATGATTAGTAGATATTCATCTGTGAAAAGATATATGCACGAAACATACAACTACAACCACCATCACACCTTATCAAAAGATCTGGTCGAGAACCCGACAAAATTCTAGTACTATGTAAAATCACTAAGTGGGTCTAAGGCTTCCACCAACCCTCATTGACTGGTCTGATGTGGCAGTAGAAGACAGCAAAACAAAAGCCAAAGTTTTAAATTTTGCATTTAAAAAATTGTTTACACCGGAAAAACGTACAAATATACTGTCATTTACCATCACAAGAGTCCTGTATGGAAGGTATTAAATAGTAATAATAAGCATCCCTTGCATAGAGAAACAACTGAAAGAGCTGAAAACAATAAGTTGCCATGTCTGGAGTGGAATCTCAATTTGGTTTCACAAAGCGTACTCTATGACTTTGGCTTCTTATTTAGTTTTGATTTATTGTGAATCTCTTGCCTAGTGTAAAATCTTAGGTGGCTGGGAAAAAGCACAGGTGACTCCTGTATAATAAGAAGGTTAAAAGAATGGGTCCGCAAAATTACAAACTGGCATCCTTAACATTGTTTTGCTGCACAATTCCTGAACAAATTCTGAGTCTGATTGCAGAGGGGTCCAGAAAAATGCAAACCTTTTTTGATGGTCAGTATTAATGGAACAAAATGACATACCTTTACAATTCTTACATGGGGGGAGGTAATTTTGTGTTCAAAGTGACCCCCATAAGCAGCTAAACAAAGTCAGTGCTGCTGAACTGTTGACTGAACTATGGCTGTAAGTGTTGCCGGTGTGATAGCCACACAGAACACCTATCGTTTCTCATTCACATAGCACACATTCAGTGTGGCCGGCTTCTGTTGATAAATCTCATTTTTCAAGATCTCCCATCTGTAGAAGCCAAGTGGTGTAAGGTCTAGAGACAGTGGTGGGTATTCAACAGCTCCTCATTGACCAATCCATTGTCCAGGTAGATCATTGTCCAAGTATGCTCTGACATCACTATGGTAGTGAGGTGGTGTGTCGTCTTGCTTTAGGTAAAATCTTTCATTTCCAAACAACTTTCGGACGGCAGGTAAAATCGATGTTTGCAGCATATGAAGATGCACCTCACCAGTTACTGTACTTTCAAAGAACAGGCAATCAAACTGCGCAGTGACAGACCACACATTAAACCCAGTACAGTAACATGTTTGTCTTCAAGAATGTGAGGATTTTCAGGAGCCCGGTACATGCAGTTGTGGCACTTTTCAGTACCATTCAGTTTAAATTGTGCCTCGTCGGACCAGACAACCATCCCTGCAAACTGTTCATCCTCATGAAGCATGCGTTCAAACTACTCACAGTACTCCATCCTTCAATCTGGGTCATCCTTGTCTTGGAATGTAAACTTTCCATTTTGCAGCCTTCAGAATTCATCGTAACTTAAGTGACTTACCCCACTTTCACATGCACCCTTCTTCACAGATTTTTGAGGTGTCCTAGTAAAATGTTGCAACACAGCAGTGCTGGATGCTGGACTTGTTGATGTTTTTGGTCAGCCAGACCTTTCCTTATGCACATACAGAACAGTACCGTCGGCTTCAGATTTATCCCGAATACAATAAATTATTGTACATGTTAGTGGCTGAGTTCAGGACATGCTATGTACATTGGCATTATACCTCCATCATATTTTCATACTTCCAGTACCACTTCAATGTGGCCTTGGATTGCTCAAACAACAATCTTATTTCATTCAGTGCTGCACTGTCATATCCTGGAATAAGCACGCCAAGATCTGTTGAGAAAACAATGGTCTAAGCTTCCACACAAAATTACAATAGTGTGTCATTTTGTTCCAAAGATATTAACTATGAAAGTGTGTGTACAGTTTTCTGGTCCCATCTGTGTAATCAATTTCCGTGAGGCTGATAAACTTATGTCCGCAAATCAGCATGGTTTATGGAAGCATCGCTCGTACAAAACTCAACTTGCCCTCTTTTTACATGATATACTGTGAACTATTGATATAGGGCAACAGGCAGCTTCCATATTTCTAGATTCCCCAAAGTAATTGGCATGGTGCCCCGTTGCAGATAGTTAATGAAGGTACAAGCATATGGAATAGGTTTCCACATACGTGAGTTGCTTGAAGACTTCTTAAATAATAGAACCCGCTATGTTGTCCTTGATGGCGAGTGTTCATCAGAGACAAGGGTATCCTAAGGAGTGCCCCAGGGAAATGTGAGAGGTCTGATATTATTTTCTATATACATAAATGATCTGACGGACAGGGTGGACAGCAATCAGCAGTTGTTTGCGGATGATGCTTTGGTATATGGAAAGGTGTCGAACTTGGGTGACTGTAGGAGGATACAAGATGTCTTAGATAAAATTTCTAGTTGGAGCAATGAATGATAGCTAGCTCTCAATGTAGAAAAATGTAAGTTAATGTAGAGGATGACATTGTAATTCTGTCAGAGACAGCAAAGGACTTGGAAGAGCAGTTGAACGGAATGGACAGTGTCTTGAAAGGAGGATATAAGATGAACATCAACAAAAGCAAAACGAGGATAATGGAATGTAGTCAAATTAAGTCGGGTGATGCTGAGGGAATTAGATTAGGAAATGAGACACTTAAAGTAGTAAAGGAGTTTTGCTATTTAGGGAGTAAAATAACCGATGATGGTCGAAGTAGAGAGGATATAAAATGTAGACTGGCAATGGCAAGGAAAGCGTTTCTGAAGAAGAGAAATTTGTTAACATCGAGTATAGATTTAGGTGTCAGGAAGTCGTTTCTGAAAGTATTTGTATGGAGTGTAGCCATGTATGGAAGTGAAACATGGACGATAACTAGTTTGGACAAGAAGAGAATAGAAGCTTTCGAAATGTGGTGCTACAGAAGAATGCTGAAGATAAGGTGGGTAGATCACGTAACTAATGAGGAGGTATTGAATAGGATTGGGGAGAAGAGAAGTTTGTGGCACAACTTGACTAGAAGAAGGGATCAGTTGGTAGGACATGTTTTGAGGCATCAAGGGATCACAAATTTAGCATTGGAGGGCAGCGTGGAGGGTAAAAATCGTAGAGGGAGACCAAGAGATCAATACACTAAGCAGATTCAGAAGGATGTAGGTTGCAGTAGGTACTGGGAGATGAAGCAGCTTGCACAGGATAGAGTAGCATGGAGAGCTGCATCAAACCAGTCTCAGGACTGAAGACCACAACAACAACAACAATGTAGAGGATTAGGAAAAACAAATCATTAGTACTGCCCTGCTTGAACACAGTCACATCACTTAAATATCTGGGGTTAACATTGCAGAGAATATGAAATGGAATGAGCATGTGAGGATTGGGATCGGGAAGATGAATGGTCAACTTTTACATACTTTCATCAAATATCATACAGATAACCTCAGGTTTTTTTTCTCTTTTTCCTTTCTTTCTTTCTTTCTTTTTTCTTTTTTTTTAAAAAAAAAAACCTTATGGTTGGTGGAAAATCATTATAGTGACCTAAAAGATATATTTCTGTCATGACGTACGAGGCCTAAATATGGCTGACTTGACGTATGAGACCTTAATACTGACTTGTGAAGTGTTGCTCAGGTGCACTCAAGAACAACATTCATTGGTTTACTGATGTCTTTATGTAACCCTTTGATTGTCAAGGTTTCAGTCAATCATTACACCCTACCGATGACAGTATTGTCAGAATGCCACTTCATTTGTACACTGTTTACTTTTGCTCAGCTTTTAAAATTTGCCACTAGATGTAGTGCCTACTCAATATTGATGCTCAACATTTCGACTTAAGTGCATGTCAACAATTACAAAATTCTGAGTGTCCGCTGTAATGAGACATTGACAATTGATAACTCTGCTACTGCATTGTTCATTTGTTGACAGTGTGTCCACATTTTGTTATTTCATCTATTGTTGTTTAATATTGTTTCTGTGCTATTTTTCTTTGAGTTAATGTTTCCAGTTTGTTTATTGCACTCACTTTTGTGATTGTTTTAAATAAAAATATGTCCAACAATGAAATTTGTGAGTCACTGGAAAATACTAGCAATACAGAGTATTTTAGTGAAAATAACAGCGGTTCAGAAAATGATAGTGATGTTCTTGCTGGTTTATTGATTGAAAGTGAAGAGAGAATGGAAAGTACACAGTACACTGAAATGGTTGCACTTGAAACACTACAGCTGCTGCCACATCTATTTCAGAAGGCGCCTGGACCATAGCATATGCCACCAGTGGGATCTACTGCAACTGAATTTTTCAGTTTATTTTACACTGAAATGTTACTTCAACTAATGGTCTCTAAAACAAATGGTTCAACTAAGCAGTGTATAACCAAACATGCTGCTACTTTGTCCAGCCCATATAAAAGAATGGAAGAATGTCGCAACAGTTGAAGTAAGGTTTTATGGTATACTTACTGAATATGGGACTCAACAAAAGAGCTACATTGTTCTAATACTGGGCAGCAAAAACAGCTAAGGCATTTCCATGGTTTATCAAAAAGTATTCTGCTTGAAACATAATTTTTAGGTGTTGCAGAACTGCATACATCGGGCAGCCTGTAATGTACTGTTCAATTATTATAGTTATTATCTATGTAAATAATATTAAAAATTTTACTTTTCTTACATAATTTAAAATCAGATTTATTTTCATAAAAAAAAGCTTTTTTTCACTTGTAAATAGTTTAAAGTGAAGAAGTGTGACAATAAACTAGATAAGTGCTATTTTTTTCATATTTTTAAAGTGAATGCTGTACAATATATGGCAATTTAAATAGAACACTGCATGACAGTGTAAAAAAGTATTACATTTTTAGCATTCGCTACTGAAAATGGTTGACTGCCAAAGGGTTAAACAATTGCACCTGAAATTATCTAATTATATAAGAACTTTGTATTGTGTAGTTCTAGTTGATCATCGGTGAATTGTTTCAAGATTTAATCACACAGCTATATATCTCCATTAGCCTCTAATACATTCATTTTCTTGATTTTGGTGTAGTATATAAATAATGTGCAAAGCTACATCAATCACTTTTACTTGGTGATAATTCTCTCTTAGATGCTTAAAGTGCAGATCTCTGTTTTCTCAATGTGCAGTTTAAACCTCTCATGAAAAGAGTGCCCCATTTGCCCAGTGTAGTACTTGTCACATGTATTACATTTAAACATATTTGTACTGGATCTGTGTACATTTGTACTATGTATTTTGAATTGTGGTTTACTTTTCTCATAATGTACAGGGTGATTATAATTAAAGTTAAACTTTCAAAGTGAGAAATAACACCACTGGTCAGAATGATGACAAATTACAATGGAATATCATCAGAGAAGGGGGGAAATGTATGGCAGAAGAAAAATAAATAGTTACAAAATGTAGCATTAGATAGCTCTGTAAGCATCATAATTTAATTGTGGTTAACTACAAATGAATCATACAACAATGGCTAAGGTGTTCATTTGATGTTAAACAAACTATGCTTCTCAATGTACATGGGTGTACAGGTGTGATACTGTTAGTTACATAAGCCCATCCACCGCGGCAAGGTCATATCCCATCGGATCGGAAAAATCGGTTTTTAATTGTCCCGAGGCCAAAAACCGCATAAAAAGCATCACTCACTTCAGTTTTTAATTGTCCTGAGGCCAAAAAGCGCATAAAAAGCACCAGTCAAAATTAAATCGAATTTCTAATTTGCGTGTGTCTTGTGCAAAACATGTTCAATATGCTGCCACCCATTTTCTGCAACAAGTTGAAATCAAGAAACAGCATGTTCCACAACTGATCGACATGTTTCCGTGGTCATGTTCAGAATGTGTTGTGCAATACGTGCCTTCAATACAGCTAAGTTTGCAGTCGGAACACTGAACACATCATCTTTCAGATAACCCAACAGCCAGAAGTCACATGGATTAAGATCAGGTGATTGGGATGGCCAGGCTGTAGGGAAATGGTGGCTGATAAATATAGAATTTCCAAAATGGTGCTTCAGCAGCTGCTTAACTGGATTTGCCTTGTGCAGGGGTGCGCCATCTTGCATAAAAATGACCCCATGCACACATCGACACTTTTGGAGAGCTGGAATGACGCAGTTGCGCAAAAGCCACTCATAGCGCTTACCAGTGACCATACTGGTAACAGTACTGGAAGCACGTCTGTCTCTTCGAAAAAATATGGCCCTATGATAAAAGAGGCCGTAAACCCACACCGAACAGTGACCTTTCCAGGATGAAGTGGTACTGGTTGATTTAGGTATGAATTTTCCGTTGCCCATATTTGACAATTCTGTGTATTGACATATTCTGTCAGATGGGAGTGGGCTTTGCCTGTCCATAAAATCTTCCACGGCCAGTCATTGTCCACTTCCATGTGAGCAATAAATTCTAAAGCAAAGGTCTCTATTGCTGGCAGTTCAACAGGCAGCAACTCACGCACATGAGTAATGTTGAATGGATAGCAAAGAAGGATGTTTCGTAGGATTTTACACGCCTTACTCACAGGTATGTCCAATGTTTGGACACTTCTCCGTGCACTACACGTTTGCATACCACCACTTGTCTCCTCCTCCTGCATTGCTGTGGCCACTGCTGCCACTGATATTGAATCAATTCATTTCCTCCCTTTAACAAGTGCCACACCAAAAGAATGCAACTTTTTCAATTTCCGAATTATTTTCTCCAGACCCATGGCAGTCATCGGACCAACGCCTTTATTCAAACTCTTCACTGTCTGGAACTTCTGCTGAGCGACGTGTGCACACTTATCAATCTTGCGATACAGCTTTACAAGCAGAGCGCAATTCTGCATTGAGACAGTCATGATGAGCATCGCAGATGCAAAAGGAGGAAAAGCCGTGTACCTGACATGTTTGTACCAACTTCAATGGGTTGTGCGTATGACAGGTATTTTCATTTACATATTCTGACACATACAGTGCCATCTATTGATCTATTTTCACACATTTTTTTCCATATGTTTTCTCCGTTCTCTGATAATATTCTGTTGCAATTTGACATCATTCTGGCCCGTGGTGTTATTTATACAGCGTTTTGGAAGTTTAACTTTAATTATAATCACCCTGTACATAATGTGAATTGTTTGATTCAGATACAGGAGACACATCAAACTGTGGTAAAATTTCACCACAAACATACAACAGCTTATGTTAACAAACAGCATAATAGTAATAATAATAATAATACAGTTTTAATGTTCACACACACACACACACACACACACACACACACACACATAAAATGAAATCTAACACTTAATTACCCCTTGCTCAAATTATCATTTCATCCTCTGTGAATTATTCTATTGAATAGTAGCATTTCTTCTACAGAACGTGCTGTAGCCTGGGTTTTAAAATTTGTGGCTTCATATTAAGTATGTTTTTTCTCATTAACTTTTTGTATGTTGTCGTCCCCCACATACTGTGAAGTCTGTGCATATAATTTCAACTGGTGTGTGGGTAGCATAAAATAATTTTTATTTCTTGTATTATATGTATGGTTAAGATTATTCTCCTCAAATAATTTTTGTTTGCTGTGTAGGAGGATTACAATTTCATAGCTGTCTATGGAGGGAACAGTTAGGATTTGTAGTTTCTGAAATATTGGGCGACAAAATTCTGATTGCTGTGCAGTACACATGTATTGGACAATTTTCTTTTGCAGTTTCAGTATTCGAGATATACTACTTGAACTTCCCCAGAAAATTATCCCTTATCTAATGACAGATTCGAAATAACTATGATAAGCAATTTTTCGTGGACTCAAGTCAGTGGAATTTGCTAGTATTTGCATTGCAGACGCAAAACTGCTTTGTTTATTTGATAGAAAGTAAATATGTGTGTTTCCGCTTAAGTTCTTGTCCACATATAGTCCCAGGAATTTGACCGTATCAACTTCTTTTATAGCTTCTTTGTTATTTTGTGTTTTAAGTTCCACACATTTTGAATGTTTGGTTTTGAAATGTACCATATGTGTTTTTGCATGATCAGTTTCAACCCATTTAACTGGAAACAGTTTTCTAAGGTATCCAGTGTGCTTACAATGGACCTCGGAATTTTTTCTGCATTGTCATCTTTAATTAAAACAGAAGTATTGTGCAAACTGAACTGCTGGGGAATTTATATTTATGGGTAAGTCATTTACATAGTACAGGAAGAGGA
The DNA here is from genome assembly GCF_023898315.1 of Schistocerca nitens. Lineage (NCBI taxonomy): Eukaryota > Metazoa > Arthropoda > Insecta > Orthoptera > Acrididae > Schistocerca > Schistocerca nitens. Next base: position 683,301,975 of record NC_064617.1, on the reverse strand, counting down.
TTTGCCCCAAAATGGAGTCTAGAGGCACATCTTGTGATACTGTATTCCATTTAGAACACTAATTCAGTGCATCTGAGGTGATAGTTACCCTTTGTTTTTTGTTGTATGATAGCCAATTTAGAGCATTATCCTTAATCCCGTATTTGTCTAATTTATAGATTGGCAAGTCATGGTTCACAGAGTCAAATGCTCTTGTGAGATCGCAGAAGATATGTGCAACTTAATTCCTCTAATCCAATGATTTGCCTATCTTTTCAATAAATTTATGCACTGCATCTAGGATGTTGTTTCCTGGTTGAAATAGTATAAGGATGTTGCCTGAGTTGTTATTGATATGCAGCAGAGCAGCAGCAGGACTTGTGCGATGAACTGTAGCTTAATTTAGTCTTTGTTTTTTGTTCACGTGCTTCTGCAAATAAGTAAACTGTGTGTGTGTATTTTACTGTGTAGACTATTAGTTAGAAATTTAATCGTAGTTTTTGTTGTTGCATAAAGCTTGTGAATATCCTCGTGTAGGGCAGCTTCCTAGTGTAAATTTTCCATGTAGAGAAATTTATTCCTGTATAATAGCTTTCAATCTCAGAGTGCAGTGAGAAACCTGCACACCAACTTTTAGTGTTATTTTATTCTCCTTTGGTATATTTTCAAACTCAGTAGTACCATTTGAGACCTTATATCTATTTTATGCACAGTACACTATGGATAGGGACTGTGTGTGTTGTGAGCAGACACAAGGAGAGTTGGCTGCTGTCTGTCAACAGCTGGAAGCTGTGTTGGCTACCGTCAACAAGCTTCTAGCTAATACTCCAAGTTGTGGTTACTTCCGGGTGCCAATGACAGCACTTGTGACACCTTTGGTGCCACTGGAACCCCCTGGTAACCTGGACGTTGCTGCAGCTTCTGATACGCAACATCTGACTGGTTCGTCCTCAATCCAGAGTGGTTGGCAAACAGTGGTGGGTTCACGTGTTGCTGGGCAGAAGGCAAAAGAGGGAGCAGGCTGTGCAGCTGTCTCCCTACATCTTAGCTACAGGTACAAGGTGCTTCCCAGTGTTGATGATAACTCTGAGCCAGCACAAGACGCCGCTCCTGTTGAGGCAGCAGTCGATTTTCCTGCCCAGTCTGCACAAATACAGAGTGTGGGTATGCTAGTTATTGGGAGCTCCAATGTTAGGCGAGTGATGGAGGCCCTCAGGGAAATAGCAGGCAAGGTGGGAAAGAATTCCAGTGTGCATTCAGTTTGTTTGCCAGGAGGTCTCATCTGTGATGTGGAGGAAGCCCTGCCGGTAGCTGTGGAGCACACTGGGTGCAGCTGGCTGCATATACTGGCACGTGTCAGCACGAATGACGCCTGCTACTTGGGTTCTGAGGCCATCCTTGGCTCCTTTCGGCAGCTGGCTGATTTGGTGAAGGCAACAAGCGACGCATGCGGGGTGTAGGCTAAGCTGTCTATTTGTAGCATTGTACCCAGGGTTGATTGCAGTCCTCTGGTTTGGAGCAGAGTGGAATGTCTAAACCAGAGGCCCAGACGGCTCTGCAATGGTATCGGATGCGAATTTCTCGATCTCTGCTATTGGGTGCAGAATTGTAGGGTTCTCCTTAATAGGTCAGGCATGCACTACACGTAGGAAGTGGCTACGAGGGTAGCGGAGTATGTGTGGCGTGCACATGGGGCCTTTTTAGGTTAGAGTACCCCTCCCATGGGAGTAAACATGATTTGCCTGTTAAATCAGCCACAGCAACCTCAGAGAATCTTGGTCCTCGTAGATCAGAGATAGAAAAGATTAATATGATTTTAGTAAACTGCAGGAGCATCCAAGGAAAGGTCCCAGAATTAGTATCGCTTACTGAAGGTTATAATGCACACACAGTTTTGGAACCGAAAGCTGGTTGAAGCAAGATGTCAATGACAACAAAATCCTAAGTTGAGACTGGAATGTTTATCGTAAGGATAGGTTAGTTGCCAATAGTGGCATCATGTTTATTGCAGTAAAAAATTCGATAAAATCTAGTGAGTTTATCACAGATTCTGAATGTGAATTAATCTGGGTGAAATTAAGTATCAAAGAACAGTCAAAAATGGTGATTGGATGCTTTTATAGACCACCTGGGTCAAGATCTGTAGTTGTAGAGCGCTTAAGACAGGCAAAATATCATTAGTAATTTTCCTGATCATGCTGTTGTAATAGTTCGTGACTTGAACTTTCTAGGTACAGATTGGGAGTGTTATGCCATCAAAACTGGTGCCAGAGACAGAGAATCGTGTGGCATTGTTCTGGATGTCTTGTCTGAAAATTACCTAGAGCAGATAGTTAGAGAACCAACTCGTGAGGGGAATGTCTTAGACCTCATGCCAACAAACAGACCTGAACATATCGAATCAGTTAACATAGAGGAATTATCAGTGATCATAAGGCTATGACAGTACCTATGACAATGGGTCCTACAAGGAATGTTAAGAAAGGTAGGAAGATGTATTTGCCCAGCAAGGGTGGCAGGATTCAAATTTCAGACTATCCAAGCAGTCAGCATCAAATATTTGGTGATGAAGATGTGGAGGACAAGTGGAAAAAATTCAAAGGAATCGTTCAATATGCTTTAGACAAGTATGTTCCCAGTAAGGTTTTAAGGGATGAGAAAGATCCACTATGGTTTAATAGCCGTTTTAGAAAAGTGCTAAATAAACAAAGAGCACTTCATCTCAGATTCAAGAGAAGTAAAAACCTAGCTGACAAATAAAAGCTGACCAAAGTGAAAATGAGTGTAAGGAGAACAATGAGAGAAGCGTTCAATGATTTTGAAAGTAAGACATTGTCAACTGACGTGAGTAAAAACCCTAAGATTTTGGCCATATGTAAAATCAGTAAGTGGGTCAAAATCACCTATCCATTCACTCAGCGATCACACCGGCGCAGAAACGTAAGATAACAGAGAGAAGGCTGAATTTCGTGTTCCGAAATTGTTTCACTGCGGAAGATCGTAACACTGTCCCTCCCTTCAGTTGTCGTGCAAACGTCGATATGGCAGATATTTAGATAACCGGTCGCGAAATTGAAAAGCAGCTACAATTGCTTTGTAGTGGAAAGGCTTCAGGACCAGATGAGATACCTACAAGATTCTATATAGATTATGTGAAAGAACTTGCTCCCCTTTTAGCAGTAATTTATTGTAGATTGCTTGAGCAACGAAAGGTATCTAATGACTGGAAAAAAGCACAGGTCATTCCTGTTTTTAAGAAAGGCTGTAAGACAGATCAACATAATTATAGACTCGTATCGTTGACATCAATCTGCTGTAGAATTAGGGAACATGTTTTATGCTCAAGAATTATGATTTTCTTGGAAAATGAACATCTCCTCTATAAAAATCAACATGGATTCTGCAAACAGAGATCCTGCGAAACTCAGCTTGCTCTGTTCCTCCATGAGATCCATAGCGCAGTGGACAAGGGCACTCAAGTTGATGCACTGTTCCTTAAGAGTTCAGTAAGGCATTTGACACCATCCTGCATTGCCATTTAATGAAAAAAAAAAAAAAAAATACGAGCTTACAGAGTATCGAAGCAGACCTGCAAGCCAGAAGACAGTAAGAGTTTGCAGAAAGATCTGCAGAGAATTGATGAATGGTGCTGTGTCTGGCAGTTGACCCTGATCGTAAATAAATGTAACATATTGCTCATACATAGGAAAAGAAATCCATTACTGTACAGCTACACTATTGATGACAAACAACGGGAGACAGTGTCTGCCGTAAAATATCTAAGCGTAACTATCCAGAGTGACCTTAAGTGAAATGACCATATAAAACAAATAGTGGGAAAAGCAGACACCAGACCCAGATCATCGGAAGAATCTTAAGGAAATGTAACTCATCCATGAAAGATGTGGCTTGTCGGACAACATATTACTTTCCCCAGAATACATCTCATGTATTGACTACGAGGAGAAAATTCGAGAAATTAGAGCCAATACTGAGGCTTACTGACAATCATTCTTCCCATGCACTGTTCACGAGCAAAATAGGGTGGGAGAGATCAGATAGTGGTACCGAAAGTACCCTCCACCACACACCATTTGGTGGCTTGCGGAATATGATGTAGATGTAGGTGTGTAAATCTACCCAACCATGGATTTTGTCAAACAATTGGACAGTTTTGTCGGAAGTAGTACCTTAGATAGAAAGGTAGCAAACCTGGGTGTTCCACGTAATGTTAGCGACAGCCACGGACAGTGCACAAGTCCCGCCCATTCAACCCCCTCCACACCAATCCATATCCTAAGCTCCGTCCATGGTGTGCCGCATGTTCCAACATCAAAGTTGTTCGTATCACAGATATGCCAGTGATAACAAGGGAGGAAATCAGTAGTTAGTACAAAATACAGTTTTTCCGGTACCATTGTGAAAAGAATTAGAAATATGTACATTGAATATGCGAGTTGAAAAATCATCAATAAGAAAGAAAAATAAAAATGGTATCCACACTGTCTTTTTTATTTCATGAGCTTTCATCTGCAGTATATCAAAAAATCTGATATTTGTTAACTGCAGTGAGCGCAAATTTCTGTCACCTCGCATAGTGTAAGAAATTCTGTTGGGAAATATTAATTGGTTGTATTGCCAAGGATGCTGTCCATTATCTCGATTGTCTAACGTAAATGTTGTGCATAAACAAGGTAAAGTTGATGTCTTAGTTTGTTTCTGATTACCTCATAAAAGTTACATTCCCACAAATTTCACACTTAAAACTACTCATTTTAAATACTTTTAATTACACAAACTGCTAAGAAGTACTAACAGCACAACACTGCTAGTATGAACAACTACAGTCAAACAAAAAACGACGAACAAAAACACGTGGACTGCAAAAAGCAGGGAACAAGCAAATTCTCACTTAACAAAAAGCGACGAACAAACGCTCACACTGCGGGAAACGGCAAACACACTGTGAGAGAGGGCGAATAAACAAATGCTCACCCTGCAAATTACTACATGGGGACTACCAAAGGTCATATTGATGCGGTGGGTATTGCCGACCACAGCACCGTATTCTGCCTGTTTACATATCTCTGTATTTGAATACGCATGCCAATACCAGTTTCTTTGGCACGTTAGTGTAGTAATACGCCGAGTACCTATGTTACACAAAACCAATGGAAGTTTAGTGACTCAAAGGCTTGGACTCCACTTCTGGTACACCACAAAAATATATAAAATAACCTCTACGCCACATGTAAACAAGTCAAGGAAATTAATGAACTTTTCTTTAATGTCTTTGGTAAATTGAATATTAGGGTGGAGGCTAGTTAGTATCATATTCCATGGAGCAATTGCATGATACATCATAATGATGTGTAACTAGTCATTTTACATTCACATTGCAAATTAAATTGTACCTTAGGGCTACATGGTGAACATTTATAAGTCACGTCTCATTGGGGCTGGGGTATGAGTCAGAATGCAGAATAGTTTGTATTATGAGAAAGGAGATAAAAATACATATTTACATCAAAATAAATAATATATGAACTCAAAAATGACTACTGCGTGTATGTATATGTCTACAGTAAAAACATTGCAATAAACTGCGCAAAAGCAATAGTGTACTGTATGTAATTAATGTACTGTCTATACAGTACACATGTATAGTACTGTAAAAATTTAAGGTAGCCTATACACCAATAAAAATTACTTAGGATGAAAGTCAGTTACAGAAATTCTAGACTTAGCTGCAATGTTCCCCCATTTCTTGATCCTCCAAATATCGATAGATGTTGTGATTTAGCTCTGCTCAATGTACTGAGGGGAAATTTCAAAAGTGTTCTTGACATCAGTGCTTGAAATCCGGGTAGGGGGTTCACCATCACCATCAGAGTCCTCGTTCACAGTTCCTTCACCATGTTTTTCCAAAACAGTGGGATTAAATCTTGTTGTCATTGAGCTCTTCACTGGTTTCACATTGAGCAGTCCTTTCCTCCACTTCACTGGCACGGAAGTTTGGTTATAAAGTTTTTACTACGTGTCATCGTTTTGACTGCCTTAGATCTGGTCACTTTTAGTCATAACTTACAGCCAAAACATGTGCCAAGATTTTTGCAGCATGACAGGTTTTAGTTCCTCCGGTGACTCATCAGTTGTACAGATAATATTATTAAAAGGATAGATTGCTACTTTTGCGAGCAACTGCATTGATGGGAGAAGCAATCTGGATGGTGGGGGTAAGGAGGAGGCCGGGGTAGAGAGGGGTGGGAGAGGAGGGTAGGGGTATGGAATGGTAATGTGCTATTTGTGGAGCATACAGGGGCGAGGTGGAGAGAAGGTAGGGTAGCTGGGTGCAATTGGGAGGTTAGTTGGAAGTCGAGAGGGGATGGGATCAGAAAAAAAAAAGAAGTAAAAAGACTGTGGGTGCACTTGTGGAATAGAAGACTGTGGAGCGTGAACAGCGGAAGGGGATAGGTGGGCGAAGGACTATGACTAATAAAGGTTGAGAGCAGGAGTATCACAGTAACGTAGGATATATTGTTCGAAGTGTTCCCACCTGCACTATTCACATTATCTGGTGTAGGTAGGAAGGGTCCAGAAGGCACAGGCTGTGGAGCAGTCTTAAAAATGAAGAACGTTGTGGTGGGCGGTGGCTCAACAACTGGGCAGTCTGGCTGTTTCTTGGCCGCAGTTTGCCAGCAGCCTTTCATGCTGACGGACAGCTTGTTGGTTGTCATGTCCACGTAGAACAAAGCACAGTGGTTGCAGCTTAGCTTGTAGATCACATGACTGGTTTCAGAGGCAGCCCTGCCCTTGATGGAATAGGTGATGCTTGTTACTGGGCTGGTGGTGGTGGTTGTATGGGACAGCTCTTGTGTTTAGCTCTATTACAGGAATGAGCCATGAGGCAAGGGGTTGGGAGTGGGTGTTGTATAGGAATGAATGAGGATATTATCTAGGTTCAGTGAGCAGTGGAATGCCACTGTTGGAGGGGTGGGTATGATAGAAGGTAGAACATTCCTCATTTCAGAGCACAATGAAAGGTAGTCAAAACTCTGTCGGAGAGTGTGATTCAGTTGCTCAGGTCCTGGGTGGTACTGAGTCATGAGGGAAATGCTCCTCTGTGGCTGGGCAGTGGGACTTTGGGATGTTGTGTATGACTGGAAAGATACGTCATGGGAGATCTGTTTCTGCACAAGGTGGGAGGGTAATTACAGTCTGTGAAGGCCTCAGTGAGATCCTTGGCATATTTCGAGAGGGATTGCTTGTCACTAAGATGTGACAGCCACAGGTGTCTAGGCTGTCTGGAAGGAACTTCTTGGTGTGAAATAGGTGGCAGCTGTCAATGTGGAGGTAATGCTGGTGGTTGGTAGGTTTGATATGGAGAGAAGTACTGATGTCACCTTGAGGCAGAGGTCAACATCAAGGAAGGTGACTTGTCAGGTTGAGGAGGACCAGGTGAAGTGAACTGGGCAGAAGGTGTTGAGGTTCTGGAGAAATGTGCATAGGAGGTCCTCGCCATCAATCCGGATCACATAGAAGTCAGTGGGGAACCTGAACCATGTGAGGGAGTTGGGATTCTGGCTGGTTACGAAGGATTCCTCTAAATGGCCCATGAATAGGTTGACATAGGATGATGCCATGTGGGTGCCCATTGCCAAACCCCAAATTTGTTTGTAGGTGATGCCTTCAAAGGGGAAGTAATTGTGGGCGAGGATGTTGTAGGTTTGGAACCCGTTGCTTATTGGGAATGGTACTGTTCGATAGTGGCTAGTCCATGGTCATTAGGGATCTTAGCATAAAGGGAGGTGGCATCAATAGTGACGAGCAAGGCACTGTGTGGTAAAGGAACAGGAACTGTTGAAAGTTGGGGGAGGAAATGTTTGGTATCTTTCATATAAGAGGGTAGGTTGTGGGTAATAGGCTGAAAGTGTTGGTCTACAAGAGCAAATATTCCCTTGCTGGGAGCATGGTAAGTGGCCACAATGGGGTGTCATGGATGGTTGGGTTTATGGACTTTAGGAAGTCGGTAGAAGGCAGGAGTGCGGGGAGTGGTAGGGGTGGGGGGAGAGAGAGCCTCTGGGGCGAGGTTCTGTAATGGACCAAAGGATTTAAGGAGAGACTGGAGCTCCCGCTGGATTTCTGGAATGAGTTCATTGTGGCAGGGTTGGTAGGTGGATGAATCTGGCAGCTTGCAGAGTCCTTCTGCCAGGTAATCCTTGCAGGTCAAAACAGCAATGGTGAATCCTTCATCAGCAGGTAGGATAATAAGGTCGGGATCAGATTTTAGGTGATGGATTTTGGTTCTTTGTGTGGATGTAAGGTTAGCTTGCATGTTGAGGAATTTTGGGAATGATGTTGAGGCAAGGTTCGAGGTTAAGAAATTCTGGAAAGTTAATAGGGGTTGATTTGGGGGCAATTGAGGTCAACTGCAGTTGGAAGGAGGAGTGAACTGAATCAGGCACAGTTCAGCATTGGTCTTGGCTTGAGTCTGATTAGTAGGGTTGGTGGGGAAAAGGTGTTTCAACTATAGGGACCGAGAGAACGACAAAAGATCTGAAAAAAGTCCAGTGTGATTGAATTTTGGAGTGGGCAAAAGGTAAGGCCTTTGGAGAGGACTGATACTTCTGTGGGGCTAAGGCTTTCGGAGGAAAGGTTCATGAGTGTGTTTAGGGTCTGTTTAGGTTCTGGATTCTGTATGGTGGTGGGAGGGAATTTTTGAGGGTGGGGTAAATGTAGTATGTCTGCGAGACAGGTTTGTTAGCTATGAGGGGACGTGGAGGTAGTTTGGAGGCTCATGTAGAGGTGATGGCTCATGCAGAGGTGATGAATAGTGGTAGTCCAAGGCAGGAGTAAAAAGTGAACAGGTTTAAGGTGGCTTTGTGCAAGCTGCTCTAATTCCTTGAGGGCAAGAGTTCGTGTGTGAGATGGGGTCCAGGAATTTGGGATTGCACAGCAGGAGAGTTTTTCGGATGGAGATGAGGTACTGCAAGGAGGTTTGCATGGCTATGTTGGTGAGAGTTAAGAATTGGTACAATCTGAACAGATGGTGGTGATTGTGGAAGGAGGGGTTGCAGCTGGCGATGGGTAATTTAATGGTAAGGCCATTTGGGGGATTCCACGAGCCAAGCAACAGGACAGGAACAGTATGTGGGCTGGGTTGTGGCTAGGGTAAGGAAACTTTTCTGTATTGATGCAGATGGAGGGAGCAAGTTTCATGATGGAGAAAAAAAAACATGTAAAAATATTTAAATAATATAGAAATACATGTGAAAAAATTCAGAAAATACACCAAAATATTTGGGAAAATCACAAAAAAGTATGGGGAAACAAGATGAAACCTGAGGGATTAGACTGTGAAGGAAAGGTGAAATGAACTGAAAAACACAATGAGATCAAAGACAAAAAGAAATACAAAGATTGTCATGTGCGGGCATATGTATGTGGAAGTGAGATTAGTATGTGCAACCTGGAACAGGAAAGGAGAAAGAGTGGGGGCTGGGAGAGATTGGTAGGAAGAGGTACAAGTTCTCGTGGCACAGGACAGTAAGAAAAACATGTGAAAATACGTGTGAGTGATGCAGGAAGAATGATCAACTGGAAAGTCTTGAATTAATGATGTTGGCAGGAGTAATGAGGGATGTGTGATGCTGCACCAACAATGAGCACAGTCCTGTAGTCTTGTAAGAGCACGCAGTGCAGTTTGGAAGCTGTCAAGTAGAACACAGGAAAGAAGAGAAAGAAAAGAACAGACACTGAGTATCGTAGCATTAGAACATAGTAATGAAGGTAAACACAACTGGGATATGGGATGGAAGAAAAGCCATTAGGCAAAATCAAATGCCCTTGCCTCTCCATCATTCCCCAAATCCCTCAATATACAAGCTAACCGTACATTTGCATAAAGAGCTGCAATCTATCACCTAAAATCTAACCCTGACCTTATTACCCCATCTGCTGATAAAGGCTCCACCACTGTTGTTTTGAACCACATGGATTGCATGAGCAGAAGGACTCCACCAGCTGCCACATTTGACCACCTACAAACCCTGCCCCAGTGACCCCATTCCAGAAATCCAGCAGGATCTACAGTCTCTCCTTAAATCCTTATGCCCATCCCAAAATCTCCCCCAGAGACACTCTCTCCCTCTCCTCATGCCTAATACTCCCTGCAGTCCTGCCGTCTAAATGCTTCCTAAAGTCCATAAACCCAACCAACCAGATGCCCTATTGCGGCCGGTTACTGTGACCCTGCTGAGAGAATCTATCACCTTCAGCCTATAACCTGCATCCTACCCTCCTATATAAAAGGTACCTACCATTTCCTCCACCAGACCTCCACAGTTCCTGTTCCTGTACCACACAGTCCCATGCTCCTCAGTAGTGATGCCACTCCTTTTAATGTCCATGGTCTAACCACAATTATACACTATCTGCCCCAAGGACCAATGGATTCCAAACCTGTAGCCTTCTTCTTCGTCACTACGACCAACTACATCCTCATCCACAATTACTTCTCCTTTGAAGAATCATCTACAAGCAAATCCACATTTAAATCTGCATCTATACTCTACAAACCACTGTGAAGTTAGTGGCAGAGGTTACAACCCATTATACCAGTTACTAGGGTTTCTTCCCGTTCCATTCACATATGGAGTGTGAGAAGAATGATTGTTTGAATAGCTCTGTGCATGCTGTAATTATTCTAATCATATCCTCATAATCGCTATGTGAGTGACACATAGTGGATTGTAGTATATTCCTAGAGTTATCATTTGAAGCTGATTGTTGAGACTTTGTTAATAGACTTTCTTGGGATAGTTTACATCTATATTCAAGAGCCTTCCAGTTCAGTATCTCTGTGACACTCTCGCACGGATCAAACAAACCTGTGACCATTTGTGCTGCCCATCTGTGTATATGTCCAGTATCCCCTGATAGTCCTATTTGGTACGGTTCCTACACACTTGAGCATTATTCTAGAACTGGACACACAACTGATTTGTAGCCAATCTCCTTTGTAAACTGAATGCACTTCCCCATTATTCTACCAATAAACTGGAGTCTACCACCAGCTTTACCCACAACTGAGCCTATGTGATCATTCCACATTGTGTCCCTACAACGTGTTATACCCAGGTATTTGTAAAAGTTGGCGGGTTTCAGCAGTGATTCATTGGTGTTATAGGCATAGGATACTATGTTTTTTGTGAAGTGCACAATTTGACATTTGTAAACATTTAAAGCAAGTTTCCAATATTTGCACCATTTTTAAATCTTATAAAGATCTGACTGAATACTTATGCAGCTTCTTTTAAGTAGTTCTTCATTATAGATGACTACATCATCTGCAAAAGTTACTATTAATATTGTCTCCAAAGTTAGTAATATACGACATGTACAGCAAGGGTCCCAAGACATTTCCCTGGGGCACACCTGAAGTTATTTCTACATCTGATGATGACTTCCCATCCAAGATAACATGCTGTGTCCTCCCTGCTAAAAAGTCCTCAATCCAGTCACAAATTTCATTTGATACTCCGTATGATCGTACATTTGACAATAATTGTAGGTGCGGTACTGAGTCAAATGCATTTCGGAAATCAAAAAATACTGCATCTACGTGCACAATCTACAAGCAATATGTAGTAAATGGGAATTTGTGATTTAGGTACTGTAGCAGATATTCTAACTAACAAATTATGTTAAATCTAGTTATCTCTTGAAAAGGAGTAGTCCTCTATATTATCTACATTTACTGTAAATTAACTCTGTTTTCGAGTTTGCTAACAACTTCAGTTAAACTCAAAACTAGTAATTTTTACCACAGGTTTTTGTGTTACCTTAATGGAAATCTTGTTTTGTGTATTTGCTTATATTCTTATAGGGAATTAGCACTTTTTAGCTCAACAGATTAAAAGAAAACTAGTGGGCTTAATTTAAAATTATTTGTTCACTGCCTTGTAATACACTGCACCAGCCAAAATGCAACCGACTGTGAATGCTGTTCTTAAACATAGGATGAGCCAGTTGATCTTCGTCAGCAGCTGCAAATCGCCCAGACTTGCATCAAACGTCTGGCAGCTACTGCCAATCGTTGTGTTGGAAGAGCTCCCGAGAATCGTGTGTCTGTGATAGCGGTATGAGAGATACCTCAAGTACTAGCCCCTCCTGTGGATGTGTCATTACTGATCAACTTGACTGCAAGTGGCATCTCAATGGTAGATCTATGTGTCCTGTACAGGGTGGACAGGGACCAGAGAGGACTCAGTAAGTTGTACCGATCCCCATAAGAGACAGTTTTGAGGTGCTGGCTTTCACTGAAACTGAAACTGAGCCAGTGGGACTCACTTCACTTGTTTTGAGGAAACCTATTTTGTCTGGTGTCAAGAGGAGGAAACACAAAAGGGTATGGGTCTCTTAACTGTTGACAGTTCAAACATACAGAGAACAATCATAACACTTGAGGAATTGGCAGCAAGGGACAGGAAAGGACGCTAGGTGCACTCAGCGTGTATGCCTGTAGGCCTCATTCAACATGTTGAAGAGGATATTTCAGCAGCCATTGAGGGAACAAGGTGCAATCAACTGCAGATTGTGGCGCACCATGAAATAAATGATGCCTGTTGCCTGGCCTCCAAGGTCTTACTTGGGTCATTCCACTGACAGGCAGAGAAGGTTGAGGAGAACAGCCTTGTGCATGGAGTATTAGCGAAGCTCACAGTTTGCAGCAGTGTCCCCAGAACTGATCATGGCTGTTTGGTTCTGAGTTGAATGGAAGGAATGAACGAGAGGTTTTGAACATTCTGTGACAAGCTAGACTGCAATATTCTGGACTTGGGCCATAGGGCTGCAGCGTCCTGGACTTGGGCCGTAGGTTGAGAACTGTAGGATCCCCCTAAATGGTCCAAGTGTGCCCTACACATCAGAGGCTGCTACCCAGGTAGCAGTTGAAACCTGAAATTGATAGCAGTGAGATTTTTGTGGAAAATATAGGTGTATGTCAAAAGGATAGGCAAATTGGAAATGGAGGTGGTGTACTTGTCGCAGTAGACAAGAAACTCAAATCCAATGAGATAAAATTGAATTGCAAGTGAGACTGTTTGGCCAAGACTTAGAATCAGTGGTGGACATAAAATAATTGGATTCTTCTGTTGCCCACCATACTCATCTCCTGATAAGACCGAAAACTTTAGAGAAAACCTCATTTCTCTTGTAATGTTATATTCCCCACTGACACTGTAATTATTGGTAGAGACTTTAGTCATCCAACAATTAATTCAGATAGTTACAGTTTTGTTAGTGTGTGGACATAAGACATTCTGTGAAACATTGCTAAATGCCTTCTCTGAAACCTACCTAGAACAGATAGGAATCCCACTCATGATCAAAATATAGGATCTAATGGCAAGAAATAGACCTGAACTCTTTAAGAATGTCCACATGGAAACTGGTATCAGCGACCGAGATGCGGTTTTACAATGATAATTTCAAATGTTCGTAAAAAAAGGAGGGGAGGGGGCAACTCCATTTTTAGTCTAGAATATGATGGAGTACTTTCCGAAAGAAAATTCTCACTAGCTGCTAGAGAAAAAAATGAAAACTAACATTACAAGAAATTTTGGACGAAAATAATTTTTTACTTCAACCTGTGGTAGTAACAGAATCACTAATGTAATTGGATGAAAAAAAAAATCCTCAAAGTTTACAGATGCATATGCTGCATCTTTTATTTCAGAAATGTAAAAGTATTCTCAGATAAAAAATAAAATATTATAAGAGGTGTGAAACTGTGCCAAATGCATAGTGAAAAATGTAGTCACTGATGAATTTTTGTTCTGTAGAAATGCGAAGAAACTTCCCGCAAGGAAGTTGTTAAGAAAACTACAAAATTATTATTTTTTTATTTTTGGTAACATTTCAGACATCATTATCGTATTGTATCACATACAGAGGAAAATTACTTCTGCGATATTCCATTCGGAGCAGCGCGTGAGTCGTTGTAGGCTGTCACCAAGAGGTTTGTTCAGACAGCTCACTTTAATATGACCGAGAATATTCCCTACTTCCCGAAAATATTTTACTGGCAGCTATTACATATCCTTCATCATTGCATCCATCACTCAAAACGCCAATATACGCTACGCAAAAGTAATTGTAGTTATTTTGAAGCCAATATTTTCACTGAAGTCGAGAGAAGTATTTGTTCGAAAGGTTTTGTGAAACCCAAGTTTTATCTAAATTTGCTGTAAGCCTATTATTCTCAGAACACTATACGTGCTTGGTACACAAGAACTTCATTCTTACTACTTCAGTGTCCCTGTCTCGTGTTTCAAATTTTGTCCATCATTACAGTTTCTGAATTAAAAACCAAGTGGGTGGAGAAGACAGTGCATTGAAGTGACTGGCCAGAATAATCAAGTGTATCACGGACATTACCCTATATTTCTCTGACCAGCGGATACTACCCTCTGCTATACTAAAGTATAAAGTCATCATATATCATAGATTTCTATGCTGTTCTTGGAGAACCAGAATAGGTGCTGGGACTGTTCTGATGTTACTGCACTGTTTATATATACAGTCGATATAGAAGCAACAGAATGTTTTGTCATTTTATGAACTGCATTACCTTTACTACGAAACAGCCAGTAAATCCTTCTATAAAAGAAGGATTTAAATTTCAAATGTACAAGTAAGCCGAATGCAGTAAGATTATATCCGAATGTAAAGACATTCAATACAGGTTTTTAGGAAAAACTGTTGTTAATTAATGCAGGATTGACAATCTTATTTTAATTGACAGTTACTGTCGAGTAAACTAATCACCATTACTTGTGATAAATTTATCAGACGTCTACTGTAAGGGAAAAGCATTTGCAGTATGTCCTCTAAACCTGAAATGAATAGACAAACATTTAAATAAAGTCAGCTTTTTACATAGACAGCACTCACCTAAACTGAAGGGTCTTCTGGTTCCATGTCTTCAGATTCACTGTTGCTTGTTTCAGCCAGGTGTATCATCACAGATTCCACTATGGCGTCTCTTAAACCCTGGTTCAAGAAATCAGTTTCTTGCAATGCTTCTGCGTGTTTTATGCACCTCTCCCAGTCCTGCTGACAAGGGAACCTCCCCATCGCACCCCCCTCAGATTTAGTTATAATTTGGCACAGTGGATAGGCCTTGAAAAACTGAACACAGATCGAGAAAACAGGAAGAAGTTGTGTGGAACTATGAAAAAATAAGCAAAATATACAAACTGAGTAGTCCATGGGCAATATCAAGGCTAATGGGAGTACAGGAGCGTCGTGGTCCTGTGGATAGCGTGAGCAGCTGTGGAGAGAGAGGTCCTTGGTTCAAGTCTTCCCTCAAGCGAAAATTTTGCTTACTTTATTTTTGCAAAGTTATGATCTGTCCGTTCGTTCATTGATGTCTCTGTTCACTGTAATAAGTTTAGTGTCTCTGTTTTGCGACCGCACCGCAAAACCGTGCGATTAGTAGAGGAAAGGACATGCCTCTCCAATGTGAACCGAAAACATTTGATCGCAAGGTCATAGGTCAACCGATTCCTCCACGGGAAAAGCCGTCTGATCTATTCTGTACGACAATGGTGACGGCATGTGCGTCACATGACAGGAATATGTTGTCGACCCACCTAACTTGTACACTTGGCGAATGGGTAAAAAGATTCTTCTACCTTGCCCGATTAAGGTTTTCTTGTGGATGTGATAATCACTCCCAAAAAAGTGATGAAAACAGTTTCACAGTCGCACGGTTTTTCCTGTGCTCTGTCAAAACATATGTTTTTAACGTTTTCAAATTTTTCCGTGTGTAGACCGTCAAATCCTGCATATGTCCAAGCATATCTGAACATATCCTGGAATTTTGGAGAGCGAAGTTGATTATGTGTGAGTGCCTGAACTTTGATAATTGTCTGAAAATAAAAAATTAAACTTTTCACCCGAGGAAAGACTTGAACCAAGGACCACTGGTTTCGCAGTAGCTCACGCTAACCAGGGGACCACGGCGCTCCTAAGTCACGGCGTCATTGATGTTGCCTATCTTACGCACGGACTACTCAGTTTGTATATTTTGCTTATTTCTTCACAGTTCCACACAACTTCTTCCTGTTTTCTCGATTGATCTGTGTTCAGTTTTTCAAGGCCTATCCACTGTGCCAAATTATAACTAAATCTGAGGGGGGTGCGATGGGGAGGTTCCCTTGTGAGTAACATTGTCAAGAGCTTTGTGTGTTAGCTTCTTGACATCAGCAAGTTTGAAAGTAGTATTTCTTTTCACTACTTCTCACTTTACGTGGGCCCATATAAATTCAGTGGGACTATACTGGCAGTGATAGGGTGGTAGATGTACCATTTGGTGTCCCATTTCATTTGCCAGTTGATCTAATTCGTAAGACTTTTTGGCACCTACGATTTCTTCCTTGGACAGGAGTTCAGCCTTCGTTTCATTGACTGAAAATGAAACATTCTGTCTCTTTAACCACTCCATAATATCTGCCTTGCACCAGTTTGAACGTGGCAGCTTTTCTATCTGAATGGAATTGTAGCTGGCGTTATCCATCATGATAATTGACCCTTCTTCCAGTGCAGACAACAGTCGAATAAACCAATTCTTAAAAACTTCTCCATTCATTTCTGAATGGTAATTAGATTGGCAAGAACTTTTCCCACAACGAAAAACAAGTTTGGCCTCTGGTATGAAGCCTGTGGTTAATGAACCAGTGTGGGCGATGATTAAATCGGCCACCTCTACCAGTAGGCACTTTCAAACCGCCGTTTCCTTTGGAGTCATGCCATATATACTTATTGGTGTGGTTCTGTGAAACCTAAGTTTCATCCAAGTACACTAAAGGCCTGCTGTCCTAAGCACGCAAGAAGTGCATTGTATGCAAAAACTTTGCTCTTGCTGCTGCAATGTCTCTGTGTTACATTAAGAATTTCTATCTATCATTACACTTCTTGAATCGCAAACCAAGGGTGCGGAGAAGACAAAGAACGGAGGTCTCTGAGCCTGAGTAATTAATTTTTTCATGGAATATCCAAGTACAGTTCTACACACGAGCTCTTTGTTAAAATTGTCAAAGTCGGTTGATTTCCATTCACATTCATATTCCTTTCTTGTAGAATCGAAACACTGCTGATTCATGCCTGGAGATTCTGCCAATGACACAGATTTGCTAATGCGGCCTACAGTTGACTTGGAGTCACCACATGCTTTAGCAGTAAGTTTATGAATTTGCGCAAAATTTAAGTTATTGCTCGCTTCTTCATTGTTGTCCAGATCAGTAAAAAAACTTGAGTACATTCAATATGATAATTTTCGATTGTTTACAAATGTCTTTATGCACACCTGTGGAATACTACAAGTAGCCCATTGCTCCTGCATTGTTGTTCACCACCGAACACACATCAAAGCAGCTTTCTAAAGACAATAAGACACTGAGATCAGACATGAACACTCAATATATCGTGGTAACACTTAGCTATCAGCTGCTCTGACCTATCACAGCGCCAATGGTACTTACATGGCAATTAAAGCGAGAGGCGGGCAAATCACAGCCCATGCTGGCGGCAGGCAGTGGCGGTGACCTTGAGGAATCTACTTTCGTGCCGGTCACTATAGTCATTGTTCTTTACCCACCTATCCTCTCTGCTGTTCACATTCCACAGCCTCTATTCCACAAGCACACTCGCAGTTTTCTACTTCTCTCCTTTTCCGCTCTCACCCCCTCTCACCCTCCGTCTAACTTTCCGACTGCTCCAAGCTGCTCTCTCTTCTCTTCAGCCCATCCCTGTATGCTCCCACAAACAGCACTTTACCATTCTCCACCACTATCTTTCTCTCCCTTCCCCTCTCTGTCCCAGCCTCCTCCTTACCCCCACCACCTAGATTGCTCCTGCCATCATGCACAGTTGCTCGTAGTCTGGCCTCAGTAGCCAGATACAGTGGTTGTGTGTGTGTGTGTGTGTGTGTGTGTGTGTGTGTGTGTGTGTGTGTGTGTGTGTGTGTGTGTGTATTAATGACCTTCTGGTCAAAAGATTACGTGTGTAGCAATCTTTTTGTTGTGCCTGTCTGTGACACTACTTCTCCACTATATGATGAGCAGCAGTATGTCTTTTTCATACATTTTATAAATAGCATCTTTGACATTAAGGGACAGGTATGTTACAGCATCCTTGAGACTTTTCAAAAACTGAGCTGGTGTACTTTCTGAGGTATTGCCTCTTTAACCATTCTATCACTGCCTGCTCCATTTATTGGATAAGTGGTGTGACATTTGGGTGAAAGGAACATAGCTTTCATGTCCCTTGCTAAATCCCCCTCGGAGATATGTGATGGTGCTTTATCCAACAGCAATAGTGTGTGAGCAGGGACCTTTTTTGGTTTCAAGTCCTTTTCAACAGATGGAATAAACTCGTCAAAAAACCAAGATTTGAAAAGATTACAGTCCATCTAAGCAGATTTTTGATTGTGGTAATAGACCTGGTAACGAAGATAAGTTAGTAATGTTTTTGAATGCCTTAGGCTCTTACAATTGCTAATAATGAACAGAGGAATCTTGTGTGTCCCATCAGCATTGCTGCAGGAAGAAACGGTTTGCTTATCTTTTTTAAGTTTTGATCCTGCTAAGGTTTCATTTTATGCAGCAAGCATTTTATTTGGCAGCATTTTATAGCTTAGTCCTGCCTTGTCAGTGTTATGGACTTGGCAAGATAACAATTTCTTGAAGATTCACAGAAAACTCCTCAGCCACCTCGGTATCAGCAGATAATTTTTCATGAGGAGTTGAAACAAACCAAACACCATGATGGATTTTCCAGTGATAAATCCAGCCTTCACTAGCTGCGAACTCACTTTCAGCTTCTAATTTTTTGTGGAAAGCTGTTACCTTGTCTTTTATAATGGCTGCAGATGGTGGGATTACTTTCCTTCTTTCTGGGTGGAACCACATTCACAATGCGCTGTCAAGCAGTTCAAGTTTAGGCTTTTTCAATGTTTTACGAATCATAAGATTGCTTTCACCATCTGTTGTCACTGTACATGATTCAATGTCTTTCTGATTTCTTCTCCAATCTTGTATTGTTACCACATCTACATTGAGTTCCTTGACAACTTTTGGAGTGATTCCCCTTTGTCCAGTTTTTGTAGCATTAATAATTTTTCATTTAATGAAAGAGTAACATGTTTATGTTTCACTCCTGACATGTTGGAAAACCACACACACACACACACACACACACACACACACACACACACAACTGTACAGTACATACAATGTGAAACAAATATTACAGTACTGTAACAAAAACAGAAGAGCAGTGTTATAAGATGACTGAACAGTAAGTGCTAAAAACTTCACAGTGCAGTATTGTACAAAAAACACGAACAATGACAGAAACAGTACAAGAGATGACAGAGAAATGAAACAAATGAGCAATAACAACAATTACTGTAAGCAACAATACAGTAAACAACAATGGTGCAACAGGTAGTGAGTCACTGCCATGAGTCAAGGCAAGTTCGGCTCGAGTGTGGTGGTTCGATCAACTGGGGTGGCAAACTAGCCAAGGCGAACCAGAGGGTCTCTCTCTCTCTCTCTCTCTCTCTCTCTCTCTGTGTGTGTGTGTGTGTGTGTGTGTGTGTGTGTGTGTGTGTGTCTCCTTTTATGAAGTAAAAGATGTTGTGAAGGAGAAACTTTTTCAGTTCATTTTCGAATTTTACTTTCATATTTGTCAGATATTTTATCACTGAGCAAGTTATCAAAAATTTTACCTGCAACATTGTACACCCTTTTTTGTGCTCAAGACAGCATTAATGTGAATTAATGAATGTCATTTTTCCTTCTGGTATTATAATCCTTTGAACTGCAGTGGATTATTTACAGAAAACTTCATTAGGGAGTAAATATACTGTGAAGTAGTAATCAGAATGCCCAGCTCCTTAACCCTTATTCGTAACGTTAATAGCCGCGCGGGGTGTTGCTAACACCCCAAATAAAAGTGGCTATAATGACATTGTTGTGCAGCATATCATTGATATGAGTATCTTTACTTCACAAATGGCTATTTAGAATGTTATTTCCCAGTACATTATCATTTTGTTTAATATTACTTTAATATTAAATTGGATTATTTGAAACAAATGCAATAATTCCCATTTTCTTACAATATTTTGTTTATTTATTTATTTCTGGTATTCTTCATACTGTATTACAGGGATAAGACATGTAATTAAACATTTGTCCAGTCAACTCATACGAACTTTCTATGAAACCAGTCACTATCACTGGCTGCAAGGGTTGCATTATCGTGACACTTTTCACACACACTTCTCATGTGGTTTACACACAACTTTCAAACATCGAGCACAGTGTGATTTAACTTTTATATCTTTACTCCGAGGAGAAACCGTGCAGCACCTGGGCTTAAGTATTCTTTGTTCAGAAGGTGGTGCATTGTTGCTGTCTTCAATTCCCAGCATTTTAGCGGCTTTCTGTCTAAGTTGTTTAGGCAAGGAGTGAATGGCTGCTTTCTTGCACACTATGGGATTTACTAATGACCTTCCGACGTCACGTAAAAACATTCTTCGGGAAATCCTCTCATTATTATTTGAACAACAGAAAATCCAGGATGGAATATAACAATACCAGAGAAGGAAAGTTGCTACTAATCATATAGCGGAGATGCTGAGTCACGACAGGCACAACAAAAAGATTCACACAATTAAAGCTTTCGGCCATTAAAGCCTTTGTCAGCAGTACACACACACACACACACACACACACACACACACACACACACACACACACACACACGTAAACGCAACTTGCACACACGTCTGCAGTCTCAGAGAGCTGAAACCACACTGCGGACAGCAGCACCAGTGCATGATGGGAGTGGTGACTGGGTGGGGGTAAGGAGGAGGCTGAGGTGGGGAGGGGGAGGGACAGTGAAGTGCTGCAGTTTAGACGGAGGGCAGGAGAGAAGGTGTGGAGGGGGGAGGGGGTAAATAGTGGAAAGGAGAGAAATAAAAGAAATTAAAAGACTGGGTGTGGCGGTGAAATGACGGCTGTGTAGTGCTGGAATGGCAACAGGGAGGAGGCCGGATGGGTGAAGACAGTGACTGACGAAGGTTGAGGCCAGGCGGGTTACGGGAACGTAGGATGTATTGCAGGGAAAGTTCCTACCTGCGCAATTCACAAAAGTTGGTGTAGGTGGGAAGGATCTGTATGGCACAGCTTGAGACACAGTCTTTTTAGTACATCCTTTTTGGCCCCCTCACCCCCACTCTCCATCTAACCTCCCAACTGCAACTAGCTGTCCTACCCTCTCCCCACCTCGTCCCTCTGCATGCTCTCATGAGGCTGTAGTTTGTGTGTGTGTGTGTGTGTGTGTGTGTGTGTGTGTGTGTGTGTGTGTGTGTATTCTCAACACAGGTCTTGTTGGCCAAAAGCTCATATCATGACAGTCTTCTTGTTGTGCCTATCTGCATCTCAGCATCTCTGCTTTACGGTGAGTGACAACTATCCTTTTCATAATACTGTTACACTCCATCCTCCCTGTTCCCATTCCAGCACTACACAGCTGTCATTTCACCGCCACACACAGTCTTTTAATTTCTTTTATTTCTCTCCTTTCCACTATTTACCCCCTCCCCCCTCCGCACCTTCTCTCCTGCCCTCCGTCTAAACTGCAGCACTTCACTGTCTACCACTCCCACCATACTATCTTTCCCCCTCCCCACCACAGCCTCCTCCTTACCCCCACCCAGTCACCACTACCATCATGCACTGGTGGTGCTGTCCGCAGTGTGGTTTCAGCTCTCTGAGACTACAGACGTGTGTGCAAGTTGTGTTTACGTGTGTGCATGTGCGCGCGTGTGTGTATGTGTGTCTACTGCTGAAAAAGGCCTTAATGGCCGAAAGCTTTAATTGTGTGAGTCTTTTTGTTGTGCCTATCGCGAGTCAAGAATCTTGATTCTTGGTTCAAGAATCTTGATTCTTGGTTCAAGAATCATGAAAGAAGGTTGTATACATGGAAGAACCCTGGAGATACTAAAAGGTATCAGATAGATTATATAATGGTAAGACAGAGATTTAGGAACCAGGTTTTAAATTGTAAGACATTTCCAGGGGCAGATGTGGACTCTGACCACAATCTATTGGTTATGAACTGTACATTAAAACTGATGAAACTACGAAAAGGTGGGAATTTAAGGAGATGGGATCCGGATAAACTGAAAGAACCAGAGGTTATACAGAGTTTCAGGGAGAGCATAAGGGAACAATTGACAGGAATGGGGGAAAGAAATACGGTAGAAGAAGAATGGGTAGCTTTGAGGGATGAAATAGTGAAGGCAGCGGAGGATCAAATAGGTAAAAAGACGAGGACTGGTAGAATCCCTTGGGTAACAGAAGAAATATGGAATTTAATTGATGAAAGGAGAAAATATAAAAATGCAGTAAATGAAGCAGGCAAAAAGGAATACAAACGTCTCAAAAATGATATCGACAGGAAGTGCAAAATTTCTAAGCAGACATGGCTAGAGGACAAATGTAAGGATGCAGAGGCTTATTTCACTAGGAGTAAGATAGATACTGCCTACAGGAAAATTAAAGAGACCTTTGGAGAAAGGAGAACCACTTGCATGAATATCAAGAGCTTTGATGGAAACCCAGTTTTAAGCAAAGGAGGGAAAGCAGAAAGGTGGAAGGAGTATATAGAGGGTCTATGCAAGGGTGATGTACTTGAGGACAATATTATGGAAATGGAAGAGGAGGTAGATGAAGATGAAATGGGAGATATGATACTGCATGAAGAGTTTGACAAAGCACTGAAAGACCTATCAGTATAATAAGCCACAGCTGCAAAATACTAATGTGAATTCTTTACAGATGAATGGAAAAACTGATAGAAGCCAACCTCGGGGAAGATCAATTTGAATTCCGTAGAAATGTGAGGGAATACTGACCCTACGACTTATCTTAGAAGAAAGATTAAGGAAAGACAAACCTACATTTCTAGCATTTGTAGACTTAGAGAAAGCTTTTGACAATGTTGATTGGAAAAAAACTCTTTCAAATTCTGAAGGTGGCAGGGGTAAAATACAGGGAGCGAAAGGTTATTTACAATTTGTACAGAAAGCAGATGGCAGTTATAAGAGTCGAGGGGTATGAAAGGGAAGCAGTGGTTGGGAAGGGAGTGAGACAGGGTTGTAGCCTATCCCCGATGTTATTCAATCTGTATATTGAGCAAGCAATAAAGGAAACAAAAAGAAAAGTTCGGAGTAGGTATTAAAATCCATGGAGAAGAAACAAAAACTTTGAGGTTTGCCGATGACATTGTAATTCTGTCAGAGACAGCAAAGGACTTGGAAGAGCAGTTGAACGGAATGGACAGTGCCTTGAAAAGAGGGTATAAGATGAACATCAACAAAAGCAAAACGAGGATAATGGAATGTAGTTGAATTAAGTCAGGTGATGCTGGGGGAATTAGATTAGGAAATGAGACACGTAAAGTAGTAAATGAGTTTTGCTATTTGGGGAGCAAAATAACAGATGATGGTCGAAGTAGAAAGGATATAAAATGTAGACTGGCAATGGCAAGGAAAGCGTTTCTGAAGATGAAAAATTTGTTAACATCGAGTATAGATTTAAATGTCAGGAAGTCGTTACTGAAAGTATTTGTATGGAGTGTAGCCTTGTATGGAAGTGAAATGTGGACGATAAATAGTTTAGACAAGAAGAGAATAGAAGCTTTTGAAATGTGGTGCTACAGAAGAATGCTGAAGATTAGATGGGTAGATCACATAACTAATGAGGAGGTATTGAATAGAATTGGGGAGAAGAGGAGCTTGTGGCACAACTTGACTAGAAGAAGGGATCGGTTGGTAGGACATGTTCTGAGACATCGAGGGATCACCAATTTAGTATTGGAGGGCAGCGTGGAGGGTAAAAATCGTAGAGGGAGACCAAGAGATGAATACACTAAGCAGATTCAGAAGGATGTAGTCTGCAGTAGGTACTGGGAGATGAAGAAGCTTGCACAGGATAGAGTAGCATGGAGAGCTGCATCAAACCAGTCTCAGGACTGAAGATCACAACAACAACAACAACAACAACAACAACAACAACATCGCGAGTCAGCATCTCATTATTATTTGTGTATATGATGAAGGCATTAATGCAAGCAGTGTCAAAAATAGTGCAAGTGTCCAGTGTCTAGTTTTTCTTGAGGTTGAATAAGTAGTGCACATTTCATGTATTGTGTCCATACCTGTTTTGGTCTTATCGTACATTGTTATAATTTCTGGTTTCCTTTCCTCTGCAGTATTAGTGTCAGTGGCACTGTCATTATGCAAAGATGAAAGGAGAATAACGTTTTTGCCCTTCTTTGGCACATATGAAACTGAGTTCAAGATCTCTCGAGCAATTCTTTCTAAGAGTTCCTACTGTAAGTTTCTTTTTCAGGAGCTCTTCAGCCAGTGGTATGGAACAAAACCATTAGTCTAGTGTCACATTGCGTCCTCTACCTTCGATATGCCCAACAAGTATCTTTTCTATCTTCTTAGGCGAGTTTGACAGTGCAAAGGGGCCCTTTGGCTGTTTCCCAACATAGATTTCCAGCCTGTCAGAAATTGATTTGATTTCTTCCTCATTTGTTGGTTTGGCATCATGGTCTCTTGTGAAATTTGATGCAATGTGTTTCATGTAAATATTTGTGAATGATGTAAACGTTCTAAATATTATGTCATTTATAAATATTGAAAAACAATCCACAGCAGTTTTCGGAGATTTTGCGATAGCTTTCACGCCCGGGAGATGGATAATGAGGCCTACACTTCTATAGTTCATACGTTGTGACTAGGACAACTTCTCATTCATTTTGCAACCTTATTCTTTCCAACAAAAAAGTCATGCTTGCTTTCATTATCCGCTGCATTTACTTGCGGTTCCAGTTGCAGGTTGTCTCCATCCTCTGTTTCCGTGTCAATGCGATGAGAGAGAACTTCACAACAGTCTGTTTCCTCCTCTTCTTCTCCTCCTCCTCCTCCTCCTCCTCCTCCTCCTCCTCCTCCTCCTCCAAAAGTATCACCTGAGACCTCTTCCAGAACCTTCAACACTCTTTCTTGTTCTATTTCGTAACGATCCATAGCTGTTTTAACTGCACAGAGCAACAAAGTACAAGCAGCTGCTATGGAACACAACTGTGCACTTTCTCACAGCACTGCAACATAAAGAGTCGCGCGGGGTGCCAACAACACCCCAAGGCACATTGTTGCATGTTTTCTTGTAACTTGTGCTTCCGTTGTAGATTCTATTGTTACTCAAAGCTTTCATTATGTCGTAGAAAGGTACCAAAGAACATGACGTTATACTCCTATCCATTATGTAATAATCCATCAATAAGGATAATTGTGGTGTTCTGAACACCCCGCGCGACCGCTTAAGGGTTAAACACATATATATATATATACAAGATGATCATGGATGAACACTACATATTATTTGTACAGCACATTATTGTCAATAAAGACTTTTTTCTTTAAAGATGAGCTTCCACAGAGCATTATTCCATGTGACATTGAATGAAAATATTCAGAATATGTCAGTTGTCTGATTTGTCTCTCTCCAGGGTTGCAATGTTCCTAATTGCAAAAGTGACTGAACTAACTCGTTTTAGGTGTACCAAAATGTGCTTTGCAATTTAAATTCTCATCAGTATGCACACCTATGAATTTTGAGGTTTCCACCCTTTTTATTAATTCACCACTGTGTTTTACACTTAACATTGGTGTAGTACCCACGGAGATGCAGAACGAATATGTTGTGTCATTTTAAAATTGATGGTGAGACCATTCACAGGAAATACCAGTCAATGGTGCTTTTAAGAAAATGTTTACCATTTCTTCTGTTTCTGTATGGAAGCTTGGACTGATTACAGTATAAGTGTCATTTACAAGTAGAACTAATTCTGCTTGTTGTTATTAAATAGATGATTGTTTCCATATATGAAGAACAATAGTGGATCTAAGACTGAGCAAGGTGGCGCAGTGGTTAGCACATTGGACTCGTATTCGGCAGGATGACGGTTCAAACCCGTCTCCGGCTGTCTTGATTTAGGATTTCTATGATTTCCCTAAATCATTTCAGGCAAATGGCAGGTTGGTTCCTTTGAATGGGCATGACCGGTTTCCTTCCCCATCCTTCCCTAATCCGAGCTTGTGCTCCGTCTTTAATGGCCTCGTTGTCGACGGGACTGTAAACACTAATCTCCTCCTCCTCCACCTAAGATTGAGCCTTAGAGAACACGTATGTAATTGTGATTCCCTCCCCTCCCCTCCCCACCACCACCACCACCACCACCACCACCACCACCACCACAAAAAAAATCAGCATAATGTCTCCACACAACAGTGGTTGAAATACTGAGTACAACTTTCTGCAGTCTTGTGTTAGGTGTAACATTATATGTTGGTTGGCTATACCATCAATTCTATAAAACTTCAATTTATCTAGGAGAGTACTGTGATTCTTAGATAGTTCACAGAAAATATCAAGCGCCACCATTTTATTATTTAATAATTGGAAAAGTTTGGCAAGTGAACATGTAAATGGCATTGTTGGTCGAACATCTCTTCTGAAATCCAAATTGTGATTTGGTGAGGATATTATTGTTGCTCAGATGAGATAGTATTCTGGAACACATCATCATCTCAGATATTTTGGAAAATGTCAGTAATGAAACAGCTCGGTAATTTTTGTTTTGGCTTTCGGGACATACCCATACAGGTGTCTCAATAGTGGAATGTCAATTGTGATAATATGAATCTAAGAATAACGCAATACCGGTCCCTGAGCAGAGAAAATCTCTGAGCCAACCATGAATCGAACTTGGGGCCCCTTAGGTTAGCAGTCCACTGCACTGACCACACAGGTACCGAGACAGACAGCTCAGTAGTTATGGACTTATTCTATTATCTTTCTTAACAGTGGTTTGACAATGGTCTGTTTCACTATCTCTGGAAAAATGCCTTGAGTTAGTGATGTTACATATTTCAGAAAGACAGGGCTTTTTATATGGGTTCAGATCTTTAGTATTCTATTGGTAACACCATCAAAAACCAGATGAGCTTTTATTATTGAGAAAATACATATAATATTCTTAATTTCAGAAGGAGATGTTGGTGATACATTCTTATGACTGAATTTTATGAGATTTTTCAATATACTGCTATGATTTTTCTCTTGAACTGTTTGCCCCTATACTTTCTACTATAAAAATGATTATTAAATATCAGCTGCAATTTGCATGAAAGTGCTGAGAGATGATGCAGTCATTTGGATGCACTTTTAATAATTTTTGTTATGTCTTGATCACATTTTTATTTTTCCAACAACCGTACGTGTTTCTGCTGTGTTGTTTTCAAAGGCAGTGTTATGTCAGTCATGTAATATTGTTCATTAGATACATTGTATCATGTCAACATTCTCGATCATGAGACAAGTTGAAACCTACCTATATCTTATCCATCGTTTGTGTGTCCTTACATAACCCTGTGGTTATGTGGTGCTCAGATATGCACAGAATGTCTATCTTTTCAGAGGTCTCTAAATTTTCAAAATAGACAAGAAGCTCTTCTATCCTATTACTTGGTCCTCTAATATTCGGATGAAATAAGGTAACCTTACTTTTTCTGTGCATTCTTAAGCATTTTGAGGGACTCTTCTGTTATTTTGACTTCTTTCAAAACAGCTTGCGTGAATCCTCCTTGCAGCCCCCAACCCCCACCCCATAAATTTTCTGCAAGAATGTCAGCCAGCCTATGTTGCCCTCTTCTATTCAGTTGCAATCTGTACCTAGTATATCCTCATCTCCTAACGTTAGCAACAGGCACTGCATTCATGTGAGATTCCATTTGAATCAGCAGCAGCCTGCTCAACTCAGTGTTCAGGTGGCTCACGGAACTGTTAACCAGGGGTGGTCATGGTATTGTAAGACTCCCATTTCATGTAGGTCACTCCTAATGCTGTAATTCCTTTCCTTAGCCAGGTTGTTCCCCATTCCACCTTCTACAATAACCTGATCCTCTCTGCCAAAATCTTTGCACAAATTTGCTGTATCCTCTGTCACCTGGCTAAGGCTAGCACTTCGCTTCGCAATACTTGTGACCTGGTACCCTGTTCCTGATTTGTCTCGTAACTTTTGGCCTACACCCTTCCCATGGCGTCTACCTAGCAGCCAAACTCTCTTCTTCCTACTGTCTTCTGCAAATGATGTACACTGAATTTCTTTGCTAGCAGGGTCCTGCACTCTGTTTTGACAAATGTTAATGTCAGTTGTCAGTTAATGCATGGATATGATGAATGCAGGTAACAGCAATGTATTGGCTATTAAATATATCATACTGTGTGTTAATGGTTATTCACTGTGCAATGATGTCAGCTGTCTTATGTATCTTCAATATGTTATTGTATTGTCTAATACGATAACAAATCTGTTAGACCAGAAATTTGTTTCTTCAACAATGACATGTCATGTAGACAGGTCGAATATATTGTAACATGTGGGTAATGTTTCCAAATATATAATGACTTCTTTGTACTATGATATGCACCATATGAAATGTACACTGTATTAATTTTCAGTTCAGTATGGACTTAAGAATGGTTATAAAGCTGAAATCATGAATATGTGAAATAAATTAACAGTAAGCTGTAGTCAGGTGGTAGAAATTTATTTCAAAAACCTCTTTAAAGTGCCTGTAGGGCAACATTTAAAGTTCAGTAATGCCAACTTATGAATAGTATCTCAAAAGTGAGTTAAGTCGGTGTTCTGTTGTGTATACAAATAACATTCCAATCAATTGTAAGTGATAGTTGCCTTCCTTCATTTTTAATGATTTATTGTAGCACTGAATTTATTCATGGATTTAACCAGTACATCTGTATTGATTTTTTGCTCTTTACTACCACCTGTTAAGTGTCACTTACTATGTCACAAATAATTAGTTGAGTTTACAACAGTATTTCTGTAGTTCCATGTTTGGAATATTTAATCTCCACAGGCTATTTTTAATATGTTTTGTAAGTACATACCTGATTATTGTAATTTGTGTAGGAGATTTTATCATTAATATCTAAATTATCAGATGGTTCCATTAAAATAACCTTTTCATACCGCACTACACACAACACTGATACCTCCAGAACTCTACCACTCAATGCTGTTCCTGCTGCACATTATCTGTTCTTGCAGTTCTCACTGATAAAAGCAGTTTCCTGTTCTTGGCTGTCCTCTCCCCAAACACTTACCTTCACCCTTTTCTCTCTTTCTCCACCCAACTTTTTCAATGTTTCAGGTTACACATGTGATCCTAAATATTATGACTGCCTTAATAGCAACAAGGTTCGCCTTTGGAAAACAATACAAAGTCCTTGACAGGTTAATGGAGGTATGTGACACCAGATGTGTACCCTGGAAATGTAATTCCCTTAAATCATATGTAGGTGTGTTGTGGGCGTGTGTTTGGCACCTGATAGAATCACAGATGTATTCAGGTCACCAAATTTAGTAGTCAAGACATTGTGAGTTCACTATTATGCTCCTCTAACCACAGTAGCAAGATTCCAGCATGTGACAAGGAAGTTATCCTGCTGGAAGATGCCATCACCATCTGGGAAGACATCAAGCGCAAAGGGATGCATGTGGTCTACAGTAATGGTCACATAGTTCCCAGCTGTCATGGTGCTTTTGATTACTATGACATGTCACATGGAAGCTCAGGTGAATATTCGCCATAACATAATACTGCCCCTACCAGCCTCTGTCCTTGATGTGGTGCACATTCCATGCTGGAGGACAGTGTATCCAGGCGTGACCCTATACAATAAAGAGTTTATGCTTCATATTGAAAAATTAAATTTCTCATTCCAGTGATACGTGTATAACGACTTTTCTAGTTTATAACTAAGTCACAACGTGACAAAGCTGTGTTTAAAAAAACCGTGATGCTAGATATGAATTCAGTGCCCAACACACCATGAGATTAAGTCATTACCTAACAGAAGATAATCAATGCTTTTTGTCATTGCCTTTATTGTTTTTGTTGTGTCTAGACCATACAGCCTAGACACAATGCTGTAGCCGATAGGGCACGCAAGGCTAACGCAGACGGGCGTGAAGTCTGGAACATGAGAACTTATAAATGAATAAGAAGAAAAGTACGTAGATGCTTGTTACTTAACTTTTAATTAGTCCTTGGAATACATCTCTCTTGAATATTAGTAAGCTATAGGCACTGATACAAATGGCGCCTTGCTAGGTGGTCGCCATTTAACTTAGCAGAGGGCTATTCTACTGTCTATCTCTCGGCAATTTAGAGCAAGGCTTAGCACGTCCAATCGCTAGCTATGTTGTCCGTACAACTGGGGACGAGGTCTCCTCAGTCTCTCGAGACCTGCCTTGTGGTGGCGCTATGTTTGCGATCCCACAGTGGCGACACGCGGGTCCGACATGTACTACAGGACCGCGGCCGATTTAAGTTACCACCTAGCAAGTGTGGTGTCTAGCGGTGACACCACATTCCTCCCCCGCAAATCGGCGAATGGTCGTGAGATAAGGCTTCCGCCCGCCATGGGGAGGACCGCATGTGGACGTATGCGATGAGGTGGGGAGCCTAACAACAGGCGAGGCTGTGCCACCCGCACCCGGCCATTCGGTCCAAGGGGAGCTAGGAAACGCCTGAAAACCTAGTCCAGGGTGCACGTCAACATGCGGTGTATGCGCACGTAATGAGACAGGAGGGGCCGAAGGGTCGACCTCCATTGCGTCGGGGAATCCGACGCGCGATGACGACATCTGGTCCGGAGCAGGCAAGAGGTCCATGGCGGAGGACGGCTGGTCACGGGAAGCGAGCGGCGGCGCGTGACCCTGGGAGGCGCCGGGCGGTTGCAGCGAAGCGTCCACTGCGGGCGGCGGCGGCGGCGGCTGCGGCGGCGGCGCGACGCCATGAGGCAAAAGGGAAGGCAGCGTCGGTAACACCTGGGGATGAGACGAGCCAGTAGACGGGTCCCCAAGGCGCTGACCGGACGGCTCCGTCGCTGAAAGCAGACGGGGAGCGGCAGAACCCAGGTGACGACAGAGGCGCAGCTGATTGAGATGCCGACGCACCTCACCAGAGGCCCCCAAAACCAAATACATCGCGCGGCCGAGGCAGCGAAGAATGCGCCCTGCGAGCCAACGCCGTGAACCGCGATAGGTGCGATAATAGACAACATCGCCAGGAGCAAAAGCAGGAGTCTGCCGCTGCACAGGAACCCGATGTGGCGGATGCAGCAAAGACATCAAGGTGCGATGAGAACGGCCATGGAGCAATTCAGCCGGCGAGCGACCATCGCGGGGCTGAGAGCGATACGAAGACAAAAAGAGCAACAAAGCGTCCTCCCGAGAATGCGACTCTTTCAATTTCAACATCTGTGACTTGAAAGTCCGGACCAATCGTTCAGCGGCACCGTTTGACTGAGGCGAAAACGGTGCGGATGTCAGATGTTGAATACCATTGGCCTCGCAGAAGGACTGAAAGTCTGCGGACATGAATTGTGGGCCATTGTCGGAAACAATAGTCTGCGGAAGACCTTCAATGCAAAAGATAGCAGACAAGGCTTGGATTGTGGCAGAAGACGTCGTGGAAGACATCCGGACAACAAAAGGAAAATTACTGAAAGCATCGACCACAACCAACCATCGAGCATTCCAGAATGGACCAGCAAAATCGATGTGCAAACGTTGCCAAGGGGAAGTGGCTTTCGGCCATGCAAAGAATTTCCGCGGTGGTGCGGATTGTTGTTCGGCACACGCCACGCAAGAGGAGCACATATTCGTAATCGCAGTATCGATTCCGAACCAAGTACAGTGCTGACGAGCAAGTTGTTTTGTACGCACTATACCCCAATGTCCTTGGTGGAGAAGCTTTAAGACAGAGGACTGTAACGAACGTGGGACCACGACTCTGGACTGATCATTATCAGAACGCAACAACAAAACACCACGTCGTACAAAAAGTCTCTCCTTGTGGGCAAAAAAACGGCGAACCAAAGGATCCTCGATCCGTGACGTTGACAAGGGCCATTGCGTAGCAACAAAACGCAAAACAGTAGCAAGGACAGGGTCAGCAGCTGTGGCTGTAGCTACACGACGAAAATCAATCGGAAACGATTCGACCACGTCATCGGTTTCCGAATCAATGAACATGCAAGCAAGTTCGGAAGAATCGAATGCTTTATCCTCAGCAACAGGCAAACGGGACAACGCATCAGCGTTTCCGTGCTTAGCAGTGGACCGATACAAGATATCGTAGCGGTACTGCGAGAGAAAAAGTGACCAGCGAATGAATTTCTGCGCTGTACGTGGAGGTACAGGCTTGGTCGGATGAAAAAGCGATGTCAACGGTTTGTGGTCCGTGATGATTGTAAAGTGACGACCATACAAGAAATCGTGAAACTTTGTAACACCAAACACGAGAGCTAAAGCTTCTTTCTCTATCTGTGAATAATTTCTTTGCGCAGAGGAGAGCAATTTGGACGCAAAGGCAATAGGGCGATCATGCGAGCCATCTTTGTGCGCAAGCACAGCACCGATCCCGAAATCCGATGCATCTACCATCAACAAAAGGGGTTTGCGGGGATCGAATGGCGTAAGGCAAGTATTTGAAAGTAACGCCGATTTCAACTGGCGAAAGGCGCGTTCGCATTCCGTCGTCCAGACGAACGGAACACCTTTACGGCGTAAGCGATGAAGCGGAGCTGAAATGGAAGAAGCATTGCGCACAAACTTTGCATAATAATTAATTTTACCCAGCACACTCTGTAGTTGTTTAACATCCCGTGGCGAAGGCAACTCCTGTATGGCACGGAGGTGCTCTGGACTCGGATGTATACCTTGGGCATTTATGACATGCCCCAGGTAGGGTAAGTCCCGAGCAAAAAGCACACATTTGTCCTTCCTCAAGCGAAGACCATTCTGACGCAAGACCTGAAATAATGTTCGGAGATTTTGCAAATGTTCGGCTTCTGTCTTTCCTGAGATCACAATATCGTCCAGATAGTTCGCAGCAGTAGAGACCGACGCACAAACAGTTTGTAAATATTTCTGAAACAAAGCAGGGGCAGATGCACACCCGAACGCTAGTCTTTTGAAGCGATACAAGCCAAGATGCGTGTGAACCACTAAGACACGCTGGGATTCTTCGTCCACAGGTATTTGCAAGTACGCATCTGCTAGGTCCAATTTGGAAAAATATTTTCCCGGGCACAGTTTGTCAAAAAGATCTTCCGGGCGGGGCAAAGGAAAAGTGGCAGTCACAAGTTGTGGATTCACTGTTGCCTTGAAGTCCACACAAAGTCTCAGTTTACCGGAAGGTTTTGGCAAAATTACTAAGGGTGAGGCCCAGAGAGAAGCCTGCACACGTTCAATTACACCTTGAGATTCTAAATCGGCTAATGTTCTGGCGACCTCATCACGCAATGCGTGGGGAACATTGCGCGCTCTGAAAAATTTCGGTTGCGCGTTTTCTTGCAGTTCCAAATGCGCTTCATAGTTCTTAGCGCAACCAAGGCCCGGTGCAAAAATGTCTGCAAATTCTTCACAAAGACTAGAAACACTGGCGGAAGGCACAGTCTGATTCACTAATAGGACCTGATTTACTATAGACATATTAAACAATTGAAATAAATCTAAACCAAACAAGTTCACTGCAGAAGTAGAACGAAGAACGTAAAATGATACAAGTTTTGTCTGTCCCATGTATGTGGCAAGAAGGCTGCACTGTCCTAACACAGGTATATGCTGTCCAGAGTAACTATGTAACTTAACATTTGCGGCACGCAATGGCGGTTTGCCCAGTTGTTTGTACGTGTCGTGATTGAGCAATGAAACTGCAGCTCCGGTATCGAGCTGGAATGGTATCACTGTGCCGTCAAAGTCTAAGTCCACAAAAAGTTTATTGTCCTGCTGACGACAAGAGCGACTGTCACGTGCAATTTGAACTGATACAGGTACAGAAGCACTGGCGACTGTACGGGATTTCCGGCGACGTCGACGCACACTTTTGGTGGGACGAACATAGTCACTGTTAGCTAAAGTGTCACTGGACGGGTTGGAATGAACTACATGAATGTCCATGGGCGAAGGTCCACGAGCCTGATTGTCCTGGGTTCGATTCCGGCGCGAAGCAAAGGGCCTAGAATTATTGTGATTGTCTGATCTAAGCCTTTTCTGGCAAACACTTTGAACATGTCCTTTCTTTTGACAGTAAAAGCAAATAGCTTGGCGTGACGGGCAATTTTCACGCGAATGTCTAGTGGCACACCGCGGGCATGATTTCACTGCAGTTGCTTGCTTACGCGGCGCACGTGTTTGCAAGGTAGGCTGCCGCTGCGGTAACGGGCGCGAGGGCTGCTTAGCGTCCCGTGCAGCGGGCCCGGCGGGCCGGTTAATGTGACACACTGCTGGCGAAGTTTCAAATGAGTCCTGAGCAAAGTCAAGTGTGTCTTGCCTATCCAATATGTCTATCACTTGTTGAAGGGAGGGATTAACGAGTTTCAAAATCTGTTCCCTTATGCGAACATCAGAAACGTTCTGTGCTATTGCATCACGCACCATTGTATCTGAATAAGGAAGTCCACAGTCACATTCAAATGCACACTCCCTAGTAAGTCCTTGCAAAGTTGCAACCCACTCCCTATTAGTGTGACCGGCCGTACGTTTTGTACGAAAGAACGTATACCGTTTTGCAACGACATTCACTGTTTCTTTGAAATAGGCATCTAAAGCAGACAAAATTTCTTCGTAGGCCAGAGTTGCTACGTCGCGTCGGGGAAACAATTTCACTATCACACGGTAGGTAGACACACCGACACAAGAAAGCAAAAACGGCTGCCGCTCGTTACCTTGAATTCTGTAGGCTGTTAGATGAAACTGGAACTGGCGGGACCATTCTTGCCATGTTTCATCGGCTGCCACGAATGGTCTAAATTGCGGTGCAACAGCGTTTTGTGGCAGCGGTAGCGATGAAGCGGCGGCTGCCGCATCGTGTTGCAGCACACGTTGACCCTGGACGAGCTGTCCCAGGGCATCCAATAACGCCTGCGACTGCTGATTCTGCAAGCGAAAAAATTCGGACAGTACATCCGGAGATTGTGGCGAAGCCATGACACAAACGAATTAATACAAACTCTTTTTCTTGTCGCCAATAATGTTGTGTCTAGACCATACAGCCTAGACACAATGCTGTAGCCGATAGGGCACGCAAGGCTAACGCAGACGGGCGTGAAGTCTGGAACATGAGAACTTATAAATGAATAAGAAGAAAAGTACGTAGATGCTTGTTACTTAACTTTTAATTAGTCCTTTTGAATACATCTCTCTTGAATATTAGTAAGCTATAGGCACTGATACAAATGGCGCCTTGCTAGGTGGTCGCCATTTAACTTAGCAGAGGGCTATTCTACTGTCTATCTCTCGGCAATTTAGAGCAAGGCTTAGCACGTCCAATCGCTAGCTATGTTGTCCGTACAACTGGGGACGAGGTCTCCTCAGTCTCTCGAGACCTGCCTTGTGGTGGCGCTATGTTTGCGATCCCACAGTGGCGACACGCGGGTCCGACATGTACTACAGGACCGCGGCCGATTTAAGTTACCACCTAGCAAGTGTGGTGTCT
This sequence comes from Schistocerca nitens, assembly GCF_023898315.1. Classification (NCBI taxonomy): domain Eukaryota; kingdom Metazoa; phylum Arthropoda; class Insecta; order Orthoptera; family Acrididae; genus Schistocerca; species Schistocerca nitens. Next base: position 683,266,256 of record NC_064617.1, on the reverse strand, counting down.
AGCAGTGACACCACAGTTTTAATGATTCCTAGTTATAGTACATGGCCATATAGTTTATCTTCTGTTCAGGGTCTATTTTTGGGATGCTCTGGAGCTTTATCAGTTTCTAACTGTTGTCAGAATAATGAAAATTCTAATTTGATATCCAATTTTTATGTCTATTTGACCACCTTCTTCTGTGTGGATGCACAAACAGTGCATCAACTCTTATGGGAATTGCTGGTAAAGCCATGAGTAATGAGTATGATGGGCAGGGGCACTATGAATATAGTGCGGGACAGTAAGTTGCAAATGTGGGTCTCACGGGAGGCATGCCAGAGATAAGTCCCTGCAGTCACACTATCCTCTGTGTCCTCGGTGGCTCAGATGGATAAAGCGTCTGCCATGTAAGCAGGAGATCCCGTTTGAGTCCCGGTCAGGGCACACATTTTCAACTGTCTCCATTGACTTATATTAACGCCTGTATGCAGCTAAGGGTATTCATTTCATTGTAAATTCAGCTTTTTTATATATGAAGGTAGTATCTGTTCCCGAAAAAACAGCTACAATTGATGACCGTGCAGTTTCTCTAGAATTAGATGATAATGAAATCGACATCCTAGCTGCAAACAGGCATTGATATACATCATTGGGGACATGTTGAAACTGTTTGCCCTGACCGGGACCCAAACCCGGGATCTCCTGCTTACATGGCAGATGCTCTATCCATCTGAGCCACTGAGGGCACAGAGGATAATGCGCCTGCAGGGACTTTCTCTACCAGAAAACTGGTAGAAGCCGACCTCAGGGAAGATCAGTTTGGATTCTGTAGAAATGTTGGAACATGTGACGCAATACTGACTTACCTTAGAAGATAGATTAAGGAAAGGCAAACCAACGTTTCTAGCATTTGTAAACTTAGAGAAAGCTTTTGACAATGTCGAATGGAATACTCTCTTTCAAATTCTGAAGGTGGCAGGGGTAAAATATAGGGAGTGAAAGGCTATTTACAATTTGTACGGAAACCAGATAAGAGTCAAGGGGTATGAAAGGGAAGCAGTGGTTGGGAAGGGAGTGAGACAGGGTTGTAGCCTATCCCCGATGTTATTCAATCTGTATATTGAGCAAGCAGTAAAGGAAACAAAAGAAAAATTTGGAGTAGGAACTAAAATCCATGAAGAAGATATAAAAACTTTTAGGCTGATGACATTGTAATTTTGTCAGAGACAGCAAAGGACCTGGAAGAACAGTTGAACGGAATGAACAATGTCTTGACAGGAGGATATAAGATGAACATCAACAAAAGCAAAACAAGGATAATGGAATGTAGTCGACTTAAATCAGGTGATGCTGAGGGAATTTGATTAGGAAATGAGACACTTAAAGTAATAAATGAGTTTTGCTATTTGGGGAGCAAAATAACTGCTGATGGTCGAAGTAGAGAAGATATAAAATGGAGGCTGGCAATGGCAAGGAAAGCGTTTCTGAAGAACAGAAATTTGTTAACATCGAGTATAGATTTATGTGTCAGGAAGTCTGTGAAAGTTTTGTATGGATTGTAGTCATGTATGGAGGTGAAACATGGACGATAAATAGTTTAGACAAGAAGATAATAGAAGCTTTCGAAATGTGGTGCTACAGAAGAATGCTGAAGATTAGATGGGTAGATCACATGACTAATGAGGAAGTACTGAATAGGATTGGGGAGAAGAGGAGCTTGTGGCACAACTTGACTAGAAGAAGGGATCGGTTGGTAGGACATGTGTTGAGGCATCAAGGGATCACCAATTTAGTATTGGAGGGCAGCGTGGAGGGTAAAAATCGTAGAGGGAGACCAAGAGATGAATACACTAAGCAGATTCAGAAGGATGTAGGTTGCAGTAGGTACTGGGAGATGAAGCGTGCACAGGATAGAGTGGCATGGAGAGCCGCACCAAACCAGTCTCTGGACTGAAGAGCACAACAACAACCACCTTTGGATTTATGAAGGGAGGAGGAGAGCAGAATGAGAAGACTAGAACATTTGTAATTGATTGCAGCTTGACTGCACACTGTCCACAGTAAGATATTGCAAGACGAGAAACAACTTATTTCTGATGTGGGGGTGCATTTAAAAATGAAATCGTATTGTAGAAGGGACAAATTCTTATAAAAATCACCATCTGTTTTCCTAAGCTCAATGGCATTAAAGAAAATCCGAGGTCTGAAAAATTCATTTTGGCCTTGAAAAAATTACAAGGATAGTTTTGTAAACCTTTGAGGACACTGCCAGTCTTACATCTGTTTTTGAGACCATTTGCATTTCAGTTGAAAGCACAGCAGTACATGTGCAAGTGTAAAGCACACCTGTCATGTGCGGCTGTAGCTGATTGATCTGCAGTGTAATTCCTTTTTGAAAGATAAATTCTTTGATGTTAAAACTGTCCAGGATGTCTATGTTGATTTGTAAGAAAGAGTTTCCACGTCTCCATAATTAGGTTGGAAATGTAATAAAATATTTCGATCAACATATTATATCTTCATTGCACCAAAAATAAATAAATAATATTGAAAATCTGTTTTGTTTGTGATCTATGTTGAGAAATATAAAATATGAAACAGTCTTATGCAGCCTGATTGCACTGCAATTTAAATGTGACACTTTCCAGTTTCCCTCTCTTCCACTTCCTGAATCTCAGACAGCGTGGCAGAGCAGTGAGGGAAGTGTGCAATCAGGCGAGAGAGTTACGGCACAGGAACCCTACTTGTGTGCTGAATTCTTGGTTGTTCCAGCTCTATCAGTGATGCATTTGTCCAGGGATCATTTTACAATGATACAGAATCTCTCAGGTTAACCCTTAGTTTCCCAGGTCAGTTTTTTGTTGCCCTTTGTCCCATGTGTGGTCTGACAGACTGCTATATTTAAATAGCCATAAAAATTGCATTCAGCAATTTCAGCGAAACAGTTCAGTTTTTTATGTGAAAGGTTACATTAATACCACACAAAAATGTATCCAAATAAGTTTTAAAGTTTATTTTTACAAAAAAATGCATTTAAACAAGAAACTGCACAAAATGGACTTAATGTTACACGATAATTTTAATAGTGTGGAAACTCAAATACCTTGCACTCCAAATTTTACTTTTTGTTTTATTTTTATTGTTTATTATACGTGTAACAATAAAATCATAAAAATTTCCATAAAACATTCAAAAAATGAAAATTATGCTAGTACTTTTCAGGTTTTCAGTTTTCTTCTCAGAGGTTTTCTTTGCACTCGCTGGACATTTTTGTAGAGGAATAAATTTAGATTGTCTCCTGCAACAATGACAAATATAAGTCACTTCTCTCTCCCACCCGCACACATTAGCGACAGAGTAACAATAAATGCACTCTGTGAAACTGCATCTGGGATGTTAAGAGTTAATGCAAGAAAAACATGATTCGTCTATACAGACATATGAACATACTGCATTTGCCTGACGTGATTTAGGAAGAGCACGGAAAACATAAATTAGGATGGCTGGACAGAGCTTGAACCTTCGTCCTCTCGAATCTGAGGTATTGCATAAGGATAAATCAGGAAATTTTGTTGGTTGGATGAGCAAGAGATTACCACTTTGAGAGATGTGGGAAGAATTGTGGAAAGCATGTTCCCAATTGCCAGGCACAGTGATAGGTAGTCAACACCCAGGCAAATGATGTGTTTAAGTTGTTCCAGTTTGGGGGGATGTTAGATAATGAGATAATTAACTCATTTGCATCTGTTGCATGGGGATGTTTAGAGATCATTAGGTGCACAAGTGGTGCAAAGAAAAATGAACATCGTTACCTCATTAAAAACATCTGGCTGAGAAAGGGGTGGATTATGTCATTACCACAATCTTTGATCACCTGATGATGCAAGACAAATAGCAAAGCTGAAAATGTATGTCCAGGCATTTGGAAGAATTACATTCAGTCCCTTGCAGCTTATACTGTGCAAATGGATTCCAAGCCAGTTTTGTTATTAAACTAAATATCGTAATGAATTGTTGATTGTGTACAGCATCCAGCTGCAAATTGGTTTCAGGCTACTTTACTCAAAAAGTACTGTCACCGTTTTGGAAATTTTTACAATTCATCATCAGACTCTTTTCATATATTCATCAATACATATTACACATTGGTTTCCTGTTAGTTACTGTAGGATAAACAATAATTTACAGATTACTAATGTGTAACCAAAATGGTTGTGCTACATATTTGTGTTGAAATGCAGCTTACGGGAAATGTTCATCTGGTGCATTTGTATTAGCAGATGCGCCAGATGGGCATTTCAAGTAAATTGCATTACAACAAAAATGTGTTGCAACCATTTTGATTACACATTTATAATTTGTAAATTATTGTTTATCGTAGGGCAGCTAACAGGAAACCAATGTGTAAGATGTATTGATGAAGGCATGAAAAACTGTCTGATGATGAAATTTAAAAAGAAATTCAAAACTGATAATGGTACTTTTTGAGTAAAGTAACCTGAAACCAGTTTGTGGATGGTTGCTGTACATCATCAACAATTTATTTATATAACAGCCACAGTCTCCAACCATATCTACATATGACAAAATTGCATAATTTAAATATTTGTTACATAACTCATTCCACATCATTAAAATATACAAATGACCTAAATGTGTCTAACTAAACAAAATGAAAATTGTAGAAGGACATGCAATCCGTGTCAGTGCTGCATCCTTTATTGTTTGATTAGAGCTATCTTCAACAAACATTTAGAGCTTTTTGTTTGCTTGAGCTGTTAATACATGTCACACTGTTTGCTTCCAGCAGCTGAATTAGGATATTATAATCATATCTGAATCGTTTGCTCATTTAATGTGCCATTCCCATATGTTCTGTAATGTATGCTGCCTCTAGTGCAATGTGGTGACTAGCAACTTACTTTCTTTTTTTTTCTAATATGCGCATTCTTATACAGGGTTTCCCACATAAAACTAATATGCCTTCTGCCCAAGATTGAAGTAACAGTGAGCTAACTAAAAAATAGTAGATAATAGTAAAAGTGAAAAAACATTTAGTTACCTGATTGTAAGAGATGCTGGAAGTGGTGACTGTGGGCTTCCAGACATTGTTGACTTTGTGTGATGACGTTACCAGCAACACGCTGTAATTCTGCGGGCTGGTGTTGTTAATTTCTCTTGTAATGTTTTGTTTAAGATCATCTACTGTACAAGGACTGTCAGCATACACTTTAATTTTTAGTGCCCCCCAGAAATATAAATCACACAATGTTATGTCTGGGGGATCTTGGGGGCCAGAGTCTGTCTTGGATGTTTGAGCACTTGAGTCTGTCTTGGATGTTTGAGCACTTGCTCCATCTTGTTGGAAAACTGCATAAAGCTTCTCTACATCTGTTAATCGTGAATAGAAAGAGTTAAAGATCTCTAGTTATCTAGTGCTGTGTAAGGTGTAATTGAAAAATGTGGGGCCAGTAATGTGCACACTGGGAAATGCACACCAAACACCTATTTTCTCTAGGTGGAAATGTTCTTTATGTAGCATATGAGCATTGTCCTTTAATCAGTATGTGCAGTTTTGGGAGTTTGCATAACCTGACAAGAACATAAAGTAAAACAATGGACCCAGGTAACAGTTAGCAATCAATGTTAACAGCCAGTTACAATAATGAACTCCTTTTTTTTTCCTGATCCTCAAATTTCAACTCACACTCACATGATAGGCTTTTAATTTGATATTTTTTAGTACATGATGACACAATGTAAACCAACCTGTACAACAACCTCCTTACCGACTTGCGGGAACTTCTTGTAATGTCCGTGTGAATTCTGTTTATAGTTTCAGGGATCCTGACAGTCGGTTGAATATTCCTTTGCACATTGTAAACAGACCCTACAGCCCTCCATTTCTTGTACAGATCTTGAATAGTGCTGGTCATGGGGTGTTCCCTGCCAGGATACTTTACTTGAAACATTTCTGGATGGAACCTGCCTTTATGTAACACTCCACAATATCAATTTGCTGTTCTAATTTAAACTGTCCCATTTCTGTAACAAATCAACAATACAAGCTTCTCACAACAGCTGACACACGAACACACAGCTGCACTCAACTTTCTGATAAAATGCAGTATAACCAACTGTCGAGACAGTGTGCCACTTCACAAGCGATTTGATTAGGAATGATTAACCAGTACATGAGGCATACCCATTGTATGAGCAGATAACAGACAAGTAACTGCAGAAAAGAATCTGACAATTTTTTGTTACAGAGGAGATATGCTGGAAAGGCATCCAAGAAATGATTATAACCAGGGAATGGTACAAGAAGAGGATGAAAGACTGAAAAACATTGACCCGAAAATGATTGAGTTAATACGAAATGAAATTATGGACTGTGGAGCCCCTATCACATGGGATGACATAGCTGGACTTGAATTTGCAAAGTCTACAATCCAGGTAGAATTTCACTTACCTATAGAACACTGAGGGGACTTCAGAAAATAAGTTACAGATTATTGCGTGAGGTCAGATAACTTTTATTGAATGCTGCAAAACACTTCAGAAGTGACGCAGTTGAATGACACTAGTTTTCAACATAGCCACCAAGTCCCTAAACAGCAGTTGAAAAGTTCTACAAATCATTCATTTCTTTGGCAATAGAAATCTGCTACTTGGTCACGGAAAATGTTTCCTCTCAGATGTTCACCCCTCGATCCCTGGACATTGTCCTCTGTGGTCGACGTTGATGGCCTTCCATCCTGATCACCACCACCTCCCACGTTTATGTGGCAGTGGTCAAATTGCTGACATCATTTCACTACAACTGAATGAGATGATGCATTTGGTTCATATAATGCCAGAATTTCATGGTGAATGTGTATGCAATTTAGACATTTTGCCCACAAGAATCATACTGTTAAGTGTTCTTTAACTTTGGAGTACATTTTCTGTTGTTGCACCATTTCACTCCCAAGCTGTGATGCATCTGCCATCTGCACCACAACAGAAATGTCTCTGCAGGAAATGTTGACATATACAAACATCTGACAATGAGCCACTCATATTGCACAGTGATTTTAGCATGAGACAACATATGTAACTTATTTTCAAAGTTCCCAGTGTATATTTAATAGTGCTAAGATTAATACATTTTGTCTAAATATTATATCTGAATAATGTGTTATCATATGCTTTCTCATCTGGCTCTGATATTGACAGGAAATTGTTGTCTGGCCTATGCTCAGACCTGATATCTTCACTGGTCTGCGTAGGCCACCAAAAGGGATTCTTCTGTTTGGACCACCTGGTACAGGCAAAACACTTATTGGTAAATGTATTGCTTCACAATCACGTTCAACATTCTTCAGTATAAGTGCATCTTCCCTGACATCAAAGTGGATTGGTGAAGGAGAAAAAATGGTTAGAGCTTTGTTTGCTGTGGCGAGGTATGTTTATTGTTCACACGAGCTCTATGAATGTCTTGATTTACTATTAAACAAGGAATTTTGTAAATTATTATGTGTAATATTCCTAGGTGTCATCAACCATCTGTTGTCTTCATAGATGAAATTGACTCTCTGTTAAGTCAAAGAAGTGAGACTGAACATGAAAGCTCTCGGCGCATAAAAACTGAATTCCTTGTTCAGCTGGTAAGAATACTCCACTTATATTTTTTGAGTTAAAAAATACTGTACTCTTATGTTATCTGAATAATTATGGTTATACACCCATTTGCAAGTGTTCCACAGTTATTTCGGTTTCATCCGTGCTTAAAAACTCAAATTTGTGTCTGCCTATACTGTCTTCCCATACTACTACTCCTTGAGTATCGAATTAAATACTGCATGGATGCTTCGTACCTTCTTATGGTAAGAATTTACAGTAGATTTCTGTCTTTGCTTGTTCTTCCTAGCATTGTAGAGACAAATATCATAATAGTAGTCATTTTGGCAACATTGGGGAAAATATAGTGTAGAATTCCTTCTCAGAGAACTTAATTTTGACTTGGTATGGTAGCATTAAAATACATCTTTAGAAGAATCACTCTGAAAGAGGGAGACGAAAACAGGTTGTGACTGGTAGAAGGTTGTAGGCAAGTTTACAACAAGTGAAACTCGTGGTACACCTGTTCTAGAACCTTTACAAGCTAAGAGTATTTGTAACAAAAGATGTATGTATGCGTAACATGAATGATACACACCACATTTAAAATTTTGATGGAAATTGTAGTTTCTGTCTTTTTAAATTTCTTACGAGAATAATGATATAAAGAAGAGATAAAACTGACAGATGCTTATCCAAACCTGTATCTGGAAAGAGAGAAGCTGCAGGAGACAGTTTGTTAATAGCAGTCAACTAATAATGAAGATTCAAATTTCAGGTTACTATTATTAACTGCTAGTTATCAGTAGATCAAAGACGGGAGCTGAGCTCGGTGACTACCATTTTGGACCAATATCTACTCTTGGCAGCTGTTCTACATTCATGAGTACTGTGAAATAAGATTGGTGGGAATAGCATTCCAAAATTTTTCCCCTATGCTGAGAATAATGCACCAAACTTCAATCATTCTTAGTAATGAACCTATACATTCCTAATCACATCTTTTTATTAAGTGCCTCTTGCTCACATGAATGATCATTTTGGTAAGAGCTGTTCTACACAGCCCATAGATATCACATACTCTGGTCACACTACTTGCATAATTTACTTAATCGAGATTATGCTGATATAAGAGCACTAACAAGTTATCTGTCAGAATGAATGAGCACAGACAAACTGCCTGCATAATAAATATTGAATATTCTGTTGTTGAGCATGCTGTGACACCTTGCAGCGGGATCACTGTGGCCGTTCTATTCTCCCTCTTATTACCAATCCTTTTTTATTCCCTTATACACCCTTGTCCTTTCATATTGTATATATTTCTTCTGTTGGAGGTTAACTTTTATGAAACAGTTCCTACTTGTGCAGTGTGCGTATACGATTGATATAGCAGACCGAACCTGATAAAATGTAGATACAAACAAAGATCAGCAATAGCACAGCACAACAGTGTGCAAAATAGTTCTAAATTGGGTATAAAAATGGTAAAAATAGCATTGTTAGTAAAAGACAATTTGGATACATAGTGAAGCCTGATTGGCTAATACACTGCTGGCCATTATAATTGGAACAATCAATGAATTGGCACGAAGTATACTACATGATTGGATATGCAGATAATGAGCATTTCAGCACATTTACACAAAGCAAGCAGGAGTAACGCCATCTACAATCTATATACAAGATTACACAGCAGGTTTCTCATTCAGAAATTGCATTTGAATGTTAATTGTTGCAAGAATATACTGTTATGCTTTATTTGAGAAAGAGAACTGTCTACCAGCCTGTGTTGGTATTTGGGAGCAGCAGAATTGTGTTCTATCAGAACTACACTTTATACTCTTTGTTAATCAGAATTCCACAACTGTCATGCGAAAATGAAATCAACAGGTTCATGAGGGCCACACAGAACACCATACAGTATCTCAATGGTGCCATGTGACTATCACCTCAGAGGATTGTTGATTCAGTCAGCAGGGTCATACAGGTACCTCACACAGGTTGAGTCAGGGCTTGTTTACAGCAAGACAGGTAACGACACAGACAGTGCAATGTCTCGCAAGCCACACACTGTCGGCATGTCTACAATTGTTACGGCTTCCCTTGACATGGCAGCAGAGAGGGGCAGGTACTCAGACAGTGGTACACCCAATGACACCACTTGAGACAGGAGTGACACCATCTCGTCTTTTAAGACAAGTTACGGTTCTGTGTACTGCATCATGATGGACATATATGTATATGTGGAGGCTTTGAGGGGAAAGAATGTTGTCAGATTGCACTAGTGCCGGCCGCGGTGGTCTCGCGGTTCTAGGCGCTCAGTCCGGAACCGCGGGACTGCTACGGTCGCAGGTTCGAATCCTGCCTCAGGCATGGATGTGTGCGATGTCCTTAGGTTAGTTAGGTTTAAGTAGTTCTAAGTTCTAGGGGACTGATGACCTCAGATGTTAAGTCCCATAGTGCTCAGAGCCATTTGAAGATTGCACTAGTAGTTGTCATATGGGGCCAGGAGCTATCACTACCATATGGAATGTCGTTGGCTAAAAACATGATCATCTCTGGTTCACATAGCTGATAATTTGGACAGTGGGCCACTCTATTTTTGAGATGTTCAAGCTTGTGGCTTTGTCTTATCTTCAAGATCTTTGTGACACTAGCTTTCACACATGTTGCTTATGCTGTCTTGATCTACCTCAATATGAAGTGTGTTTGACTGTTGTTCTGGTCAGCATGTTCCCCTGATCTCTCACCTATTGAAAACGTCTGGTGATGTGGCCAAAAGACTTGCATGCCACCACTCGCCAGCCTCTACAACTGATGGACTCTGGCATAGAGGAAATAACATGGACTGATGTAACCATATCTATCACTCAAGCTCAGTTTGGCTCAATATACTGCCAGGTTGTTGCTGCCAGAGGTAGTGATTCTGTGTTCTAAATTTTGTGCCCTATATACTCTTAAATCACCTACTAATCTGATCACGTATTCTTTCTATTATACTGTGTATGCAAAATAAGTAAAATTAGTTTATTTGCGGTCCTTCGTGGTGTTACAATTTTAATGGCCTGCAATGTAGAACAAATGAGGCACTAAGTGTCCCTTTAGGGAGGCACCTGTTGAGATAACATTTTCAAAGTAATTTGTGTATTAGAATTGTTGAGTATAGTCTGATTAAAATTAGTTGATGGTCGACACTTCATGTGTTGGAGCTGGTTTTCTCTAATCAGAGCACTCAACATCGTGACTGAGCCCTTCACCGTTGTCTGACTGCCACAATAGGTCAGTTCATTTCCAATTTCTTCTCCAGCATTCATTCTTGATGCGTTTGGATCCTGAATCATGGGTCTGGCACTTTTATTTCATATTCGTTACACATGATAACCACACCAAAAACAACACACACAATGATGCTAATGAAATACACAAGTTCCGTACAAAGCACTAACCAAACACTATTGGGTACTTCTGCACAAGATGCGATTCAGCACCACATATACAGTTATCATAATCACAGATATCAGTTTACATTAGATAAACTTCATGCGAAATTGCATGAAGCCGAATTTTTGAATGTTGCAATTCGTCATTGTTACTGGCTCATGATAGTCATAAATATAACTACTGAATTCTGTGTTGTAGTGTAGCGCAATGGATAGCGTAGAAACCTCCCATCTATAAAGTCATAGGTTCGAATCTCGTCAGATCTAACAATTTTTTTTTAATTTCTGAATCTAACCAAAAGAGTTTGATTATTATTTTACTATTATTTTTATCCAATTAATTGGATTAAATGCAATTTTTTATTTCTAATTCCTTGACACATATTTTTGATTGTCATATTTACTCTTTTTCTTGCTCTTATGTTTCTTCCTATCTTTCTTTCTTTCTTCTTTTTTTTCCTGCAATCTGCCTGTGTCCCCTACAATCTGCAGCCAATTATCAACAAGGACTGCTGATTGGTTGGTAAGGTAGCTGCTTGTGCAGCCTGTGTGAAGACAGTTTCAGGTAACCAATGACAGCGAGGAATTACAGTATGCTATTGGTGCCTAAACTGATTTTTTTTCTGTCTTGAGTTTGCTCCTAGAGATTAGCTTTAATCAATATGAACAAAGCAATAATGATTTTAGTTCTGCTGCAAATTGTTGACCGCCATTTTCTCGGGTACAGTGCACATCCTGAGGTTGTGGTTGGATTAGGACAGGAGTTTAAATTCAGGACAACAAAACGCATCATCTGTCACAGCTCAGTCATCTGTCACTTAAAATCATCTGTTGACAGAGCTTCTCACATTCCCGATACACCTCACAGTGGGTACTTTCAACATTTGTTCGCGTTACACATTAACAGCATTTGTGAAGTGACCTTCTATGTTTGTGTGTCACCTATAGCCAAGCAGCAGCTTATGTGGTAACACTGCAATGGCAAGTGACAGGTGTCAAACATCAAGAAACTTTAATTGGATTGCAGTGTGTTTTAAATACTGTTGTAAAATTACAGGTATGCTCACTGTGCCATAACACAGAAGCTTATAGTAGTACTGGTGTGTTTATTGCCAATATGTCTGGTTATTTCATCAAATGTGAGTAGCAAATAAACAACTCTATTTTAGAGAAGCAACATGCAATGCCTAGGGAGGGTGTTTTTTTGTTTTTTCAATCGAAGGACAGTGTGGCTGTTATGTAATTATATGAATTCCTTCTGCTACTTCACACCAAGCATTTACATAACTGTACTGACTTCAAAGAAGATTAATGTTCACTGGAAATTACCTACCTGAGTCCAGTTATTCTGATAAATTATAAGAGAAGTGGCTGATAAGGTATTATTTAGGCTTAAAGAAGGGGGGGGGGGGGGGGGATTCAAATTTGATGCCTGATGTCTACTGACAACCTGTTAGACTTCGGTAACATTGGTAACAGATTATAAAACTTCATTCTGAACACCAGATGTCCATTTGAAGCAACAGCATGAGGCACTTACGACAAATGACAGATTTCAGAGGCAACAAATGAGAGGCTTTTGATACAAAGACTATGTTGTTGTTCACATTTCATGTCGTCATTGTAAAATTTTGAGCAGGTATCTCCTTGCATAGATACATCTCTTTCCATAATTGTTTATTTGTTTGATCCCTCCTAAGTTTCATGTATCTTTAATCTAATGTCGTAACCTACAACTATATGTGATTTGTTGACTGAATCCATGCAAGGTGTAACTTATCACTCCTGAAGAAGAAAAAAAAAAAAAAAGAAAGAAAGACACCAATGCCAAAAATTAATTTTAACAGGATGGTGCTGCAACTGGAGAAGAAGATCGTATATTAGTTATAGGGGCAACAAATAGGCCTCAGGAACTGGATGAGGCAGCGCGCCGCAGACTTGTGAAACGTCTGTACATTCCACTGCCCGAGTTTCAGGTAACCTCGATAGGTAACATTTGCTAAACTTACAGTATATTGAACTTCATTATGTGTTTCTATGTGCATGACTTACATTAGGTAATTTTTCACAAATGATTCAAGGTATTGCTTCCAGTTTCACAACAAATTTTAGTACCCAAGAGGACCAGTACTTAGCTCTTCAGTTAATATTCGTCACTTACTGAGTAGGGATATTGCAGCAAAAGTTATTTCTTATTTGCTGGAATTACCTCATTTACTATATTTAATGGTGTTCAAGAGCTTATCAAGAGCAATGCTCATTGATATATCACATTATTGTAATGACACTGTGAATTTCTGAAAAAAGAAAGAAATGTATCAAACTTGATTGTATATTGGTGATGCAGTGTAGCTTTGCATAAAGTAAAGTTGACTTTATCTCTTCTATGTCAGTGGGTGAGGAGTGCTAAGGCCTGCCAACAAAATGTGCAAGTGCCAGAATAACTGTTTATTATCAATATAAGAAACAGAACTCAAACACAGTGACCATGGATGAATGTCCACACTTCTAAATTACAAATAGAAATGTCACTCCTGGACATTGCCTGAGATGTGAGACATGCCTACACATTGAATCCATGTGTCGTAGTAAGCAGCAGAGCAGAAGGAGCTGAGGATGATGGATGGTAGACTACAACCTGCTACTTGGAGTGTGCCCTCAAGGACGATGGGCTTTTGGGGCATTGGGTGTCGAAAGACATCGGAGACGATAGCGTGACGACAACGCTAACCAGGGGCAATGTGCAGCGACGTGTGGCACCTGGTAGTGGCGGACTACAGTCCAGCATAGCATTGGTGGAAAGTGCTCATGGCATGAGTGATAATTTTGATTGGTCAGCTGTTGGTGTGACCAGCATGAAGCCTAGAGTGGTACCGGCTGAAGCACAGTTTGGCAGCAGCCTAAATACTCTGCAATGGAGGGACACCAGCGTGGTGCTGAATGAGCACCTGATGAAACATAAGAATGTGTGTGTGTGTGGGGGGGGGGGGGGGGGAAGAGGTCAAGAGTATTTGCTTCGGACTTCTTGCATGCCATTCATGAGGTTCATGTCTCCTCAGCTGATGTCCTGGGAATTTATCATCTGACAAGTTCTACACGACATTTGCAAATTGAGACCGTGTGCCATCTTGCATGAAGATAATGTCATCAGTATTTTCCCATCCAGATAGCATGGGCCAAACATAATCCTGAAGATTTTGAAGGTAGCAATCCATTGTCGTTGTCATGCATGAGATATGGGCTGATGAAATTTTCAGTGTTATTCCACACCACTTGGTCAATTTTGGACAAGAATGCATCTTCTCCACAGTAACTCCAGGATCCTGGCAATTGTGCTGATTGGCAAAACTTCCTACATGGAATACGGCCTTATCACTTCAGAGGATTTTGTGAAACAGTTGAGGCCAATCTTCCATACTCCATTCTGCAATCACTGTTTTATGGTGTCAGCTCTGCATATAACAGGGTGTCCTTGATTGAAAGTTTAATTCTATATGAACACCTGATGCATAGTGTGCCTTGTGAGTCCTCTCTCATGAACTACCTGGATGTTGATTTCCCTAGGCTACGACTGAACATGTTTTGCACAATTGCCACATTCTCAGGACACCGAGACGTGGATGGATGACCTGTTTTTGCTGCATCCTTTACCAAACCTGTGGTCATCAGCTTCATGTGACCATTCTTTATTGTCTCTGGGTGAATTGTGACATTCCTTCCCTTTACTGTATACCACCATGTTTGCATAAGAGCGATCGAATTCCACACATTGTAGCGTGAAGCAATCTGTGCTCATTCTCTGAGTGTACTGCCTGTCATGGCCATCGTTGGTACTAACTGGCATGAAAAATCACTATCCTGTTTACTTTTCTGTATGTTTGTGCTATTTCCAGAATTATTCCATCAATATTAAGAAAGTAACAGCCATTTAATGATACCTAGTTACTTTCTGCCCACTCTTCTGCAGTCTGCTTTCATACCGTTTTGTAGTCAATCCTTGTTTCTTGAAACTGTGAAGTGCCACAAGTGCTAGAAGGAACGAGTGACGAGTGACTTTCAGTTAATGAAGAAAGCTTGTTACTGATGGTGTGGAGAGTGTAATTTCGAAAAAGATGTTACAAAACAGATCGATATTTCACCATCTACATTCCACACAGATGAAAATTAACCCTCTTCTTCGGAAGGATAGGGAAAGACGAAAGGATGTGGGTTTTAAGGGAGAGGGTAAGGAGTCATTCTAATCCCGGGAGCGGAAAGACTTACCTTAGGGGGAAAAAAGGACAGGTATACACTCTCGATCGCGCGCGCACACACATCCATCCGCACATATACAGACACAGGCAGACATATGCAAATAGGTTGGGCAGAGATGTCAGTCGAGGCGGAAGTACTGAGGCAAAGATGTTGTTGAATGACAGGTGAGGTACGAGCGGCGGAAACTTGAAATTAACGGAGGTTGAGGCCTGGTGGGTAACGGGAAAAGAGAATATATTGAAGGGCAACACCAACCTATCAGAATTCCGGAGATTTAGACACACACAGGGTGGAGAAAAAATGTGTCATGGAATTTTAGCCCTGGACAGCTGGTACCAGTGGGAAACAAAGTTACTAATATCGTGTAGGTTGACAATGCACAATTTTTAAACTACGGGAACTTGATGCCATGCACTCTGATTGGTCGTGGGATTGCCCTGTTGCCGGATGCTCTGGACAACTCATGACTGCAAATGCTTTGCCTGCTGGAGATCACGATGTATCCATGCTCAGTGGCAGCACACCAGCCTTCCACTATGGGGACCAATCCGCTGGGGTCCTGACACATCCATAGTAGTTTCATAATGAGACATACTGGGGACAAACTCATCAACAGCTGTTAATTTGTGTACAGAAAGTCTTTTACAAATTGTGTCGGCCCTGAAAAGGGCCGTTTCTGTAGCTAGGACATTGTTTAGTTAAAGCAGGTGCTCGAACTGGTGACCCTCTGATACAACACAAGCTTGGTAACATCGAACGGTATCTTGCCGAACTCTTTCAAAGATTCCTGTCATTGCCCAGATGTGATTGGCGGCATGTTGAATGCGATCCATTAATTCCTCTTCGTTTCTAGGTGTTTTGCATCCGGATGGGTGAACTAGAACCTTGAAGAATCCCCACAGGAAAAAGTTCGGTGTGTAAGCAGGGTGCCTACGACCTGGGACAACTGGGAGATCTGGGAAAAACCCGGGAATTATTTCATCCTAGAGAAAACCAGGGAAAACCCGGGATTTTTTTTTTTTTAATTCCGGGAATTTTTCATTGTTTTTGTTCTCAGTTAAATTTTTGTAATTTTGACTGTTAAGAACCAATACTCTAACAAAGGATGTTACTGTATCCTGCTACTGCAGAATAATCCTGCAGCAATAAAACATGAATGAGAGAGAAAACAAAAATAAAACTTAAATTGCAAAGGAAATGTGTCATATACAACAACAAAACACAGTGATCATACAAGCGCCTGCCAACAGCAAAGTGTGTCAAAGGCCTTAGGAAGACAATGTGATGCTTTGTAACAACAAATTGCCTCTGATGAGCATGTCACAACTGTTAACATTAGATTTGTTTTAGCAGTTATGAGTGGGATCATGCACATGCGTGGTTGAGTAGTATCTTCTTCCGCTTCTAGCTACAGAAACGTGGCTGTTGGCTGTGTAAGCAAGCTGGCAGATTCATGCATGCACAGCAGCCCTGGATCTAGGAGGGGGGGGGGGGGGGGAACTCATATTCTTGAGGGAAAAACCTTGTTTCACAAAGCACGTAGCATCCAATGCAAGTTGGTCTAGCGATTATTCGTATGACTTTGAAACGTGTCCCTGTCATCTTTTGAACATTGTTGAACATAATCTAAGTTGATTTCTGGATGAATCATAAGTTGATTTGTGAATGTGTGCATAGTGTTCGTGACGTCTCTGTCAGTGGAATCCTTGTCACATCTAGAAATAAACTTTCCTGCAGACCAAAGGGGTTATACGTGCTGAGCAGAGCATAGTCAAACGAAAGAAAGCCAACCACTGTCTGATTATGTGGTTGATTGGGTCTGTGAATGATGAGCGTTGATTACCAGCGAAATCCATAGATTCAGACTGCCAGAGTGTGAATAAACAACTAACTGGAATACCAGGTAAGAATTATTATGTAGTATCTTCTCGGTGTATCCAAGAAAATGAAATTTTGACAGAAAATTTTTGGCCAGATCGCTACACTAGTAAGGGCCAATCGTACAGTCTCCGGCTAGCAGCCGCCTTAAGGTCTATTCTGGAAGTAGCGTGGAAAAAATGTTGCACGAACATGCAACAGTGGCTAACCAGAGAATAATTGTGGGATAACTTAACTGATGATTCTGGCAGAGGTAGTGAAGTTAACCAGTTGATGAGTTTTGACATTGGCAGGAATAGATACAGAATTAGTGATGAGAAGACTGTTTGTTAGAATGAGGAAGGAGAAGAAACGGGGACATCACTTAAATTATGGAAAAATATGATGATTCCAAATTTATATAAAAATTTCGCACTTCTACTTTTCAATCACGTGCTTGAGAAACTGGAGCTATTTTCTAACTTAAAGCTTTCTGCTTGTAGTAGGCCTAATAGGCATTTGATATTGGTACTTTGTTAATTATATTCTGCCGTGTTATAAAAATGACCATTTGTGCCAAAACAGTCACATATATTTGGAGTGTGTTACAATTGCTGCAGTATTGGAAAGGCCTGTTTTGTTTTATCTTGCAGACAGAGACAAAATATAGGTAATCAGGTTGAGAAACGACACCAGTCTGGGATCCTATTTGTATTTGTAGTGTCACCGCCAGACACCACACTTGCTAGGTGGTAGCTTAAATCGGCCACGGTCCATTAGTACATGTCGGACCCGCGTGTCGCCACTGTCAGGATCGCAGATCGAGCGCCACCACACGGCAGGTCTCGAGAGACGTACTGGCACTCGCCCCAGTTGTACGACGACTTTGCTAGCGACTACACTGACGAAGCCTTTCTCTCATTTGCCGAGAGACAGTTAGAATAGCCTTCAGCCAAGTCCATGTCTACGACCTAGCAAGGCGCCATTAGCCTTAGATAGCTTGTATCTAAAGAGTCTCACTTGTATCGCCACAATCTCCAGATGTCTCATCAAGAACGATGTATACAAGGATGGATTAAAAGTTACGTAGTCCAGAAGCTACGTACTTTTCTTTATAGCATTCATTAAGTCTCCTGTTTCAGACCTCACTCCATCCTTCGTGGGTTAGCGCGTGCATCTTGGCCGCCTCTTTCAATTAGTGTGCATAGTGTTGGCAAGTCTGCCGACACTACAATTTTAACAGCTTTTTCAGTATTAGACAACACATTTCGATTTTTCATGTAGCAAAACGTTTGACGAAGTTTGATGACGTAACAGATTCTTTCGCAGAAAGGAAAGCACGCCATGTAAAGCTATAGCAAGATTAGAGAGAAAAAAATTCTAGGAGCTAAGGATTGAAGAAATGTGTACTGTCTTGCTTGTCTCTTATCTTTACTGGTTTTATGTATCCTGTACTTAATTTTATGTCACACAAAGCAGCAAGTTGTTAGCTAATTGGGAATAAAGAGTGCAAATTTTCTGAGGAGGGTGCTTTTTTAAAAAAAAAAAAAAAATAAAAAATAAAAAAGAAAAGAAAAGAAAGAGGGGCAGGATGTCAAACTGGCCGACTGGAAGCAGGAGAGGCACTATAGGGCATTTTAATTTCCATTGTCCTGAATATAGTTTGATGGCATCCATTACAAAATATACACATTTCAATTCCACAGGCCGAAATACGGTGAGTGCGATAGAAGAATGTTGTGTGAAGAGGTGTGGCACTGCACTTTGGCTCACTTAAGATCAAATAACATGTCTTACAATTCCTCGGACTCATATGTTTTATGTATCAGACTCTTCAGAAAGATGTGCACTACCAAATGAACATATTTTTGAAAGTTCGATTTTTTAAATTTTTGACGTCCTATCTCAAATGCGTGAGGGATGCCACTATCTACTATTGCCCCGGTTCAGAAATATTGTAGATACAGGCTGATGTGCAGAGCAGTCTGAGTTATAATAGGGAAGCGAGTAGTCTCCATGTGACCCGTATTTACATTTAGTGATTTTGCTGTTTCCTCTTTGTCTACTGCACTCGCATCAGATGAAAACAAAATTGATTTCTGTGACCGGGAGCTATCGTGTGAATTAAAATACATTCATGTAATTATGGAAGACTAAAATACGTTATTAGTTTCAGATTTGATTTTATTTCCATCTTTCTGACAGTCAAGCATTAATTGCCATGCAGAACAATGAAGTTATTTTTATTGGTTTGCTGAAGATATTTTCTTTTATTAATCTTTTCCACTGAGGCAGTCAGTATATTTGAAACAAAGTGTTCAATTCCACACTATTGGCTAGTTTCAACTGTTCGGTGCATTTCAAGTGTACGTTTTCATCTTCTAGCACGTATGGCATTATGCCATAACAAAGAACCAAACATGAGATAACAAAGTACAGGTACTCAAGGAAATTTACATCCTGGAAACCACATTGAAGAGCTTAATATCAGCTCGAAGCCTACTTCACTGGGAATCTGCGACTCATTTAAAAATCAGCTCTTTGATGATGAGCCATTTAGAAGAATTTAGAGCCCAGATGATCACACATTTATGTCGTTATTAAAAAATTTACTGGCACATTTGTGCGATATATCTTAAAATGTAATACGCGCATAAAAGACCAACATTATATGTGAAAGCTTAGCTTCTCTTGCAGCGTATTGGCCTTGGAGATGAATATTATATGTGAAAACTTTGCCTTTCTTCTAGCAACATTATATATATTAATTTAAACCATTAACTTTTCCGGTTTGTGTGTTCATGCTACTTAACAGTGATGTTGCTATTGGCTGACTACACCATGTGTCCGAAGCTCTGAATATCCGCTGTCATCGGCTGCAAAGATCATGTGACACGAGCTATGACTGGCTTACAAATACGCATCGCAATCTCGATTTCAATGCTTTGGAAAGTAACATGCGGTGTTTGGTGGAATTTGAATTTATACTTTCGTAATAAGAAA
Source organism: Schistocerca nitens (assembly GCF_023898315.1). NCBI lineage: Eukaryota > Metazoa > Arthropoda > Insecta > Orthoptera > Acrididae > Schistocerca > Schistocerca nitens. The sequence continues at coordinate 683,246,118 of NC_064617.1, read as the reverse complement.
ATATGCAGTGTACATGTTGCTGCACATCAAACATCTTTCCAAAAGTGCTTCCCCCCCCCCTCCCCCCCCCCCCCCCTCCCCCGAGTTTCGTTTTCTAAAGCGTCAGGAAATTCTACGCCCGTGTATAGAACCATAACCATTCAAAGCATTGATAAATTATACAATTCCAAGAGAAAAAATATACTGTCAGTTAACGGGGAAAAACTATTTTTCCACCAAGGAGAAAGCATATTTTTAACCGGAAAATCCGGGAATTTTTTTTTCCTTGTCCATGTATACACCCTGGTAAGATCTGGTGATTGCGAGGGCCATGTCCTAAGAGCACCTCTGCCAATTACCTGGACATCAAAGACTTCATTTAAATATCCGTGCAAAGCACGATTGTTATATGTGGGCACCCCATCATGCTGCAACCACATGTGTAGCCGTATGTCCAGGGGCACATCTTCCAGCAGGCCGGGTAAAGTTTCTTGCTAAAAGTGAAGGTAATTTGCCCTGGTAAGTTGAGGAGGTAGACGGACCAGCGCAATCAGATGGTCATCCACAATGCCTGCCCATATGTTGAGCAAAAATCATTCGTGGTGTCTGTGAAAGTGAGGATTTCCCTTGCCCAGTGATGAACATTTCCAGTGTTGTAAAGGCCACTCCAATGGAAGGTGCACTCATCGGTAAACAAAACAATGGTGGGGAAGTCGGGATCTTGTGCAACACATCACAGAAGCCACTGGCAAAACCCTAGCATGTGTGCATAGTCTGCCACAGGATTTAGGTCTTGGACAGGGTGGAAACTAAATGGATGGTGACAGTCATCCCTCTAAACCTCACAGGCTAACTGATTGTAGTGCTTCAAGACTTTCTATGTAAGTTCTAGAACCACTTAGACTTCCTCCATCTCAAACACATGATATTTTAAATAGAAGTGTGAGAGAGACGAATCCGACTTACTGCGCATTGCGTGTTTGTGTGTGTAGGTCTAAAAACAGTCGCAAGCAAATTGTGGATGCGGCGGCCGAACGGCGGCTGACAAGTACCTGCTGCACGATCCATAGAATGTCAGTGTATGTGTAGAGAAGAACAGGGAGTATTTATTTATTATTGTGTGCTTGTAGTGACTGTGATGATTGTTAAGGACAAATGAAGAAATGAGATTAGACTTCCAAGTAATTCATGTGGTGGACTTGGTTCTTTGCTAGAAGCAAGACATGTTCATAAATTATGTGATTGTTAAGCCAACACTATTGTAAATGTATTTAATCAAGTCTAATGCGAGACAAATCGGTTGACTTGCAAACTTTCGAATATTTATGTGGGAAATGGTGAATTTGTTCTTTGTGGAAGTTGAAATATATCAAGACTAAACTAAAAGTATTCTGCGAGTATCCACTTATTTCCTGAGTAGAGAGAGAGAGAGAGAGAGAGAGAGAGAGAGAGAGAGAGAGAGAGAGAGAGTTTGGTAAATTCCCTTAACCAGCTTTATTGTTCAGAGTAGTAGTTTTTGGAGATTGACATGGATGACAAACCAGAGAGGAAGATCGGCTATGCATACCAAGTAAGTCAACTGATGTGAGAGCGGTGTGAAGTTGACAAATCAGGTCCACATTGATTCCTGTCGTCTAAAGCATTAGTGTGTGGCGACCAGTGAAAAAGACTCGAAAAAAACAGGAATTTTGAGAAGAGATTGAAGAAGAAGAAGAAGAAGAAGATTGATGTGTTGCCATAGCAATCAGATATAACAGAACAAGAGAACTGTTTCGTGTAATTGGATTAAATCCAAAAATCAAATGGAAAATTTTTTTGGATGCAACAAAAGGGAATACATAAGGAAGTAATAACATTAAAAGAACAGAAAGAAGACCTCGACGTATTAGACTAAGAAGAGATAAGACGAGAATAATTCAACTTAGAAGATCCAGTGGGGGGAATATACAGCTCTCACACACATCACGGCGATGCCAAAGCGGAAACAACATCCAACGCAACTAGCACCAGTTGCGGTTCACTGGTGCTGACCTGCTTCCACAGCTGCCTGCCGACGTCGACACCAACGTCTGACGCCGCCGGCTTGCTGTTCACCAGTACTGACTTGCCGTTACATCCGCTTGCCTATGTTGCGAGAATTCTGCACCGGATGAGCGCAAAATAGAACATAAGTACCTTAGCAAGAAGTGATAGAAACAGTAGAGTGACTTTTATTGGTGTAGTTATTATACATAGAATTAATTCGTTAAATGATTACTAGATCTAAAATTAATAGGAATATGGATAATACACAGAGAACTGGGGAAACTTCAGAACCAGCCATGGCTATGAAAGTGAGTAAGGAAGTGCCAGATTGGTCTGATTTAGTAAATTTAATCAAAGCCCAAAGTGCAGATTCAGCAGCTTTAAGAAAGGAACTAAGTGTGACTTTAAATGCCAAGCTAGAAGCCCAACGTATACAGTTAAATGAAACTTTAAAAGCTCAAAATGCTAAATTAAATGCCCAGAGTGCACCTTCAACTGCTCAAAATGCTACTTTAAGTAAAGAACTAGGCTCAGTAAATTCTCAATTAAATTTGTTAAATGCCAAAGTAGAATTGCAAAGCAAAGAATTTGGTAGTCCATGCGAAAGCAAGGGGCGTTGAAGACTGAATTTGACGATCTAAATAATAAAGTAGAGGATCTGAAATTAGAATTAAAGAATGAAGTAAGTAACTCTTTAAACCTCCATGTAAATCAACTTCACTGACTTCAGTCAGAAACAGAATGATCAAATCCAGGATATGATAAAAAAAGTTAGATTTTGATGTTGAAGATAAATGTAATAATGTGGAATCTGAACTTAGTGGAAGGTTAGGATCATTTGAAAATGTGTGTAATGTTAAGTTTGATGCTGTAAAACAGAGACTGCATACTTTAAAAGGGAGCGTTGATAAGAATAGTGAATTAATACCAATAATCCAATCGCAAATTACAGGTGTTAATACACCAGTAGAAAATGTAAAAAGAAGTTTCCAAGAGAGAATAGCTAACTCTGATATAGTAAGTATAAGTAGTCTGGAGGAACAATTTGGAGGAATTATAGATCGAAAAGTCACAGAGAGAATAACATCCAGAAACGTGTCGCATATTGTCTCTTCTGTACTTGCTGATACCCGAAAGGTTATAGATGACTTGTGGAAAGAATTTAAACTTATCCAGGATAAAGTAGACAAGAGGGTGGTTTCTCCTAACCTGGTATTGACTAGTAAAGTGATGACTGATCTACAGTGGGGGTCCAATTCAGGATTATACAGGCAATTCCTCAAGTTTAAGCCGGACAGGGATGTACACCCGACACATTTTTTGAAAAGATTCAACCAGGCCTTGCCAAAGCACTGGAAAGATTCTAAGAAATCTGAATTTGCTGTGGGATACCTTTTAGGGGAAGCCTCAGAGTGGGGTACTGTAAATATCGAGAACTTTTCTTCTTTGGGAGACTTCCAGAAGAAATGTAAGGAAAAATACTGGTCCGCTAGTGTGCAGGAAAAACTGATTTTAGATTTGTGGAACCCGAACTATTACAATAATTCGTGGGGAACAATGAGAAAATATTTTGACTGGAATTTAAAATGAGCAAAGTACATAGATAAGACAATGGAAGAAGACGGGATAGTGAGAGTATTAATTAGATGATTACCCATTTATGTGAGGAAAGATATATTATGTAGTGGGTGGAAAACAGTAGAAGAATTGTTGTCCTTTGTGGGTGCACTTGATGCCTTAAATCAAGACCGCAATGAGAGTGCACACCAAAGTGAAAATCAGAATTACAAAAGGAATAATAATGCCAAAAGACATGAGGCCAACTTAGCTTGAGTACACCACTGCAACAGAAATAATGGTAACAGTAATTATCATAAGAAGCATCCACCTTCAAATTTAGATCCAGCAACTTCACAGGAATTTGTGCCAAGTAATACTAGAACACAAAGTGGTAACATAGTAGCCCGATTTGGTAATCAACCAGTGATGACTAATAATGAGGAAAACTTAGTGTGATCTGGATCCAGAGCTGGGGCCCAGGTTGTAGAGATACCCTTGGAGGCCTGGTTCATAATAAGTATGTTAATTTCATGTACAAAATACCTAAAAAAGAATTATTGTTACTGGAGGAACCAAGCTTGACTACCAATAATCCACAACCAATAGTAGCAGGAACCGTGGAGACTTCTGAAGTTCACATATTTATAAACTCAGGGAGTGAGGTGTCACTCATTTCCAATGTGTTCTTTAACACATTACAGACGAAACATTACTTACCACTGTTACCAGTAACTGGAATATACATGCTCGGTATAACTGGGATGAAAAGTAAGATTGTGAAACACGAAACCCAAGTGAACTGCCACATTGTAAATATTCCATTTCGTCAAACACTGTTAATAGTATAAAATATCAATAGGAATGTGTTATTTGGCTTAGATTGGTTATTAGAATTTAACGTCATATTGAATTTTGAGGAAAAATTCTTTGTTTTGGTAAAGATGACACTAGATGTTGGATACCATTTGTGACCGATAATTACATTGCAAAACAAACAACTGAGTGTCAATGTTTACGATTAACTGCTACAGCACGATTGTCACCAGAGATTGATAATGTAGAGCACGTATCGCATCGAGCTGACATACAAAACCAAGTAAGTCAGTCTCTAATATTAACCAGTATTAAAAAAAATAAATAAATAAAAAAAAAATTATATAAAATTCTAATGGAATATGAAGTAGTATTTTCCGATCGTCCATGTAATATCAGCGATTACATATGCAAGTTTAAAATCAAAGATGACATTCCATTTTTCTGTAAGCCATATCCGGTACCAGTAAGTTTGAAAGAAGCAGTTAAGGAGGAAATTGTCAAAATGACTGACAACAGTATAATAGAACGTAGTTCTAGTGTCATGAATAACCGTTTAGTAGTGGTAAAAAAGGTTACAGGAAGTGTGTGATTAGTGCTAGACCTGCGTACATTGAATAAGCATATAGAGACAGAATGAGACAGACCAATTAACATCGATGAATTATTATCCAAATTTGAAAAAGCAGGGATTTTTAGCATGATGGACCTGACGGAGGGATATTGGCAAATTAGGCTACATCCTGAATCGAAGAAGTATACAGCATTTCTGTTTGATGGTAAATGGTATCATTTCAATGTATTACCATTCGGACTAAAAATCTCAGTATCTGTCTTTATATGTGCTCTGGATGAGGCATTAGGAAGTGAGTTAGACCAGATCTTTAGTGCATAAAAGCTATCAAAAATGTCAACCCCTTAGAAACGTAAGACAGTTGAAGGGATTTATAGGAATGGCTGGATACTACAGGCGGTATATACAAGGTCAAGAACCGAATGACGCAAGAATTTTACGTTTATTAAGAAAGGGAATACCGTGGGTTTGGGATCAAGAGGCAAATGATGCGTTTGAAAATGTAAAAGCACTGGTAGAATCACCCATATTACATCATGCAAGTATGGGTGAGCCATTTAAAATTTCGACCGATGCATCTGATTATGGTATTGCAGCAAAACATCAAGGAGAGTGGGGTCTAGATAATGTAAATCATAAATCCATAGCTTTTGCTAGCTGTAGTCTTAATAAACATGTATTAAACTACACAGGTACTGAAAAAGAACTATTGGCAATAGTATGGAGTATCCAAAAATTCCAAACACTAGTATGGAGCTCAGAAATCCATGTCTATACAAATCATCAAGTTCTATCTTTTTTAATGAGTAGAGAGAGAGAGAGAGTCTGGTAAATTCCCTTAACCAGATTTATTCTTCATAGTAGTAGTTTTTGGAGATCAAAGTTGACAAATCAGCCCCACATCGATTCTTGTCGTCTAGAGCATTAGACGATGAGTGACCACCATGTTCTGCCCAGCTGCTTGAGTACTTGTTGTCGGTGCTTCCTCAAAGCACTCGAGGACAGTCTCTTCAAATGTAGCATCCTTTCATCTTTGAGATCTTCCAGCATCGCCATGATATACCACTAACGAGCCTGTTTTGTCAAGTCACCGGTGAATTGTGCGGCCTTTCAAAAAAAAAAAAAATTAATGGTGGCCGTCAACTATGTACACTCAGACTCGTTTGAAATATTAAAAGCTTTGGCTGGTTTCATTGTCTGGGGGCTGGGATACGTAGTTGCCACATTACAAGCCAAATACTGCTGTGTCTACAGTATACAACATGAATATAGACATGAATCAAATGGTCGGAGGTTCCTATCACTCGGCAATTGCGAATTTTGAATGTAACATAGGAATTTAAAAATGAAAGATTGCAATTAAATAAAGCTGCAGGTACTATTTTAAACGACTTTAAATGATGAGTACAATAGCAGAAGTAGCTTTAAGAATGCTGTTTATTACTGCAAAACACTTATTGGTGTTGATGGTCCAGCAATTAAATAAAATAAAAGTTGAATAACAGAGAAACTATAGATGCCTACTTCACGTAATTAGTTATGAACAACAACATAGCTTGCGAGATATTCACTTCTAAATGCATACTATGTCTTCACTGCAGACGCCACAGAAATCTCACAAGTGCACAAGTCGGCACTGTGAAATATTTCCATCTCCCGCAACCATACGCAAACTGCTCAACACTCTCCAAGTATTTCCTGTGACCATCTGTTGTGCCTTCCCGTCCAACAGTCCCCTGTGTCCTGTGCGACCCAATGCTCCTCCCCAACTTCCATACAGTCTCTCCATTGCCTTCGGTAGTTACCTACAGTAGTAATGAGCACTGTGATTGGCTAGAGCACTCCCGCCATGTCTCCATGCCAACACACACTCACAGACATATTGAAACACATATGAAATACTGGATTTACATTTAAATAACTGGAAATGAGATAAATATTCCTACGGCTGGACCATAAGTGATACAAAGTATAAACCAATACACATTCTACTTAAATCCACGAGGTCACTGACGTCCATGCACCCTTTTGCACATGTACAGTGCCACAAAACTAACAAATCACTAATGAATCCTCAGGCAAAACATATAAAATTATCCCTCCAAAATTAATACCGCTAATTAGAAATTAGAACAGCTTTTCATCTCTACCCTTTCTCTATATACAGCCTCAACTCTGTCATGTTTCTTAGACCTAAAGGTTTTCGTGAGATAGGACATTTTAAACAGTATACATTTGGGTGAGGGCACTCTGCTACAACAAATGGTCCATAGTATAACTCGAATAATTTCTTAAACTCCCCATCCACTTCACCGAAATGCTCTTTTGTGCATACAAGCACTTTGTCCCCCACTCTGTACTTCATCTGTTTGTATCGCCCATTGTGTCGTCTTTTCCTGTCAGCGGCTAACTTTTTCATGCAGGCTGTTACTGCCTCCTCTCTTTCAGCAGGCAGTTCAGCTTTTTGCGGTGGGAATTCTACCATTTCTGTGAATAGGTCATGACTTCCAAAGGTGAGTACCCAGTAGCCTTACTTTTTACACTGTTGAGTACGTCCTCAAACGCGCTCACGTACTCCACCCACTTGGAATGACGATTGCTGGCATATGCCCTACATAAACGTCCTACTTCCCGCATGTACCGTTCACACGGGTTGCTCGCTGGGTGGTAGATGGATATATGGATATGTTGCACACCCTAGTTGTTCATGAACGTGTTCCAATCGTTCAAAGTAAATTATGATCCATTGTCAGACAACAGCCTTACTGGCTTTACAATATTCTTGAAGAAATCCTTCTCCAGTTTGGCGACAGAGTTTTAGTATTCACTTTCCATATCGGATACAGTTAAATGAACTTAGAGAACACATCCACCACAACAAAGATGTACATCATGTCGCCGCGTCCTGTGGGTAGTGGGCCAAAATTGTCCACAGCCAGTAACTCTCCCACCTTAGTAGGTATAATGCTTTGAATTTCCCCCTGTTGCACGGTCGTGCAGTATTTGACCCATTGGCAATGGTTGCACACTGCCAGCTGTGTGCAGACCCGTCTGGCCAGGTTATTTATGTGGGCATGTTCCTCGATGATTTCAGTGCACTTTTCGGTAAAAGAGGAGGTATTGAATAGAATTGGGGAGAAGAGGAGTTTGTGGCACAACTTGACTAGAAGAAGGGTCCGGTTGGTAGGACATGTTCTGATGCATCAAGGGATCACAAATTTAGCATTGGAGGGCAGCGTGGAGGGTAAAAATCGTAGAGGGAGACTAAGAGATGAGATCACTAAGCAGATTCAGAAGGATGTAGGCTGCAGTAGGTACTGGGAGATTAAGAAGCTTGCACAGGATAGAGTGACATGGAGAGCTGCATCAAACCAGTCTCAGGACTGAAGACCATAACAACAACAACATTTCGGCCCCGTAATGTCCGTGACTTATATGGACATAGTCTATTAACTGTTCCACATACCTGTTGGGAAAACACAGTCTCCATTTGTCCATCTCTTCGTCTTTCCACTGGAGTAACACTCCCTTGTGTATCTTAAAATATTTGGGTACTTTCTCGTATCTCTTGCTGTTGAAATTCACCTTAATGTGTTTCAGTTCAGAATTGTCATTTTGTGCTCGCCGTGTATCATTGCACACCGCACAAATTTCTTTCTCCCCCGCTACCCCCTTCATATACAGTAGCTCCTCCCTTCCATTGTCTTCCGCCCCCACTGATAATCTGGACAGAGCATCGGCAACACAATTTTCTGTACCCTTGATGTAGCGGATTTCGTATTCGAGTTACTGCATGAACATTGCCCAATGAATTAAGCGGTCATTCAGTATCCTGCAGTCCTGCAGATGATAACTCAGCGCCTTGTGGTCTGAGAACACTGTCACTTTTCTGCCCTCTAAATACATGCGGAATTTCTTAAATCCGTGCACGATCATGAGCATCTCCTTCTCCGATATGCTGTATCTCCATTCATGCTTATTTAGCATGCAGCTGGAGAATGCCACATTACGGTGTTCAATTTTTCCATCGACTAGCTTTTCCTGCTAAACAGAAAGGGAGATTCATGTGTGGGTAGTACAGCGTCTTACTACTGCACAATTTATCCTTTATACCCTGGAATTCCATTTCACATTCCTCGGTCCACCTCCAAGCTGCATTTTTCATCAACAATTTGCCTCAATTCAGAATATTCATTCCTCCCTCCCCCAAGAATTTTCTGTAGAAACTGCACAAGCCCTAGTATGACTTCAATTGTTTCCTACTATTGGGCCTATTACATTCGGCAATGGACTTTAATTTTTCGGAACTAGGTAAAATTGCTTCCGAAGTAAGGATATGCCCCGGGAATTTCAATTTCTGCTGGAACAAATTCTCATTTTGCGAGCTTTAAAGTAATTCCACCTCATCTCAGAGCCATGAGTACCTCCTCCAAAACTTGACAATGCTCATTCCATGTTTCTGTAGTGATCAATATATTATCTATGTATTAGATGCTCCCCCAGGACATGACTCAATGCTCTTACAAAAACTGCCACAGAAATTGTAAGTCTGAATGGTACTACCCTAAACTGGTAGCTTCACCCTTCAAAAACGAAATAAGCGTACCATCTGCTTTCCTCTGCCAATGGGATCTGCCAAAATACCAAGGTCAGATCAACACTGGACATTAAATTGATATTATTAAAATTCTGCCGCAGTTCCTCCATATTGCCAGGCTGGTCTAATTCCCTTATAATTACTTCATTTATTTTTCTCACGTTTTTTTAAGAATAACAATAAGATTGCAATAATCACTCCTACATTGTTCGCCTATACCCTAATCCAACATTTGTTTTAATCAAAATCTGACTGCATCCTGATCAGCTATAGGTATTACATACAGTTTGCACTTAATTGCTTCGTGAGGTTTCACTTTTATAGAGTACTTGAAATCGGTAACTCTACCAGGTTGATCAGAGAATACGTCCTCATAGCGGTACAACAACCCACACAACTGTTTCTTTTTCCCTTCTGATATATCCTTGACTGCATCAATCACTTCCTTAATTCTGTTATGCATACCGACTTCCTCACTCCAACCCTCAGTAACTATGGCATGAGCAATCTGATTTTCACCTTTTAAGTATTTTAAATTTTACTTGCCTTTTTTCATTCTGACATTCAAATTCTTGGCATTTCCGTACACAATTACACAAAGCGTTGTATTTGCACAGGAAATCAGTTCCTAAAATTACCTCCTTTACCAGACCACTCACTACAAAACATACTATCTCGAATTTATTTTCTCCACATTTTAATTCTAAAAGTATTTGTCATCTGATTGGCTTACTCATACCACCAACTGCCATTTTAATCTGAACACAAGTGACTGGGAAGATTACTAGTTTCCTATTTTTGATCATGTTCATAAAACTTTCTGACACCATTGACACATTACTGCCTGAATCTAGAAGTGCATCTACCATTTCTTTGCCAGCTTCAATTTCAATAATTGGCTGTACATTTACCATTTCCTTTCGTTCTAAATATTTCTCCCCTAATAAATCATTTTCTATGTCTCGTCCCTTCTCTTCCATTTCTAGTGTACACACATCCTGTTCTATCCATCCTCAATCTCATGTTCATCCCAAAATAATTCATTAAATATTTCCTTTGTCCCAAATTCATTCATTCCTTCCTTTTTCTAAACCTCTAGCAATTTTAAACTTCTCTCATTTCCACACATGCGACAGTAACGGCCGTAACGTTCTACCATACCAGTGCCAGTCAGTCACAGTAAAATTACACTCCTTCATATACCAATTCGTAGGAACTTCATTACACAAACCATCCCCATCCACACTATTTACTTCAGCCCCATCTCTAAATTTTCTGTTAGTTCTTCCACACATTTTGATGATTCACTACCCACAGCATGCACAACTTTACTGTTTTTTCCCTCCAAAATATCGACACTTGCAGCTTCAACAAAGTCACACATCAATTCACTGTTAAACACTTTACATTCCTGAAATAATACATCAATGCCAAAGCCATCATCAACATAAATATTCAAATCAGCAAAAGGTTGCTGAGATGCTGATACACCATTTAGATTACTACATAAATTCACACCAGAAACCTTACTTTCCTCCATTGACAAATTAACTTTACTTGAATCGTACACAACTTTATCCTCCACCGCTACATTACACAAATTCCTGCTACCTTGTCGTACAATTTTGGGACTTCCAGACTTGCTACATTCCACTGTGATCGGACAAAAATCAGCACATACTGCCATTTCTATACATTTTTCATCCAGATTAACCCCTGATCCTAATTTACATACATTGTCACATTCACACTCTGACAAACGTTTTAGATCCACACTTTCATCAATAAGTTTCATTTTGCCTTCATTTGAGACTAGAAACGTATATTCCTTCCTCCGAATTATCAATATCAGTAGCTTTTACATCATTACATAAATTTCCATCACTCTGTTCCTTTAAATAGAAATCATCTACCTCCACCGGTTCATTTTTAACTTCAACTGCTGGCGAGACCAATGTTAAGCCTCTCTTAGTAACATTGATGCTTTCCGCCAAAACACAATCACCCTCACTTGCAGCTGGCGAGACCAAAGCTATGCCGCCTTTACTAACATCGATGCTTTCCGCCGACTCACAAATACTTGCTACTACAACACCTTCCTTACTGTAATTGCTGCTATTATTTGCTAATACCTCTTCAGAACTCTCCACACAATTAGCTTTCACAAAATTCATCTCCTCTCTAACTTCTTTTTGAACCACTGAATCATTCCATTCATCACCATTCACACACTCATTCATTACATATTCATGACTTACATCATTCCCCACAAATTTATTCCCATTACTTTTACTTAAATATTTCAGAAATCTATGCTTCCGCCGTTCGCACCTGCTTTTATGGAAAGAGCCACCTATAAAGTCTTCCTCTTCAACATACTCCATATTACATATTTATTGCCTTTCGCCAAATCTATCAACATTTCTACCATTACTATTATCTCCAGTTCTTTGCATCACCTGTTCAGATCGCCATCCCCTGACCTGAGATGTGGTGAACATCAGTTTCCCGACCAGTTGTTATAGATTGCACTTCGCGCGAATTTCCCCCCGTCACTGCGTTCTTTACTTGGGTCCTGTTCATGGAAGTTATCACTCCCGTTTGTTCTCCGACCATTTTGCTCATTCTAGCTACTATCTCCTTAGCATTCCTTTGATTTCGCTCATGATTATTATTTTGGTGATGTTTATATGGATTCCCATTTTGATAACTACCACCCGGTTTGCTCTGAGGTTTGAACTTCAAAGCCCTCTCTGATTTTTCTAAAAATTCTAGAAATTCGTCCATGGAATCACTTGGACTATGGACAAGATCCCATTGCAAATTTTTGGGTAATCGCCTTTTAAACATGGTGATTTCCGTTAAAACCCCCAACGGATGTTTCACATGCATAAGCTTGCCAAATTCGAGCTTGCAAAAATCTCTCATCATCCCATTACCGTACCTGTAACCGGCCCGTTTAAAAATTCATTTTGGATCTGCGTCTGTTCTGCCTCGCTCCAAAATTTATTCAAAAAACACTTTTTGAACTCTTCATACGATTCGCACGAACTACATTTAACATTTGCCTAAGACTGTGGGTCTCCCTCCAAATGTTGTTTAAAGTATTTTATTTTCGCTTCGTCCGACATGCTGTGAACAAAAGCTTTCCTACACAGAGCCAAGAAATTTACTCGGCGATATCTTCCGTCATCTGTGTAACATTTCACAGATCCAGTATTTGCCCAAGGGATATTTATAACTTGTGTGACCTGTTGGGAGGCTAACAAATTTAAATCACTTTTTATCTGTTGCCTTTGTTTTTTAAATTCATTTTCACGAGTGATACTGGACTCTGTTTTATCTTTAATTTTGCCCACTTGTTTCTCCCCCCTCATTTACACGATTGGTAATGTCACTAATTGCTAAACTTATACCGCTTTTATGAGCATCTTGCGCTTTTATACAGTCGCTTACCTTCCCCCAAGTTCCATCTGTATCTTATCCATTTTTTCCCCTAGATTTCTTTCCACTGATTCAATTTTAGATTTTTCTATTACAACTTCATCTGTAATTTTTCCCATATCCACTCGGACACATTTTAATTTATCATCAATTGTGTTTTCAAGGTTACCCCTAATTTTTTCAACTTCATTTTTCATAGCGGAGCCTATTTCAGTGTGTTTTCATAACGGAACCTATTCAATATGCATTGTACCCATGTCAGTCTGAATTGTATCTGTAACTGTTTGCAATGTGCCCACATCTGTTCGCAATGTACCCATATCTGTTCGAATTGTTCTGATATTATTTGCCATTATATTCATATTATTTCCCAATCCCTGCATCATTTGCATTAGCTGAGACATCATGTATCCCCCACATTCATTCCCCTTGCCTGAATTCCTACTAGTTACACTTCCGTGCTCTGATTTCGGACTAACTGGCTCACTTCCGTTCTCAGAATTACACACACTAGGTGACTGTTTTATATTCGTGAGAGCTATAAGTGGAGCTTGAACATCAGAGTTAAACACTATCTCACTACTTGTGCAGGCACTTACCTGATCTGAGATGGTTCCCTCTGCCATGATGATGCCATTGGTTGTAGTGGAAGTCAACATTGAAGGACACAAATCCCAGATGAGCCCCCAATTGCGGGATTTCAAAATAATAGTGGTGGCTCTCAACTATGTACCCTCAGACACAGGAGTTGAAATGTTAAAAGCTATGGCTGGTTTCATTGTCTAGGGGCTGGGATATGTAGTTGCCGCATTACAAGCCAAATACTGCTGTGTCTACAGTATACAACATGAATATAGACATGAATCGAATGGTCGGAGGTTCCCATCACTCGGCAATTGCGAATTTTGAATGTAACATAGAAATTTATAAATGAAAGATTGCAATTAAATAAAGCTGCAGGTACTATTTTTAACGACTTTAAATGATGAGTACAATAGCAGAAGTAGCTTTAAGAATGCTGTTTATTACTGCAAAACACTTATTGGTGTTGATGGTCCAGCAATTAAATAAAAGTTGAATTGCAGGGAAACTGTAGATGCCTACTTCACGTAATTTGTTATGAACAACAACATAGCTTGCAAGATATTCACTTCTAAATGCATACTACGTCTTCACTGCAGAAGCTAAGGAAATCTCACAAGTGCACAAGTCGGCACTATGAAATATTTCCATCTCCTGCAACCAAGCGCAAACTGCTCAACACTCTCAAAGTATTTCCTGTGACCATCTGTTGCGCCTTCCCGTCCAGTAGTCCCTTGTGTCCTGTGTGACCCAATGCTCCTCCCCAACTTCCATACAGTCTCTCCATTGACTTCGGTAGTTACCTACAGTAGTAATGAGTGCTGTGATTGGCTAGAGTGCTCCCGCCATGTCTCCAAACCAACACACACTCACAGACATATTGAAACACACATGAGATACTGGATTTTCATTTAAATAACTTGAAATGAGATACATATTCCTACGACTGGACCATAAACATGCTCTAACACACACATTAAATACATAAACAAATGAAATAAACGTATATCAAAGGAATAGAAACAGGAGTAGGCCAGTAGCCTAATGTCTCTGTGCTTTCTAAAACACAGTAAATATTTGATCATTTTCTTCATGAATAGTATGCATGGGTATAAACAATGACATAGACGAATAAATATATTTATAATCATGCTGCTACCATTTTTTCGTGTAACTGTGGAGTACTTATGGCCTGACGTGATCAATAGTAATTGGCCACTTTGAACTCCAATAGCTCATGTAATATTCAAGTTACATGCCTGTAATTCATACCAATTTAGGTTTACACTAATGGCTTTCTAAAGACACATCATTCGAGAAAATCGGATGAGCCGTTTAGATTTTGGAAATACATTGCTGGGTGTTACTTGTATAATTTACAGTCAGATACGAAACTTTAAACTAATAAAGATATTGAAAATCTGATTACACCATCAGAATCAGCGGGCAAATAATGGTAATGTACATGTTTGTTTTTAAGGTATCATGATTTCTCTAGCTATTATTAATTTCTACATGAACTGTGAAATGTCTGCCATTAAGGTTTCACAAAGTCCGCCATCTTTGGCACTCTCGGCACACTAATCTCCTTCATCGACACAAAGCACAGTCCTCGACACTATGTCAGCATGGAATTACCAGCCACACGGTTGGCCTGGACCACTTGCTGGGGCTACCCCTCTTTCTCCGGCTAATGTTTGGCACCACACGGTTGCTGACAAGCCCTGGCTTGCCGAGCGGCCCGTGTGGCCATGCCAACTCCGAACTTGGAATATTTTCAGGGTGCCACAACTCACCCGTTATCTCACAATTGCTGTAAAGGTTTGCAGATGTGGGTGGTATCTTGCTTTGTACCGTTCCTCATACAACTGTTGAACTTCATGCACATTAACATTGGCTAGTCCATAAACAAAAAACATATCTTGTCCTTCAAATGAACACTGTGCTGCCATGCTTACTGTATGATGAAATTGCAGGTGACATGTATGTGTGCTCTGAAGCGATGCTTACATGTGAATGCCTCTGACGTGAGGTGGAAACAAACAGCAAGACCTATTCAACATGTGTGCGTATTATGTTGGGGCAGTGATGGAGCAAGGGATGTTTGTATGTGTGAACTGGCAACCATAGTACTGCCTGTCAACCAACGAATGGCAACAGGACAATCCTAAGGCCAATTGGAGTGCATGGCACCAAGTTTTTCCATAGTTTAAAAATGGTGTGTTGTGTGAGCTTTCCACATTTTGTGACTGTTACATGCACATTTTGATATTGTTTCACTAATTGGTTTACATCTCGATGGATTTGAGGGTCAAATTTTTCACTAATTTCTTGGAGACAAATGAAAACTGTTGGTAGCAGTTATCTGAAAGGTGTTAATCTGTATAAGTTGTGATGATAAAATCTGTTTTTAATGAGATTTGAAATCTTTATTTCTTTTGCCATTAATTCCATTGTATCTTACGAAATCATAAAAATTTAGAATGTCACATATTTCCTCAAAAATGAAACGAAAAAAACTAAGATTGGATTTGAACATGGAGTACAAAATTTCAGAATTGTGCTCTCAGCCACTGTGATACTAATGCACTTCGGTACACGCCACAGGAGTAGCCTGATGAAGTCATATTTAAACTTTGACCATCATTTTCTCAGATGCTATTGTGTGTTGGCACTAAAGCCAAAATACACTCCTGGAAATGGAAAAAAGAACACATTGACACCGGTGTGTCAGACCCACCATACTTGCTCCGGACACTGCAAGAGGGCTGTACAAGCAATGATCACACGCACGGCACAGCGGACACACCAGGAACCGCGGTGTTGGCCGTCGAATGGCGCTAGCTGCGCAGCATTTGTGCACCGCCGCCGTCAGTGTCAGCCAGTTTGCCATGGCATACGGAGCTCCATCGCAGTCTTTAACACTGGTAGCATGCCGCGACAGCGTGGACGTGAACCGTATGTGCAGTTGACGGACTTTGAGTGAGGGCGTATAGTGGGCATGCGGGAGGCCGGGTGGACGTACCGCCGAATTGCTCAACACGTGGAGCGTGAGGTCTCCACAGTACATCGATGTTGTCGCCAGTGGTCGGCGGAAGGTGCACGTGCCCGTCAACCTGGGACCGGACCGCAGTGACGCACGGATGCACGCCAAGACCATAGGATCCTACGCAGTGCCGTAGGGGACCGCACCGCCACTTCCCAGCAAATTAGGGACACTGTTGCTCCTGGGGTATCGGCGAGGACCATTCGCAACCGTCTCCATGAAGCTGGGCTACGGTCCCGCACACCGTTAGGCCGTCTTCCGCTCACGCCCCAACATCGTGCAGCCCGCCTCCAGTGGTGTCGCGACAGGCGTGAATGGAGGGACGAATGGAGACGTGTCGTCTTCAGCGATGAGAGTCGCTTCTGCCTTGGTGCCAATGATGGTCGTATGCGTGTTTGGCGCCGTGCAGGTGAGCGCCACAACCAGGACTGCATACGACCGAGGCACACAGGGCCAACACCCGGTATCATGGTGTGGGGAGCGATCTCCTACACTGGCCGTACACCACTGGTGATCGTCGAGGGGACACTGAATAGTGCACGGTACATCCAAACCGTCATCGAACACATCGTTCTACCATTCCTAGACCGGCAAGGGAACTTGCTGTTCCAACAGGACAATGCACGTCCGCATGTATCCCGTGCCACCCAACGTGCTCTAGAAGGTGTAAGTCAACTACCCTGGCCAGCAAGATCTCTGGATCTGTCCCCCATTGAGCATGTTTGGGACTGGATGAAGCGTCGTCTCACGCGGTCTGCACGTCCAGCACGAACGCTGGTCCAACTGAGGCGCCAGGTGGAAATGGCATGGCAAGCCGTTCCACAGGACTACATCCAGCATCTCTACGATCGTCTCCATGGGAGAATAGCAGCCTGCATTGCTGCGAAAGGTGGATATACACTGTACTAGTGCCAACATTGTGCATGCTCTGTTGCCTGTGTCTATGTGCCTGTGGTTCTGTCAGTGTGATCGTGTGATGTATCTGACCCCAGGAATGTGTCAATAAAGTTTCCCCTTCCTGGGACAATGAATTCACGGTGTTCTTATTTCAATTTCCAGGAGTGTAGATGTCCCATTATTCTCATCCTTTGATCATCCTGCCAAGACTCAACTGTGGGAGGTTCCTCTTGTGAACAAAAGTATGAAAAATTGCTAGCAAACTCGTCTGTAGTTCATCACAATGAGAGAGATTTGTAAGTGCAAAGCAGGCAGAATTGGTTGTTTTGGTTAGTTTATCTGTGTGCTGGTGCCAGCTTTGTTTATTACCCATCTGGACATCCAGGAACTTCAAACATGGAACCTCATCCAGTATGTGCCCACTGGTCTATACTTCTGTGTGATGTGCATACTGTACACACACCATAAGATTATTTGACTTGTCGCTCTAACGAAGTAGGCGAGTGTCGGCAATATGTCTCGTGGTCTTATTGTGGCGTGTTTATCTTCTGCCGTTAGGTCAGACTATAGAAATGCCACTTGCACGTTTAGAGTAGCAGATTGACAGTGACCAACTTTAAACAGAACATGATTAATTTTCACACTCATTTATTAAAATAATAAAAAGCATAGAATTACTTAACTGGATTCTAGATGCTATTTACAACTGACAATTTGAAGTTCCTTTGGTCTTAGTACGTTAATCTTATTCTCATATCTCTCTGATACTTGACAAAAGTGTCTATACATTAATCTTCATGGCTATGTACAGGAATGTGGTAATCTTATTAGGCGCAGACTGAAACTTGACTATAGACTGGTACAGACTAATGTAGACGGGTACAGACTGGTGCAGACTAACTAATCGGAGGTCTGTACACTCGTTATAATACCTCGCGCGTTCAGGTATCACTGCACGAGTGTGATCCGTGAGGAGAAAAGGTTCTACGTTAGCAGCAATCTCATTGGCTGCGTTACATATTAATACGCGGATCGACGGAAGCAGAATTTGGTCCGTCTCTAAGGCAGCGCCATCTCGTATTGCGGAGACGGACGAGCGCTGCACCTGCACTGTTGTGCTTAGTGGGGCGCGCTCTAGTGGGAAAGTTGTGTGTGTGCTGACTACGCGGAACTATGTACACAACATCCTGGAACCCAATTTAATTTGTTTGGAACAACATAACATGAGTCTGTTTAAGATTAAGGGTTAAACTGTTTGTTGTGAACCAGTTGTAAGCTTGTTCGGTTTCCCATTTACTTGTGCCTGGTATGGATGTGTGTGTAATATTTATCACTATATTAATGTCAACAGCAAACATCCCGGTTTTTGAACAATCCTTCAATGTCATAGGTAAATCGTTTATGTAAGCTAAGAAGAGGAGTGAGCTAAGCATGAAAAACTCTGTGGAATGCCACATTCAGTGTTCCCCCCGCACCACATTTAGTCTTATCTCAACTGTATAATTTAGTAATGTGATCTTTCATTTTCTGTTGTCAAGATAAGACTCCATCCGTGAAAAGGAAATACTTTTAACTCCATACCATTTTAGTTTTTCTAGTATAACTTTGATCAGCTTTATCAGAGGCTTTGGTAAGATCACAAAAAATTCCAGCAGATTAAGATTTCTTGTTTAGTCCTACTGGAATGGAATTTGCGAGATCATCTATTGTTTCTCAGCAGGCAGCCTTTTCAGAAACTAATCTAAGCTGCTGTTAAAATATTTCCAGGAAGGTGGTTCAATATTCCATTGTATGCATCCTTTTCAAAATAAAAATTTAAAAATTTTAGAATATGAGGAGGAGGGAGATGTGTCTATAATCAGAAGCAGCTTTCATAAATGGGTATTAATAGCACAGATTTCAGTCTTTCAGAAAATACAGTATTACTCATTGACTGATAGCAAAGAAAAGATTTTAGTACTTTTGTTGAAATACCACCATAGCCAGAAGAGTTACTTCTTTCCATTGATGTAATGATTTTATAATCTCTCTGACAGATGATTTGGCAAAAATGATTTCTTGTGGTTGAGTATGCAATGCCTGTCTAAGTAAAGCTAATGGGTCTACTTTTGATGGTGATATTTTTATCTCTGCTCTGTACACCGTTGGAACTGCTGTTTTGTATGTTTACAGGTATATTACTGAAATGCCCCATTTTTTATAATATTACAAAAAAATGTGTTAATTAGCTTTCAAACACTAACAGAAACTCTTGCCATTGCCTGTAAAAGCATGAAGAAATCCTGTAACTGTATCAACTATACAATATGGGTAAAAGTCTCCAGATACCCCACTGAATATCCTCGATGTAGCATCAGACTCTGTTTTTAGAGGGCTTGCAAGTTCTGACAAAATACTTTGTTAATATAGACATATTTCCTGTTAGAATACGTCAAAGGGGAGAACTGAATGAATTCTAATGGGAGATGATTACAGGGACCAACAATTTCAAGACTTCGAGCTGAGATTTCACTTGTGTTACATGTGAGCATACCTACTGTTAGAGCAATGTTATTGTCAAGCGGAAATTTAAGGAAAGCACTAAATAAGTTGTTGCGCAAGCTGGCATAAGAATTTATCTGATTAGGACCTCCAAACTATAAATAAGTCCGACAATAGTTAGGTATCAGACCTTTTCTGTATGAGCATCATGTTTCTGTTCAGAAAGAAGAGAATTTAGTATCATATTCTAAAGAATTTGCTGGATTAACCCACACGAAGCCAAACCTCTATCAAACATCTTAGGGACAAACCATTGTTGGCTGCTTTGCAGGTCATTTCGTGCAAATATCCTACTACTACTGTTCACCATGCTTTGGGAAAAATGGAAAGAAAATTCAACATAATTAATGGAAAGCCTTTGCCAAAGATCAAATGCTATAAAAATAACAAAATAGTTATCACATATGGCTAATGTATTTGGAGCGAACCTCAGTAAGGCTCAAGCTCTCAGCTGATACACAGCTGATACACATCTTTTTCTGTGTTTTCGTCATAGTATATTTATTCAATTTTGTGCGTATTTCTCTGTGTAAGAGGTTTAATCTCGTATTTTTGAAAGTGTAAATATCAGTCTGTAGCGCAGTAGTTGGTCACTGAACAGCTAGCTACCTAGCTCATTAACACATCGCATCAGCATTCATTGGTGACTCACTAGGAGGGCAGCATGTTGCATATCTAGGATTGTCTGCTTGCATAGTTCACTTCTTCAGTTAGTGTTGCTAGGATGTATGCATGTTGTGTGTGGGCACTGGAAGAGCTGGCCACAGTTTGCGAACAGCTGAATGTGCCTCTGGCTACACACAGTCACCTTCAGGCTGCTGCCTTGGGGCAAGGCGGTGGCAGAGAATCTGGCATGTCACATGGGACACATCATGTGTCATTTGTTTTGCCCATGGGATCTGCTTCTGAGGCACCTCCAAGTGCACCTGACACATTGGATCCACGCTCACAGCAGGTGAGTGGTGGGTTGCAAAGTGTTCGCGTCACGCAAGGCGGACAGCCAATGTGGAGACTGGTCGCTTGGCCTCGCCCATCCACCCTATGAGTGAGCAGGCACATGGGGAAAGGAATTTACTAGTTCGTGGGAGCTCCAATGTTAGGTGCATTATGGGGCCTCTTCGACAGGTAGAATTCAGGGCTGGAAAGAAAGCCGATGTGCGCTCCATGTGTGTGCTGGGCCTCAACCGAGGAGTGGAGGCAACCTTACCTGTGGTTATCCAGCATGCAGAGTGCAGTTGTGTGCATGTTGTGGCTCACATTGGCACCAATGACACCTGCTGCGTGGGTTCTGAGGCGATCCTTAGTTCTTACAGGTGGCTGGCAGAGGTTGTGAAGACTGCTGGCCTCATACGCAGGGTACAAGCAGAGCTCGCAGTTTGCAAAACTGTTCCCAGAGTTGATAGGGATACTTTGGTTTGGAGCCGAATTGAGGGTCCCAAACACTGGCTTTGTCGACTGTGTCACAGTCTTGGCTGCAGATTTCTAGACATGCATTATCGTGTGTAGATTTGTAGGACTCCCCATGATAGGCCAGGGATGCAGTACACAAATGAGGCAGCTACTCGGGTAGCAGAGTACTTGTGAACTGCACATAAGGGTTTTTTATGCTAGGCAGTAGTCTGAGGTGCTCTGATGAACACTGACCAGTTGATATGCAGCAAGGGAGTCAAATAGCGCTCAGAATAAAGATACTTAGACTGTCACAATTTTATCAGTAAACTGTCGAAGTATTCATATTAAAGTTCCTGAATCTCTGCCCCCGAGGAAAGTTCTCGCACTCAAATTATTCCTGGGACTGAGAACTGGCTGAAACCCAAAGTGGAAAGCCCTGAGATATTCGGCAAGTCGTGGAACATATATCGGAAAGGCAGCTTAGAGGCCTTAGGAGGGCGAGTATTCATCGCGGTTGACAAAAATATTCTTTCTACTGAGGTTGAAATGGAGTGTGACAGTGAAGTCATCTGGTCGCATATAACAGGTGTAGGTGAACCCAAATTAATTGTTGGATGTTTTTACTGGACACCAGTTCTGCTGTGACAGTTCGAGTCATTCAAAAAAGTCTACAGTCAGTAGCGTGTAAGTACCCAGATCATGCAATACTAGTGGAGGCGAATTTAACCTGCTGAGTGTAGACTGAGATGTGTATAGCTTCACTGCGACGAGGGTGGGAGGAGGAGGAGGGGGGGGGGGTTTATAGACAGACAGTCATGCAAAATACTTTTGAACACATGCAAAATACTTTTGAACACATTTTCTGAAAATTGTCTTGAGCAGCTAGTTTGGCAGCCCACATGCAGTGGAAATATCTTGGACCTTGTAGCTACAAATAGGCTGGACCTTATTGACAGTGTCAGTATCGAAATGGGGATTAGCGATCATGATGTCATTATAGCAACTATGATTACAAGAGTTAATAAATCAGTAAAGAAGACTAGGAGAGTGTTTCTGTTAGATAGAGGAGATAAGCAGTTATTAACATCTCAATTAGACAGTGAATTGGCATCACTTAGTTGCAGTAAGATGAATGTAGATGAACTATGAGCAAAGTATTGTAAATTGTGGTCTGGAGAGCTATGTGCTTAATAAGTGGATAAAGGATGGAAAAGATCCACCATGGTTTTATAACGAAATTTGGCAGATGCTGAAGAAGCAGAGGCTGTTGCACTCTTGGTTTAAAAGGGAACACATAATTGACAACAAGCGAAGGTTAGTAGAGATACGTGCATCTATGATGCACGAAGCATGCAACTGCTACCACCGTCACACCTAAGCGAGAGGTCTGGCAGAGAACACACGAAAATTCTGGTCGTATGTAAAATCGCTAAGTGAGTCTAAGGCTTCCATTTAGTTTCTTGTTAACTAGTCTGGTGTGGCAGTTGAAGATGGCAAAATGAAAGCTGACATTTTAAATTTCACATTCAAAAAATCGTTCACACAGGAGAATAGCACAAACGTACTGTCATTTCACCATCGGACAGACTCCCTTGTGGACGACATAGTAATAAGCATGCCTGGCATAGAGAAACAACTGAAAGATTTGAAAGCAAATAAAAGACTAGATCTGGGTGGAATCCAAGTTCGATTTTACAAAGAGTACTCTGCGGCATTGGTCCCTTACCTAGCTTGCATTTATCGCAAACTGGAAAAAAGCACAAGTGATTCCATTATATAAGAACGGTAAAAGAACGGACCTGCAAAATTACAGACCAACATCCCTAACATCGGTTTGCTGCTGAGTCCTTGAACATGTTCTTAGTTTGGATATATTAAAAATTCTTGAGACTAGGAAGCTGATGTGCATGAATCAGCCTGGTTTTAGAAAGCATTGCTCATGTGAAACTCAGCTTGCCGCTTCCTCGCATGATATACTGAGAACTACGGATGAAAGGCAACAGGTAGATTCCATATTTTTAGATTTCCGGAAAGCATTTGACACAGTGCCCCATTGCAGGCTGTTAACAATGATATGAGCATACGGGTTAAATTAACAGATATGTGAGTGGTTCGAAGACATCGTAAATAATAGAACCCAGTATGTTGCCTTGATGATGGAACGAGCATGTGAGAACTGTGGTAGGGAAGGCAAATAATTGACTTCGGTTTATTGGGAGAATTTTAGGAAAGAGTGGTTCGTCTGTAAAGAAGAGTGCATATAGGATGCTGATGGAAACTATTCTTCAGTACTGCTCGAATGTTTGGGACCAGAGGTGGGCTGTTAAATTTGTTACAGAGACTCTTTGGGAACTCAAATGGGAATCCCCAGAGAGAAGACAACGTTCTTTTCAAGAAAACTTCTGAGAAAATTTAGAGAACCAGCATTTGAAGCTAACTGCCAAATGATTCTACTGCTGCTGCCAACATACATTATGCGTAAGGATCACGAAGATAAGATGGAGAAATTAGGGTTCATATGGAGGCATGCAGACAGTTGTTCTTCCCTCGCTCTATTTGTGAATGGAACAGGAAAGGAAATGACAAGTAGTGGTACAGGGTACCCTCCACCATGGTGGCTTGTGGAGTATCTATGTAGATGTGAATGTAGAATGGGAATTTGGAGAGTTTGGGTGATGGTAGTGTATTTTATCAGCCACTGGCAGCCAGTGCTGTGTGTTTGATGAATGATAAAATTTTCATTAATTACATTCAGTATGCAACATTTGAAAGTATGAGTATTCACAAAACAAGCCTTATCTGTTAGTTTTACAATTTTATCCATTGCTTTCTTGGTTTTATGTCAGTGTAGTGATTTAGTTTGTTGCTGTTACAATGCAAAAATTTAAAGTTGTAAATAGACTTTGCAACTTTTTTTTTTAATATAAAAATATCTTCATCAAGTTCATGCTTTTCTATGTCTAGTTAGTAATGAGTTCTTCAAAATTATTTTAAGATTTTTTATTCTCTTTTGTTTCATTTAGGCAAGGAAGCAAATTGTGGAACGTCTTATGTCAAATGAGAAACACTGCTTATCACCTGCTGAAGTAAATGAAATTTCATCACTAACAGAGGGATACTCAGGAGCAGACATGAAAAATCTTTGTCAGGAAGCCTCTCTTGGACCTATTAGGTCAATGAATTTCCTACATATTGAAAACATTACTTCAGACCAGGTATTATCAGTGTTCTTTTCTGTAGAAATATTCTGCTACATTTGTTTGTGTTACAGTCTGAAATTTCTGCTGCAGAATAATTTAAAATTAATTAGTGAATGCTTATTTGGTCATTAAATTTAATTAAATTTTATTGACAAGATTTATAATCTGGCACAATCTTTCTCATTTTCATCACTTGTCTGTACAACAAACTGTTTGGAAACAAAAGATCCAGATAGTTTGGGGGGGGGGGGGGGGTGGCAGGAGATTGCGCACACATGCTTGCTTGCTTGTGCATGTTGTTGTGGTTGTGCTTATGCGCCCAAGTGGGGGAGGGCCATACTTAGCAGGTTGTATGCTGACAAATAAGAACCACCTCAAGGAATGATGGCAGTGTTCATATGTTTTTTAAACTCACTGCAGACTGGTCAAAACTGTCAGATTTTTGTTACTTTAAGTTCTGGGCATATTTTACTGATCATTGTTGGCTTGACTTGACAGTAGAATGTTACACATAACAATCCAGGCAGATGTTTTCTTTAATTACAGTAGCCTTCTTCATCAACTTTCAACAAATCTGAATATAATAACAGGATACAATCATAATTTCCTTCATGATGGAAGTTCTTTCTCTTAGAGAGCAAAGATTTTTCCCCTTCTTTCTTGAGCAGGTACCATTTTATTAGGCATTACAGATGACTTCCAACAGTCACTTTCCAGTTTTATGTTCATCTACCAGAATGATTAATAACCTTTCTTCATTCTTTTACAAACTGTTAAGTGTGTATCCGTGTCATGTGGGTGATTGTGATGAGTGTTTGTACAGTGTAGTGCTGGATTCGTGTTGTTATGGATGAAAGGGAGGTAGTCTACTTCTCACAAAAGCTCCAAGGCAGTGACCGAGCTTAACACCCCCATCTGATGGATGGACCACTATCAACAATGTAACAGGCATTCACTTCATGAGACATTGTGGAGAGGTTTGGAATGTAATCCTGGACATTAGTGCAAAGACTGGTGATCATGAACTTATTGCTACTGCCTCTCCTCCCCTTTACAGCCAAATGCTGGCAATGACAATTTCATTCACTACCAGGATTCAAACTGGCTTACCTCAGAGTCAAGCACCACTGCACAAGCACGTGTTAGCGATCTTTGCCATGGAGGCAGGGTGAAGAAATGTGAATAATTGACACAATAAAAGACACCTGCTAAAGAGATAGTTCACTGCATTACCCGTGAAGTTGCTACCGTAGCAGTATCAAAATCTCTTAGGCTGCTCATTGGGAGAAAGAGAAATATATGCCTGTAATGGAAAGGAGGAGGAAACTGTGCAGATTTACAGGTAAGCATCTGCAGAAACCTAATGATATTTCAATGTCTAAACTGATGCAAGCTGCTGCCACCTCCACCACCAGTATCATTATGAGTAGTAGGTAGTTGCTGCTGCGGCTGCTGTATTTGGTGGTGGTGGTGGTGGTGGGGGGGGGGGGTGGAGGAGGAGGAGGAGGAGACATCTTTATTTAGAGTGCTAATGATACAGCATCCAGTGCAGTTGACAAGTAATACAATATATATTGAAATTTAATTTCATATTTAAAAAAGCCCTTGTTCTGTTTGATTAGTTGTATTGTATCCTGACACAGTTGTGGTAGTACCCTAATAAATCTGATGAGGGCATTGTACTCTTTGCAGGTGGTTCCCTAATTTCATGGGGGGGGGGGGGGGGGGGGGAACTCTTCAATGTCTGTTAAACTACTATTTAGTATGAACTAGTGTGTTTTCAGGATGTACCATTCTGCCCTCAGTAACATAGCTCTAATGGAAGAAGTCGTGGAGTGAAGTTTCCTAAACAGACATTGCCCAATTGGTGTTTTTGTCAAGATACTGACAGCTTGTAATATCATTTGGAGGTGAAGATATTTTATTGGTATTTGTTGTTTCAAAAGAAAAATTCACTTGAGATAATTACGCACACATGAAAGTACAGAGAATTGCACACACATGAAAGTACCAAGAAGTATCATTGCTTTTGGAATGTCTAATTCCTTTCTGAGGGAGGAAAGGGTAACTGGGTAAGGGAAGAAATGGTGGCAGGCTACCAAGATCCCAGGATGATACAGAACCACCTGTTGTGTGGATGAGGAGAAACAGATTGTAGATATTGATACTCAGACGGCTGTGATATTGGAAGGACATTAAAAGAAAAGTGCTTGAGTCAGTTCACATACATAAATAATTCAGGGCAAAACATGGGATGTAGCTGGTCCCAGTTGTTACAGTTTTATGAAGCCTTTTTACTGGTTCTGCTGTACATAGATGAAACAAGATTATCTTTTTACACCGAGATCTCTGGTACAGTGCACCATGAACACCTTACACTTTCTTTTGAAACCTAAGAACAGCAGCATGCATGCTAATCTGGAGAACTGAGCTAACACACATTTTCTGGTGACTGTTTTCGATGGAGCAAGCAGTGTGCAAATTGAAATTTCTTGCATAGACTGAAGAATTAGAAAATGTTTCAGACAAGGACGTTCATTACCTAGGAATCTCAGAAGGAAAATCGTTTGAAGTTAAAGTGAACAGAAGATTTGCAGATGATGATATCGTAATAGCTGATAGTGATAAATATGCAGAATTTGCTTTGTAATTTTTCAGCAATTATGAAAAACTAAAAATTTTTGTAGTAATCTAATCAAAAATGAAAAGACCCCCTAACATCATTATTGAAAGAAATAAAATAGAGAATGTTAATAAAGTTTGTTATTTAGGCATTACAGGATATACTAGATACAGCATGGAAGTCAAAATACTGTAGCAGCTAAACATACTTTCAATGAACAAAGGTAAGCAATAGTGAATAAGTCATTTAGTATAGGAAAGCAAAAACAAATTGTCAAGACATTCTTGTGGAGTGTGCTCCTATATTGCTGAAAAAGTTTAAGGCGGTGGCGGTGGCGGCGGCGGCGGCGGTGGCGGCGGCAGTGGCGCCTCTGATGTCGGTTCAGTAATCGGTTGATAACTTGCATAAAAGTCATCAAAATGTGACTAGGCTATTAGGGATCAACCCAATAGAATATTTTGCAGATTTAGAAGTGGTAGCTATTTCTTATCAAATGACACTTGAAAACAAATTGGTAATGTAGTGCTGTCATTAAACTCAAGTTTCATTACATACTGTTGTAATGAAGTACTGAAAATACCAAACACATTTTTTCCCTGCTACACCTGAAATTTTTAATTTTGTTATGTTCACACATTTCTCTCTTATTGTTAAAGGTTCGGCCCGTGACTGTAGAGGATTTCAAGACTGCCTTAAGGAGGGTAAGAGCTAGTGTTTCACAGACAGACCTGATACAATACGTGACATGGGATAAACAGTATGGATCAGGAGGCCCAATATGATGTTTTTGTAAGGATTATTATTTGAGGCTGAATACAAATTTTGTTTGTGCAGTTTCCATGAGAGCGGAAATATGTTATTGTATTTGGTACAAGCAAACACAAGGTTTTAACATAAATAAGCTATTTTGTAAGCTGAGAAATAGCTTATGTGGATGTCATTTTTGTTACTTATTAAGAATAGTTTCTGAGTCTCAGTTTCGAGTCAAAGGATATATGTTTTCTTGTTGAAATAGCAATAGTTATCATTCTGCTATTTTGAAAATTTGTTAATTTATGTGTTGATCCGTCATAATGTAATAAATGAACATTATACAGAAAAACTGCAAGATGTAAGTAACCACACTTCCTAAACTGTTAGAGGTAGGTCTGTGTGTGAAAGTAGCCATATCATATATATCAACTTTACTGCATAACAACATAGTTTTCTATAAGTATGATCATCAGCCAGCTGTCCAACTACATTTCCAGTCTTTGCCAGACTGTGGTCAAGTACAAGAATAACCACTCAGTGGCTTAAAACAGTGCTAGAATATGGTTGCCTCACAACTTGCCCCATTTTTCTCCACTGTGCCACCACCATCAGCTTCTCTGAATTACACATGAGGGAAATATCCCTCCTAACCTACATTTACAGTCTGAAATCTCCTGGACTTAAATTTCCTGCAAGCTGTTTCCACCACCTGCTTATCATACCCCCAGTCTGTCTCCTTACCTGTTTTCATATCCTCCCACTGGTTGCTCCCGCCTCTATCTACATATGTCCTCACTTTAATAATATTTTTAGGCTCACTAGCTGCTTGCCTGACATTTCCTAGTTACTTATTTATCCTTATCTTCCATTAGAGAGGAAAAGGAATCAAATCTGCCTATAGTGAAAAACTGAAGTAATTTTATTTCCATGTTTAAAAATATAAGTACAGCATACAAATTATAAATTGAGACATATTAAAGATTCAATATAATAATAATTTAATATAACAGGGTGTATATGACCCAGGACAACCGGGAGACCCGGGAAAAACCTGGGAAACCCCAGGAATTTTTAGAATTCTAGGAATTTTTCATTGTTTTAGTTTTCAGTTAAATTTTTGTAATTTTGACTGGTAAGAACCAATACTTTAACAAAGTATATTACTGTATCCTGCTATTGCAGAATAATACTTAAACAATAAAACATAAACGATAGAAAAAATGGAAATAACTTAAATTGCAAAGGAAATGCGCCATATACAGCAATGACACACAGTGCTCATGCAAGCGTCTGCCAACAGCAAAATGTGTCAAAGGCTTTAGGAAGACTATGTAATGCTTCATAACAACAAATAGCCTCTGATGAGCGTGAAGTTACAACTGTTTACATTAGATTCGTTTTAGCAGTTACGAGCAGACTCATGTGCATGTGCAGTCGAGTCGCATTTGAGTAGTAGATTCTCCCACTTCTGGCTATAAGAATGTGGCTGCTGGCTGTGCAAGCAGTCGCAGCAAGCAGCTAGATGCTACCGGGGAAAGGGGGTGCCAAATTCGTATTCTTGAGGAAAAAAAACTTGTTTCACAAAGTGCTTAGCTTCCAGTGCACGTTTATCTATCGATTATTCATATGATTGAATATAATAGAGGGAAATATTCCACGTGGGAAAAATATATCTAAAAACACAGATGATGTGACTTACCGAACGAAAGTGCTGGCAGGTCGATAGACACACAAACAAACACAAACATACACACAAAATTCAAGCTTTCGCAACAAACTGTTGCCTCATCAGGAAAGAGGGAAGGAGAGGGAAAGACGAAAGGATGTGGGTTTTAAGGGAGAGGGTAAGGGGTCATTCCAATCCCAGGAGCGGAAAGACTTACCTTAGGGGGAAAAAAGGACAGGTATACACTCGCACGCACACACACACACACATATCCATCCGCACATACACAGACACAAGCAGACATTTGTAAAGGCAAAGAGTTTGGGCAGAGATGTCAGTCGGGCGGAAGTAAAGAGGCAAAGATGTTGTTGAAAGACAGGTGAGGTATGAGCGGCGGCAAATTGAAATTAGCGGAGATTGAGGCCTGGCGGATAACGAGAAGAGAGGATATACTGAAGGGCAAGTTCCCATCTCCGGAGTTCGGATAGGTTGGTGTTAGTGGGAAGTATCCAGATAACCCGGACGGTGTAACACTGTGCCAAGATGTGCTGGCCGTGCACCAAGGCATGTTTAGCCACAGGGTGATCCTCATTACCAACAAACACTGTCTGCCTGTGTCCATTCATGCGAATGAACAGTTTGTTGCTGGTCATTCCCACATAGAAAGCTTCACAGTGTAGGCAGGTCAGTTGGTAAATCACGTGGGTGCTTTAACACGTGGCTCTGCCTTTGATCGTGTACACCTTCCGGGTTACAGGACTTGAGCAGGTGGTGGTGGGAGGGTGCATGGGACAGTTTTACATCGGGGGCGGTTACAAGGGTAGGAGCCAGAGTGTAGGGAAGGTGGTTTGGGGATTTCATAGGGATGAACTAAGAGGTTACGCAGGTTAGGTGGATGGTGGAAAGACACTCTTGGTGGAGTGGGGAGGATTTCATGAAGGATGGATCTCATTTCAGGGCAGGATTTGAGGAAGTCGTATCCCTGCTGGAGAGCCATTTCAGAGTCTGATCCAGTCCCGGAAAGTATCCTGTCACAAGTGGGACACTTTTGGGGTTCTTCTGTGCGAGGTTCTGGGTTTGAGGAGATGAGGAAGTGGCTCTGGTTAATTGCTTCTGTACCAGGTTGGGAGGGTAGTTGCGGGATGCGAAAGCTGTTTTCAGGTTGTTGGTGTAATGGTTCAGGGATTCCGGACTGGAGCAGATTCGTTTGCCATGAAGAACTAGGCTGTAGGGAAGGGACCGTTTGATGTGGAATGGGTGGCAGCTGTCATAATGGATGTACTGTTGCTTGTTGGTGGGTTTGATGTGGATGGACGTGTGAAGCTGGCCATTGGACAGGTGGAGGTCAACGTCAAGGAAAGTGGCATGGGATTTTGAGTAGGACCAGGTGAATCTGATGGAACCAAAGGAGTTGAGGTTGGAGAGGAAATTCTGGAGTTCTTCTTCACTGTGAGTCCAGATCATGAAGATGTCATCAATAAATCTGTACCAAACCTTGGGTTGGCAGGCCTGGGTAACCAAGAAGGCTTCCTCTAAGCGACCCATGAATAGGTTGGCGTACGAGGGGGCCATCCTGGTGCCCATGGCTGTTCCCTTTAATTGTTGGTATGTCTGGCCTTCGAAAGTGAAGAAGTTGTGGGTCAGGATGAAGCTGGCTAAGGTAATGAGGAAAGAGGTTTTTGGTAGGGTGGCAGGTGATCGGTGTGAAAGGAAGTGCTCCATCGCAGCGAGGCCCTGGACATGCGGAATATTTGTGTATAAGGAAGTGGCATCAATGGTTACAAGGATGGTTTCCGGTGGTACCAGATTGGGTAGGGATTCCAGGCGTTCGAGAAAGTGGTTGGTGTCTTTGATGAAGGATGGGAGACTGCATGTGATGGGTTGAAGGTGCTGATCTACGTAGGCAGAGATATGTTCTGTGGGGGCTTGGTAGCCAGCTACAATGGGACGGCCGGGATGATTGGGTTTGTGAATTTTAGGAAGAAGGTAGAAGGTAGGGGTGCGGGTTGTAGGTGGGGTCAGGAGGTTGATGGAGTCAGGTGAAAGGTTTTGTAGGGGGCCTAAGGTTCTGAGGATTCCTTGAAGCTCCGCCTGGACATCATGAATGGGATTACCTTGGCAAACATTGTATGTAGTGTTATCTGAAAGCTGACGCAGTCCCTCAGCCACATACTCCCGACAATCAAGTACCACGGTTGTGGAACCCTTGCCCGCCGGAAGAATGACGATGGATCGGTCAGCCTTCAGATCACGGATAGCCTGGGCATCAGCAGTGGTGATGTTGGGAGTAGGATTAAGGTTTTATAAGAAGGATTGAGA
This sequence comes from Schistocerca nitens, assembly GCF_023898315.1. Classification (NCBI taxonomy): domain Eukaryota; kingdom Metazoa; phylum Arthropoda; class Insecta; order Orthoptera; family Acrididae; genus Schistocerca; species Schistocerca nitens. Next base: position 683,214,107 of record NC_064617.1, on the reverse strand, counting down.
GGCAAGGCTGGAAGTCAGAAATTCCTGGAAAGTTTGGAGAGGGTGATTTTGAGGAAGAGGAGGTGGGTCTCGCTGTGACGGAGGATGGAACTGTTCCAGGCAGGGTTCAATTTGGATGGTGTCTTGGGGAGTTGGACCATTAGGAGTAGGATTAGGATCATTTTTCTTCGTGGCAAAGTGATATTTCCAGCAGAGAGTACGGGTGTAGGACAGTAAATCTTTGACAAGGGCTGTTTGGTTGAATCTGGGAGTGGGGCTGAAGGTGAGGCCTTTGGATAGGACAGAATTTCGGATTGGGAGAGAGGTTTGGAGAAAAGGTTAACTACTGAATTAGGGTGTTGTGGTTCCAGATTGTGTTGATTGGAATTTTGAGGTTTTGGGGGGAGTGGAGCTGGAAGTGGGAGATTGAGTAGATGGGAGAGACTGGGTCTGTGTGCAATGAGAGGAGGTCGAGGTTTGCTGGAAAGGTTGTGAAGTGTGAGTGAGTTGCCTTTCCGGAGGTGAGAAACCGGGAGATTGGATAGTTTTTTGAGGTGGAGGGTGGCATGCTGTTCTAATTTGCGATTGGCCTGTAGGAGGATGCTTTGAACAGCCGGTGTGGATGTGGAAGAGGAAAGATTGAGGACTTTTATTAAGGATAGGAGTTGACGGGTGTGTTCATTGGCTGAGTTGATGTGTAGGTGAAGGATTAGGTGGGTGAGGGCAATGGATTGTTCAGTTTGGAACTGGTATAGGGACTGATGGAAAGAAGGATTACAGCCAGAGATGGGAACTTTAAGTGTGAGGCCTTTGGGGGTAATGCCAAATGTCAGACAAGCCTGGGAAAATAAAATATGGGAGTGTAATCTGGCTAGGGCGAAGGCATGTTTGCGGAGGGAATGTAAATAAAACTTATTGGGGTCGTTGTGGGGATGTTGTGAGGGTGACATGGTATTAGAAGGTGGAAAGTGTAACATGAGGCTGAAATGAAAATGAAAATAAAAATATATGGCGAGAGATAAGGTGAACTAGAAAGCAACTGGAGATCTGATGTGAAAAAAGGCGAAAAGGTCTTGGTTATAGCTGGGCTATGTTGATCCTGTGGTGAACTTGGGTTGGTAGACAACGATGTGCACAAAGGTTATGTGGTTGTGTTGCCGCCAAAACACATTAAAGGGTGGAGCAATTCGGGAAAATTTAGAAAAAACTGCGTGTAAATGTAATGGTTTTGTGGTGGCAGATTGTGAAAATAAGGCTAGCAGGGATACGACTTCCTCAAATCCTGCCCTGAAATGAGATCCATCCTTCATGAAATCCTCCCCACTCCACCAAGAGTGTCTTTCTGCCGTCCACCTAACCTGCGTAACCTATGAAATCCCCAAACCATCTTCCCTACCCTCTGGCTCCTATCCTTGTAACTGCCCCCGGTGTAAAACCTGTCCCATGCACCCTCCCACCACCACCTACTCCAGTCCTGTAACCCGGAAGGTGTACACGATCAAAGGCAGAGCCATATGTGAAAGCACCCACGTGACTTACCAACTGACCTGCCTACACTGTGAAGCATTCTATGTGGGAATGACCAGCAACAAACTGTCCATTCGCATGAATTTACACAGGCAGACAGTGTTTGTTGGTAATGAGGATCACCCTGTGGCTAAACATGCCTTGGTGCACGGCCAGCACATCTTGGCACAGTGTTACACCGTCCAGGTTATCTGGATACTTCCCACTAACACCAACCTATCCGAACTCTGGAGATGGGAACTTGCCCTTCAGTATATCCTCTCTTCTCGTTATCCGCCAGGCCTCAATCTCCGCTAATTTCAATTTGCCGCCGCTCATACCTCACCTGTCTTTCAACAACATCTTTGCCTCTTTACTTCCGCCCGACTGACATCTCTGCCCAAACTCTTTACCTTTACAAATCTCTGCTTGTGTCTGTGTATGTGCGGATGGATATGTGTGTGTGTGCAAGTGTATTACCTGTCCTTTTTTCCCCCTAAGGTAAGTCTTTCCGCTCCTGGGATTGGAATGACTCCTTACCCTCTCCCTTAAAACCCACATCCTTTCGTCTTTCCCTCTCCTTCCCTCTTTCCTGATGAGGCAACAGTTTGTTGTGAAAGCTTGAATTTTGTGTGTATGTTTGTGTTTGTTTGTGTGTCTATCGACCTGCCAGCACTTTCGCTCGGTAAGTCACATCATCTGTGTTTTTAGATTATTCATATGATTTTGAAATGCTTCCCTGTTGGTTTTTGAACACTTTTGTACATATTTTAACTTGATTTCTGAATGAATCATAAGTTGATTTTTGAATGCGTACATAGTGTACGTGATGTCTCTGTCAGGAGAATCCTCGTTCATCTAGAAATAAACTTTCCGCAGACAAAAGGGGATGGGGCTATATGAGCTGAGCGGAGTAAAGCCGAACCCATGATTGCCAATTGCTGTCTGATTATGTGGTTGACTGGGTTTGCGAATGATGGGCATTGTTATAATTACTAGCGAAATCCATAGATTCACACTAACAGAATGAAAATAAATGACTGACAGAAATAATAGGTGAGAAAGATTACGTATTATCTTCTTGGTGTATCTGAGAAAATTGAATTTTGACAGAAAATTTTTGGCCAGATCGCTACACTAGTAAGGACCAGTTGTACAGTCCCCAGCTGGCAGCCGCTTAACTTCTATTCTGAAAGTAACGTGAAAACATGTTGTACGAACACGTAATAATGCCTAACTGGAAAATAATCGCGGGATAACTAAACCTGTGGTTCTGGCAGGGTTAATAAAGTTAACGGTGAACAAATTTTGACAATGGCAGGAATAGCTACAGAATTGGTGATGACAAGATTGTCTGTTAGAATGAGGAAGGAGAAGAAACAAGGACATTGCACAAATTATGCAAGAATAAGACGATTCCAAATTTATACAAAAATTTCGTAATAATACTTTTCAATCTCATGCTTGAGAAACTGGTGCATATGAATGAAATGTGAAACTATTTCCTAACATAAAGCTTTTTGCTTGTAGTAGGCCTAATAGGCATTTGATATTGGTACTTCACAAATTATATCCTGTTGTGTTATAAAAATGGCCATTTGTGCCAAACAGTCTCATTTATTTGGTGTGTGTTACAACATTGCTGTAATATTAGAAAGGCCTATTTTGTTTTATCTAGGAGACAGTGACAAAATAGACGTAATCAGATTGAGAAACCACACCAGTCTTCGGTATTATTTGTGTTAACAGCACTTTCAGTGTTAGATAACGACATTTCGATTTTTCATGTAGCAAAACGTTTGACAAACTTTGATGAGGTAATAGATTCTTTCGCAGAAAGGAAAGCACACCTTGTAAAGCTGTAGCAAGATTTGAGAGAAATAAATGCTAGGAGCTAAGGATTGAAGAAATGTGTACTTTCTTGCTTATTTCTTGTCTTTATTGGTTTTACGTATCCTATATTTAATTTTATGTCACACAAAACAGCAAGTTATTATCTAATAGACAATAAAGAGTGCAGATTTTCTGAAGAGTTCTTGTTCTCTCGATTACAAATAATCCCATCTGCTGAGTGCAGATTTTCTGAAGAGTTCTTGTTCTCTCGATTACAAATAATCCCATCTGCTGTTAATTGAGAGATTTTTTTAAAAAGAGGGGCAGGCTGTCAAACCCGGCCGACCGGAAGCAGGAGAGGCACCACAGGACATCTCAATTTCCACTGTCCTGAATATACACTCCTGGAAATTGAAATAAGAACACCGCGAATTCATTGTCCCAGGAAGGGGAAACTTTATTGACGCATTCCTGGGGTCAGATACATCACATGATCACACTGACAGAACCACAGGCACATAGACACAAGCAACAGAGCATGCACAATGTCGGCACTAGTACAGTTATATCCACCTTTCGCAGCAATGCAGGCTGCTATTCTCCCATGGAGACGATCGTAGAGATGCTGGATGTAGTCCTGTGGAACGGCTTGCCATGCCATTTCCACCTGGCGCCTCAGTTGGACCAGCGTTCGTGCTGGACGTGCAGACCGCGTGAGACGACGCTTCATCCAGTCCCAAACATGCTCAATGGGGGACAGATCCAGAGATCTTGCTGGCCAGGGTAGTTGACTTACACCTTCTAGAGCACGTTGGGTGGCACGGGATACATGCGGACGTGCATTGTCCTGTTGGAACAGCAAGTTCCCTTGCCGGTCTAGGAATGGTAGAACGATGTGTTCGATGACGGTTTGGATGTACCGTGCACTATTCAGTGTCCCCTCGACGATCACCAGTGGTGTACGGCCAGTGTAGGAGATCGCTCCCCATACCATGATGCCGGGTGTTGGCCCTGTGTGCCTCGGTCGTATGCAGTCCTGATTGTGGCGCTCACCTGCACGGCGCCAAACACGCATACGACCATCATTGGCACCAAGGCAGAAGCGACTCTCATCGCTGAAGACGACACGTCTCCATTCACGCCTGTCGCGACACCACTGGAGGCGGGCTGCACGATGTTGGGGCGTGAGCGGAAGACGGCCTAACGGTGTGCGGGACCGTAGCCCAGCTTCATGGAGACGGTTGCGAATGGTCCTCGCCGATACCCCAGGAGAAACAGTGTCCCTAATTTGCTGGGAAGTGGCGGTGCGGTCCCCTACGGCACTGCGTAGGATCCTACGGTCTTGGCGTGCATCCGTGCGTCACTGCGGTCCGGTCCCAGGTTGACGGGCACGTGCACCTTCCGCCGACCACTGGTGACAACATCGATGTACTGTGGAGACCTCACGCCCCACGTGTTGAGCAATTCGGCGGTACGTCCACCCGGCCTCCCGCATGCCCACTATACGCCCTCGCTCAAAGTCCGTCAACTGCACATACGGTTCACGTCCACGCTGTCGCAGCATGCTAGCAGTGTTAAAGACTGCGATGGAGCTCCGTATGCCACGGCAAACTGGCTGACACTGGCGGCGGCAGTGCACAAATGCTGCGCAGCTAGCGCCATTCGACGGCCAACACCGCGGTTCCTGGTGTGTCCGCTGTGCCGTGCGTGTGATCATTGCTTGTACAGCCCTCTCGCAGTGTCCGGAGCAAGTATGGTGGGTCTGACACACCGGTGTCAATTTGTTCTTTTTTCCATTTCCAGGAGTGTAGTTTGATGGCATCCATTACAAAATATACATGTTTCAATTCCACAAAGCGAAACACAGTGATGTGCGGTAGAAGAATGCTTTATGAAGAGGCGTGGCACTGCACTTTGGCACACTTAAGACCAAATAATATGTCTTACATCTCCTCGAACACATAAGTTTTATGTTTCAGACTTTTCACAAAGATGTGCACTACAAGATGAACATATTTTTGAAATTTTTTTTTTTTTTTTTTTTTTTTTTGTATTGGCCCGGTTCGCAAATATCGTAGATCCAGGGCTGATGCGCAGAGCAATCATTGTTACAGTGGGTAGTCTCAACGTGACCCGTGTTTACATTTAGTGATTTTGCTGTTTCCCCTTCGTTTACTCTTATGTCAAATGAAAACCAAACGGATATCTGTGGCCAAGACCTATCAAGTGAATTAAAATACATTCACATAATTACGGAAGGCATGTCATTAGTTTCAGATTTTATTTCCACCTTTCCGCCTTGCGGAACTATGAAGTTATTTTTGTCTGTCTGCTAAAGAAATTTTTCTTTTATTAACCTTTTCCACAGAGGCAGTCAATGTATTTGAAGCAAAATGATTAGATTAGATTTACTTTCATTCCATTTGATCCGTAGTGAGGAGGTCCTCCAGGATGTAGAACATGTCAGAAAAACAATACATGACAAATATTTACAACTAAAACAAATAAGCTTATGTACCATTCCACAGGCCCCAAGTGGAATGATAGTCATTTTTTAATGAACACTATATGAAAGAGTAATTTTACAAAATACTTATTTACAATGAACACATGACTGCACTGAAATGGTGCAGAAGTTACACACACACACACACACACACACACACACAAAAAATCAGTTGGTTTCACTGAGAAATTCATCAATGGAGTAGAAGGAGTTGGCCACCAATAAATTCTTTAGGCTTCTCTTAAAATGAATTTCATTGGTTGTTAAGCTGCTGCTGGTAAGTTATTGAAAATGTGTGTTCCTGAATAATGCACACCTTTTTGTACAAAACTAAGTGACTTTAAATCCTTGTGAAGATATTCATATTTCTAGTATTGATTCCATGAATTGAGCTGTTGGTTTGAAAAAAATGATATATTTTTAATGACAAATTTCATTAAGGAATAAATATATTGGGAAGCAGTAGTCAGTATCCCTAGTTCCCTAAACAGGCTTCTGCAGGATGTTCTTGAGTTCACACCAAATATAACTCTTACTGCACGTTTTTGTGCCAGGAAAACTTTAGCTTGGCTTGATGAATTACCCCAAAAAATAATCCCATATGACGTTATGGAATGAAAGTAACCATAGTATGCCAGCTTTTTCATTTTTATATCCCCTATGTCTGACACAATTCACATTGCAAATAGAGATTTGTTAAGACGCTTCAGCAGTTCTGTGGTGTGCTCCTCCCAGTTGAATTTATTATCAAGCTGTAATCCCAAGAATTTAACACTGTCCACTTCTTCTATCTGCTTGTCATAGTATGTTAGGGATATACTCGTGGGACACTCCTTACAAGTTCTGAACTGCATGTAGTGTGTTTTTTCAAAGTTTAGTGACAAAGAATTGGCTAGGAACCAGTGATTAATGTCCACAAATATTTTATTAGCTGATCTTTTTAAGACTACAATTGATTTGCTATTTATTGCAATGTTTGTATCATCGGCAAACAAAACGAACTTGACATCTGGAAATGTTATTGATGAAAGGTCATTAATATACACAATAAAAAGTAAGGGCCCCAAAATGGAACCTTGTGGGCTCCCACATGTAATTAGTTCCCAGTTGGATGATGCCTGATAGCTTGATACATGTCTTTTTCCTAATAACACCCTTTGTTTCCTGCCAGAGCTATAAGATTTGAACCATTTTGCAGCATTTCCTGTTATACTATAATATTCTAGTTTACTTAAAAGGATATTGTGATTTACACAGTCAAATGCCTTTGACAGATCACAAAATATACCAGTTGCCTGCAATTTTTTGTCTAATGAATTAAGCACATTTTCACTGTAAGTGTAGATAGCCTTCTCAATATCAGAACCTTTTAGAAATCCAAACTGTGACTTAGACAGTATGTTATTTGAGATAAGATGGTTATAAAGACGACTGTACATTACTTTTTCTAAAATTTTTGAGAATGCTGGCAACAGCGAAACTGGACGGAAATTTGATGCTATTTCTTTATCTCCCTTCTTAAACAGTGGCTTAACTTGAGCATATTTCAACCATTCAGGAAATATTCCACTGATAAACGACTGGTTACACAGATAGCTTAATATGTTACTTAGCTCAGAATCACATTCTTTAATTAACTTTGTTGATATTTCATTATAACAACTAGATGTTTTTGATTTTAAAGATTTTATGATGGACATTATTTCTGCTGGGGTAATGAGGGTCAAATTCATATTATGGAAGTTATTTGAAACGTCTGGCCTGAGGTATTCTATAGTAGCATCTACCGAACCTGACAACCCCATCTTTTCAGTAACAATTATAAAATGTTTATTAAAACATTTTGCAACACTATACACATCTGTCACCAATGTATCATTTACTCTTAATGCTATTTGTTCCTCTTCATGTCTGGTTCTACTGGTCTCCTCCTTCACTATTTCCCATATTGTCTTTATTTTGTTATCTGATATGACTATCTTTTCCTCATAATGTATTTGCTTTGATGTCCGTATTACAGTTGTGGTGTCACCGCCAGACACCACACTTGCAAGGTGGTAGCCTTTAAATCGGCCGCGGTCCGTTAGTATACGTCGGACCCGCGTGTCGCCATTATCAGTGATTGCAGACCGAGCGCCGCCACACGGCAGGTCTAGAGAGACTTCCTAGCACTCGCCCCAGTTGCACAACCGACTTTGCTAGCGATGGTTCACTGACAAATTACGTTCTCATTTGCCGAGATGATAGTTAGCATAGCCTTCAGCTACGTCATTTGCTACGACCTAGCAAGGCGCCATTATCAGTTGCTATTGATATTATGAAGAATGTACAGACAAGAGCTATGTTCAACATTGATGGATTAAAGTTAAGTATTCCACCAAGTACTACCTTTTTTTCTGAAGTCTGAATTCCTTGTCCTGTTCCAGACCTCACGCCAGCCTGCGTGAGCTTAAACTCGTGCCTTTCGGCTTCCTCCAAACTCCGTGGGTTGGCTCCTGCCAATCCACAATATTTTGGCGACGAGGTTTTCTGCGTTCTTAACGGTATTGCCCTGATTTACTTGTGTAATGGTTTCGCCACAACCTCCACATGTACTGTCCGAATTTTATCGGTTGCAGAATCAGCAGACGCAGGCCTTACTGGATGTCCTTGGACAGCTCGTCCCGGGTCAACGTGCAATGCAAAACGATGCGGCAGCCGCCGCTCCACCACTACCACAGCCACAACACACTGTTGCACCAACTTTTCGTCCTTTTGATGCTGCACTGGAAAGCTGGACGGAGTGGTCATGCCAATTTGGATTCCATCTCGCCGCCTACAGAATTCAAGATAATGAGCGGCAGCCTTTTCTCCTTTCCTCTGTAGGCGTCCAAACGTACCGTGTGATAGTGAAATTATTTCCCCGACGTGAAATAGCAACTCTGTCCTACGACGAAATTTTGTCTGCATTACATGCATATTTCAAAGAATCAGTCAATGTAGTTGCAAGGCCTTACTAGGGATTGTGCTTTTAAGTGTCAATGTGGACTCCCTTATTCAGATACTATGGTACGTGATGCAATTGCACAGAACATTTCTGATGTTCGTATAAGGGAACAGATTTTGAAACTAATCAATCCCTCCCTTCAACAAGTGATGGACATATTGGATCGGCAGGACACACTTGACATTGCTCAGGAATCATTTGAAACTTCACCAGCCATGTGTCACGTTAACCGGCCTGCCGGGCGCGCTGCACGGAACAGTAAACAGTCCTTGCGCCCGGCCGCGCAGCTGCCACCACGCTCTCAGCCACGTGTGCCGCGCAGGCAAGCAAATGCAGTGCTAAAATCATGCCCGCGGTGTGCTACTAGACATTCGCATGAGAATTGCCCGTCACGCCAGGCTATTTGATTTTTCTGTAATAAAAAAGGATATGTTCAGAGTGTTTGCCAGAAAAAGCTCAGAACGGACACTCACAACCATTCCAGGCCCTTTGCTTCTCGCCGGAATCGGAATCGAACCAAGGATACTCCGGCTTGTGAAACTTCGCCCATGGAAATTCATGTAGTTCATTCCTCTCCGCCCATTGCCACTCTCTCTAACAGTGACTGTGTTCGTCCCACAAAAAGTGTGCGTCGACATCGCCGGAAATCCCGTCAAGTCACAAGTGATTCTGTACCAGTGTCAGTTCACGTTGCACGAGACAGTTGCTCTTGTTGTCAGCAGGACAATAAACTTTTTGTAGACTTGGACATTACCGGCAAAGTGATACCATTCCAGCTCGATACCGGAGCTGCAGTTTCACTGATCAATCAAGACACGTACAAACAGCTGGGCACGCCTCCGTTGCCTGCCGCAAATGTTAAGCTAACTGCATATTCAGGTCACGGGCTCACTGTGTTGGGACAGTGCAGCCTTCTTGCAACATAAAAGGGACAAACAAAACTAGTGTCATTGTATGTCCTTCGTTCTTCTTCTGCAGTGAACGTGTTTGGTTTAGATTTATTTCAGTCGTTTAACTTGTCTATAGTCAATCAGGTCCTATCAGTGAACCAAACTGTGCCTTCAGACAGTGTTTCTCGTCTATGAGAAGAATTTGCAGACATTTTTGCACCGGGCCTTGGTTGCGTTAAGAACTATAAAGCACATTTGGAACTGAAAGTCAACGCGCAACCGAAATTTTTCAGAGCACGCAATGTTCCCCACGCCTTGCGTGATGACGTCGCAAAAACATTACACGATTTGGAATCGCAAGGTGTAATTGAACGTGTGCAGGCTTCTCTCTGGGCATCAACATTAGTAATTTTGCCAAAACCTTCCAGAAAATTGAGACTTTGTGTGGACTTAAAGACAACAGTGAATCCACAACTAGTGATTGCAACTTTTCCTTTACCCCGCCCGGAAGATCTTTTTGACAAACTGTGCCCGGGTAAATATTGTTCGAAGTTGGACCTAGCAGATGCGTACTTGCAAATACCGGTGGACGAAGAATCCCAGTGCGTTTTGGTGGTTAACACGCATCTTGGTTTGTATTGATTCAAACGACTGCCATTTGGGTGTGCATCCGCCCCTGCATTGTTTCAGCACTATCTGCAAACTGTTTGTGTGTCGGTCCCTATTGCAGCAAACTATCTGGACGATATTGTGATCTCCGGAAAGACGGAAGAAGAACATTTAGCCAATCTCAGAACATTATTTCAGGTCTTGCGACAAATTGTCTTCGCTTGCGGAAGGACAAATGTGTGTTTTTTGCTCGTGACTTACCCTACCTGGGACATGTACTCAATGCCCAAGGCATACATCCCAATCCCGAGCACCTCCGTGCCATACAAGACTTGCCTTCGCCGCAGAATTTGAAGCAGCTACAGAGTGTGCTGGGAAAAATTAACTATTATAGTCCACGCCTCTTCCATTTCAACTCTGCTTCATCGCTTACGCCGTAAAGGTGTTCTGTTCGTCTGGACGACGGAATGCGAACGCGCCTTTCGCCAGTTGAAATCGGCGTTGCTTTCCAATACTTGCCTTACGCCATTCGATACCCAGAAACCCCTTTTGTTGATGATGGATGCATCGGATTTTGGTATCGGTGCTGTGCTTGCGCACAAAGATGGATCGCACAATCGCCCTATTGCCTTTGTGTCCAAATTGCTCTCGTCTGCGCAAAGAAATTATTCGCAGATCGAGAAAGAAGCATTGGCTCTCGTATTTGTTTCATGATTTCTTGTATGGTCGTCACTTTACCATCATCACAGACCACAAACCTTTGACATCGCTTTTTCATCCGAACAAGCCTGTACCTCCATGTACAGCGCAGAAATTCATTCACTGGTCTATTTTCCTCTCGCAGTACCGCTACGATATCTTGTATCGGTCCACTGCTAAGCACGGAAACGCCGATGCGTTGTCCCGTTTGCCTGTTGATGAGGATAGAGCATTCGATTCCTCTGAACTTGCTTGCATGTTCATTGATGCGGAATCCGATGACGTGGTCGAATCGTTTCCGATTGATTTTCGTCGTGTAGCTACAGCCACAGCTGCTGACCCTGTCCTTGCTACCGTTCTGCATTTTGTTGCCACGCAATGGCCCTTGTCAAAGTCACAGATCGAGGATCCGTTGGTTCGCTGATTTTTTGCTCACAAGGAGAGCCTTTTTGTTCGACGTGGTGTTTTGCTGTTGCGTTCTGATAATGATCAGTCCAGGGTCATGGTACCACGTTCGTTACAGTCCTCTGTCTTACAGCTTCTCCACCAAGGACATTGGGGGTACAGTGAGAACGAAACAACTTGCTCGTCAGCACTGTACTTGGTTCGGAATCGATGCCGCGATTCCAAATATGTGCTCTTCTTGCATGGCGTGTGCCGAACAACAATCCGCACCGCTGCGGAAATACTTTGCATGGCCAACAGCCACTTCCCCTTGGCAACGCTTATACATCGATTTTGCTGGTCCATTCTGGAATGCTCGATGGTTGGTTGTGGTAGATTCATTCAGTAATTTTCCTTTTGTTGTCCGGATGTCTTCCACGATGTCATCTGCCACCATCCAAGCGTTATCTGCTATCTTCTGCATTGAAGGTCTTCCGCAGACTATTGTTTCCGACAATGGCCCACAATTCATGTCCGCAGAATTTCAGTCATTCTGCAAGGTCACTACTGGTATTCAACATCTGACATCCGCGCCGTTTTCGCCTCAGTCAAACGGTGCCGCTGAACGATTGGTCAGGACTTTCAAGTCACAGATGTTGAAGTTGAAAGAGTCGCATTCTCGGGAGGACGCGTTGTTGATCTTTTTGGCCTCGTATCGCTCTCAGCCCCAAGATGGTCGCTCGCCGGCTGAGTTGCTCCACGGTCGTCCTCATCGAACCTTGATGTCTTTCCTACATCTGCCGCATCAGGTTCCTGTGCAGCGGCAGATGCCTGCTTTTGCTCCAGGCGACGTTGTCTTCTCTCGTCACTATCGAGGTTGACGGCATTGGCTTGAAGGGCGCATTCTTCCCTGCCTCCGCCGCACTATGTATCTGGTTTTGGGGGCCTCTGGTGAGGTGCGTCGGCATCTCAATCAGCTGCGCCTCTGTCGTCGCATGGGATCTGCCGCTCGCCGTCTGCTTTCAGCGACTGTGCCGTCCGGTCAGCGCCCAGGGGACCCATCTGCTGGCTCGCCTCAATCCCAGGTGTTACCGACGGTGCCTTCCATTTTGCCCCATGGCGACGCGCCGCCGCCGCCTGTTCTCCCGCCGGCGACGCCCGCAGTGGACGCGTCGCTGCAACCGCTGGGCGCCTCCCTGGGTCACGCGCCGCTGATTGCTTCCCGTGACCAGTTGTTCTCCGATATGGAACTCTTGCCCGCGCCGGACCATATGTCGTCTTCGCCCGTCTGGTGCCCCGGCCCGATGGAGGTCGACCCTTCGGCCCCTCCTGTCTCTCTGCGGGCGCATACACCGCATGTTGGCGTGCACCCTGGAGCAGGTTTTCAGGCGTTTCCTAGCTCCCCTCGGACCGAATGGCAGGTTGCGGGTGGCACGGCCTCGCCTGTTGTTAGGCTGCCCACCTCGTCGCATACGTCAACATGGGGTCCTCCCCACGGCGGGCGGAATCCTTATAACACAACCGTACGCCGATTTGTGGGGGAGGAATGGGGTGTCACCGCCAGACACCACACTTGCTGGGTGGTAGCATTTAAATCGGCCGCGGTCCGTTAGTATACGTCGGACCCGCGTGTCGCCACTATCAGTGATTGCAGACCGAGCGCCGCCACATGGCAGGTCTAGAGAGACTTCCTAGCACTCGCCCCAGTTGTACAACCAACTTTGCTAGCGATGGTTCACTGACAAATTACGTTCTCATTTGCTGAGATGATACTTAGCATAGCCTTCAGCTACGTCATTTGCTACGACCTAGCAAGGCGCCATTATCAGTTGCTATTGATATTGTGAAGAATGTACAGACAAGAGCTATGTTCAACATTGATGGATTAAAGTTAAGTATTCCACCAAGTACCACCTTTTTTCTGAAGTCTGAATTCCTTGTCCTGGTCCAGACCTCACGCCAGCCTGCGTGAGCTTAAACGCGTGCCTTTCGGCTTCCTCCAAACTCCGTGGGTTGGCTCCTGCCAATCCACAACAACAGTCTTTAATATTTTGCAGTACTTCTTGTAATGTGCTATAGCATCAACATCAGAACTGTTTCGGATTGACAGATACAGTTTTCTTTTTGTTGAGTAATCCATGGCTTCTTTGTAGACTTTGCTCTAACCCTGTGTGTGATGCTTTCCTGTTACATTATGCATGGCTAAGACATGTGGTCTCTTTGAAAGAGAGTTGCCATAATATTATGTTCTTTATGAACTTAGATATTTTGCGAAAACTACTGGTAAGTCTTGCACTAGAACTGAGATTTTTTACTGACTTTTCAGTTATATAATTTGAATAGCTGCATGTGTTGAATTAAAGTTTTTGTCACACCAAGTGAGAGATTACAGGTTTCTTTTTCCCTTTTGCTTTTTTTAAATAGTTACCACGAGTTTTTTTGTGGGAGTGTTATATCATGGTCATTGTTTGTTTGGTAACAGTATCTACAATTGAATGAATGCATGCATATATCATATTCCTTTCATGTTTCATGAATGAGAAAGAATCTTAAGGATTTGAAAGTGGTGAGAGAATACATGAGTAGAGAAAGGAGCTATCATGAACTATGTTTACACTCTACACTGACAACTAGTGATGTTCATTAGTTGTACTAACTTGACATGAAAGAAACTAGATTCCTAATATTAAGGAACAGTTTGTAATCTTTGCGAGCCTTGAACTGAGTCCTTGTGCTGTGATAAGTTTTATTAAAACAGATCTTCTTAGTGGCAGTGTACACAACCATCCTAAAGCCATTTTCTTACAGGGTAATTTTTTAAATATACTATACTAATAAAATACTGATGATGCATTGCTGGCAACATGCTCTTTATCAGTTATGTTACTCATTTGATGATTATTTAACACCGCGTACTTAACATTTATGCATGTAAGGAGTGTTTGTGTCAGCTGTGTTGGGATATGTACCTCCTGAAAATAAGTTACTGTTTTCCAAGGCATTTGGGAGTTAGTGCAGAGGAATAGTGATTTTGCTATTTGATGACTATCTGATGGCATGGGCTGTTATAGGCTGGCGAGATCACATGACCTGAGTCATGGCTGGCGACAAAAGTGCATTATAATCTCGATTCAGTGCTTTGGAAGCTAACATGCCATATTCGGTGCAATTCAAATTTCTACTTCCACATTACACAAATACGCAGTTCACATGCTACCGCACATGAAAGATCTTTCCAAAATGGTTGTTTTTTTTTTTTTGTTTTTTCCTTTTCTTCTTCTTCTTCTTCTTCTTCTGGGTTTCACCCCCCCCCCCCCCCCACATTCTCTGTGGCTGCAGCAATTTAGGATAACCTTTATGAAGTAAATATTTACACTTAGATTTACTTGGTGTCATGTTTTCATGAAGAGCGATGCAATAACTTTTACACTGTTTTAATTCAAATCTCCAAATATACTGTACAATATGTGAATGTCCAGTGATGTGAGACTGTGAGCACCCACTGCAAGATCTAAGGATCTGTGTGAGAATTCAGCATTCTGCCTGACTGTTACGGGAGTGGCAATGAAGAATGGTACGGAATATGTGCAGTCTCTCTGCCATCAGCTATTCGATGCAAAGCAATGTAGTGACTGGATGAAGTGAGAAGGAAGATGGCAGCAAGCTGGAGAGGTAAGTGAGCCAACAATCAGTCCCAAGTGAGATGAGGTGTCCCTTTTAGCAGCTAACTTTGTTACATGCCTCCTCAAAATCCCAATAGTGAAATGCCATTTTCCATCCACTACAAAAAAATATAGCTTTGTGTGTGTGTGTGTGTGTGTGTGTGTGTGTGTGTGTGTGTGTGTGTGTGAGAGAGAGAGAGAGAGAGAGAGAGAGAGAGAGAGTAAATATGATGTTGACACTATATTTAGAGGTAAATACTAGCTGACCTGGGAAAGAGGAAAACAATAACAATATGCAACTTGGTCAATAGTTAAAGATGAAAGTCTGGAGCAAGAGTCTAGAAAAACATGAGTTTTGGATGAGTAGCTCGTTCTTGAGATGTCTTTTGACTACTGTGTAGTTGGCACATTTATATTTGTTCTTGCCCTCTACCTTCGCAACAAATATTTGCAAAAATGGAAGCAGTTGCTTGAGCTCCTCTATGTTCTCCGGCCATTGGATCATGCAAAACTTCAAGGGACACAGTTCAGCATCAGTAGTCTGAATAAACAGGGCTCTTCTGGCATGGAGATCCTTAAAAATGTTGTATGAGGCATGTAAGAACTGAATTATTATCCAGACTGTTTCCTTTATTGCAGACTTGAAGGAGCTGTTAACAAAGTGAAGCCCACACATTTTATTTTAGGTAGGAATATATAGAGGGGTTGGAGTGAAAGTACATCAAAGAACAGCAGGCAAACATAATGTGAACACAATAATACCTTAATAGTGTTTGTTATGTTTTCATGTATGGGCGGCTACACAAAAAAGTGACATGATCAATATGGTGGATGCGAAGTAACACCATATTTCAAATGTAAGTGGGTAAATCATGCTTCTACAAGTAAATCATTATGTACACTGGTATAAAATCTAGGCTTTAAATTAAAATCAGTATATGTACAAAAAAGGGTCTAACACGCCCTAAAGCACTTCGGAGCCTCAGTTTTGAGGTAACAGGGAGGCAAAGTCTTTCATAATCGGTAGACTTCATAACTTTGAGATCATGCATGGGAGAAGAGGGGAAGTGGCAAGTAGCGACCAATGAGGATGAGAGGGTGGGGAATGGATATCCCGCGCAGTCTTCACAACTTTGGTCGGAGAGCATATCTTTCATCTCTATTATACTCAAAACTGAGGCTCCGAAGTGCTTTAGGGCGTGTTAGACCCTTTTTTGTACATATACTGTCTTCTGGATTAAGTTTGGTTGGTAAGTCCTGCCACTGATAGTTTCTTAGCACATTGACTGCCATGGTGAAATTTGGACCATGCGTTGCTATGCCACATTTAAATCACAAATATTTCCCCTGAACCAGATTAATTTTTTGCATCAGATGTCTTCTTCTGAACATGTAGAATTAAGTTATTTGGTAAAATGTCAATTTGTGACTGATCTGGACTGACAACAGGCGTGAGCCATATGTGGCTCACATGGCCCAACAACAACATTTTAACACAATTAGAATCTGTGGCCACATGAGCCACATGTGGCTCATATGATCTAAAACCATGTAAATGCTCAAGTGCTGTACAACTTTGCAAACAAGGGATCAAAGTCTTGCATACAAATAATTCCTTCCGCAGTAGGTATAAAAACATTGTTTTTCAAGAAATGATTCAAACACTTAGTTTATTTGATTATCTTAGTTATATATGATATTATTTACAATGTTTTTTACTTGGTCTGACAATGTTCATGAATAAACATTTTAGAATATTCTACTTCTTCAACACAGCATTGTCAATGTCACTAAAACACTTTTTGCACATAAAACTGTCACATTTATTGCATTTAGTGCACACCTTCTT
Source organism: Schistocerca nitens (assembly GCF_023898315.1). Taxonomy (NCBI): domain Eukaryota; kingdom Metazoa; phylum Arthropoda; class Insecta; order Orthoptera; family Acrididae; genus Schistocerca; species Schistocerca nitens. The sequence goes on along the minus strand of NC_064617.1, from coordinate 683,197,204 downwards.
CACTTTCTTAGCAGCATCCTTTTTTTCTTCTATTCTTCGCAGGCACTTATAACAGCCCAAACATCATCTTCCACATCTCTGCTTTGGTCCCTCTCGTGTGACAAGGCGATGGCTGTTATCTTCGTGGAACGCCTGTAGTGTCACTCGTGGTTGTGGATCTTTGGCATTCAATAGCAGTAGAGTCAAGCGCTCCCTGGAAGGAATTATTTGTATGCAAGACTTAGATCCCTTGTTCGCAAAGTTGTACAGCACTTGAGCATTTATAACAGATGTTCCAAAAAGGATTTCAAAAATGATCTTTCTGTACCATTTAACTGTATGCCGAAGTTATGAATCACCGTGGCTACCAATTGTAAAAAATATTGAGTGCTACGAATATAAGTGTGTTCAGTGGAGCCACCACTTTTAAGTCAATAGTTGAAACACATTATCTGTGAGCCCTATGAGGCTCACGAAACCTCTAAACACAACTCTGCATGTGAGCCAGTTAAGGCTCACACGGTCCACAGTACAATGTATACGTGAACCAAATATGGCTCACATGGCATCACAACCCTTGTAACTGTGAGCCAACATTGACTCACGTGGCAGTCAATGTGTTAAAGGATCTAGGAAATGCAGAACAACTAATAAGTCATCAGCTTGTGCTGATTGTTGCTTGGCAGGTTCAGGGTTGCCAAACCTCCCTCTCTCATTTCTATAATCACCCAGTTACTCAGTAGTCAGTCAGTGCCCTGGGTTAATCCGATGAGTTCAGTTGTGCTCAGGTGGAGCAAAGTTTTATTAATTTACATGGCAGGTATTGTTCATTTGTGTTATATTTTGTCTTGCATAATGATGAAGTGCAACCTTATTTATATTTTTCCTCTCTCTCCAATACAGGTTGCTGGCCAACAGCACCATGTCAAATTATTTTCAAGACAGCTGGCTTTCAGACACAGCACTCAAGGACTGGTCAGTGAAAATATCTACAGACTTCCATAATGCTAAATATGGTCATGTCCAAGGACCCTCATCAACATCCATACTATGGGAAGATCAACTCTTGCAAGTCACACGAGAAAATGCAAGAAACACACAGTGAAAGCATCTGCCATGAGAGGCACAGCAAATTACGTCTGTATGCAACCAACAGTGATGTTGACCACTCCAATTGTTGCACTTCACTGCAACATGAAAACCCAGGTATAAATTGAGAGGACTCCAGTGAAGTTTCAAAAATGGAAATACTGTGCCGTGTTGAGCACATCGCTCCATGTAAGTCAGCATGTAATGCTGCGAATTGTGTGTTGTTTTCCCTGATATGTTCTCTGATAGTGCAGTGGCCAAAAGTATGCATTTATAGGACAAAATCAGTTACGTAGTGCAATAAGGATTACCTCCCTTTCTTTGAGACTGAAGTTAAAGCTGACCTCCTAAATGTGTCATGGGTTGTTGCTTCCTGAATCCTTGACCAGGGTGTGCAAAAGAATACAGGTGGACATTTTAGTGTGGTTTTGGGTCATTAAAAAAATCTAGTGTGCACCCTTTATTATGCATTGGCTATTCTATGCAGTTAGACAGCAGCTAAGCTACTTTAGGCCTTCAAGAGAAAAAAGTCCCAGTGAAGCAGTGAAAAAACTTTTCCAAATATTGATGGATGGCCCTGAAGTCAACCTCACATTCTTAAGGGAGCATGAAATGTTTTTGAAAGAAAGTGAAAGGTCAGACACTGTTTTATTGGATTGGAATGTGTGGGCTTCACATCATTCACGGTGTCTTCAAGTCTGCAATGCAGAAACATACTGACTAATGATCAAGTTTTTACATGTGTTATGCAACCTTTCTAAGGATTCCCTGCCAGAAGAGATCTATGTATTTCAACAATGGAATGTGAACTATTTCCCTGAAAGTTTGGACGATCCAATGGCTGGAGAACGTAGAAGTGGCTGAGCGAGCTCTAGTAATGCTTCTGTTTCTGCGAATATTTGTTGCATAGTCAGAAAACAAAAACAAACCAAAATGTGCTAGCTACACGGTAGTTGAAGATCACCTCTAGGACAAGCTGCTCGGTCCAAAAATCCCCCTTTTCAAGACCCTTGCTGAAGACTTGACACTTTTTCTAAACAATTTCCAATCCGATTGGCCGCTACCACCGCACCTACTTTCTTCTTTGACAGAGGTAATGGAGACAATGGTGACACAATCTGTCTAACCAATGAAGATCTAATCATCAGTTAATTTGGAAAAGAATCCAATCTTTTGGGGGAAAACCACATTAAGTTTTAGTTCATCATCAAAAATGAGTTTAGAAAGTGCAAGTCTCCAACCCCACTTGAAATCATTAAGTTCCAGAATGACTGCAGAGGAACAACAATCAAGCTTGTGTCAGAGTTGATGAAGAAATCTCCCCTACACTTAAGAAACTGTTAGCTACTCTAATCCTGTCTTAGCATGCGGGTAGCTTGGTCCCAAACAATTCCATTCCATTCTACAGATTTTGGTAGAGAGCAATTGGATGGATGATACACTTCTGTTGTAAACAGGAATGGCAAGATAAAATTCGAGACATTCAACAAAAAGGCGGACCAGCTGTCTGAACTGTCTCAAGAACTAGAATGCAGTGTGCCATGAACTGCAGACGGCAATAGAAATTGCACTCACTTTTTGACATGGGCAAGCAGCTGTGGAGCAAACATTTTTGGTCAACAAAGAGCGTCTTCGAGGGAGTCAAAGAATGGTCTATGATGCAGTAATGACTTATGACAGGATCGAAGATGTGCCTGCAACGAAGTCCCTTATTCACTCTTCAAGAAACTCAAGACATGGATATATTGAAAATCTCAGAAAGCTAAAAGATGTGGAGTCCAGAACAAAGGATGATCTGATTAAAATGAAGATTGTTGACGCAGAAATCAGAGAGCCCAATGAGAAGAAGGCAAAACAGGAGGGCACCATTCAGAACCCTCAGATAGAGTGAGAAGATACTGTATTATGACCTTGCAAAAAGCTCAGAGTGAATTATTTCCCAAAGTCAATTTCGAAACTACAGTATCCGTCCTTAAACTACAGTACTTGTTCCAAAGTGAGTTTTTGTATTCTCTAATAATAATTAAAATGTGTAATAAAAGTAAGAACCAGAATATTCATTAGAACTAGAAGAAGAAAGATTAAAAAAGTCAAAAATTCCAATTACTTCCTTTGAGTCACAAACAGTTGAAATAGCCAGATTAAAAGGAAAAAGAAATTTTGATATACCAAACTTTATTTTCGTTTTTTTCCAAACTAATCGAAAAATAATCAAGTAACTGATTCTTCTTTATTCGATCAATTTAAAATACAAAATATCTGTGAGAAAAATGGAAGAAATGGAGTTTTTCCTCAAGAATTTTGGAATCCTGATCCACCAAATAATTATCTGAAAGCATATGATGCTTTCCTCGATTTTAAGAGTCATTCAATGAATGACAATGTCAACGTAATTCCATTCAGTTTTGTTGAAAATTATCCAATTTTTGTCATAGGTATGTCTAGAAGAATGAATGTGTTAGCCACACAGAAAACTACAATGAAATTAGTTGCCACTTTTAATGATAAAAATTCCTAAAGATACAGTTGCCTACATTGTCATGTAGGGTAAGAAAAATTTAACATATGATGCTCAGCATTCGAATTTTGAGTGAAAATTTTTAATATTGTTATATTTCATTATATATAAATGGGTACTCTACTGAAGAAGCTAAATAATGCAAGAAATCCTAATTTGTTTAAAAGATTAATGAACTAGAAGTAAAGCAATTCTATTACATTACAGGCTGTGGACATTTAAAAACTAGATATGGGGAGAAAATTTGTATGGAGCTTGATACTAAATTTAAAATTATTTTGCCAGACAGGTTTAATAAAGTAATAAGTGACTGGGACTTTCAATTTTTTGAAGATGGTATTATTAAACTAAAGTGTAAAGGAATGAAGAGAACTAAAAATAATGCTAACGAATTTCACGCTCTAGAGTTCATTGTTTGAATAAATTTTTATTGATTTAATTTTTTATATCTTATTTTGTGGGTGACTTGGTTTGCTCAGTAAATTATCTCCTAGTGCGCTCAGCGTGACCACTTACTACTTCTGATGACAGCACTTGGCTAATCCTCTTCGAAGCCACTGGGCTCACCTGGCCAACGCATTCTGCTGCTACAGCGTCTCTGCTGACAATACCCCCTCCCCCTCCCACCTCCTTTTATAATGTGAGCTCCAACTCTCATGTTATCTAGTGGCCAATTCACATCACACAAAGATGTCCAGATAATTTGAATCAGATAGTGTAACCTTTCTTCATATTTACCGTCTGTGATGAATATATTAAAAATAACACGCTTAAGTTTTTAGTGATAGTTTCTCATTTTTTCCTTCTTTTTCCATCACAGCTAATACTGATAAGGACTGTATTTAATGCATGCATGCTTAAAAATCTCCAAGATTAATCTCTCCATGCCGAAACCATGAATGTACATCTGCCTCCTATGTGTCTATCTCATAAATATCGTGTAGATAAAATTATGGACGTAACATTTGCCACAGAGGGATTCCATCCGCAAATAGAATAGGTTTCAATGTAAGGTTCAGTAAGAACAACTCTGCCACGCAGTTTAATACGAGGCGCAGAGTGAAGGTGAAGATATCCATACACATTACAAAAATGCTTGCATATATGTGTGTTAGTGTGTGTGGGTGTGTGTGTGTGGGTGTGGGTGTTCCACTTCTCCTTCTCCTTCTCCTCCTTCACCATGGACTGATTTCAACCTAACTTGGTACACATATCCCTTACTGTGACGCAACAGTCGCTGTGGTGGTAAGAACCACTTCCCTGTGACAGTTCAGGAGAGATGGCGCCATATACAATGAGACGCATGAAAAACTGTTGCATCATCCATGACGTTTAAATGTATTACTTCTGTGCTACTTACTATAATCACAATAAATTTCGCAACTAGTATCCACATGTGCCACTAAATGCACCTACGAAAGTATATCATGGTACCGCACATAGTTCTGGAGGGATGACGTCATAAACAATGAGATGCATGAAAAACTTCCACATTCATGCATGAAGTTGTAATATATTTACTGTTAAGACACTCCTACAGTCAAGTCAACTTAAGGAAATCAATGACAACTTGCGCGCTTTTGATAGCTTTAAACTTCAGAGCGCAAAGGGCTGTAGGCGAGAATGATAGCTGTCTATAGAGCTAAGAGATGTTTACAATATCGCATTTTAGATACGCGAAACTGCTGTGTCCAGCATACAGAAACTGTCTGGTATCATGTTTCTTAATGTGGATATTGTACTTACACATTTACATATTATGCACATTTCTTTGTATGCAACCATTTCATGATTTCAAATGTATTTTCACGAATACATTTTGGAGATGACGGAATTTCATGTGTTATTCAATTCATAACCACTGTCACATATAGGAAAAATGAGCTAGAATCTTTGTTTGGTTGTTACAATCTAGTATCTGTTGTACATTTTCCAACTCTTGTGCAGCAGGATAGTAGGTCAATTATCGATAACATTTTCATAGACAGTGCTCAGCCAGAAACAATTAATGTGTACCCAGGTGTTAATGGGCTATCTGATCATGATGCACAGTTAATGGAAATAACACATATAGCACCTTACAAGATTCAGGCAGTTTCATACAAGGCAGGGAGCCTTATTAATGTGAACAGGATACAGAGCTTTTAAGTGCAGCCCAGAAGAGGTAGAATGGGATGAAGTATACGCAGGAAATGATGCTGATGCCAAATTAAATTTATTCCACTGGAAATTTGTCTCAGTATTTGAGAATTGCTTTCCTGAAACATTATCTAAAAAAGCCATTACAAAGTCAAGTAAGCCATTGATTACTAAGGGAATTAAGAAATCGTGTAAGAGGAAGAGGGAAATATATGGCCAGGCCAGAATAACTCAGGATCTGACGATACTCGCTTACTACAAAAGATACTGTAATATTTTAATGAAAGTCATTAAGAAGTCGAGAAGCTTATGTGTTCTGACAGAAATTAATAATGCGGATAATAAGATTAAAACTATATGGAATATTGTCAAACGGGAGACGGGGCAGCCTGAGAGTGCACAGCATACCATAGCAATAAAGCTAAATGATGATGATGTGAGTGACAATTCACATGTTGCAAGTAGTTTTAACAATCACTTTCTGAATGTAGCAGCAAAAATAGGGTTAAAAGGTTCGGTTGAAGAAGCAAAAAAATATGTTAGAAATGTCATTCCCCAGGACTTTAGAAATAGCACCAACATTCCCCACTGAAATTAAGGGGATTATAAATACACTGAAAAACAAGAGCTCATGTGGTGTTGATGGAGTCTGTAACAGTATTCTGAAGTGTTGTTCTAATTTTATAAGTGGAGTCCTTAGCGATATATGTAATGCTTCGCTGGCACAGGGAGTTTTTCCAGACAGATTGAAATATGTAATTGTCAAACCTCTTCATAAGAAAGGGGACAAGAGTGACTTAAATAATTATAAACCAATCTCAATGCTGACTTCCATTTTCTAAAATATGCGAAAAAGTTATGTATTCAAGAGTAGTCTCACATTTAAGTGAAAATAATTTATTCAGCATGTAAGTTCAGATTCCAGAAGGGTTACTCAACTGATAATTCTATCTACACATTTACCCATCAGATAGTACAAGCCCTAAATAACAAATTATCACCAGTTGGTATTTTTTGTGATCTCTCCAAGGCATTTGACTGTGTGGATCATATTGTTAAGGATGTCTTTCAAAGAATTATTAAGTGTTTCTCAGAAAATGGACTCTCCCTTAATTTTAAAAACACTCACTATATCCAGTTCTGTACACCGAATAGAGTCATACTAACAATTGCTGTAGCATATGAACAGGGCTCAGTTAACAGGGTAGATTTCTCCAAATTTCTGGGTATTCACATTGATGACAACTTGAACTGGAAGAAGCATATTACCGAGCTTCTCAAACCACTAAGTTCAGCTTGTTTCGCTCTTCGTATAATCGCTAGTCTTGGTAATAAACAGATCAGCCTCCTAACGTACTTTGCGTATTTCCACTCAGTAATGTCTTATGGAATAGTTTTCTGGGGTAACTCACCACTTAGACAAAACTATTAATTGCACAAAAGAGAGCAGTGAGAATAATTAGTGGTGTTCACCCAAGGATGTCATGTAGGACCTTTTCAAGGAGTTAGCTATTTTAACTGTACCATCACAGTACATATATTTGCTAATTCGTGAAGAACACTGATGTTAATACATACAACACTAGAGGGAAAACCTTTCCTATCCATTATTGAAGCTGTCAGTTGCTCAAAAAGGAGTACATTATTCAGCAACAAAAATGTTTGATCATTTTCCCAACAACATAAAGTGTCTGGCAGGTAGCAGATCAACTTTTAAATCTAGCTTAAAATTATTTCTTTTGGACAACTACTTCTACTCCATGTCTACTCCATGGACGAGTTTCTGTTTCAGAAACAGTAATATATATATATATATATATATATATATATATATATATATATATATATATATATATATATATATATATATATATCTGACTGAATGTAGTTGCATGTGTAGAACTAAAAATTTCAGTAATATTAATATTAGCACTATTCATGTGTGTACACATAAACACTACTGGCCATTAAAATTGCTACACCAAGAAGAAATGCAGATGATAAATGGGTATTCATTGGACAAATATATTATACTAGAACTGACTTGTGATTACATTTTCACACAATTTGGTTGCATAGATCCTGAGAAATCAGTACCCAGAAAAACCACCTCTGGCCGTAATAACGGCCTTGATACGCCTGGGCATTGAGTCAAACAGAGCTTGGATGGCGTGTACAGGTACAGCTGCCCATGCAGCTTCAACACGATACCACAGTTCATCAAGAGTAGTGACTGACATATTGTGACGAGCCAGTTGCTTGGCCACCATTGACCAAACGTTTTCAATTGGTGAGAGATCTGGAGAATGTGCTGGCAAGGGCAGCAGTCGAACATTTTCTGTATCCAGAAAGGCCCGTACGGGACCTGCATAATGTGGTTGTGCATTATCTTGCTGAAATGTGTGGTTTCGCCGGGATCGAATGAAAGGTAGAGCCATGGGTCGTAACACATCTGATATGTAACGTCCACCGTTCGAAGTGCCGTCAATGTGAGCAAGAGCGACTGAGACATGTAACGAATGGCACCCCATACCATCACGCCAGATGATATGCCAGCATGGCGATGACGAATACACGCTTCCAATGTGCATTCACCGTGATGTCGCCAAACATGGATGCGACCATCATGATGCTGTAAACAGAACCTGGATTCATCCGAAAAAATGACGTTTTGCCATTCATTCACCCAGATTCGTCACCGAGCGAGGTGGCGCAGTGGTAAGACACTGGACTCGCATTCGGGAGGACGACGGTTCAATCCCGCGTCCGGCCATCCTGATTTAGGTTTTCCGTGATTTCCCTAAATCACTCCAGGCAAATGCCGGGATGGTTCCTCTGAAAGGGCACGGCTGACTTCCTTCCCCATCCTTCCCTAATCCGATGAGACCGATGACCACGCTGTCTGGTCTCCTTCCCCAAAACCAACCAACCACCCAGATTCGTCGTTGAGTACACCATCGCAGGCGCTCCTGTCTGTGATGCAGCGTCAAGGGTAACCGCAGCCATGGTCTCTGAGCTGATAGTCGATGCTGCTGCAAACATCGTCGAACTGTTCGTGCAGATGTTTATTGTCTTGCAAACATCCCCATCTGTTGACTCAGGGATCGAGACATGGCTACATGATCCATTACAGCTATGTGAATAAGATGCCTGTCATGTCGACTGCTAGTGATACGAGGCCGTTGTGATCCAACATGGCGTTCCGTATTACCCTCCTCAAGCCCAGCAAATCCGAAATCTCAGAAGGCGGACGAAAAACCACTTTCACATGAAAATTATTAAGAATCCTCGCTATTTTGAAGGAGATATTTCCAACGAAGGGATAAAAATTCAGGGACCTGGCTGGCGCGCATTCTCCTGTCTATCCACTTCCCGGTTCCTGGCTCTAGTTGAGAAGGCCCTGTTAATTTGCTGGGTTGAGTATCCATTACTGTTTCTGAACACCGTCCTTAAATGTGCAAGCTCCTTAGGTAAATTCTCTGCATCCGACACTGTATGTGCCCTGTGCACAAGGGTTTTAAGTACACTCATGGTCTGGGATGGGTGAGGCAACTTGAAGAAAGCAAGTACAAATCAGTGTGAGTGGGCTTACGATAAACAGAATGTCCCGCCTCTCCCCCACCCTCACCTACCTTGGCCTCACCATTGACCATCGCCTCACCTGGATCTCTCATCTCCGCTCTATCCAATCTAATGCCCACAGCCACATCTGACTCCTCAAACTCCTCTCTGGCCGGGCATGGAGGTTGAACCCCTCTACCAATCTCCACACCTACAAATCCTTAATCCGTCCCATCCTCTGTTATGTCAGTCCCGCCTGGATATCTGCGCCCCCCGCCCCAAATTCTATCAGTCCCTTCAGATCCTCGAGCGCCATGCACTCCGCCTCACCTTCCGTATCCGTATATGCCTCCCATCCCCCACGCAGATCCTCTATGACCTGATTCCTTTCCCCCCATCTGCTCCTTTTCCTCGAACATATCCGCATACTCTACACCTCCCGTCGCCTTAATCCGCCTCATCCCCTGGTTGCTCATCTCCTCTCTCTGCCATGCTTTCACTGTTGTGTCTCCCGTACCCTCCACCTCTACACCCTTCATCTCCTTTCCCAAGGTGGCTTCTGTGGACTCCCCCTCACAGATGATGCCCTCTCTCCCTCCATTAATCCCTCCTACCAACTCTGATACCGAGCGAGGTGGCGCAGTGGTTAGCACACTGGACTCGCATTCGGGAGGACGACGGTTCAATGCCGTCTCCAACCATCCTGATTTAGGTTTTCCGTGATTTCCCTAAATCGTTTCAGGCAAATGCCGGGATGGTTCCTTTGAAAGGGCACGGCCGATTTCCTTCCCAATCCTTCCCTAACCCGAGCTTGCGCTCCGTCTCTAATGACCTCGTTGTCGATGGGACGTTAAACACTAACCACCACCACCACTACCACTACCAACTCTGATCCTCACCTCACCTCCCCTCCCTTCCTCTGTCCTTTTCCTGGCCTCCCTCTACCCCCCTTCCATCCTGTTTTTTCCCCCCATCTATCCTCTTTCTGCCTCCCTTCTCTCCCCCCAGTCCTTTTGCATTCACCTCCTCTGCCTTTCCCCACTCCCTCTCACATCTTGCCTGCCCCCCTTATGAGTCCTCTCCCTCCGTCGCCCCCCCCCCCCCCACTTCATTGTTCCTCTCCTCCCCACTTTTTTCCCCCTCATCTGTCCAGGTTCCCTCCCATATGCCTTTGGCTGTGGTGTGTCATCTTCGTGCCGACTTTTTAGTGCAGTGTTTGAAGTGAGTGTTAAGTTTGTGCGTCTTTTCCGAAGTGCCGCCAACAGAAATCGTACTGTCACTCGGTGTGATTTTTTTTTTTTTAATCTCTTGCGAACAGAAACCAGACTGTCGCCGCGTTTTTTTAATTGTCTGTCTACTATTTTACCTGTCTGCTTGTATCTTATTAGCATCGCCAACCCTTTGTTTTATGTCTTATCTCCACAATTTTCCGCCATTTTACAATTCAAGCCACCGTTTTTATCGCCTGCTTTTATTGCTTATAATCTTCTTCTTATGTTCTAAAAATTCTATAGGCTGAAGAGCGGCGTACTAAGCTGCTGCCAGCCCGCCCCCTTCGGGGGGAATCTAAACTCAATAAAGGAAAAAAAAAAAAAAATTCTTCGTCAATCCTCGTTCAGCTCACCTGAAGATGGCTGGCAGTTGTCCAGCCGAAATATCGTGCAATGAAATTTACAATGGCCGACTGCAAGCCAGAAATCTTTTTGAACAGTTGATTCGCTGGGAAAATTTCAAATTCTACATTCTTGGAAATTACCCAAGAGAATGTATGTATTCAAAAAGACAGAGTAGAATTTCGCGTGATATTCACACATAACAGTGGTCTGAGCAATACTGTGCTTAACAAAGTGACGATGATTTATAGAGGTCTAATGTTAACAGAGAACTTCTATTAAAACCAAACAGCTGAATCAGTTGATACCTTAAGCATGATTCAGGGAAGTAGGGTGGCCTTTCAGCTTGAGCAAGTTAACTAGCTCACAATAATCAGTCCGACAAAATAACTGTGCAGTTTTCCAGCCTTACCTCAAACTACTTCTCTTAAAAATTAATAACATTATTCAAAATTTCTTTTCACCTTTCAGTATATACATCATATTCGTATTTGCTGTCCTGTACAATATATCTTTCTTCATCTAACAGATACAACCACAAGTCAACACAGCACTACTGAACATTATCATCACCTACCACACTTTAGCTAAGAATGTGTGGGGACGTAGGACCACTGGCTCTACCCATAGACTATAAAATATCTATGGAGTGAGCTTTCGGATGCGCAGCACGAGAAATCTGTCCGCGACATATCCTGCTGCTCCAAAGTCACGTGGTACTGGGACGGCGCATGTTAGCCCGTGTAGATCTTAGCTTATTTTGAGTGTTATTACTTCGCTAGAACAGGTAGATCACCTTCAGAAGTGTCCTGAATCCTTGTATATGCGTTTTATAGACATCTTAACAACCTTACAGCTGCGACTGAAAAAGTTTTAAAGCTGTGAAGAGCAAGGGTATTGTGCTTTTTCGCCACAGTGTCATAGCTCAGTTCCACTTACGTTTCTTCGAGTATGGAAAAGAAGAGACAGCCAACAATCCCTTTTTAGGTTTTCTATTGCACTTATTCGTGTTTTCAAATCTCCGTTCTAATTAAGTACGTCACAGTAACACTATATTGGGGGTGGGGGAAACGCATTTGTAGCAATGAAATCATTACTCTAAATAAGCAATTTATACCACCTGCTTTATTTATTTGACAGCCTACAATTTTTTTTGTTTTCTTTTGCACTTATTCATATTGTCGAATATCGCAGAAATTTGCTTACAATACAAGACAATTTTAATACTACGTCTCCATATTTTTAAAGATATAAAAGTCTCGCATCAATATGATATTCACTATTAGAGATTTGTTGTACGTAACTGGAAAAGTAACTGGTCCTCCTTTCTCGTACTCCTCTTTACATCTGTAGCAACAAAAATACTGCACCATGGCTGTTAATACTACTAAAATGGTTCAAATGGCTCTGAGCACTATGGGACTTACCATCTGAGGTCATCAGTCCCCTAGAGCTTAGAACCACTTAAACCTAACTAACCTAAGAACATCACACACATCCATGCCCGAGGCAGGATTCGAACCTGCGACCGTAGCAGTCGCGCGGTTCCGGAGTGAAGCGCCTAGAACCGCTCGGCCACCGATTAAAGTTTTGCCGTTGCCACAAATTGCGTACATGCAGCGACGTCCCATTACCACGTGACTAGCCCGGTTTGATGTTGAGTACATGCGCAGTAGTCTATGTTCGCTCCATAGATATTTATACTCTATGGCTCTACCCTCAATAATATCGCTGCAAGACCAACCGTATCTTTGCCCGATCAGTCCTCTACAGTAAGCGTTCTATGCTACACTTGTTGTGTATACGCTGCGAGAATAAAATTATTCATAGTAAGTGACGGGAGTGCAAGTGATTACTTATCGTCGTAATTTTGGCTCTACCCTCAATAATATCGCTGCAAGACCAACCGTATCTTTGCCCGATCAGTCCTCTACAGTAAGCGTTCTATGCTACACTTGTTGTGTATACGCTGCGAGAATAAAATTATTCATAGTAAGTGACGGGAGTGCAAGTGATTACTTATCGTCGTAATTACCACGCCCTCTCACCACTACTCGCAAATGTATCAGACTGGCCGGCCACTGTGGCCGGGCGGTTCTAGGCGCTTCAGTCTGGAACCGCGCGACCGCTACGGTCGCAGGTTCGAATCCTGCCTCGGGCATGGATGTATGTGATGTCCTTAGGTTAGTTAGGTTTAAGCAGTTCTAAGTTCTAGGGGACTGATGATCTCAGATAGTAAGTCCCATAGTGCTCAGAGCCATTTGAACCATTTGTATCAGACTGCGCAGAGGCAAGGACTGTACCACAACACCTCTCTCCGTAGTGCACATCGATAACTTACAAAAAATCAAAAGAACATGCCCACCTTACAATTTATATTTTTATCCTGAACCCGAGAAGATTGTCATAAGAAAGAATTTTGTTTTGTATTTAATTAAAATGTGCGGGGACAAATATCTGTTACATGTGTAAGTCGGGAAAGAATTGTTAAGATTTGCAAAAGTATTTAAAATAAAATAACTTTTTTTCATTTGTTCTTACCTGTTTCCAGTTTCGCTCAGGTAGGAGAGTAACCGGAATAATGTAGTTTGTGTGTGTGTGTGTGTGTGTGTGTGTGTGTGTGTATGAGGGGGCAGGGCGGGGGCTGGCTGTTGAGGACGATGTGTTGGCGACGAGTTAAAAATGGAGTGGCTCTCGTGACTGTACTATATACACCCTGGTTCACGGCACGTTTGACATCAGCAACATGGCACATCACCTGGTAATCAAGAGGGGCAAAGTTAGCATTTATTTTATTCTCTTAGGCATATTTTTCCTGCAACTACTTTTACTTTTAAAAAAAATGCTACCTCTAGATATGTGCCGCCCTGTACTTGCGTCCTTGTTGACCGAGCCTTGTACTAACCAGTGACACTCTGCATAGAATCTGACGCTCCGTAGAACCTAGGGGCTAGCCTACATGCTCGTGCCGTGAGCGGGGGCGCTGTGCTTACAACAGTGGAATCGATTTGGAAGGACAGTGAACAAACTACGTGCTTGCCGAGTATCAGATTAGATCTGTGGTTGGATTCAGAACCTTCTTGGAAACAGAACTCGACACGTCGTTCTTAATAGTACAAAATTGACAAGTGTAAAGTTAATCTCGGGAGTACCCCAAGGGAGAATTATCATTTATATTAACGAACTAATGGATATCGCCGGAGGCTCCATGAGGCTATTTGCAGACAACGGCGTTGTCTATAGTTGCAGCGCCTGAACACTGGTAAAATTCTCAAGACCTGCAGAGGATCGATGATTGTTGCAGAGACTGGAAGTTGATCCTGAACGGAAAAAAAAAATCGAACGTATTTCGCGTAAAAACACCAAGGGATCCGTTACTGTTCGATAACGCTGTTTTCAACAAATTGGTGGAAACAGTAACAACAGTAAAATCCGTAAGAGTGACCTTCCGGAGCTACCTTAAGTGGAATGATCACATAAAACCAGTACTAGACGAAATAGATGCCACGCTGAGTTTCACTGGGAGAATTTTTAGGAAATACAATTCATCCACGAAAAAAATGGCGTACAAAACCAATTTCTTGAGCGCCGTTCATAAGCTTGATACCCTTATCAAGTATGATTAAAAGAAGAGAGAGAGAAGATTTGACGAAGAGCGTTGCACGTTTGTTTATTCGGCACGAGAGCGCTACGGTTATGCTTAACAAATTCTCGTGACAGAAGCTACATAATAGGCCTTGTGTTTCGCGGAGAGGTATATGTTGAAATTCCGAAAGCGAACGTTCCAAGAAGAGTTGGGCAAAATGATCACGCAGAGGAAATCGGGGAGCTTGGAACTCGTACGGTAGTTCGACGACAGTCGTTCTTCCCACCTACAATTCAGGAATGAAACGGGGAAAAAGGGTGAGGGGGCGGATGAAGTAGTATCAGAAGCACTCTCCACAACTCGCCGTAACGTGCCTTATGGAATATAGAAGTAGATGTAGACAACGGATCAAGTCCCCATCCCGCCACCCAGATTTAGGTTTTCCATGGATTCCGTAAATAGCTTAGGAGAGCACGTATGTAAAAGCAATCAAAATTGTAATTTTTTTATTTCCTCTTCGTTTACTACATGGAATTGAAATTTCAGTTTCTGAACATTGGTTTCCAATTCCATTCCTAAACAAGATAAAAATAGTAACTGACAAAATATTGCACGGAGCCCTACCCCTTTCTTGTTCTGTATTTCCCCATACTACTTATTGTTGCGGCATTTTCCTCCAGTTTATGCAATTACCACGCAGGAAATATAGTGTGGTATATCAACAAGGCTGTGGAATAGTATCGCTGCCACTGATTTTCTACTATGGTGTTTGTTTACAAGTGGTTGCAAAGGAGTAGTGTAAACTCTGCGAAAGTCGTGTGTAGATGTGTTATTACAATTTTCAGCATGCCTCGTTCCGGTAACGAGTAATTACTACAATTTAATAATCTTGGCATATTACGAACCCTAGAGTGGCTGGGATCTGATTCAGGAGCTTTCACATTGTCGATATTGAAGGAAATCGATAAAGTAAGAATTGCTGCAACTGGCATTGTTGCTAGTTAGTTTGAAAATCAGAATAACCGAGGAAGACAAGCAAAGAAGAAACTGCCTGAGAATGAAGAGGAATATGCATATGGTTTGCACTAGTTCATCCTACGTAAAGGTAAGGCCTCACACAAACACCATCACATCTGTAATTCAGATTTCCCATAACTTACGTTTAGGAAAGTTTGTGCCTTTGCCTGGCAAACCACTGACGTTAGTGTACTTAAATCAAATGGTTCAAATGGCTCTAAACACTATGGGACTTAACATCTGAGGTCGTCAGACCCCTAGACTTAGAACTACTTAAACCTAAGGACATCACACACATCCTTGCCCGAGGCAGGATTCGAACCTGCGACCATAGCAGGCGCGTGGTTCCGGACTGAAGCGCCTAGAACCGCTCGACCGCAGGGACCGGCTGTACTGAAATTTAGCATGCTACTAGTGAATATTATAGTCACATATGTGTGCAAGAAATTTTCATTTAATACTCTAGTAAGGCATGTAAGAGAAAAGCCCTAAAATTGTTGCATTTTTCCTCAGATATTTAAGATAGCTGTAAAAATCCAGCAAAAGAAGATGTCAAAATTCTGTTCGGCAGATATTTGTAATAATGGTATATTAAATTTTGTACAAAAATGCATTAATTTCGTTCTAGTAGATCAATGAACATTTGTACCCACCTTGTTGAAAAAATTCCAATTTTTTTATAATTAAAAATGTACGTAGTCAATAAGCACGAAAACTTGAGTGTATGCATATAACATTTCTTAAAAACTGTGCCGAATTTAGTTACGTTCTCTTTGTTATGGTTTTTTTTTCTCGAAAGTATTGCAGTTTCACATACGTCTCCCCCCCCCCCCCAACCCCCACCCTCCCCCTTTAAGGCGAATTCTGCAGTGGTTTACTTGAATGGAGACACCACTGACTTCTTTTCCCAATCCGTCTCTAACGGAGTGTTAAATCCTAATTATATCCTCCCTTTTTTTTTTTAAATAGATGCTAGTTTTAGGTTGATGTAAAGTCAGCTGTGTACCTGCATAGGCAGGGGGGGTGATAGGGACAAGAGACGGAGGCGCGGCGGTAACCAGGAAGCGGCGTGTCGTGTGGCGGTGCACGGTGTCGCTGGCCAGCATCCCGGGCCGGTCGTTGACTGTTTGCCCCAGTGAACCGCACCGACCGCTTCCGCCACCTCTCACACTTCCTGTACCGCCAGCAGTGCTCAGCGCCGGGCTGCGCACCGCACGGCTGTCGCTAGGCTGCTGTGGAACAGTAGTCGCGCCACACTGCCTGGCGCGGGACCACGGCAACATGCCGTGTTTCGCCCCCGCCCCGCCTCCCCCCCTACCCACTAGGGATGAGAAAAAAACGACCAGTCAAAACCGATTCGGTATTTTAGTTCTGAATAACGTATTTTTCGGTAGTTGTTTAGTCTCGGTTATAACAGATATTTTTACTAATAACCGAATAAATAAACCGAAATATGAATTAGTCATAGCAGCAGTGCAAAACGTTTTCGTTTTTAAATAAACCTTTTTAAAAAGAAATTGGCATTGGTTTAAAATAATGCGTTATTATAGAATACGGGAAAATCGATCAGTGCTATTTTAATAACAACGCCAACAGAAACGAACAACAAACACATGATGTAAGAATTGGTATATCTATGTTGTCGTCTGTCGAGGCTTAAGGTACGTGTGGTGTGCAAGACTTGCCCTACATGGTAGGTTCTCACTGTCGCCGCCGGACATCCGCTGGGTTGCAGAATGGCACGAATCCTGATCTGGAAACATTTTTACGAAGTGACGTTGCAATGAAGTACAACGCTTCATTTGCTTTATAAGATTAAAGAGTTGTTTATCATTTTATGAAATAATAAAAAAAGGAAGGAAATTGTGGTAACAGCAATAAATTAAAACTTAACAATTCATTCATAGTATATGATGAAAAAAAAATAACTTTTTAATTCTCATTTAGTCGGCCGTTGTGGCCGAGCGGTTCTAGGCGCTTCAGTCCGGAACCGCGCTGCTGCTACGGTCGCAGGTTCGAATCGTGCCTCGGGCATGGATGTGTGTGATGTCCTTAGGTTAGTTAGGTTTAAGTAGTTCTAGGGGACTGATGACCACAGATGTTAAGTCCCATAGTGCTCAGAGCCATTTGAACCATTTTTAATTCTCATTTATGCCTGAATGAACTCAACAAGTAACAGTTTTTAATGATTTCACCCCACACCCAACCCAGGGTTATTGAGCGGTTCGGCTCCCAGTGGACCCTCCGCGGGAACGTCTCATACCAGACGAGTGTAACCCACATGTATGCGTGGTGTAATTATGGTTAAGCGTACGTGGAGAGTGTTTGCGCAGCAATCGCCGACATAGTGTAACTGAGGCGGAAAAAGGGAATCCAGCCTGCATTCGCCGAGACAGATGGAAAACTGCCTTAAGAACCATCCACAGGATGGCCGGCACACCAGACCTCGACACTAATCCGCCGGGCGGATTCGTGCCGGGGACCGGCAGAGTAATCGGTAGATGTAGATACAAGTTGCGGCCAGCAAGATCAGTGCCTTACGTTGTAATCTTTGAAGACTGCTCCTCTGAAAAAAACCTCATTTTAAAATACTGAGACACGTTGGTGTGGATATAAAAAGAAGAAAAGTAACAAGAAGTAGCACATACAAAAGTAAGAAGTAATGAGGATACCTACAAAAATGTAGAGAAAATATGAAAATATCAGAAGTAATGGCTAAAACAAGATTAATTTTTTTTTTGAACACCTCTAACGAATGAATAAGAACAGAAATCGACGCCGGCCAGTGTGGCCGTGCGGTTCTAGGCGCTTCAGTTTAGAACCGCGTGACCGCTACGGTCGCAGGTTCGAATCCTGCCTCGGCCATGGATGTGTGTGATGTCCTTAGGTTAGTTACGTTTAAGTAGTTCTAAGTTCTAGGGGACTGATGGCCTCAGATGTTGAGTCCCATGGTGCTCAGAGCCAACCAGAAAGCGACAATATCATGGATTACAGAAATAAGGAAAGTTCTAGAAAGAAACATCATTATAGAATCGGAAATAACAGACAAATCTTTTTAAGAATAAAATATTAATATTAGAAGGCTTTCAGTGCAGACAAAATAGGAAATCGGAACAACATGGAAAGAAGAAAGGAAAAGACAACATGTGGAGAAGTTGATGGAGTACTCGAAAAATAGAAAACAACAAGTAAAGGAATTGAAGTTGTTACGTGATCCTAGTTGGTCAGTACGCAAAAAAAGAAAAAATCCATACAAAATCTGAAGTTCAATTTGTGGGAGCCTTTCTGTATAAACAGTTGTTTATTCAGTTGTTCTCGAAACAAGTGTTCGAAGATGTTGTAGAGAACTAGGAATGTGTGCTATGAAAATAAATGCCTTTAATCTGATGACAACGCTTTGAAGGTCGGCGGTTGGAACGTTTGTAGGGTTTTCAAATGTTTTGTCTACTTGCTGGTTTGCAATTTTAAAGGGACATACTTCGAAGAACACTCATGCTTTGTATTTAGTCACAGTCGCACCTACGCCAAGTACCTGTAAGTTCAGAGAGAGAGAGAGAGAGAGTAGGAGACCTCGAATATAGAGAGAAAGCCTTGGATACAGATGACTGACTGAAAGATATTGTGTGTCTATATTTGTGTGCAGAGAGGAGGAACATTTGTGGAGCGTACTGCAGATGACGCTAATAGAAGCGGTATACGAGTATGTTATGTGACGTTTGAAATTGGCTGTCGTTTACATTGTGAATGAACGGCCGAAACTTTATTATTACAAATATGTGTACTGTTTTACACACGCCGGCCGCGGTGGTCTAGCGGTTCTAGGCGCTCAGTCCGGAACCGCGCGACTGCTACGGTCGCAGGTTCGAATCCTGCCTCGGGCATGGATGTGTGTGATGTCCTTAGGTTAGTTAGGTTTAAGTAGTTCTAGGGGACTGATGACCACAGATGTTAAGCCCCACAGTGCTCAGAGCCATTTGAACCATTTGTTTTACATACTTATTTATTAGCAACAGCAAAGGCAAATAAGTGTAATCTCTACTCCGCAAGCCACTGTCTTGTGCACTACTCTCTGTACAAGTTATCAATGTTTTTTTCCCACTCTATTCACGTATGGAGCGCGGCAAGAATAATTCTTTAATGCCTCGGTGCGTGCTGTAGTTAATCTAATCTTGTGATGAAGATCCCTACAGGAGCGATGCGAATGCAAACCGAAATACGTGAAAGGAGTAAGAACTACTTGTAAGTAAATGGTACAGAGTCGCGTGACTTTGGAGGCAATACGCGTCGGCAACAAATATCTGTTCTGTGCCATAGATATTCCTGCTATATGATCGTGTGACACAAAATACACCAGAAGACTGCACGATTACTGTTCTATAAATAAAATAACAGCAGTCTAACGAATCATAATACTAGTCGTTAATCGCAGGGCAAACATTCTGAGGATACATGCTTAGAATCTCGAAGCTGAGAAATAATAATAAAACTCCTCCAACCTATGAAACTCCATCAAATTGACAGGGTATAAGTATGGGCATCGTTTCTGGGAAGAATCTATACGACTAGTAATGAAGTGAGAAAAAATTATACAGGAGGCTGTTTCCCATGTCTCTCCTCCTTTTGCGTTGTCCTGCATAGGTGCAGGATCGGCATGTTCGTTAACGGATTTGGCGTGGTTAGTTTAAAGGGTGGTCGGATGCCCTCCCTATCACCACCCAGGTACTCCATGTGACGGAGTATGTGTACCCAACTGTCTGCTAGTAGTGTTATTCATGTATAAGTGAGCGGAAGTTTTCTACATGTTTGTGAATCGTGTATCTGAGGGAGACTTGCTACCAGCCCTGTATTCATCTCGTGGGATGTGGTAAACCACCTAAAAACCACATTCAGGCCGGCTGGCACGCCGGCCCTTGTCATAATCGCTGGACGGATTCGATACGAGCCCTGCGCAACTTCCTGTTCCGGAAGCGGCACGGTAACGCGCGGTCTTCTGGGAGGGTTGTTTTTTCCATATCTCAGTTATAGACAATATATGCTTCCATCTGTCATTCATGACAATTTTATCATCTTATGTATGTATGTATGTATGTATGTTAACCGAGGACCTAGAAACGACGGAGAGGCTCCGTCCCCGCTGCAGCCGCAGTGCTCCACAACTCCACGACGACTCCCGCAGTCCACTTCACCCGTCCGCCGCCCCACACCGAATCCAGGGTTATTGTGCCGTTCGGCCCCCGGTGGACACCCCCCCCCCCCCCAGGGAACGTCTCACACCAGACGAGTGTAACCCCTATGTTTGCGTGGTAGAGTAATGGTGGTGTACGCGTACATGGAGAGCTTATTTGCGCAGTAATCGCCGACATAGTGTAGGTGAGGCGGAATAAGAGGAACCAGCCCGCGTTCGCCGAGGCAAATGGAAAACCGCCTAAAAACCATCCACAGACTGGGCAGCTCACCGGACCTCGTCACAAGTCCGCCGGACGGGTTCGTGCTGGGGACCAGGCGCTTCTTCCCGCTTCGGAATTTTATCATCGTACTTTGCCCTTAGACTTCGTCGTCACGACTTTCCCAATTCCGTTTTGCGCTCTACTAAGAAGCTGATGATTTCTCAGAAAAATGACGAACGGGCCTTGCTATGCCTGAAGTAAAATATTGCCATAGGAAGCTTAAGTTCCTTCAGCCCTGTGCCAGCATTTATTCACAGTAATAATCACTTCCTGGATAAAAGTTAAATGGCGGCGCCAATGATAAGATTTCGGTCTATTTTTGCATTACAAATTATGGACAATAAAATCATTATTATCACCATTCTCGTCGTAATGCCTTTATACTGATTTGAATGTTTAGTATCCCGGAGACGGTAGACACATTGTTGACATGTGCAAGAGCTACAGACAGTATGGCGATATTTCCTATTTTTCCTACAATTACAGGTATATGCTGCTTCCGTCGTATTACAAGCTGCCTTACAGCTGAGTCCCTCCTGTTTTGTTTACGTTCACAGAGGTCACTTACATAAATACCGAAAGCCATTAGAAAAATAAATCGAAGGACGTTTTAAAGCACATTTGCAGAATGGGCGAGGATATACAGAAAAACCGTAGATATAAGTTAATAATGTAAATAAAGAATTACTTAAGATAATAATTAGTATAAGCAGTTGTATCGATTGTGGCGTGCAACCGCTGAAACATTAGAATAATTACGTTGTTCAGTTGTCTTGCCGAGAAGACGGCACCTTTTTTGTTGTGGAAGCCATCTGCCATCGCTGCAGATCCCCCTGCGGGTTCGGGGGTAAGAATAGGCCCGCGGTATTCCTGCCTGTTGTAAGAGGCGACTAAAAGAAGTCTCAAACTTTTCGGCCTTCTGTGATGGTCCCCTCTTGGGTTTGACCTCCTTTTTTCCAAATTTCTGTTGTTAGTGCGTGCTATTTGGGGAAGGACGCCTTACGTGTTGTTTTTCTATTGGTCCCTCATGCACCACCATCTTGCATGTTACCTATTGTCGTGTGGGGGGGATTACACCCAACATCTTCTGGGTTGTCTCCTTCTCGTCTTGTGCGCAATCCTCTTCTTACCGCCCACGACAACTGTGGACCCTTTCAACACCTAAAATCCAGCATAGTAGCCAGTCCGTTGTGGTGGGGTCGTCATGTACCCTCTTGGTGGTAGCCCCCTGACCACGCAGGGATCGCACTACAGATGCCAGAGCTGTTTCCTCCCCATGCATGCCAAGGAGTATGTGCCCATTTTGTCTGGGGCACGGGGACTCCGGGCAACGGAATATCGGCCAGGTACCCGTTGCTTTGGCTGGGTGGCGCCCTTGGGGAGAGCCCTCGTTCGGAGTAGGTGGCATCTGGGCGGATGTGGCGCAATGAAGCGCAATAAATCACACCAAGCTGGTGGTCGCACGGCCACCAGCGTCTCTAAGCGAGGCAGAGTTGAGTTTGATGCTGCGCAGTATGACCCTCAGTCGTTCCCCTCGTTGGCTGCGCCATGGGAGGGACGCAGATCTAGTGCCAAGCGGGAGCCTTACGTACCGCAATACCTTGTCTGCAGCAGGACTGATGGTGACTCCTTTCTTACGACGAAGCCTCTGTTTTTTGTGGAACACCTGGAGGATAAGTTTGGGGAAGTGGCGGGGTTGTCTAAAATAAGGAATGGGTCCATCCTCCTCAAGACGTCTTCCCCAGCCCAGTCACGAGCGTTGCTCTTGTGTGATAAGCTGGGTGACGTCCCTGTTGCCGTCACTCCCCACAGTAGCTTAAATATGGTCCAGGGGATTATTTACCATCGTGACCTCTTTTTACAATCCGATGACGAGCTGAGAGCTGACTTGGAATGACGTGGTGTACATTTTGTCCGTCTTGTACATAGAGGGCCGAAGACTAACAGGGTGGCCACCAGTGCCTTTATCTTGGCCTTCGAGGGTGATATCTTGCCCGAGAAGGTCAAGGTAATGGTTTACCGTTGTGACGTCAAGCCATACGTCCCTCCCCCAATGCGGTGCTTCCAGTGCTGGAAGTTTGGGCATATGTCCTCCCGTTGCCCATCCAGCGCTACATGTCGAGATTGCAGACGCCCCTCTCATCCCGATTCTCCATGTACGCCTCTGCCTGTATGTGTCAACTGTGGGGAGCACCACTCTCCATGCTCGCCAGATTGCCCCGTTTTTCATAAGGAGTGGAAGATAATGGAATTTAAGACCCTGGACCGGCTTACTTGTCGAGAGGCAAAACTGAAATTTCCCTTCGCCCATCTTATGCTGCAGCCACGTTATCGTCACCCTCGCGAGCGACGGTTGTCGCCTCATCTGTGCCGCCTTCTGTGGGCCCTCGGGGCCGTGCATCTCCGTCTGCCCCCCTCGTGTCTGGGGGCAAGCCTTCTTCTGTTGCCCCCTTAGCAGTTGGGGGCACACCCTCTTCTGTCGCTCCCCCCATGCTTACTTCGGGGGTGACATCTCCTCCAAAACCGGGGGGCTCGAACCCTCCCCCTCCTTCTCCACCGGCGTTGCCTCTGCCGGTTCCTCTCTCACGGAAGGGGTCCCTCGGGGCTCTCCCTTCCTCCATTTCTTCTCCTACCCAGCCGGATGTCAGCCAGTGGCTGAAGGTTCCGCCACCTGCTGGTCGTAGAGCTTCTGTGTCGTCGTCAGCCTCCGATGCTCCTTCAGAGAAGCTCTCCCAGCCCTCTCACCCTAAGGGCCGACGCGAGAAGAAGGAACGGAATGTGTCCAAGAAGAAGGACGTTCCGGCGGTTTCAGTACCGCCTGCTGTACATAGTCCTGGCTCCGGGGATGAGGTGGAGATCCTCGCCTCTGCCGCGGATCTCGCCCTCACGGAACCCTTGGGGGCCTTTCCTATGGACACAGCTGACTCTCCCCCAGTGGCGGCTGTTTGCTGTGAGTCGCCGTCTGCCTCTTAGTCGCATTCACGCCCTCCCAGTCCCTTCCTGCTTCCATTCTCCAGTGGAACTGCGGCGGTTATTTCCGCCACCTGCCTGAGCTCCGGATGCTTCTGAGTGTTTTCTGCCGGAAACTTGGTTTCCTGCAATGCGGACCCCCGCCCTTCGTGGTTATCGGGGATACTATAAGAACCGTGCTGCCTGTCACCGAGCGTCAGGTGGGGTTTGCCTCTTTGTTCACCACTCTGTCTGTAGCTCGCCAGTACCCCTTCAGACGCCTTTAGAGGCAGTCGCTGCCAGGGTTGAGCTCTCGCCAGCTATTACTGTTTGCTCTGTTTACATTCCTCCGGATGGGGAGCTCCCCCGCCATGTCTTGGCTGTGCTGCTGGCACAACTCCCGCCACCATTGCTGCTTCTGGGCGATTTCAATGCCCACAACCCTCTGTGGGGTGGGACTGTCTCCGATGACCGCGGTCGGGCCGTGGAGCATTTGTTGGCTCAGCTCGACCTTAGCCTCTTTAACACCGGTGCTCCCATGCATTTCAGTGTGGCCCATGGCTCGTTCTCGGCCATCGATCTCTCTCTTTGCAGCCCCGGACTTGTCCCATCCCTCCACTGGAGGGTCCATCCTGACCTGTATGGTAGTGACCATTTTCCCATCTATTTGTCACTGCCCCAGTGTCATTCTTCTGGGTGCCTGCCCCGCTGGGCTCTCCACAGGGCTGACTGGCCGGCTTTTACTTCCGCTGCAACCATCGAGTCTCCCCGACAGGGTGACATTGACGAGGTGGACCGTGTCTTAACCACGTCAATTATTTCGGCGGCCGAGGCTGCCATCCCCCGCTCTTCTGGACTCCCTCAGAGGAAGGCTGTACCCTGGTGGTCGCCGGAGATTGCTGAGGCTATTCGCGACCGTAGGCGGGCTCTCCAGCGTCATAGGCAGCACCCATCTCTGGAGACCCTCATCGCCTTTACGAGGCTCCGTGCCTTGGCCCGTCGTCTTATTGCACGGCGTAAGCAGGAGTGCTGGGAGAGGTATGTCTCATCCCTGGGCTCCCGTGTCCCCCCCTTGGTCGTGTGGTCCTGGATCCGGCGGATTTATGGATACCAGACCCCTATGGGTGTCCCTGGGATCTCCCTGGACGGCGCTGTCTGCACGGACGCTGCCGTCATTGCTGAACACCTTGCTGCGCACTTTGCTAAGAGCTCTGCGACTGCAACTTATCCCCCCGCCTTTCGCTCTCTCAAGGAGCGGACCGAGCAGACGCCATTATCATTCCACACGCGTCGTTCTGAAAAATACAATGCTCCTTTCAGCGAGAGGGAATTCCTCGCTGCCCTCGCCGATTGCCCTGATACAGCACCAGGATCAGACTGCATCCACGCGCAGATGCTGAAGCATCTCTCCAGGGACTGCCAGCGACACATCCTCACCATCTTTAACCGCATTTGGAGCGAGGGCGTGTTCCCGTCGCAATGGCGAGAGGGTGTTATTGTCCCTATCTTGAAGCCTGGTGCGGACCCACTGGCAGTGGACAGCTATCGTCTCATTACCCTCACCAACGTTTTGTGCAAATTGCTCGAACGTATGGTGGGGCGGCGTTTGTGTTGGCTCCTTGAGTCGCGCGGTCTCCTCGCTCCATCCCAGGGTGGCTTCCGTCAGGGCCGGTCTGCAGCGGACAATTTGGTGCGGCTGGAATCTGCTATCCGTACGGCCTTTGCCCGACGTCAGCATCTCGTTGCTGTATTTTTTGACCTGCGGAAGGCGTATGACACCACATGGAGGCATCACATCCTTGCTACGTTGCATGAGTGGGGTCTTCGTGGTCAGCTCCCGGCTTTTCTTCAAACCTTTTTATTGCGCCGCTCTTTCCGGGTGCAAGTGGGTGCCGCCTCTAGTTCATCTTATATACAGGAAAATGGGGTCCCGCAGGGCTCGGTGTTGAGCGTCTCCTTATTTCTAGTGGCCATTAATGGTCTGGCTGCAGCCGTGGGGTCGTCGGTGTCTCCTCCTTTGTATGCTGACGACTTCTGCATCTCATTTGGCTCCACGACTACGGGAGTTGCCGAACGCAGGCTGCAAGTAGCCGTTAGCAAGGCAGCATCATGGGCTCTGACTCATGGTTTTCAGGTCTCTGCAGCCAAGACTCGCGTTATGCACTTCTGCAGGCGTCGGACGGTCCACCCTCATCCTGAACTTTACCTCGACGGGCACCTGCTTGAAGTGGTGGACACTTGCCGCTTCTTAGGACTCGTGTTTGATGCCCGGCTCACATGGGTTCCTCATATTACTCAGCTGAAGCAAAAGTGCTGGCGGCACCTCAACGCCCTCTGCTGCCTCAGCCACACATCTTGGGGTGCGGATCGCTGCACGCTGTTGCGATTGTACAGAGCCCTTGTGCAGTCCAGGCTTGATTATGGGAGCCTGGCCTATGGGTCTGCATCACCCTCGGTGTTGAAGTTGTTAGACGCCATACACCACTGTGGGGTTCGGCTTGCAACTGGCGCTTTTCGTACGAGCCCCGTGGATAGTCTACTGGTGGAGGCCGGGGTTCCCCCGCTGCGGATTCGCCACCATAGACTGCTCGCCGACTATGCTGTCCACGTGCATTGCTCGCCGGGCCATCCCAATCGTCGCCTGCTTTTCCCTGTCACGGTCCTCCATCTGCCCGAATGGCGACCTTGGTCTGGGCTTTCCATAGCTGTCCACGTCCAGTCCCTGCTGTCGGAACTGGGCTCATTCCCTCTTCTGCCTCCCTTCCGGGTCCGTGCACCTACGCCTCCCTGGTGTTTGTCCTGGCCGTCCATCCGTCTGGACTTGGCACAGGGACCCAAGGACTCGGTTCCGCCTGTGGCCCTCCGTCGCCGTTTTCTTGCGCTCCTCGCCTCATTTCCGGGCTGTGAGACTGTCTACACTGATGGTTCCCTGGTTGATGGTCGCCCTGCCTACGCATTTGCTCACGCTGCCCATGTTGAACAGCGCTCCTTGCCGGCTGGCTGCAGTATTTTTGCTGCAGAGCTGGTGGTCATATTGCGCGCTCTTGAGCATATGCGTTCCTGCTCCGGTACGTCCATCGTCATCTGCAGTGACTCCCTGAGCAGCCTCCAGGCCATCGACCGCTGCTATCCCTCTTCTCCTCTGGTGTCCTCTATTCGGGAGTCTGTTTCCACCATTACCCACTCTGGAAGTTTGGTGGTCTTTGTTTGGACGCCAGGTCACGTTGGCATCCCGGGGAATGAACGTGTCGACAGGCTGGCGAAAGGGGCGATCGACGCCCCAGCTTTGGAGATCGGCCTCCCAGCTCGAGATCAGCAGTTGGTGTTGCGCCGTAAGGTGCTTGGGATGTGGGCTGCTGAGTGGCGTGGCCTGACATCCCCGAATAAACTGCGGGCTGTTAAGGAGACGACCGATGTGTGGCGTTCCTCCCCGCGGGCTTCTCGCAGGGACTCTGTAATCCTGTGTCGGCTGCGCATCGGCCATACCTACCTGACGCATGGCCATCTTTTGCGCCTGGAGGATCCCCCCCTGTGTCGGTGTGGGTCCCAGCTGACGGTCGCCCACATTTTATTGGAGTGTCCCCGACTGCGCACCCTCCGGCAGTCTTTTAATCTCCCGCGCACTTTGCCTTTGGTTTTATGCGACGATGCCTCTATGGCTGATGACGTTTTAAATTTTATCCGTGGTAGTCCTTTTTATGGTTCTATTTAGGGAGGTCCTGCACCTTTCCCTTTCTGTGTCTCTTGTCCTCGTGTCTCTCATATTTGGTTGCAGCTTTTAGTGTGTAGTCGGATGGTTGACTCTTTCCCTTTTTTTGTTCTCGTGGTCAGTCAACCAGTTTCCGGCCATCTTCCTTTCTTCTGTTTCTTTCTGTCTGGTGTTCGTCTGTACACTTCTTGTCTGTAGTGTTCGTTGCTGCTTTTGTGTTCTTTTAGTGCCCGGGGGGGGGGGGGGAGTCTTCTCCCCCCCTTTGGTTTTTACCTGCTCCGCAAATTTTCGGCTCGCCTGTTTTTTGGAATGGGGGACTGATGACCTTCGCTGTTTAGTCCCCCTTAAACATCCCAACAACCACCACCACCATCGCTGCAGATAATTATTTGGCACACCGCCATTATTCTGTGAGATGCAATCTCACTAGGTGTACTCCTAGTGCACACAACAATCGAATTAATGTGTCTAAGTAATTTAATTTAGTATAATATTTTGTGAATACAGTGATATTATTTAATCTTGTGTTTCATTATGTTGCAAGCTATTGTTCCAATTAAACGACGTCTTGCCAAGGCTAACAGTTCCGTGTTTCAAATTATATCAAAGTTCCAGTACAAACCAAAGCTTTGGTGTTATTCAATCTATGAAGTCCGGCAAAGAAATATTTTCAGAAAAATCACTCACGGTCAAACTTACAACGAACGGACCTTACGCAAAAAGCCATTGTCAAGCGCGCAAAGTTTGTATAAACTGATCACATACTAGTATCATTACTTATTATTATTTGTTTGTTCTTCGATATTCTCAAAGCAGACAGAAAAAGCCTCTATAAATCAAAATGTTCTAGGACACTCCAGCCACTAGAATCTTGGCTTCACTGAGTGTATCACATACGATGTAAATAATGTTCAGTATAAAATCAGTGATTATATCAACGTTTGTCTTAAAAATAGTTTCAAGTACATTGAGGAATATGGCATGTTAACATGACTGAACACTATCGTGAATTAAACTACTTTTAATAAACAAACTAGAGGGCTAACATTTAACGGTATGCAGGATATGATGCCAACCTGTAATTGTACTTCATTTGACTTCCCAATGCTGAGGAAATATTCTGTAGAAACTTTCGCAAACCCGCTTTTGGTTATTACGATAGACATTGTGTAATAAGGAATTGTATCAAGATTACGACATAATATGTCGTACAAAGACTGTGGTTTAGGGATAACGTCTTAGTATTCACTAGTTCGATCCCAGCCACTGTTTAAATTTGAATAAAAACCGTCAACAATGGAGACTGAAGAACTTTTGGATAAGGAATCTTCCTCCTCCTGCCAGCAGCCTTCTCAAAGAGGCCGGAGGAGCGGATAGAGGTTAGGGATAGCCTCGTGCTCTTGCGGCGGGAAACTCTCTCTAACCTGCGGAAGAACCAGCTTCAGGATGAAGAAAGCCTTGGAAACCATTGCGTTAAAGATAGATAATCTTTATCCACAGGACATGTGGCTTGAAATTGAAATTTCCTAACAATAGCACTGTATCAAGGAAGAGTTTAAGTTTATGAAACTATACAGAATCAAAGTTACTATATGTTATTATAATACTACTAAAATAAATCATTATTAGCAATTTCATGTTACCAAACCTCAGAAATGTAGATTATTTAAAAGCATAGAACAAACAGGGGAACATATCCTCAAAATGGTCACATGTCCTCAATGGTTTTGTTTTCCGTTATTTGGTAATGCTATAATTTGGAGATTCAATTACAGAAATGTTAAAATCGTAAAGAAAAATTTCAGTTTATCTATATCCTTTGTTTCATCTTTTACGGACAACTTATTGTTTCGGGAGGTAATAAAATATCGTGAGGAAAATTTCGTTTTAGTAATGTTTCTGTTTCCAACATTCAAGAAGACACACAAGATAGTAGGCAGTATTGTTAACACTAATGAAAGCGTAAGAGTAAGGCCAAAGAGCCAGTGCTGGCGAAGGCGATCGATGCCCAGCACAGAAAAGGGGTTAGCGCTTTTGACTAATAAACAGAACGATCTGTGTGTCGAATTCAGTCCCAGCCAGTGACGACATTTTGAATGAAATCTTGGGCAATAGCGTCCAAAGTCTTATATCTTTCTGCCAACGGCCTTGTCAAAGAGGGCGGGGGAGCGGACAGATGTTCAGAGCACTCTATTGCCCTTGGGATGGGAAACTGTCCCTAAAAGGCGGAAGAATCAGCAACGATCAACGGCATTAAGACGCAGAAGGCAATGGCAACCACTGAATTAAAGACGCACAATGTACAGCCACAGGACACCCGCCTATAATTGGTAAAGTTTTATTTGATCTTTCCATTGGCAAAAGATACAGATTAATCCTTCCATGAGGAGACTGTCAAGAAGGAGGTGAGCATGACAAAAAGATGGAATAACCAACGAATCTGTAATATTCTCCCAGTGGGAGCGTGGAATGTCGGACGTGTAAATGTAGGGAAGCTAGAAAATCTGAAAAGGGAAATGCAAAGGTTCGGTCTAGATAATTTGGGGTTCACTGAAGCGAAATGGAAAGAAGATAAACATTTCTCGTCAGATGAGTACAGATGGTGTAATAGTAGTAAGATTCGTCATTAATGAGAGAATGAGTTACTCTGGACAGTTTGCTGGTACTGTTATTGTCCGCAGAATCGACAGAAAACAATGATTGTTCATACGTATATGCCGACGTGACAAGCAGAACATTAGGAGATAGAGAAAGAATGTGTGGACCTTTAACGGGTAATACATCATGTAAGAAGATAATTGGAAGGCGGTAATGGTGGAAAGAGTAGTAGGAGTTACAGTAGAATAAGGGCTCGGTGAAAGGAATAATAGAAGAAGAAGAAGAATAATTGATTTATGCAATAAATTTAGACTGGTAGTAGCGAAAATGCTGTTCAAAAGTCATCAGAGAAGGTGTACTTGACAACGGCCTGGGGATACGGAAAGATTCCAGCTGGATTGCAGCATGGCCAGTCAGAGATCCCGAAATCACACACTGGATTTAAGTGCATACCCGGTAGCAGATATACACTCAGATCCCAATTTAGTAATGATGAAAAGTAGATTGAAGTTTAAGAGAATCGTCCGAAGAATCAAACTGGAAAGAAGTGGGATACTGAAATACTGTGGACATGTTTACATTGTCTAAGGCTGTACATACTACGAAAATGAATGCCACAGTTATCGGTTTAATTGAAGAGGAATGGACATGCCTGTAAAGGGCAATCAGAGAAGCTGGATAGACACATATAGGCACAAAGAAAGTAACTGCGAAGAAACATTCGGTAACAGCAATGAAAGAAGGAAACACAAAAATGTTCAGGGAAAGAGAAGACAACAATACAAATCGCTTAGGAATGAAATAATTAGGAAATGCAGGGCAGCTAGAGTGAAGTGATTGCAAGAAAAATGTGAAGAAATCAGGTCGATGGAAAGACTGATTCAGCATACCGAAAAGTCAAAACAACTTCCTGCGTAATGAAAGCAAAGGCGTCAACATTCAGAGTGAAAGAGAAATTCCATTATTTAACGCAAAGGAAAGAGCATATGGATGGAAAGAGTATACTGACGGCTCTGTGGTTGAGCTCTCTGATGACAGGATAGAAGAAGAAAAGGGCGTCGGTATGGAAGGCATAAGGAATCAAATATCCAGAGCGTAGCAGTATTTTGGAAGACTGGCGACAAAAAAAGGCAGAAGGGGTTGATAACATTCCCTTAAACTTCTACAATCATTAATGGAAGTGGCAACCAAACGACTATTCAAGTTGGTTTGTAAAATCTATGAGACAGGAGATACACCACCAGCCTTTTGGAAGAAAATCGTCTACAGTCCAGAAGAAGTGGCAGGTAAATGTGGAAACTGCCGTAAAATCATCTTGACAGTTCACGCACCAAAACTGCTTATAAAAATGTACATGCCTTAGGAACGGTACACGCACCACAGAGGCAATTCTGTCGTTGCAGTTGATGATGGAAGTAAGACTGAAGAAAAATCAAGGTACGTTCCTAGAATTTGTTGACGTGGAAAAATCGTTCGGCTGTGTGATATGGTGCAAGATGTTCGAAATTCTCGTAAAAATGAATGTAAGCTATAGGGTAAGACAGGTAATATAGAATATATTAAGCAACTGGGAACAATAAGAAAGGAAGATAAAGAACGAAGTATTTAGATTAAAAAGGGCATAAGACAAGGATGGGAAGATCAAGAACGAAGCATTCAGATTAAAAAGGGCATAAGACAAGGATGCAGCCTTTCGCCCCTGCTGTTCAGTCAGTACATCGAAGAAGCAATGATGAAAATGAAACAAAAGTTCAGGAGTGAAAAAATTCGTGGTGGTGGGAAGTCAATGATAAGATTCTCTGGTGAGATATTATCCTCAGTGAAAGTAAATGAGAATTACTGGACATGATGAATGGAATGAATAGTGTAGTGAGTACATAATATGGGTTGAGGGTAAACCAAAGAAGAATTTAATGAAAATTAGCAAAAATGATATTAGCAATAAACATAACACAAAAATTGGTGATCAAGAAGTAAATGATATAAAGAAATTCTGCTACCTTGGAAGCAAAATACATGATGGACGAAGCAAATAGGTCGTAATAGACAGACTAGAATATGCTAGGAGGACACTCCTGGCAAAGAAAATCTGCTAATTTGGAACATCGGCCTTTATTTGAGGAAGAAATTTCTGAGAATGTGATTTGGAGCACGCATGTTGAGTCAGTGAAACGTGGACTGTGGGAAAACAAGAAAAGAAGGGAATCGAAGCGTTTGAAATGTGTTGCTTTAAAAGGATGCTGAAAATTAAGTAGGCTGATAAGGTAAGGAATGAGGTTCTCTGCAGAATCGATGAGGGGATGCACTGACGAGAAGAAGCGGCAGGATTGTAGAGAATAACTTCCATGGCCCCAGAGGCGTATATAGGGGTAAGCACTGTGGGGAAGAAGAATATAATACCCAGCAAATAACTGAGGACGCTGAAGCAAGTGCTATTTTGAGATGAACTGGTTGGCACAGGAAGGCAGAGAAACGCGTGGCGGGCTGCATCAAATCACCCAGAAGACAGTAAAAAAAAATATTAAAATGCAGTCACGATCGGTGTCTATTTTTTTTAAATGTTTTTCATTTCTTTGTCAGGCTACGTCGGACCATACAAACCAAATGCTAGTATGCTTGGCCATGTTTACGGAATGCTAATGAGAAATTTTACAAACTGAATGATTAAAGAAACTTGTGAGTTATTATATTAATAAATCACTCGTTAATCAGAAGAGTCTCTAAATACTGAGAGGTATCCTACACAGAATAGGAGTGTACCACAGGGAAACCTTGCAACCATGACTACTAGTTAGACACACACATGTTGCGTGTAGTATCAGTGAGAGTGCTGTCCAAGAGTACACTGGGGAAGGCACGCAATCTGTCTGAATTTGACTGAGAGCAGATTGGGATGGCATGGAGGCTCGGCACGGGCATTTCGGAAATTGCATGACTTGTCAGGTGTTCAAGAAGTTCTGTGGTAAGCGTCTTCAACACGTGGCGAAACCAAGGTGAAACCACTTCCATACGTCGTGGGGTTGGGCAGCCACCCCTGATTACAGATGTTGAACGTCGTAGGCTGGGCAGTCTGGGAAAACAGAACAAGAGGCGAACTGTGGCGGAACTAACATCAGAGTTTTATACTTGGCAGAGAACAAGTGAGTCTGAACACAAAGTGCGCCAAACCCACCTAACGACGGGTTTTCGCAGCCGATGACCTTTGCATGTGCAAATGTTAACACCACGACATCGCAGTTACGACTGAAATGGGCACATAGCCATCGGTACTGGACATTGGCGCAATGGCAGAGCACTGCATGGTCCGATGAATCCATTATGCTCTGGGAAACATTCATGTGGGTATCCATGGGCCCAGTGGAGATGGCGCAAGGCACATGACGGCCAAGGTGTGTCGTACACTGGTTGAAGACCATGTACACCCCTTCATGACGATCATGTTTCCCGACAGCAGTGACGATTTTCAAGAAGATAATGCGCCATGTCACAAGGCATGGAGTGTTTGAATCTGTGACTGATGCCCGAACAACAGGGGCTTACATGCATTGAGAATAGAAAATACTGCATTGAGAATGGCTAACTACTAGCTGAAATCTGAATTTACCTAATAAAATCTAAAAAAGGACGACTAATTACTGCACTCTATAATTTATAAGAAATACTTCAGTTCATTGATGAATGGAGGAAGTACAAAAATGTTCTGGGAAACTCAGGAATACAGAAATACAAGTCGCTGAGGAGTGAAATAAATAGAAAGTGCAAGGAAACTAAGACGAAATGGCTGCAGGAAAAATGTGAAGACATCGAAAAAGAAATGATTGTTGGAAGGACAGACACAGCGTACAAGAAAGTCAAAACAGCCTTCGGTGACATTAAAAGCAAGGGTAGTAACATTAAGAGTGCAACGGTAATTCCACTGTTAAATGCAGAGGAGAGAGCGGATAGGTGGAAAGAGGGGGAGGATTTGTCTGATGTGATAGAAGAAGAAACAGGAGTCGATTTAGAAGATTATAGGGGATCCAGTATTAGAATCAGAATTTAAAAGAGCTTTGGAGGAATTAAGGTCAAATAAGGCAGAAGGGATAGATAACATTCCATCAGAATTTCTCAAATCATTGTGGGAAGTGGCAACAAAACGACTACTCACGTTGGTGTGTAGAATGTATGAGTCTGGCGACATACCATCTGGCTTTCGGAAAAACATCATCCACACAATTCCGAAGACGGCAAGAGCTGACAAGTGCGAAAATTATCGCACAGTCATCTTAACTGCTCATGCGTCCAAGTTACTTACAGAAATAATATAGAGAAGAGTGGAAAAGAAAATTGAGGATTCGCTAGATGGCGACCAGTTTGGCTTTAGGAAAAGTAAAGGTACGAGAGAGGCAATTTTGACGTTGCGATTAATAATGGAACCAAGACTGCAGAAAAATCAAGACACGTTTATAGGATTTGTCGACATGGAAAAAGCGTTCGACAGTGTAAAATGGTGCAAGTTGTTCGAAATTCTGAAAAAAAGTAGGGGTAATCTATAGGGAGAGACGGGTCATATACAATATGTATAACAGCTAAGAGGGAATAATAATAGTGGACAACCAAGAACGAAGTGCTAGGATTACAAAGGGTGTAAGACACGGATGTAGCCTTTCGCGCCTACTGTTCAATCTGTACATCGAAGAAGCAATGATAGAAATAAAAGAAAGGTTCCTCGAATTAAAATTCGAGATGAAAGGATATCAATGATACGATTCGCTGATGACATTGCTATCCTGAATGAAAGTGAAGAATTACATGACCTGCTGAACAGAATGAACAGCTTAATTAGTACACTGTATGGGTTGAGAGTAAATCGAAGAAAGACGAAGGTAATGAAAAGTAGTAGAAATGAGAACAGCGAGAAACTTAACATCAGGACTGATAGTCACGAAGTAGATGAAGTTAAGGAATTAGGCTACCTAGGAAGTAAAATAACCAATGACGGACGGAGCAAGGAGGACATCAAAAGCAGACTACCTATGGCAAAAAAGGCATTCCTGGCCAAGAGAAGTCAACTAATGTCAAATATCGGCCTTAATTTGAGGAAGAAATTTTTGAGAATGTACATCTGGAGTACAACATTGTATGGTAGTGAAACATGGACTGTGGGAAAACCGGAACAGAAGAGAATCGAAGCATTTGAGATGTGGTGCTACAGACGAATGTTGAAAATCAGGTGGACTGATAAGGTAAGGAAATGAGGAGGTTCTACGCAGAATCGGAGAGGAAAGGAATATGTGCAAAACACTGATAAGGAGAAGGGACTGGATGATAGGACGTTAGGACATGAGAGAATGACTTCCATGGTACTAGAGGGAGCTGTAGAGACAAAAACTGTAGACGAAGACAGAGATTGGAATACATCCAGCAAATAATTGAGGACGTAGGTTGCAAGTGCTACTCTGAGATGAAGAGGTTAGCACAGGAAAGGAATTCGTGGCGGGCCGCATCAAACCAGTCAGAAGACTGATCACAAAAAAAGAAAAAAATATTTTAGGAATTCTCGTAATTAAATGCGTGATACCAAAATCTTTGTATTATTTGGTAGTTGAATTTCCCCTTTATTATCAGGGCCCTTTGTCAGATACGAGTCCAAACAGGGCCACATATTAATTTCCTGCAGAAAATGTCATATGTGTGATAGAAACTGTGGTAGTTAAAGAGGGAGTTGAGTATATTAGCCAACTAACACGGACTTCTTTAATGAATTTGGTTGACATATCCACCTCTCACCCCAGGCACCTAACACCTTTTGCTTCCTATTTTCCAGATAGTAAACGGACCATTCTTGACTCTATTCCCAAATCCCATAATGTTTTAGCTTGTAGAAAAGTATTACATGGTCCGTACAAATAGGTTTGTTAAATCAAAGAAAATTCCGTTATCTATTGCTGTCAACCTTTTATTCAGCCCTGTTAGTGCAATGTAACACCTATAAAGAAATGAAGAGAAAAGCTGAAAGACGCACAGAATGGAGACAAGCTGCCATTGTAGCTGTTGCAAACCAATCCTTGGATTGACCACTACAGAAGAAGAAGAAGAAGAAGAAGTGCCTCACATAAAAAAAAGTAAATCGCATTTTCTGTGGATACTCCTTTCCTCCAGCTAACCTGCGAGTTTGACAGAAAATTATGTGTACTGAGATTTGCCACTTCTCTGTTTCCCAAAAACCATTGAAAGCACTGGCAGCAGTGTGGAATTAGAATTACGAGGTTCGACTTCAGCGGACGAAAATTCAATCCGGGCGCAAACCCACCGTCGAGAACTCCGAGATAGCGAACAGATGTGGGAAAATACTTCTTGGTGCGGCTGCGAACAAGGGACGTACGGATGCGGTACTGATGTGGACAGTATTTTTCCTATATTCGCAGACTTGTAGTTACAATTTACAGTATGTTTCTCCCTAGGAAGATACAAATTGCCAATGTGCAAATTGTTATTTGTTTTTCGCCTTAAGCGTACTGCAGTTTAAGAATGTTTTGCACTGCTTCGGTTTTATTTA
Organism: Schistocerca nitens; assembly: GCF_023898315.1. NCBI lineage: Eukaryota > Metazoa > Arthropoda > Insecta > Orthoptera > Acrididae > Schistocerca > Schistocerca nitens. Next base: position 683,160,461 of record NC_064617.1, on the reverse strand, counting down.
CAATGAATTCTTAATAGTCGTTCTATAAATACACTGGCGTCCAAAATTAAAGCAAAAAACGGAAATTTTGCAAGGTTGCTTTTTTTGCCATAAAACAGTATAAACAGGTGATAATAAAGTAGAAACAATGCAAAGAATTCAGAACGTAAACAACTGCAACATGCATAAGGGTAGCCAAAAATGTTGTCCGTTTTTCCAACTTAACGGATTTGCACACACATTCTGGCAATTAGTTAATGTGCTCAGTAGGGGGGGGGGGTGAACCCTTTTGCCATCAATACAAGCCTGACAACGATAGAGCATGCTGTGAATGATGTCATCAGTTTCATTGAGAGGCACCCACATGCCTTGCTCATACTGTGGCATCAAGCAGTCAGGCCTGCAAGATGAGTGGTCTGCCAAGCGAGTGGATTCATTCTTATTTATCGAGTAACATGAACTCTTAGTACTCACACTTAAGTTACAAGTTATCCTCCTATATGATTAATACGCAACGGAAACACGCATCTGACTATCAGTAATTTACAGAACTCTGACTGTACACTACGCACTGGCAATACCACATTTTCTTTCTATTTTTTATTTAACGGCTTTTGTCAACACGTGGCCACCGCACTGAATATGAATGGCGCACACATTATAAATTCGGGACATTATGACAACATACAATTCGAAGGAAAAGTCCACCAATCTTTTTCTTTTCACTATCTTATTTATTCCGATAAATTCTCTAACCTAAACACACAAATTCTATAACCTACAACAATAACACATGAGAAATTCCGCCCAGTGGGCACGGCTTTACATTGGTGAATCTCTATATTATGGTCTCGTAATTATTTAACGCTACAGTGCACTTTCTGGATAGGATGGTGGATCTTTTATTATTTCTCACACTTCGACTCTCACAATCATCATCACGAAACTATCCTCCAGACCGAGCAGTACAGAAGGAACAAGCATGACCCACTAATCTTTTGAAACTACCTTGCTACTCTCCCATGCAAACCACACATACCCAAATTACATGACATACACCACACTACGACATGGAATACAAAACACTAAATAGTCACAACATTATCACTTTCAGCTTTCCCACTTCAATTAGTATTTATCCCAGTTTCACACGACACTGCCCCACTTCGTAATTCTACTTTCCTACTATGAACTCTGGAGATATTTGCACGTCTTCCTGTGCAATGCAAGCCAAGTGGGGTTGCTGGATAGATGGCCGACTCACCTTGCTTCTCTCTCAGAGTTTGAATCTAGCGTCACACGGAATCATATCACGCAAAGTAATATTAAGAACATATTCATCACACACGCGAGTCCTTAACTGATACCATGGACGAGTACTTCTTTTTATCCTTTGTCTCATACACAGATTGAGACTCACAGAGTACTCACCACGTGGAAAAACTCGTCTCTAATTTCAAGTCCTGCACACGCCATTTCTTAAATATTTCAACTTATGGTACACACGCTACTAATTCAGCTTAACTTAAGCACATGGAAGTATTTCAACTTATTGCTACACGTGGTTTCACTGTGACCGTTGGTCACTTCCGAAGATTACTACAATCCCATTAATATTACCTGCCTGACATTTAATTCTCCCCACAAAAGTTCCTGAAATAGAGAAATTATTATTTCAAACTACTCTTAAATATTCCACATGCATACCAAGTCTCCACTCTTTTGTCATTACGGAGCACAACTAAAACAGGTCTTAACAGCACAAGATCCAGCGGCAGAGTGCTGAAACATGGCCGTTCTCCAGGTCCTCTCACACCTCTGTCGAGGTGGGGGAAGACCATGCTACCGTATTGGTCAGCCACATTTCAGGCGCTCAAAGCTCAGGTAAATTTCATCTCTTTGGTCCCACCAAAGGTGGGCAAAGGATCGTCTCAAAGATGATCATATATTCACACTCACTATCTGCAGTTAGCAGACGACCATACATTCATTCATTTCACAGATCTCACCAAACTGGATGTAGGGATTTATTTTGTGGGAGTGCACATTTGATCAATTAAATAAATAAATTGTCATTCTTTCCCACACTGGTATCCGGCTTCGCTGTATTAATTGAAATTGAGTTATTTTACAAAAATAAATGTGTTGTTCTGACAAAAATACTGAAGTATGTTGTACCTAATTTCAATGTCGGGCGGTACTTTACCCTTTCACCACCGGCTACCCATGCAGAAAAAAATGGCACGGTACTATCCTTGCAATGCGAGGGTAGTTCCGAACATTTTTTTAAAGAAAACTGTATTAGAACAAACGTAGCAAGTCATCCAAATAACCAGGAGGAGACCTTAGCCCCTGGTGACCTCAAATAGACGACCAAATGCCGTTACTTTACCAAATTATTGACACAGTTGTTGCATTATTGTACTCTCCACAATCCGGAGTAATGTACACATACAAATTTACATCAATCCAAATGACAAATAAAACATTACATCATACAAAAAATAAAAAATAATGGTGAGATAAAAATTTGCTTAGTTACCGGGATCTCCGTTATTTTTAGGAGTAATCCAAACTTCACTAATTCTATGACAAATAAGAAAAATAGTAATTGTAGTCATGAAATTTTAAATAGCTCACCGTCCAAACACAGAACAAGTTGTAAAAACCTTTACACAGCAAAGTCTAAATACAAAACAAAATCAACAAAAGAAAAAAATTGCGTACACTAGTTACATGTAGAATGTCAGGCTCCATACCATTACTCTAAAATATACATCAAACCTACAGAGAAATAAAACTGAGAAGAAAAACAATGAAATATACCACAAGTTACATACTGGTTACGTAATATAGTTCGTCTAAGACATCATGTGATACCTCATTAACTATCATCACCTAAGCAATTGCCACCACTACTCGACTGTGAGTTTAATCTTATCCTTGTCCACCAGTACAAATACCTGCTGCCGAGCCAGTCAGTCTATCAACTTTGATCAATACACGCAGTAAATAGTTTAGCAATAAGTGCTTGAATCCACCAGTAGCTCTCGTATCTTACTCTACTGCTCATTTCTCTGTTGTTACAGGCCGGCCGAAGTGGCCGAGCGGTTCTGGGCGCTACAGTCTGGAACCGCGCGACCGCTACGGTCGCAGGTTCGAATCCTGCCTCGGGCATGGATGTGTGTGATGTCCTTAGGTTAGTTAGGTTTAAGTAGTTCTAAGTTCTAGGGGACTTATGACCACAGCAGTTGAGTCCCATAGTGCTCAGAGCCATTTGAACCATTTTCTGTTGTTACACATTTGGACGACAAGAACTTGCATTTCGACTAGCCTTCGTTACACTTTAATGTGAAATATCACCACTGTGATAATGCAAATAAGTGGCTTCAGTCAACACACCAACAAGATTATCACTGTCCACGACATCAAAATACATCAGTTAATTCCGATATTTGTTGTGCAATGCAAACTCTTCTCCCCTGTGACAACCTTACTGACCAATGCTACGTTAGTATTACGCCACTGGCTAATAATTAAAGCATCATTGTACCAAATATTCTAATAAACATGCTACGTGAACTTGATAACCCAGAACAAACAAACAAAAAAAACGCTAACTATTCTAAACACAAGTGTTAATGAAATACAATTACACTTGCTGTCCCTTCAGGAATGAAACATATAAAAAATTTACACAATTACAAGTACAAATACATTATTCCCTATCTTGCGAGTCACACGGAATCATTTCATTCTGTGATTTTCTTGGGGTCAAAAAAGTTGCTGACAGGTTTCCTAGAAACACTGTCTCGTTGTCAAAGCTCTCCCATGGTTACCCGGACGAAAGTCTTTAAGTCACTCAAATCGGCATTTTGAACACGCACTGAACAGTTAACTGTATCTCACATTAAACACAAATGCCATAGTCACTCTCAGCGTACCATCAACACGAATCTGGTCGTTCAGAAATGGCCCTACGACTACTATTACCCACCTTTCTGTCCTTTCAGTTCATGGTGTAATTTAAAGTCGTAAGTTCCAACAAACAGCACTTATTCCCGCACCAATTAAAGAAATGTCTCCTCCTACAATTGCAAATGTCAATGTCCCACTTAAGTTTCTTGCGTTCATACAATAATTAGTCACCAAACGACAACTGTCCTCTTTAAGTATACCAAGTGTCCCACATGCAATTCACAAAGCACACTTAACCAGTCACTGCCAAAGGTTTATGGATCCCACCGTTCAGTGGTCAAGACAAAACAAAACAACAAAATCTTTTCCACCACTCACAACGTGGGAACACCAGTCTTTCACTTTCCACCTTATGGAGACGTAACGAGCAGTCATCTTGTTTCACAGCTCCACAGTCCAGTACTAGTTAATAGTTGCTGGTAACAAATGCCCGCCGGACTGTGCGCCGCGTCGTTCATTCTGCCGTGGCGCCGCCGCGCGACCCGTTGAGCAGAAGAAACCACCCGCTGTTGCCTCTGTGGGATACTTTCCCCAGTCGTAAGGGTGGTGGAACTTATGAATGGCCAGTGGTACGTGCGTGTCGCCCCAGGCCGTTGACCTGCTGTAGCGGGCGCGTGGAGTGTACCCCGACCGGCAGTGAAGTGGGGAGCACACCGGCTCTGTTGCCTACGTCTGCTTGGCTTATGTGGTATGGGCGCGTTCGGTGTAGCCCTCAGCGCTACGACACTCAATCAGTCAGACCCTTCCGTGCATCTCGCAACATTACAGACAAAAGGATATTCTTACAGTATTTAAATACTCATTGATTACATGTATGATCTATTAGATACATTGGTAATAAAAGAATCTTTGTTCTAAAAAAAACATAAAATCATACACCCTAGTTTTCTACACATTCAACATCAACACTTATCCCTTTTCTATATACAGCCCACACTTGTGCTATTGATTGTACCTGTCGTCCCTCATACAAAACATGAAAGTGTAAAAAAAATCAAAACAAAAGGAATAAGAAACAATCTATACAGCTCATAATTACAATATCAAATAGTAGGCTACTCTAACATCCTATCACAGTGAAAATATTAGAAACTGTTGATCCTAAAACTACAATATACAATGAACCTTTGTGCTTGTGACAGACTGAAATTAATACCCCTTGAAAGTGTTCTAACAAAAAAATAAGAAATAATCTACACAGCTCACAATTACCCACCACATGTTATTAAATAGTAAACTACTTTAACATCCTAACTTAATAAACATTTTAGAAACTGATGACTCTAAATCTTCAACATACAATGCACCTTTGTGCTTGTGACAGACTGAAATTAATATCTATTTATGTATTTTACCTTTTTATTATATATAACAACATTTCTAGGACATGTATGAACCATCCACATGATGTCAGATCCTGACCTGCCATCGAGGTTCATCCAAATCAAACAATAAAGCACAATAATGTTTTAGTTATGGATCGGTAGCATCCCCTGTACAGGAGTGTGCGCATTGATCACACTACTCTACGACTCTCACTTACCAGACATCACATTTTCCTTCTCATTCAATCCATTAATACACTAACAGAATAGGTCTAGAAGTCAGCTAACCTTAACACCACCACACTCACGACAACATACCATACCTTTGCTCCCTTATACTCAACCACATAACACATGAAGCTGTTTCGGAGATAGCATTCCAGTCTCCGAATTCGTCCTTTCACTCTGGCACCTCTCTCCATCGGCTTACCTCCGCATTCACTTTACCGATTATTCATCCTGCTAAATATCAACTTAGAATTGCGACATTTCATCTAAGAACAAAAAATACACAAATTATTCATCCTGCAAAATAACTGTACACATTCTTAGTACCCTTTTGATTAGTTATACTGGTACCAGGCTTCAACAACAACAACAAAAATTATACAAAATTGTTGAGGCTTTCGTGGCCACTTGTTGACAAACTGCCTATTGGCTTCTGTCTCGGGTTCTTCGGCCGACGTTCATCTAATGATTTTTCTGACGTTTCGCCAGCACGAGTGGCTGGCATTGTCAAAGCTTCACCACTGGCAATGGAGGGTGAAGCTTTGACAATGCCAGCCACTCGTGCTGGCGAAACGTCAGAAAAATCATTAGATGAACGTCGGCCGAAGAACCCGAGACAGAAGCCAATAGGCAGTTTGTCAACAAAAATTATTATTATTTTTTTATATAGCAAATATTATGGTAAGAATTAGATTTACACTTATATTACATCTTACGTCAGTATTCCACAACGTTCACCATCTGGATCTCATACTCCCTTTATGTCCTTTCACGTTGTGCAGTTGTCCTCATCTCTTCATTCGTATTTCGGCTCTCCGTCCGTCGATTACTCCATCATTTCCTGATCTTCCGTCGCCATTGGCATCAATCTCTATTGCGGCATACACAGGCCTCTCTGTAACATACGTCTAAGACATCTCCACATTATTAATTCTACTCACCTTTATTTACCACTGTTTCATCACGTCGAATCTCTCTTTATTAATCACACTGCTTCACGTCGCTTCTCTCCTTAAATATCACCTTTATCCACTACTATTTATCACGTCGCTTCTCTATCTACCATCTTTATCCACTCATTAGTCATCACGGCGTTTCTGCTTGATCCTTATTCATACGACAAAAAAATACGTACATACACCACTCTGTCGACTCCTGTTCATGACTCATTCGACCAGTCTATTCCGTCATACTTCCTGACATCCCGCCTGAAAATTGTTATGTTCGATTTGACCCTGCACAACGTTACACACCACAAATAAATACACTGACTATCTGCCATAAAGTGCCTACTTTAGATCTATCCTTAACTTTTCCATAATTTGATGTTAGAAATGTGATGAAGCCCACGAGATTGTTTTCCTTTGATCGTCTCAATCAGTACAGCATTTTCATGGACAATCCGCCTCACTCTGAATGGTCCACTATACACAGTAAAAAATTTGCTAGTTAGGAATCTGTGCTTCTTTGATAATCGATGAGTTTTTATTAGAAACTTGTCTCCTACTGCCAATTCGATCTTACGGGTCTCTCCTTTCTGCTTCTCCTGCCTATCCTTAGCTGCTTTCTTAATATGCTCTATCGCAACCTTGACAATTTCTGTGTGCCTCTGCTTTCCTGATCGCGGAAAATCTACCAGCTCCCTGACTCGATCTGGTGGTGGTTCATTCTTTAGTACCGTAATTGGTGATAAACCAGTTGCTCCATGTGGTAGCTCATTGAGGATGTCCTGAAAATCTTTGAGAAAAATACTCCAACTTCTATGTTGCCTATGGCAATAGATCTTACACAATTTTCCCAGTTCTTTTACCACTCTTTCACTGGGGTTACTTGCAGCATGGTATCGGGATATGAACACCGGTTTTATCCTTCTTCTCTTCAGTGTGGTTAGCCATTGTCTGGATCTATATTGTGGTCCATTGTCAGCAATGAACTTTTCTACAGTCCCTACTTCTCGCAAAAAGTTTTTAACGATCGCTGCTGCCACTGTCTTTCCCGTCGCACGTTTCAATGCGGTAAAAGTCACATACTTTCACACCAATTCCACTGCTACTAAAACATATCTATATCCTTGTACTGACTTAGGTAGCGGGCCAAACAAATCTGTTGCTCCGAATTCCTTCAATCTACCTGGCACTATCGGAAAAAGCGGTGCTTTGCATGAGATAGTTAACGATTTTCCCTTCTTGCACAATTTGCAACTACCAAGCACGTTCTTGATCCTCCTCTCCATACTAATGAAATAAACTGATTCCCTTAACTTCTTACAGCATTTCCTTGCCCCGTAATGCCCGTAACTTAGGTGCGTGTACCAGATCAACTTGTTGACTATTTCATTTGGTATACACAACACCCAGTCCTGTGTGTTCGGATTTCTACGGTAGAAAAGGACCCCGTTCTGAATTGTATAAAAGCGCGCTATATTGGCATCTAAGTTCGCTCTAACTCTGTCCTTCACCATTCTCCATGACGCGTCTTTATCCTGCTCTTTCGCGATATTTGTGAGTACCGCCCCTATGTATTTCTCGAACGGCACGCCCTGCATATACAATATATCATATCTGTTCTCGTTTACCTCCTCATCAAAGCATTGACCATGACCTACTGGGTTCCTTGACAACGCATCTGCCACTATATTCTGTGGCCCAGGAATATACATGACTGAAAACTGAAACTCCTGTAAATAGAGTGCCCACCTAGCGAGTCGTCTATGGTTAAGTTTGGCCGACATCAGAAACTGTAGTGACTTGTGGTCAGTATAGATTTTAGTATGCCTCCCATACAAATAGTATCTAAACTTACTAAAACCCCATACTATTGCCAAAGCTTCAAGCTCAGTTACCGTGTAATTTCTCTCAGCTTTGCTAAGCACTCGGCTCGCAAACGCAATAGGTTGTTGTATTACTTCTCCTCCTTGCTCTTGCTCTTGGAACAATGTTACCCCAAGTCCACTACGGGAACTGTCCGTGGCCACACAAAACTCTTTCCCTAGGTCTGGATGCCCGAGAAGAGGTGCCGATAGCAGTGCCTTCTTTAACGCCTCATACTCTCCCTGTGCGACAGGGTCCCAATTCCATACCGTTTTCTTTCCAGTCAGCTGACATAGTCTGGGTGTCGCTGCACCCCCAACCTTAATGAACCTCCTGTAAAAATTGATTAATCCTAAATAACCCCGTAGCTGACGTTTTGTTCTTGGCACCGGAAAATCTCTGATTGCTTCGAGTTTGTCTGGATTTGGTCTTATTCCCTCAGGTGTCACAATGTGACCTAGAAACTCGATTTCTTTTCGTCCAAATTCTGACTTTCCCAAATTCACGGTTACCCCATGTCTCTCCAATGCACCGAGCAATATGCTTAATGTTCTATTGTGGTCTTCCCAGTTTCTTTCGGCTATCACGACATCATCCACGTACTGTGTTACCTTATCTTTTATTTCATTGGGAATGACAGTATTTAGCTCTCTGATAAATGCCGCGGATGATACATTTAACCCAAATGGTAGCTTCCGGAATTGATACGATTTCCCGTAGCACAATAAAGCAGTGTATTTTCTACACCCCCTATCTAACTCCACCTGCCAGAAACTCATTCTCAAATCAACTGAGCTGAGAACTCTGATCCCGTGGAACTTTTGTAGCAATTCGTCAAGTGTCAGCGGCCGATCTGTCTCTGGCTCTATTATCTTATTAATCCTTCTTGCGTCCAAAACTAATCTAATTGACCAATCCTTTTTTTCAACACAAACTAAAGGGCTGTTGTACGGACTGGATGCTGGTTCGATAATCCCTTGTTGTAGCATGCTTTCGATCTCAGCTTCCACTCTTTCTTTGTACACAACAGGTATCGGGTACACTTGGGCCCTAAACTCTTTATGTGGCTTGACCTTGAATCTATACACAAAATTTCTTATTGTACCCGCAGCATGTTTAAATACCTTTCTATTCTCGTATAAAATTTTCTGCAATTCCCCGTAGACCGTGGTCCCTCGTAAATGCCAGATTTTCTCCCTGATCTCCTCCTCCAAACATTTATGAATTTCCTTCTTCTCTTGTTCGAACCCCGTATTCTGTGCCTGTCTACCGGACTTTACCGCCAGACATAATGCTAAGTGTGCGTTATCTTTAGCATATAAGCAATCGTCGAATCTTAATGTAATTTCCTCCGAATCTCGTTTCAACTCCATCGAACCATTTCTCATGTTAACGACTGCTTTATATTGGTTCAAAAAATTAACGCCTAATATCCCTTCAACAGTTAGAGATGACACAATCATGAACACTGTACTAAACCTCTTCGCCTAGCACACAAAGTCTACCTGCGCTTGTAACTTCACCTCAATTCCTTTTCCTGTAATTGCCCCTCTCACTGTTGTCCTTTGCAATGGCAACGTTGGCCATGGTTTTGTAAGACTATAACACTTAAACACATCTTCCCTCAAAACACTCATTACACTGCCTGTGTCGATGACACAAGGTACGATTATATTATTTATTTCTACGCTAATTATTGAGTGGACTTCACTCCCCACATCTCCTACCTCCTCTAACAGATTCTCCCTTAGTTTTCCGTAATCGATATACCTAATATTTACATCATTAATAGTCCTGGTTTGTACCCGTCTATCATGTAGTCACCTCCTTGTCCCTCCGTCATTGTGACAGTGATTGTCCTGTCATGAACCCAATGACTGCCTATCCTCTCTTCGCCCATCATTTTCATTTTCCCTTCTTCTTCCATCTTCTATTTTCCCGGTTTACTGGTCGATATCCCCATGAATTCTGCCCCCTATTTCCTCGCCATCTTCCATTTCCGTCATTCCTCTGATTCCATGCTCTCCTGTCATTCTGATGGTTTCTGCCGTTCCTATCCTCAACTCTGTCTGACGTTTGAGTCATGTCGCCGTTCACAATGTTGCTCTCATTACCCAGTTCCTGTAACAAGTGCTGAAATGACGCGGAATCGTCTAAGCCTCTGCCTGCTATCACTATATCTCTGCGCAATCTCACTGTCAACTTCGTTATACAGATCCTAATGAGCTCCCCAGTTTCGTATGGCACATCCAAATACCTATTTCGTCTCAGCATTTCCTGATAGCACGACACTGGATCTCTTATACCACCTTCGTTACAATTTGGCATCATCAATATGCTTTGCTTAACCTGGTCCTGCTTACTTTTCGACCAGAATTCATTTAAAAACTTGTCAAAAAATATCTTGTAGCTACTACAGTCTTTAATAACTTTCTGCATTTTCGCTCTAGCCTCGTCCCTCAAATGCTTACACACAAACTTCATTTTGAGGAGCGGTCCCCACGATGAAGGTAATGAATCTTGAAATTGAGACAGCCACAGGCATGGATGTTGGTAATTATCAGGATCCAGAAAACAAGTGTACGTTTGTACCGACACGAAGTGCCTCCTACATTCTTCTTCCGCATTTATGTTTTCCGACCTTGGACTATACCCAGTTGGGTTTGCCACCTGTTTTATCCGACACAACCGTTCTTCTAACTCTCTGAGTTCGTCTTCCTCTTTCTGCCTATTTTCGTTTTTTGACTTTATCTCACTCTCCCTCTGCAGTCTACCTGGTGGTGTTTCACCTTCGCTTCTGCACGCTAATTGCAACTGTGCTAGTTCTTCCCTATGTTTCCTATTTGTTTCTAATTGTGCCTCTTTAAACTGTAATAGTGATTGTATCTCCTCCTGGTCGGCATAAACCTCTCGCTACGTACTGTCGGAGCCTGTTTTGCCTCTCATACTGATCTCTTCTACATCAGCGCTAATCGTATTCATTCTGACCACTACCTCCGCAACTTCATCCCCGTGTTTATTTAGCGCCACTTCCTGCCGTGTGACTTGAGCTTCCACGCTGTCTAATGCCCCTTGTTTATCTGCAAGTAAGTCCTCCACTATCTCTTTGATTCGCTCATCCGGCAACAGGTCCCTACGTTCTGTAATATCGCTCTCTATTGCACTTATTCGTACCTCCAAATTATTGGCTTTTTCTTTCACGACATCACATACTTGCTTCATCGCACCCAGATTCTTCTCCCCCTCATCTAACCGATTATTAACTGCAGACAGACGCTCATCGATAACTGTGTGTAGCTTCCTCATTGCCTCTTTATTTCCCTTATCCATTGCCTCCAGTCTTTCCTTATTTGCTTCCAATCTTTCCTTATTTGCTTCAAATCTTTCCTTATTCTCCCTATCTCTCTCCTTATTATCTCTACTCATCGCTTCTAATCTTTCCTTATTTGCTTCCAATCTTTCCTTATTTGCTTCAAATCTTTCCTTATTCTCCCTACCTCTCTCCTTATTATCTCTACTCATCGCTTCTAATCCTTCCTTATTATCTTTATCCATCCTCTGTAAAAACTGCAGTAGCACACTGTCATATGCTCCTATCAATGAGCTCACCTCGTTCGCCTGAGAAACCGTAGCTTCGCTAAGGGTAGCTGCACTTTCACTGCATACCTGACCTAGTCCCGGCTCGCCCGCATCGTCGGGAAAAGCCCCCATTTGTGAACAAAGCCCACCGCTCAAAGGATCACCTAGCAGTGGTCCACTGAACAATTCAGCCCCTTCCGAGTGTTTGCCGTTCCCGCTCATTAGCCCATGGTCGACACATACTTCCTGCTGCACTGCTACGTTCACCCCAGAATCGCTATTCTCCATGGTGACTCCACTTTTCGACTGCGACCTAGTTACTATGGACATTACGCAAAAAAAATTATACAACGATCTTCCAGCCTTGGACGATATAGCAATTAATTTCATAAAAAAAAATAAAAGATCGTCGCCAATCCAGAAAGAAATTGCAAACAGAAAAAAATTTTACTTCTTAGCGCTATCACAATATATTCCATCAAAAAATAAAAAAAATCTTAACAGCAAACCCTAACAGCAAAATATCCTGGCAGGGTCGAAATTATGAGAGGCACCCACATGCCTTGCTCATACTGTGGCATCAAGCAGTCAGGCCTGCAAGATGAGTGGTCTGCCAAGCGAGTGGATTCATTCTTATTTATCGAGTAACATGAACTCTTAGTACTCACACTTAAGTTACAAGTTATCCTCCTATATGATTAATACGCAACGGAAACATGCATCTGACTATCAGTAATTTACAGAACTCTGACTGTACACTACGCACTGGCAATACCACATTTTCTTTCTATTTTTTATTTAACGGCTTTTGTCAACACGTGGCCACCGCACTGAATATGAATGGCGCACACATTATAAATTCGGGACATTATGACAACATACAATTCGAAGGAAAAGTCCACCAATCTTTTTCTTTTCACTATCTTATTTATTCCGATAAATTCTCTAACCTAAACACACAAATTCTATAACCTACAACAATAACACATGAGAAATTCCGCCCAGTGGGCATGGCTTTACATTGGTGAATCTCTATATTATGGTCTCGTAATTATTTAACGCTACAGTGCACTTTCTGGATAGGATGGTGGATCTTTTATTATTTCTCACACTTCGACTCTCACAATCATCATCACGAAACTATCCTCCAGACCGAGCAGTACAGAAGGAACAAGCATGACCCACTAATCTTTTGAAACTACCTTGCTACTCTCCCATGCAAACCACACATACCCAAATTACATGACATACACCACACTACAATATGAAATACTACACAGAGAATAGTCACAACATTATCACTTTCAGCTTTCCCACATCAATTAATATTTATCCCAGTTTCACACGACAGTGCCCCACTTCGTAATTCTACTTTCCTACTATGAACTCTGGAGATATATGCACGTCTTCCTGTGGATTGCAAGCCAAGTGGGGTTGCTGGATAGATGGCCGACTCACCTTGCTTCTCTCTCAGAGTTTGAATCTAGCGTCACATGGAATCATATCACGCAAAGTAATATTAAGAACGTATTCATCACACACGCGAGTCCTCAACTGATACCATGGACGAGTATTTCTCTTTATCCTTTGTCTCATACACAGATTGAGACTCACAGAGTACTCACCACGTGGAAGTACTCGTCTCTTAATTTCAAGTCCTGCACACGCCATTTCTTAAATATTTCAACTTATGGTACATACGCTATTTCTTAAATATTTCAACTTATTGTACACACGCTACTAATTCAGCTTAACTTAAGCACATGGAAGTATTTCAACTTATTGCTACACGTGGTTTCATTGTGACCGTTGGTCACTTCCGAAGATTACTACAATCCCATTAATATTACCTGCCTGACATTTAATTCTCCCCACAAAAGTTCCTGAAATAGAGAAATTATTATTTCAAACTACTCTTAAATATTCCACATGCATACCAAGTCTCCACTCTTTTGTCATTACGAAGCACAACTAAAACAGGTCTTAACAGCACAAGATCCAGCGGCAGAGTGCTGAAACATGGCCGTTCTCCAGGTCCTCTCACACCTCTGTCGAAGTGGGGGAGCACCTTGCTACCGTATTGGTCAGCCACATTTCAGGCGCTCAAAGCTCAGGTAAATTTCATCTCTTTGGTCCCACCAAAGGTGGGCAAAGGATCGTCTCAAAGATGATCATATATTCACATTCACTATCTGCGGTTAGCAGACGACCATACATTCATTCATTTCACAGATCTCACCAAACTGGATGTAGGGATTTACTTTGTGGGAGTGCACATGTGATCAATTAAATAAATAAATTGTCATTCTTTCCCACACTGGTATCCGGCTTCGCTGTATTAATTGAAATTGAGTTATTTTACAAAAAAAATGTGTTGTTCTGACAAAAATACTGAAGTATGTTGTTCCTAATTTCAATGTCGGGCGGTACTGTACCCTTTCATCATGTTGAGGCAATAACGCCCATCCTTCCTGCAGAGCTGCTCGCCGTCTTAGAGAGTGGTTGGAGGATGCTGAAGTGATGCAAGCCATCTCTCTAGTGTATCCCAGACATACTCTATGGCATTGAAATCGGGAGAGCGAGGAGGCCACGCCAAGCATGCAGTATCTACCGTTTCCAAGAAAGCATCAACCACATGTGCTCTATAAGGTCGAGCATTATCGTCCATTAATACAAAGTCTGGGTCCACAGCACCTCGCAACCACCAAATGAGGTCCCAAGATCTCATCACGATACCTGACAACAGTTTAACCTTGCCGATTCACCCGTAAAATTTCATGAATAGGGGTTCGAGTGTAAGCATAATCCCTACCCACTCCACTAGGGATCCTCTTCGATATCAGTCTCCTTCCACACTGTCTGGCTCCCGAAGTGGTGTTACACGTTCCCTCCAGATGCGAATCCATCGAGAACCACTCTCCAGACTAAATCGGGACTCATCAGTTAAAACAACATAGGCCCACTGTTCGACCGCAGTGCGGGATGTTGATGACTCCATTCTAGACGTTCCCTTCTGTGAAGATGCGTCAGATTTAGACATACAGCAGGTCTCCAAAAATAAAGGTCACTCTGCCGAAGCCTTCTGCACACTGTTTGCCTCGATACACATCTAGTGGATGCTGCGACCTCGCATGCCAGTTGCCGTGCAGTACTGAGGCGGTAATGTAGTGCCCTTACACCCAAATGACGGTCCTCTCTTCTGGAGTCACATGTGATCGGCCCTGCCCTGGTCTTCGGGATAGTGTTTCGATCTCTTTAAAGCGTCGGCACATCCGAGAAACAACAGAACGATTCACACGAAGCCATCGTTCAAAATGGCTCTGAGCACTATGGGACTTAACATATGTCGCCTAGAACTTAGAACTACTTAAAACTAACTAACGTAAGGACATCACACACATCCACGCCCGAGGCAGGATTCGAACCTGCGACCGTAGCAGTCGCGCGGTTCCGGACTGAAGCGCCTAGAACCGCTCGGCCACCGAGCCGGCCGAAGCCATCGTGCCATATCAGTTTGCGACTGTCCTGCTTCCGTTCTTTCTATGGCCCTCCACGGCTGAGAGTCTGGTACGCATCTTCCCGGTGCCATACTGCACCGTCTGTGACTGTGTACATAGCGATTGTGGATATGGGACTACCCAGAAAACACTACCTCGTTTCATATGTGGCCTGACGTCATCGTTGGCACGGTTGTCTATTGACTGGTATGCTATCTTGCATGCAGAATGAAATCGTATGGACATCTGTTTGACAGTTTGTATGATTATATCGTGAATTAGACACAAGAGGGGGCAATAACGGTTTGTTGCTTTAGTTTTGGACACCAGTGTACGAGGGTATACATTGTCAGATCGAAATATCCTGATACCCCTATGTAGTGTGGAATTGACCACTAGATGTGATGAGAGATGGACCTATCAGTATAAAAGGGGGTGGGGAGCATTGTGTTCTCAATACGGAAGCACTAATTGCAGAATGGATCGGTCAGGAGAGCTCAGACACTTCAAATGTGAACTAGTCATTGGATGTCAACTGAGTAACAGACCCATCAGGGACATGTCACCCTTCTAAAGTTGCTCAAATCGTCTGTCGATGATGTGATTCCGAAGCGAAAACGCGAAAGCGCTAACACAGCTAAAACAAGACCAGGCAGACCTCGTGTACTGACGGACAGGGACAGTCCAGTATTGCTGTGGGAGGCTGTAAAAGATCTGCATGAAATCAGCAGAAGGACTCACTCGTGAGTTCCAAAACAGCCCACAGTGCGCGTAGGGAGTTGAAAAGGTTGGTGTGCAGTGCTCGAGAATGCAGTCAGTGCAGTCAGTGCTAAACGACGCTTGAGAAGGTCTAAAGAGGTACGTCACGGAAGTGATTTGGGTGGTAAACACACTATACAGTGCGGCAGTCCGAGAGTAGGGTTTGGGTTTGGTGAATGCCTGAACTTCACCTCTCATTATGTGAAGTGCCAACAGTGAAGTACAGAGGAGATGGAGGTTAGGGCATGGTCCACTTATTGCACTTAATAAAATGCAAAAGGATATGAACAAATTTTACCGCATTGTGTACTGTGTACAGTAGAGAACAGTTCAGAGACGATGGTTATTTGTTACCTGCATGACAGCGCATCCTGTCATAAAGCAGTATTTGTGAAGCAGTGATCTGTGGATAATCACATAACTGAAATGGACTGGCCTGCCCAGAGTCTCGACCTGAAACCATGGAACACTTTTGGGATGACTTAGAACGTCGACTTCGTTCCAGACCCCAGCACCAGCACCACTACCTTCTGTGATTTCCGCTCTTAAGGAGATTGGGCTGCCATTCATCTACAGACATTCAACATGTCACTGAAAATATCTCCATCTGAGTTCAAACCATCTTAATGGCGAAAGGTGAAGACACTCCATATTAACGCCCACAAATAGGTGTCCAGCTGCTTCAGATCAGGTTGTGTACATAATGATTTCCCATGTTTTGCGTTTCCTTCATAAATTTGGTGTACAATTTACTTAAGTGTTTATACCTTTTTTTGGATTTTCTGATATCGTCAGATCTTTCAATTGATGTTAGCACAGGTTGAACGCGAAGAAAACTTAATTGCAGTTTTGTCATATGTAGACACGGTTGGAGACCATGGCTGTTACACAAATAAATTGTTGATGGTGCACAGCAAACAACCACAAATTGGTTTCAGATTATTTTATTCAAAAACTGCCGTTACCGATTTCGAATTTTTTACAATTCATCATCAGACCGTTTTTTCATGCTTTCATCAATACACATTGGTTTCCTGTTACTTGGTCTTGGATAAACAATGATTTACAAATTACAAACGTGTAACCAGACTGGTTGCGCAACATATTTGTGTTGTAATGCAACTTACTTGAAATGTCCTACTGGCGCTTTTGTATTAGCAGTTTTCTTGCAATGAAGTACATTCTGACGGATGTTTGTATTTTGACAATCAAAAACGTTGCTCTGCGTTGTAAGCCATTTCGTTTGGCCACAAAACGAATTTTCACTGTCCACCACATGTTTTTATTTATAGCGCCCGCAAAGTACATGAGTATCAAATATGCTACAATGCAATCATACAAAGACATCACACATTTTTTAGGTGGAAGGAAACGTAAATTACTGTATGTTGTATTGAAATAGTGTTTTACATTAAATTTAGGATATTAAATGCAGACATGGGATTTTATGAATTACAGCATTACAAACTTATTTATACAATAACAGAGATACATATGTGGACAAAAAGTGTGTGAATACTTATGTGCTATTTGAACATCGATGATGAAAATATATTAGAACTTATCAATATTTAGTGTCATAAAAATACTAACCATTGTAGGTACATAAAATATTATCTGATCTGCAGATAGGTGTACAAACATTATTTATATTGGAGCACAGAAAGTACTTTTAGGAAGTTTTGCAGGAAAGGTGCTTTAGGCAATTCTGTCTGCTCATTAAGGATGTTATCAGGTGAAGTGTTTTTCTGTGTATGTATTTCTATTTCCTCTAATATATTCATAGTGGTTCCTTTTTCTGCTAAATGTAATATTTTCATATTGCTTTAAATGTTTGTTACTGAATGGTTTTCCTCCACAATGTGGGCTGCAAATGTAGATTTATTCACGTTTCCAAGCCTTAAGGCATTGAGGTGTTCCTTGTACCTAATCTCAGAACTTCTACCTGTCTGACCAATGTAAAATTTTGGGCATGAATCACATTGGAGCTGACTTACTGAAGGGGGCTTTGGAAAGATTTACATCATGGACCACTATTTGCTGCAATTTATTGCTAGAAGAGAAGCTGATATTAATATTCTCCTTATTAAATAAGTTAGCAGTTTTGTCTGATATTGGGCCTACATATGGGATAACGGTATATTTAGGGTTGGCTTCTACAGGAGGCTGATTTGTTTTTGATTGAATTTTTGTGAAACGCTGTTCTGTGGAGCTATTGCTTTCTTGTTATTTTTTGTGGAGTTTGTCTGATATTATGAGATCATAGGAATTTTTGTGGGCAATTGTTTTAATTAAACTGATTTCATTTTGTTGATCTGTGTGATTCATAGCTATTTTTTGCATTAAGTGTACCATTAAGCTGAAATATGATATTTTGTGTTGGCTGGGATGACATAAGGTGTTGTCAAAGCTGACATATGTGGTGTCAGTTTTCCTGTAGATACTAAACTGATGTTTATGGTTAACATTACAGATTTTAAGGTAAAGGAAATTTATGTTCTTATTTGTTTCATGCTCAACTGTGAATTTAATGTTTTTATTCATTTTGCTGAAGTCTGTTGCCAGTGTATCAATTTCACTGTTTGTATCATCAAAAATCAGCATTTTATCATCAACATATGGTACCGTTTGTAGTATATTATTTTGTTTGTGATTTGTTGATTAGTTGAGAAGTATTTTTGTTCTGTGTGGTTGATGTACATGGCTGCTAATATCCCAGCTAAGCTACTTCCCACTGCCAAACCATCATGTTGTTGGCAAAAATTATTGTTGAAGCTAAAATAATTGTGCTCTAGGTTAAGTGTGAGTATTTCTATGAGTTCATGGGTCTCTACAGTACTAATTTTCTTATACCTATGCAGATTTTTTTCTTATACTGCTAATAGTTTCTTTAACAGGGATATTTGTGTAGAGATTGACCATGGCAGGTAATACAAATTCAGCTGTGGGTGGGATGTGGGTCTCTTCAGTAGAGGGTATATAATATTTGACAATGAGATCTTAAAGCTCATGGTTTAAAAAATATGCAAGACTGTTTCTCGAGTTCACTATTGGGTGAATAGGACGTCGTTCTTTATGTATCTTTGGCTGTGCACGTAGTTTTGCTGCTGAGGGATTCATTGTTTGTAAAGCTGTGCATTTAATATGTGTTCAATAAAATGTTACAGTTATTTAAAAGCTTATGGACTTTGGTTTGGAATTTCATTGTGGGATCAGACTTTACTCCAGTAATGTTTTTACAATGGAAAAACTGTAATGTTTTGAGTATATGTTCCTTTCTGTGTAATATGACAATGGAGCTTCCTTTAACAGCCTTTACTATAGCGCTTTGCTTTCAGATAATCTGATATTGATATTTATCAAGTCTTTTAGTTCACTGTTTCTGTGGGTATTATTTACTTTTAGCTGTTTAATTATCAGTTACTTTGACTTAAAAGCTATTACATTTTTCTCACATGCATCTACTTTAGCTGTGTCATATGAAAGTTTTGTACAGTATATGAGATATTTGGCACTGTGACTGTTGAGTTTTGTTGCAAGATTATGTTTCAGATTAATAGAGTAAGTTCACTGGATGTCAGTGGAGTTAACTAACATGTCAAAGAATTTGTGTTGGCCTGCTTGTTTATTTTTATTCCAATCAGAATTATTAAAAGATTTTAAGGCTTGTTATTTCTTCTTCTGTTTACATGAGATTATTTGTTGTTCTTTATGTGCTTTACCATCCGTGGGCTGGAGGATGTGTGACAGTTGTAAAGGCGAGAGGCTGTTTCCTCTCTCCAGATGCAGTTTTTACATGACATTGCTTAGGTTTTCTTTCTTCTTGTGTTGCGTTTTTATCTCAGTTTTCGCCAAATAATTTTATATTTTTGTTTCGCTAACCTGGCAGCTATAGGCTCGCACTTGAGTTTGACTTTCATATATTTCGGAACTACGTTTAGAGAGACTCATTACTTGTTGAATTTGATGTCAACAGACGTTTTCATTAGGTTAATTTTGTGTTTCTTGAAGGCACGTATATTTCTCATTACCTGGCAAGGTAAACTGAATGCAATTTTGTCACATGTAGACATGGTCGTAGACTGTGTCTGTCATCTAAATAAATTGTTGATGGCGCACAGCAACCAGCCACAAATTGGTTTCAGGTTACTTTATTCTAAAAGTACCGTTACCGGTTTCAAATTTTTTACAATTCATCATCAGACGGTTTTTTCATGCTTTCATCAATACGTATTACACATTGGCTTCCTGTTAGCTGCCCTAGGATAAATAATAATTTACAAATTACAAACGTATAACCAAAATGGTTGCGCTACGTATTTGTGTTGTAGTGCAAGAAAACTGCTAATATAAAAGCGCCAGTAGGACATTTCAAGCTAGTTGCGTTACAACACAAATACGTAGTGCAACCATTTTGGTTACACGTTTGTATTTTAAATTATTGTTAAGCTTAGAGCAACTAACCGGAAAACAGTAATATGTACTGATGAAAGCATGAAAAAACATCTGGTGCTGAACTGTAAAAAAATTCGAAACCGGTAACGTTACATTTGGAATAAAGTGACCTGAAATCTATTTGTGGCTAGTTGCTGCGCGCCATCAACAATTTAAACTTAACTGCATTTTCACCCTTCGCGATTTTCAGCTTTTAGAACCTGCTTTTCATTGCTGCATTTTCGTTGTTTGTAGTTGACTTTTATTAACACTTCACAAAACTTGTCTTCATAAATACACTCCTGGAAATGGAAAAAAGAACACATTGACACCGGTGTGTCAGACCCACCATACTTGCTCCGGACACTGCGAGAGGGCTGTACAAGCAATGATCACACGCACGGCACAGCGGACATACCAGGAACCGCGGTGTTGGCCGTCGAATGGCGCTAGCTGCGCAGCATTTGTGCACCGCCACCGTCAGTGTCAGCCAGTTTGCCGTGGCATACGGAGCTCCATCGCAGTCTTTAACACTGGTAGCATGCCGCGACAGCGTGGACGTGAACCGTATGTGCAGTTGACGGACTTTGAGCGAGGGCGTATAGTGGGCATGCGGGAGGCCGGGTGGACGTACCGCCGAATTGCTCAACACGTGGGGCGTGAGGTCTCCACAGTACATCGATGTTGTCGCCAGTGGTCGGCGGAAGGTGCACGTGCCCGTCGGCCTGGGACCGGACCGCAGCGACGCACGGATGCACGCCAAGACCGTAGGATCCTACGCAGTGCCGTAGGGGACCGCACCGCCACTTCCCAGCAAATTAGGGACACTGTTGCTCCTGGGGTATCGGCGAGGACCATTCGCAACCGTCTCCATGAAGCTGGGCTACGGTCCCGCACACCGTTAGGCCGTCTTCCGCTCACGCCCCAACATCGTGCAGCCCGCCTCCAGTGGTGTCGCGACAGGCGTGAATGGAGGGACGAATGGAGACGTGTCGTCTTCAGCGATGAGAGTCGCTTCTGCCTTGGTGCCAATGATGGTCGTATGCGTGTTTGGCGCCGTGCAGGTGAGCGCCACAATCAGGACTGCATACGACCGAGGCACACAGGACCAACACCCGGCATCATGGTGTGGGGAGCGATCTCCTACACTGGCCGTACACCACTGGTGATCGTCGAGGGGACACTGAATAGTGCACGGTACATCCAAACCGTCATCGAACCCATCGTTCTACCATTCCTAGACCGGCAAGGGAACTTGCTGTTCCAACAGGACAATGCACGTCCGCATGTATCCCGTACCACCCAACGTGCTCTAGAAGGTGTAAGTCAACTAACCTGGCCAGCAAGATCTCCGGATCTGTCCCCCATTGAGCATGTTTGGGACTGGATGAAGCGTCGTCTCACGCGGTCTGCACGTCCAGCACGAACGCTGGTCCAACTGAGGCGCCAGGTGGAAATGGCATGGCAAGCCGTTCCACAGGACTACATCCAGCATCTCTACGATCGTCTCCATGGGAGAATAGCAGCCTGCATTGCTGCTAAAGGTGGATATACACTGTACTAGTGCCGACATTGTGCATGCTCTGTTGCCTGTGTCTATGTGCCTGTGGTTCTGTCAGTGTGATCATGTGATGTATCTGACCCCAGGAATGTGTCAATAAAGTTTCCCCTTCTTGGGACAATGAATTCACGGTGT
The DNA here is from genome assembly GCF_023898315.1 of Schistocerca nitens. Classification (NCBI taxonomy): domain Eukaryota; kingdom Metazoa; phylum Arthropoda; class Insecta; order Orthoptera; family Acrididae; genus Schistocerca; species Schistocerca nitens. The sequence goes on along the minus strand of NC_064617.1, from coordinate 683,138,176 downwards.
TCTTATTTCAATCTCCAGGAGTGTATATTACCGTGATTCCAACTGTTTTGCACAACCTACACGAGAAACAAATGAATACCAAGCCCACAGTGTCAAAGAGCAAAGCAGAAAAATCATAGTAATATTTCTACGAAGAAAACTTAAGTAAGTTTTACAAAAGTGAAGTGCAGAAAACGCAAATGCAGCAAAAAAGCAGTTTCTAAAAGCGCGTTTCTAAAAATCGCAAATGTTGAAACTGCAACAAAATTTTCTTCATTTTAACCTTTGCTAACGACGAGGGAAAAACCTGTCGGCTTTGAAAGAAATAAAAGGAGAAAAAAAGTAAAAAAGAGGAGTAAACACCGTAAGTAAATTCGACAAAAAATTTACTAAGAAAACTGTTTAATCTACAACAACAAAATGTAGAACGTATTATGTGTGCCATATTTACGGTAGGACCGCTGAAGCTTTGTAAATAAAAGCGTCACGTGTCTGGTGTGAAACCGTCTTAAACTGCAGTCACTTAATACGAGAAGAAAATAATGATTCTTGTATAACAACAGCTTCGAATGAGGGTAATGCAAACATACATCTTACGCATAAATTGGCAATAGTTGGATAACACGTGGATAGTAAATGATTTCCTGCGCACACCCGCTTCATTTAGAGATATCCATCTTCCTAACCGGATTGGTGAGTCCTTTTTTGGAAAGCCAAGGTGGCTCACTGTAATGCGCGCTGCCATCGCAGACAATGGGCGGCGTTTCAATTTTGTTCCGTTGCTGCCGCACTGTGGATTTTTCTCTGCACTTATCTCAACATTCTATCATTTGCAATCTCGTTAAAACGTCAGCCTATTATTATAGGTTGGATATAATCTAAATGTGTTGTTTCCAGCCGCAATGGTATTTAGGGCGTGAAAAAAAAGAGGCGAAAAAAGCTGCGACCAGTTACTGATTGCAATAAACCGCTCAAGCAGTCTGTTACAAAATGTGTGACGCTTATGATTGCCGTGGAGGAAAAGAAAAGTTAACTTTCTTGGTGAAACAGGTATTGTCTCAGTAACTTACATCGATATTAGCTTAGATATTTTTGGACCACTGCTGGATCACACCTTCAGTTTACTCGAGCGTTAATTCTGAAGTCCATAAATGATACTACTTCAGACCATTTCAGCAGATAAAAGACGCTTGCCAACCTTGAGAGGAATTAGGTGCCAAATTTCTTTACGCCTTCCGATGTATAAAAATACCTTGCAAGTGCGTCTTACTATCTGTCGCCTGCGCTGTTGTGGAACACAGAATAGAGACTTTTTCTTATTTGTTTTGGCCTTCGTTTTCACGATCATAAAGCAATCCATATTTTTACATATTAACCAGAATGAAAAATGCTCCTATCATACATCAAAAAGGTAGATATGTCCTGGGCAGAATTAGGGTTGTAAAAGATGGGGACTAGCTTTTCGACATACACTCCTGGAAATGGAAAAAAGAACACATTGACACCGGTGTGTCAGACCCACCATACTTGCTCCGGACACTGCGAGAGGGCTGTACAAGCAATGATCACACGCACGGCACAGCGGACACACCAGGAACCGCGGTGTTGGCCGTCGAATGGCGCTAGCTGCGCAGCATTTGTGCACCGCCGCCGTCAGTGTCAGCCAGTTTGCCGTGGCATACGGAGCTCCATCGCAGTCTTTAACACTGGTAGCATGCCGCGACAGCGTGGACGTGAACCGTATGTGCAGTTGACGGACTTTGAGCGAGGGCGTATAGTGGGCATGCGGGAGGCCGGGTGGACGTACCGCCGAATTGCTCAACACGTGGGGCGTGAGGTCTCCACAGTACATCGATGTTGTCGCCAGTGGTCGGCGGAAGGTGCACGTGCCCGTCGACCTGGGACCGGACCGCAGCGACGCACGGATGCACGCCAAGACCGTAGGATCCTACGCAGTGCCGTAGGGGACCGCATCGCCACTTCCCAGCAAATTAGGGACACTGTTGCTCCTGGGGTATCGGCGAGGACCATTCGCAACCGTCTCCATGAAGCTGGGCTACGGTCCCGCACACCGTTAGGCCGTCTTCCGCTCACGCCCCAACATCGTGCAGCCCGCCTCCAGTGGTGTCGCGACAGGCGTGAATGGAGGGACGAATGGAGACGTGTCGTCTTCAGCGATGAGAGTCGCTTCTGCCTTGGTGCCAATGATGGTCGTATGCGTGTTTGGCGCCGTGCAGGTGAGCGCCACAATCAGGACTGCATACGACCGAGGCACACAGGACCAACACCCGGCATCATGGTGTGGGGAGCGATCTCCTACACTGGCCGTACACCACTGGTGATCGTCGAGGGGACACTGAATAGTGCACGGTACATCCAAACCGTTATTGAACCCATCGTTCTACCATTCCTAGACCGGCAAGGGAACTTGCTGTTCCAACAGGACAATGCACGTCCGCATGTATCCCGTGTCACCCAACGTGCTCTAGAAGGTGTAAGTCAACTACCCTGGCCAGCAAGATCTCCGAATCTGTCCCCCATTGAGCATGTTTGGGACTGGATGAAGCGTCGTCTCACGCGGTCTGCACGTCCAGCACGAACGCTGGTCCAACTGAGGCGCCAGGTGGAAATGGCATGGCAAGCCGTTCCACAGGACTACATCCAGCACCTCTACGATCGTCTCCATGGGAGAATAGCAGCCTGCATTGCTGCGAAAGGTGGATATACACTGTACTAGTGCCGACATTGTGCATGCTCTGTTGCCTGTGTCTATGTGCCTGTGGTTCTGTCAGTGTGATCATGTGATGTATCTGATCCCAGGAATCTGTCTATAAAGTTTCCCCTTCCTGGGACAATGAATTCACGGTGTTCTTATTTCAATTTCCAGGAGTGTATATGGCAGCTTCACAGACATTTCAATCAAAACATTTTGACGTATTCGCGCTTTTTAACTCGTTAGTATTAGTAGGCATGTCATGTAATATGATGCATCGAATCAACTAAAATAACATGATATGTGAAGTCACCTCCAGAAACAAATCCTTCCCCCGAAATTTTATCCTCCCCCCCCAAATAAAACCATTTTAGTCATTATATGTGTGCCCTTCAGCCATATGATACGATACCTATATATTCTTTACTAAGGCTGACGAGTATTCTGGATTTTGGGCACAGGATCAGGGACCTTAGCCTGTAAATTACAAATACATTTGTGCTAACACCTTGCAGCTAAGAGAGCTCATTGCGGTGGAAAGTAGGATTAACTTGTAAAAGAAGCACGAATATGTCAAGACGATTTGATTTAAATGTCTCTGAAGCTACCAGATAAGCCGAAAAGCTAGTTCCCTTCTTTTATATCCCTAACTCTGACAAGGACTTATTCTCCTTTTTTGTGCTACGATAACAATATATTCCATTCTGGTTTCCACCTTTTACTCTACCATAATTTTGAAATTAGACTGCCATAGTTTGGCAACCGATGTAGATTTTTCTTGACTTAGGCGGCAATGTCAGCTTACTGAATACTTGTTCTTGCATATTGAATATCCTTGGGCCAGGATGTCTAGTTGCTGAGATGCCCTTGACACTCTCCTTATGACATTATTTTGTTGATTTGGTTGCAAGAGCTGTTCACTATGCCTGGGCAAAATGTGTCGCAATACCTGAATACCAATGAGTTGTTGGGATCAAAGGGCGTATTTTTCCATAAGGTTTCCCTTTGTGTTAGTTCTCCTTTCCCATTCAGAATTCCACATCACTCACATCATCATTTTAAGACGTTGAAAATCAATATGTGGTACCTTTGGGTGACATGGTGTGCCTGACGTCACACATCGTTTAGCCGGTTGGTCAGCATTTTCTTTGCTAGGAATCTCACATTTGCCTTTGATTCAGATTAATGTGACTCCTTTGTGCTGATTTTGCAACTACTAGCCTTTTCCATAATTTCAAAGACCACGGGGTTGTTGGGTTTTGTGCAAACTGTTTTTTTTTTTTTTCAGGGTCATGACTGCAGCCTGAGATCTGTTAAAAAGATAGTTTTGCCCTCAGTACAATTTCCTGTACTCTCAATCCTTCAAAATAGCCTTTGCCTATACTGTCACAGCGATATTTCCACAGATAACTTCCCCATGCTGGTATGGAAATGAGCGTTTGGCGTCATTGGCCGGGACTGTCCCTAGCAGTAGATTCTGTCCTATCATTTGCCTCATGTAAACTTAAATCAAGATTGCCTGATGGGGAAGAGCCTCCATGTTCTCAAATACAGTTGTAGTTTCTTAACAACGGTGTAACGCCATTCGTCTTATGTCTAGTGTTAAATCCTATTTTCTTTAAATTTTCTTGCATAGAAATTATTTCACAATGTAAAAAACTAGTGCTACCTTTTCATTCATTGCTCAACATCGTTCTCTAGTCACACTTCACACCATATAAATACTCTTCCAATTGTCCAGTTCTTCTTATTACATTCGACGCCACATTGGGCGACCTGCGTGCCGGACGGGAATGAAATACTTTTAAAAACTGTGGAGAATAATTGGTTGATGTGTTCAACAATGACTAATGATTCATTTTGTAGTTTTTTAGGGTGATAGGTCAAGGGACGATAAGTGTTTTTTGGTGGATTGTAAGTCCCTGTTAATGGCAGATAGGCTCCTATTAAGTGATAGTTTTTATTTGGGGGAGGGGGGGAGGGGAGGAGGGGAGCGGGGTAACTAATGCAATTTTTCAAGCAAGCTATTGTGAAATTATGGTACACAAAATGCAAACCAAACATAATCGTTGTTTGACTGTTGACAACTGGAAGAGTATTTATATGGTGTGAAGTGTGACTAGTGAACGATGTTCAGCAATGAATGAAAAGGTAGCACTAGTTTTTTACATTGTGAAATAATTTCTATGCAAGAAAATTTAAACAAAATAGCATTTAACACTAGACATAAGACGAATGGCGTTACACCATTGTTAAGAAACTACAACTGTATTTGAGAACATGGAGGCTCTTCCCCATCAGGCAATCTTGATTTAAGTTTACATGAGGCAAATGATAGGATAGAATCTACTGCTAGGGACAGTCATATGGAAACCGAACACGTGACACAGTGGGACCATGGAATAGTTCCATTCAAAAGTAATCACCACACCCGTTGAGACATTTGTATCACTGGGAGACGAGATGTTCAATTCCTGTTTCGCAGAAAACAATCGGTAGGTGACGGATCAACAACCGCATGCACACTTGCACTTCCTCATCCATCTGAAACCAATGTCTACACGTGTATTTCTTAAGGTCGCCAAAGATGTGAAAATCACATTGTGAAAGATCTTGGCTGCATGGAGGATGTTCACTGTTCCCCAACCAAATAGCTGAAGCATGTCCTTCGTCCGATTGGAAGTGTGCGAGCGGGCGTTATCGTGCAACAGGATGCTTCCTCTTCTCGTCGAGTTCTCGAGCTTGGAATCACAATCAATCCGCAGCGCCACGAAGACACTTTGCCGAAACTGCGACGCACCATAAATTCAAAACGCCCAGAAATGATGTCGAACGGAATCATCCTGGTGCACTATAACACCTGCTCCCACACTCCCAATCATACGAAGGCTACATTTCAGCGGTTTGGTTGGGAAACACTGCAACACGCTGCCTCCAGCCAGGATCTTTCACCATGTGATTTTCACATCTTTGGTCACCTGAAGAAAGACGTGTGTGGTCGTCGGTTTCAATCGGACGAGGAATTGCAGCAGTGGTTCGATTGTGTTTCCTTCAGCGGTCGATATAATGGCACCATTCCATGGTCTCATTGTGGCGAGTGTTCGGTTTTCATTTGACTGACCCTCATGTAAGGCCACAGCCGACTATCTGTGCTGTCCTTGGCAAGCTAGACCTGTAAGTATGAACAACTTCTATTTTTATTGCTCCCGATCTTTAATACCATGGCATGTCCAATATCCTTGTAATAGTGATCCATGGATAAACAAAATTATTGCTACTAACACGAATACGAATTTTAACACTTTGAGAGAAAGACTAAACATTCTTATGATACTGAGGTACATTACAGTAGAGAGGAAAATTAATCTTCAGTGCGTTACGTGTTCGCAGAGGCATGAGGTAAATTATGAGTTTCGGAGGGAGACTGGAGCATATTTAGCTTTGGAGCCTCTGAATGAAAGGCGACTTGGGTGTCATATGTATCGAGGGCGTGTCTCACCAAGGTTATACGTCACTGACGACTCAAGGTGACGTATTAGCAACAATGGCTTACAATGGGTGACATCACACCCCCAGACATCTAGATTTCGATGATTTGAAGCTGATTTTCAGCTTAGGGGTAGTAGGACAACATCAGAACTCAGCCATCGTCTGTTGCCATTAAACAGGGAGGTTGTTTTATGATAATGCGGCTCGAAGCCGGACACACGATGATGAGCCAAACCGTAATGCCCACCCGCTTAATAGCTTGTCTGTCCGTCTTTGGAACGAAATACATAACTGAATCTGCGTATCAAGATCCAAGAGTTTGTTGGCAGTTTTGTGGAGGTATGTGGCATTAGATGTCTACTCACAGGTCATGTAATTCGCGTAAACAACGGGCCGCTGTTTTGCGTACATGGTGTTGGCGGCCGGTAGCGACCCAGATTTGCATCAGGTGAATTTGGTCGCCGAGACATCAGCGTGAGTTCACCATAATGCTCCCCAAACCACTGTAGCACGTTTCTGGCTCCGCGACACGGACAATGATGCTGCTGAAAAATGACATCGCCGTGGGGGAAGAGATCAAGCATGAAGAGATGCAGGTAGTTCACAGCTGTAACTGTGTCTTCGATTGGCACTACAGGTCCCATACAAGCGCAGCAGAATGTCTCCCGTAGAATAATACTGCTCCCACCAGTGTGCGTCTGTGGCGCGCTGCACAATTCGAAGCGCCGTTCACCTCGAATGGAGGCGACCATCGAGCAAACGTAGCAGAAATGTGATTCACCCGAAGGACTGACACGTTTTCATTGATCGACGGTCGAACCCCGATAGTCCCGTGCCACTGCAGTCGTATTTGACGATGTCATTGGGTCAACATGTGAACACGTAGGGGTGGTCTGCTGCGGAGCTGCAAGTTCTAAAACGTAAGGTGGACGGTGTGCTTCGAAACACTTGTGCGTGCATCAGCATTGTGTTCTTTCGGCAGAGATACCACAGATCACCATCTATCCTACTTTACAGAGCAGACAAGCTTCCGAATCCCACGTTCTGTGAAGAGTCGCGGACGTCCAAATACTTAGCGCCTAATGGCTGTTTCACTGCCTTTTTCTCTCTTTCCGTAGATGCTCACGACAGTAGCACGTGAACATTCGACCAGCTTCGCAATTTTCGAGACACTCGTTCATAGATTCTAGGCAATAATAATTTGTCCTTTGTTAAAGTCGCTTATCCAATGCATTTCTCCATTTGTGGTCTATATCTTAGCTAGTGTAATTCCCTGGCCATGTCTGCTCTGCTTATATACTCTTGTTATCGTGTCACATGCGTGCAACGCCGCCAGGCGGCATCCAACATCGCGATGGACAGTGGTCATATTGTTTAGATAAGCTGTCAAAGAACTGATAGTGTGCCGGCCGCGGTGGTCTCGCGGTTCTAGGCGCGCAGTCAGGAACCGTGCGACTGCTACGGTCGCAGGTTCGAATCCTGCCTCGGGCATGGATGTGTGTGATGTCCTTAGGTTAGTTAGGTTTAAGTAGTTCTAAGTTCTAGGGGACTAATGACCACAGTAGTTGAGTCCCATAGTGCTCAGAGCCATTTGAACCATTTTTTTGAACTGATGGTGTAAACAGTGTAGGATGTGCATCTTATACAGAATTTTCTTTTATTGTATTAAAAAAGGTTTTTGCTGCTATTTGAGATTTTATTTAATAACGACTAGTCTATATGTGTAACTGGTTCTTTTTAGGATTGATAATATTGTTGAGATGTAATGTCATGAACAAGATCCGAATCCATACTGAATACAGAAATATATATACGAATGATTTTGTTAGCAAATGAGTGCCATTAATTTAATGCAATTTGTGTTTCGTGATAAATAAAGATCCTCTCGCTCCTCCCTTTTAGAATTAAGACAGTTTTAAATTGTAAGCTTTTAAATGACACAAACTGATGAGCCACAGCACTGGGCGCAATTTGTATGTTTTTGTCTGAAACTTGGACTATAGCACCGAACTTATTCCAGGCATCACTCTTCCTCTATTGGGACAAGTTATTGTAATTGTATTCATTGCATCATCTAATTTTCGTCTGACACCCTCCACAGTCACACAAAACACAGTTTCGTTATAGGCCATCTGATCCCGACAATCGGTTATTTCGCCCTGTCACCGCTACTTCACAACAGCAAGATCGTGCACTCAACTTCCGCACATGAGGTAAACTGAGGAGGTACTTGATTGAGAAGTAGCGGCTCCGCCCTCATAAACTGACGTACGGCCGGGAGAGTGGTGTGCTGACCACATGCCCCCCCATATCCGCATCCAGTGAGCTGAGGTCTGAGGATGACACGGCGGCGGGTCGGTACCCTTGGGTCTTCCTTGCCTGTTCGGACGGAGTTGGGTTTTTTCCTCTGACTGAAGGTAAATGTTGAAATAAATTTAGAGCAGCCTTGGAAAACATTTTATACATATGCGTACATTCAGACATATTTATACAACACACACACACACACACACACACACACACACACACACACACACACACACCCTGATAGCGTGTCGAAAATGTGTGTACCTCAAAGTTTTATTAAGACAGTCTCTGACTGGGGATAAATATTGAAATAAATTTACATGCATTCCTTGGTGTGCAAAACTTACGGATGAAAGTAACTTCAGCATGATGTGTCACTAGCAAAGAACATACTGCTACAGTATAACAAAGAAGGTAACTGAAAGACATACGAAGTGAGACGAACAGAAATGACTTTTTCATTCAATGACAATAATTACGCTGATGTAATGAGATTTATGATGCGCTCTGGACGTTACATAAGGTGGGACATGGTTCTTAAAAGGGCGTGCGATCACCAAGGACGGCAGTGAATGCTCTACAGCGTGCTCCCATGCTGGGCATAAAGTTGGTAAGGAGTTCTTATGGTAGGGCGTTACATTCGTCCACCAGCGCGGTAGGCGACTGCTGGCTGGTCGTCGGTGGATGTGGATGTGTTGTAGTACGTCTCCCCAACGCACGCCACACTTAGCCATGTGGCTCGTATGGTTTTCATTTCCAGACGACTCTCTCTGCTTGGTTTCTCGTCTGGTCGTCCGGTGGCGCTGCCGACGCGCCGCGGTCGGTGGGCCGAATTTTTCACGGCGTGTGAGTCTTGTTTGGACAGCGCTGGGAGGAAGTTGGGCCTCAAAGCTGAAGCGGTCGGGACGACTGTTGGGCGATTGTGCGGGGAGGGACCAGAGACTCCATTCCGCGAGAGGCTCACAGACGTACATTACTAGACCGGCAATACCGTACACAGTATCACTGGTGTCACTGAAGCCAGCAGTTTAGAACTGCAATCCGGCCGTTGTGGCCGAGCGGTTCTAGGCGCTTCAGTCCGGAACCGCGCTGCTGATACGGTCGCACGTTCGACTCCTGCCTCGGGCATGGATGTGTGTGATGTCCTTAGGTTAGTTAGGTCTAAGTAGTTCTAAGTGTAGGGGACTGATGACCTCAGATGTTAAGTCCGACAGTGCTTAGAGCCATTTGAACCATTTTTTAGAACTGCAATATGGCGGCGAGTGCAAAGGACGTATAAACAGCAGTTTACTTACTGACAAAACAGTCGTAAGAAACTGGAATAAATTAATATAACTACGTTACATTTAGATTTTTGACGTAATGGCCAATGCATGCATCGTATTTGGCTGTAATTTTGAGAGCAGCAGACGGAGGATTCAAGGAAAAGAACATCTCACAATGGAACCAAAACTAGAAATATGTATTTCTGATTTTGTACTGTGCGTAATCCTAAATAATTGCATTACAGTTTGTCATATCCGAAACTCCGGCAGTATTTAAATATTTCATGTTTATTTTAAGGGATTTAATAATTAATATTAACAGACGTAGCTTACTGGTGTGCTTTTAACTTCGGCTTTTCTTCGAATACAATGCTCGTCATGAAAGTGCTCTTATAAGTAGAACGTGCTATTTGTCATTGATAACAAGTGTCTTTATTCATTTGAGTGTTTTACGAAAACTATAGTCTGCTTTAAACTAGTATGTATGTAACGTGATACTCTTCTCAACATGATTCTCCGGGGTGTTCAAAAAGTCTCTCCGCTGTGCCGTATGATGGTTACCCGCGCGTGCCGTATGCCGCAGTGAATATGCCGAAATGAAACTCAGTGAAATACAAGTTATTAATTTATTGAATATTCATTTTTACTTACAAATTTTCACATTAAATGTTTAAAGTGTCCCCTCTGTTGTTGAATACACTATTCAATTCGTCTAATCATGTTTCCAAACACAAGCTGGAACATTTCTTCTGTAACAGAAGCAGTGAAAGTGGATATTGCAGTTTTCAATTCATCGATTGATTTTGGACGGTTTTTATAGACTGTTGCTTTCGCTGCAGCACAGAAGAAAAAGTCAGGTGGTGTTAGGTCGGGCGATCGTAGAGGCCAAAGTCCCTGTGAAATTATGCGATCACCAAAGACATCAGCAAGAACTGGCATTGAAACGCGAGCTGTATGCGCGGTTGCACTATCTTCTTGAAAATAACCGTTCAATATTTCCACTTAACGCAAGTTCTCCTATGAATGGCTACAGAATATCACTGCAGTATCGTTGTGCGTTTATTGTTTCGTTGAATAATATGGGACCACAATCCAACGTCTAGAAATTGCAATCCTAACTCCTGCTTTCACAGAATGAAGTGGTTCCTCATGAATACGCAATGGCCGGCCGCGGTGGTCTCGCGGTTCTAGGCGCGCAGTCCGGAGCCGTGCGACTGCTACGGTCGCAGGTTCGAATCCTGCATCGGGCATGGATGTGTGTGATGTCCTTAGGTTAGTTAGGTTTAAGTAGTTCTAAGTTCTAGGGGACTGATAACCACAGCAGTTGAGTCCCATAGTGCTCAGAGCCATTTGAACCATTTTTGAATACGCAATGGATTTGCAGTACTCCACATAAGAGAATTTTGTGAGTTCATGTACCCGGTTAAATGAAACCACGCCTCACCAGTGAAAACCGTTTCATTAAGAATATCCCTTTCATTTTGTTGAACGAAATTTTTGAACCATTAACAATAAAGCAGTCTCTTGCCATGATCAGTATTTTTCAGTTCTTGTATGACTGTCACTTTGTATGAGAAAAGTTCTAATTTTTTTCCTTACAGCTGCGTAGGCCGTTCTGACACTAACATCGATCTCCTGGGCCAGTTTACTTACTGACTTGTTCGGACTCATGGACATTTTATCGGAAATATCGAGTAGTTTATCCTCAGACAAAACGCTAGGATGACCACTTCTCGGTGCATCTGTCACTGAACCCGTACTTCGATATTTGTTAATCAAATCTCGCACAGTATCGCGTGGGAGTGTTGTCTCCGGGAAAACTGAATTAAATGTTTGACGAACTGAAACTGTGTATTTACCGCCAGCTTTGAACACTTGTTCGACTAAAAACAAACGTTCTTCAATGGTTATCATACGGCACGCGCGGCTAACAATCATACGGCACTGCTGACTTGTTGAACTACCCGTGAATTGTCTAACACAAGACTCAAGTAGTAGGCAAATGTATAATCAACTGCCCCGAAATTCTTTAAACCACCCAGTAAAACCATTTCGTTTCTGAAACTGTTACCATAAACAAACTTCTTGACGCCACCATATTACCTCATCAAATATTAGGTTTCGGTAAAAGCTACATCTGTGCCGGTCTAGTAACGTAAGTCTGTGTGGAGACTGGTGGCTATTGGTTTTACGTTGAAAGTGTGTTGCCGCCGCCGCCCATTGTGTTGCCGTTCATCGAAGTGACCTCTTGGTAACACGCACTCAGTTGGCGAGTCTCTTGCAAGCTTTTCCCTTGCCTGTGATTTCCTCGGAAACGACCGTTGCTTGGTTGATCAGTCGTCCCAGCGGACGATGTGTATTGGATCTTTTGCCTATTTCTGGGTTCTGTGTACCCCTGTTTACTTGCAGGTCGTCCCCGTAGCTCCACAGTGACTGGTTTTAGTGTTGTTTGAATCGGTTGTGGTATCGTTTTTTGGGTAGATCTGTGAAGGGGTCCAACTTATATATATGCCACCGTAAATGCAACACCCTGAAGGAAGCATCCGAATCAAGTGAAATTTACACCATGGGTTTGCAGCGATGAGACATGCAACTGATTAGAATTTCAGCGCAGACGCACATCACGCGCGCCTGTGGCGCCACCTCATAGCGCCATTTAAGGCTTGGCGATTTCGACGAGTGTACGTTCGGCACGTGTGTTTACCTTGTGGTTGTTTCACAAGACGATCAGTTATGCCTCGTAGACAACAGCGAACATCGTTTGATCAAGTATCCGAGTTCGACAGATGAAGGATAGTGGCTTACCGAGATTGTGGATTATCATACAGAGAAATCGCTAGTCGTATTGGACGAAACCAAACAACTGTAATGCGGATATGTGACCGTTGGATGCAGGAGGGTACGACGGACCGACGTGGTCGATCGCATTCACCTCGGTGCACCACTGCATGTGCTGACAGGCAAATTGTGCGCATGGCAGTGACGGATCGCTCAGTGACATCCCGAACCGTAGCACAGCACATTGCGTCTGTAACGCATCATCCAATGTCTGCGCGTACCATTCGACGCCGTTTACAGCAGAGTGGTCTGTCCGCAAGACGTCCATTGCTTCGTCTACCATTGACGCAGAACCACAGACGTCTCCGTCGCCAATGGTGTGATGACAGACGGATGTGGACGGCAGAATGGAATGACGTTGTCTTTACTGACGAGGCACGCTTCTGTATGCAGCACCACGATGGTCGGATTCGATTGTGGAGACACCGTGGAGAGAGGATGCTGGACAGCTGCATTATGCACCGCCACACTGGTCTTGCACCGGGTATTATGGTATGGGGCGGTATTGGATATTACTCTCGCACGCCTCTAGTACGCATTGCCGGTACTTTAAATAGCCGGCGCTACATATCCGAGGTGCTGGAGCCAGCTGTCCTTCCTTACCTTCAGGGCTCGGCCACAGCCATATTTCAACAGGATAATGCGCGACCACACGTGGCATTTATTGTCCAAAGGTTCTTCGTCAATAACCAGATTGAAGTGCTTCCCTGGCCGGCTCGCTCTCCGGATCTTTCGCCGATAGAAAACATGTGGTCCATGGTTGCTCAACGAGTGACCCAAATTACATCCCCAGCTGCCACACCAGATGATCTTTGGCAATGTGTGGAAGCTGCTTGGGCTGCTGTACCCCAGGAACACATCCAACGTCTCTTTGACTCAATGCCGAGACGTGTGGCAGCGGTGATCTCCAACAATGGCGGCTACTCTGGCTACTGATTCTGGCAGGAACCACATGTCACAGACGTCTGTAAACGTAATCATTTGATACTTCGTAAACAAGTTATCTACAAAATAAATTTTGTTGTGCTACCGCTTGTCTTTCTTGGTGTTGCATTTACGGTGGCCAGCAGTGTATATACAGGGTGTTACAAAAAGGTACGGCCAAACTTTCAGGAAACATTCCTCACACACAAATAAAGAAAAGATGTTATGTGGACATGTGTCCGGAAACGCTTAATTTCCATGTTAGAGCTCATTTTATGACTTCTCTTCAAATCAAATTAATCATGGAATGGAAACACACAGCAACATAACGTACCAGCGTGACTTCAAACACTTTGTTACAGGAAATGTTCAAAATGTCCTCCGTTAGCGAGGATACATGCATCCACCCTCCGTCGCGAGGAATCCCTGATACGCTGATGCAGCCCTGGAGAACGGCGTATTGTATCAAACCCTTCACAATACGAGCACGAAAAGTCTCTAAATTTGGTACCGGGGTTGCGTAGACAAGAGCTTTCAAATGCCCCCATAAATGAAGGTCAAGAGGGTTGAGGTCAGGAGAGCGTGGAGGCCATGGATTTGGTCCGCCTCTACCAATCCATCGGTCACCGAATCTGTTGTTGAGAAGCGTACGAACACTTCGACTGAAATGTGCAGGAGCTCCATCGTGCATGAACCACATGTTGTGTCGTACATGTAAAGGCACATGTTCTAGCAGCACAGGTAGAGTATCCCGTATGAAATCATGATAACGTGCCCCATTGAGCGTAGGTGGAAGAACAACTGGGGACAAATAATAGTTCTATTGCACTTACTTTGATTATTTCTTGGGCTTACGTGTTATAATCCTTTTTTTTTTTTTTTTTTTTTTTTTTAAGAAAGGGAACAAATTTGCGGAAGATCCAAGCGGTGAATTATTCTTGCGTTTTAAGTGGTAACTATCTAAGCTGATCTAACACTAATATCAGTTGTGCCCGCCCCGTTAGCCGAGCGGTCTTACGCACGGCTTTCCGGAGCGGGAAGGAGCGCCTGGTCCCCGGCACGAATCCGCCCGGCGGACTTGTGTCGACGTCCGGTGAGCTGGCCAGTCTGTGGATGGTTTTTAGGCGGTTTTCTATCTGCCTCGGCGAATGCGGGCTGGTTCCCCTTATTCCGCCTCAGCTACACTATGTCGGCGATTGCTGCGCTAACAAGTTCTCCACGTACGCGTACACCACCATTACTCTACCACGCAAAACATAGGGGTTACACTCGTCTGGTGTGAGACGTTCCATGGGGGGAGGGGGGGGGTTTCCACCGGGGGCCGAACCGCACAATAACCCTGGGTTCGGTGTGGGGCAGCGGAGGGGTGAAGTGGACTGCGGTAGTCGTCGTGGGGTTGTGGACCACTGCGGCTGCGGCGGGGCGGAGTCTCTCCGTCGTTTCTAGGTCCCCGGTTAACATACAACATACAATATCAGTTGTCAGCTTTGCAGGCAGGGCTAGTTATCCATATCGTGTGCTGTCCCAGCTCCTGGTTGACCGACCGGACGACAAATTGTTCCGTTGTGCCTCACCAGCCAGCCAACTTCACGACAGGAAAGGAAGCGGGCGCTGTTGTGGGAGAAGTCCGGTCTTAGGACCTCTCTGGAACCGCTGTTCCGTGCCGAGTTGTGGTTGCTGATCGTCAGTCACGTAAGTTGTTATGCTTATTACAACGCTCTGTCCCGGGGATCTTCTTAGTTTTCCTTTCGTCGTTAAATTTACTCTTGCCTGCTTTCCCCTCTCGGGACTGAGCCTCAAACTTCTACAAACTGAAAGGCTTCAAGCCATCAGACGGTTACTAAATTCCAGCAAGTTAAACTCCATTGCAAGTTTAGTTCACCAATTTTTGCCAGTTTACCAACCGTTTAACCCCCTACAGGCCTGCTTGCTGCCAGTGTATTTACATTTGCTATATTCCTGATACCCACTCCGTCGCCTTTTTGTTATGAAGTGGGTAATTTACTCTCTTAAATTGTTTTGTAAGAATTGTAAAATATCTTGATCTATTTCTATTTAACTCCTTTTTTTTTAATTTTTAAAAGGTAATATTTTTAATCTCTCTGGGGCTCTTTATTGATCTTGACCTTATTGTAATACTTAAAAATTTCAAGACAATTTCTAAGCCTTCTAGCACTTGGTGACGATTCGTTTTGATCTCGTTGTAATTTTTGTTAAGACAGAATTTTAAAGTAAATTATAAGCCTTCTGGCGGTAGGTGATTGTTGATGTAGATTTTTTTTTAAAAAAAGAAAGAGGGATAAATTTCAAAGAAAAATTTTAAGCGTTTCTGGCGCTCTGATTATTTATTGTTGTTAACTGGCATTCCGCTTCATTCCACTGCAAAGGAAAATATTAAATGTTTTCACGAAATAGATCTAGATGCTGTCAATCACGAGTCATGTTGAACCTGGGGCTTGCCCCTTCCATAAATTCCTGCTGCCACCAATGAAAGATCATTACACATTCTTGCTCGATAGGAGTGCGGCAAACTGGCAGGCCAGTCCATTCGCCGAATATTCTCTCTTTCCAAGAGTTGCTCCAAGTGCGCCGTTCGATGTGGTCGCACACTGCCATCCCTAAAACTGAAGTCAGGGCCGAATGCGCCCCAGAAAAGGTGCACACGGGTAAGAAGTACAGCATCACAGTATGGTTAATATCGTAGTTGACCGCTGAGTGTACCGTATTCAAAGATTTGGAAGTCAGTGTGCCTTTGCAACATTATGCCCCCTATAGTATAATACCTGGGACACAAAAATGATGGTTTTTGGCAGTAGTCCTGGGTGCATTACGTGTTCCCAGCTCTCCACCAGTGGACTGCATTTTCCCCATATCGTACCAACGAAATGAAACTGACCCTGTTTTGTGTACTATGCAGTCTATGAATCACGATTTTATATCCAGTAATTGTTACATATATATTATTATATGTCTTGACTGATTCCGGCTGTGACTTATCGTTATGGCAGATATCGCGTATTACGTTTCTTTGTTTCATGAAGCGCACAATTTCAGATTTCCGGACATTTAAAGTGATATGCGAATCTTTGAATCACTGTGAACTTTGATCGCTATCTGTCTTGGATATTTGTGAGTCTTTTTCAGATAATATTTTATTATGGAAAACTACATTATCTGACAAAAGTCTGAAGTTACTCTTAATGCTGGCTGACAGGCTATTAATATATAACATGAACAGCAAGGGTCGCAGCACACTTTCATGCAGTCTGTTGACGACCTTCGATTCAAGATAATATGTGGCGTCCTTCGTAGTAAGAACCATCATTCCAGTCGCGAATTTCGTTTGGTTCCCTCTATGACCGTACTTTAGTTAGTAAAAGTTGCTATATACTGAGTGTAATTCGTTTGGAAATCAAGGAATATCGCAATCACCCGAATGATTTGATGCATGGCTTTCAGGATTAATGTGAGAAAAATGCGAGTTGCTTTTAGCATGACCGATATTTTCGGAATCATTGTTGGTTCAAATGGTTCAAATGGCTCTGAGCACTATGGGACTTAACATCTATGGTCATCAGTCCCCTAGAACTTAGAACTATTTAAACCTAACTAACCTAAGGACAGCACACAACACCCAGCCATCGCGAGGCAGAGAAAATCCCTGACCCCGCCGGGAATCGAACCCGGGAACCCGGGCGTGGGAAGCGAGAACGCTACCGCACGACCACGAGATGCGGGCAATCATTGTTGGTTGGCATGGGGAGGGTCACTTTGTTGGAAACACCTTACCACGTTTAATTGACCTCAAAATATTTGTTTAGATTCTGTAACAGTTAAGTGTCAAAGATACTAATGAGTAATTTTGTGGGATACTTCCGTCAGCCTTCTTGTAGATGCGTGTGAGCTGTGTTCTCTCCAACCACTGGGCATAATTTTCTGTTTGTGGGATCTGCGGTATATTATGGCTAAGAGAAGGTCTACTTCGGCTGAAAATTCTCTACAGAATCTCAGAGGCATTTTATCTGTGCCAGAAGGCAATGACGCTGCCGCCAGGAAATGTATTCCGCTGCTCCACTAAGTTGACCACACAGACGACGCATTAGTTCTAACTTCCAGTTATGGGATCGCTCTTACGGGATTGCCCCATTTCTGCCAAAGTGAACTCAAGTGATGAGGGACGATTGAAAGGCAGGAGTCATCTGCAGGAGAGGCTGAGCTCGGTTCGCCGCTACTCTTTCCTGATATACACTCATGTTCAGAAAAAATAGAATATCTTGAACGACTAGAGATAGAACGTTCATACTCACATAACTTGTGCATTAGTACGTTCTGCAGAAATGATTAGTATGTGAAACATGTTAGCTCGCAAGTTCAAGGTCAGCATCGATGTCGCGGTGCAACACTACCTACCGGTAAAATGTGCCTGCGGCTCTTGTTGTCGCTATAAACTGAAGTTAATGGGTCAGTACGACTTACGCAGACGTGCAGTAAACCTCGCAGACGTACGCGCGAACCGTACCGTCAAATCAGTGAGTTTGAAAGAGATCGCATTACTGGCATGTGAGAATGTGATGCATCCATCCGGGAAATTGCTGCTGGTGTGGGACGAAATGTTTCGGCAGTGCAACGGGTGTCTGCAGAATGGTTCACGAAAGACCGTGGAACACGACGAGATCCTCATCGGCTCTGGTGCAACAGTATACCACACCGTACATTATCGGGGGTGACACTCCGTCGCCATTCAGTACGGTATGGGTTACGTGCGCGTCGTCCACTTTTCCTCCTACCATTGACGAATGTGCAGAAACATGCTAGTCGCCAATGGTGTGTGGAACGACGTCACTGGGGACAGGAATGGCATCAGATAGTGTTTTCGGTCGAATCCAGGTACTGTTTGTTTGAAATGATGGTCGCATTTTGGTTCACCGCAGACAGGGGGAGTGGCAGCACAGTGACTGCTTCGCACAAGACATACAGCGCCAGCTCAAGGCCTTATGGTGCGGGGTGCTCTGAGGTACAACCACAAATCACAGTTGGCGCTTGTCCAAGGCACTGTGACCAGTGTGACCTATGTGAATCACATATTGTGACCCGTAGCCGTACCCTTTCTGCGTAACACCCCAGACGCCATTTTTCAGCGAGACTATGCACGACAAAATGTTGCAGCACGAACACTTGGCCTCTTGGTGTCACAGGATGCCAGACTTTTGCCTTGGACCGCCAGATCACCAGACTTGTCGCCAATCGAAAATGTGTGGGATATGTTGAAACGACGGGTGCAGCGCTGTGACCCAATGCCAACCACCACTGATGAACTTTGGAACCAGTTGACCGCACCGTGGGTGGCTATACCATAGGAAGTCATTCGTGCCTTATATGCGTCGATGCCGTCACGCATGGAACACGTCATCAGGGCCTTTGGCGGACCCTGCGCCTACTGGGTAACAGGACACATGTTGCACCGAGGTGACTGAAATGTTAATCATCTCTGCAGAACATACTAGTGCACATGTACTATCTCTAGTCGTTCAAGGTGATCTGTTTTTTTTTCTGAACATGAATGTAGCTTTTGCGCCGCTTCTCTAAACCAATAAACTGATGGGTCCTTCAGCAAGGTCCGCACTGCTTCTGTTTCCTGTCCTTATTCAACTGAACTAGCGCTTCCAGTCTCATTACTGCATTATAAATACAGTGCCAACATTTACGTAGTTAACAAAGCTTTATATTTGTTTTGTCAAATATATTTTTGTTATATTTATCAAATATATATGATTGTTGTAGCTACTGGAGTATTGTTTTCTTACGTAAATCGTATCAATAGAAGTGTGTGGTGATTACAGCAAAGAAATTGTAATTGGGAAAAACAGCGTGGCTAGACAGATATTTTTTGAATCTTTGGGTATATCCACTTGCAACCAATTGGGGAACCTCGTGTGAAGAACAGGCGCGCTGCAAACTGGCGCTCGCTCAAAAGACTCAGTATGTAACAGTTCGTAGCGGTGTGTACTTTGGGAAAGAGCTGCGTGCGAGGCACGAAGAAATCTTAGAGCTGACAAAATGTAGCTGCACTCTGCTCATTATAATGATTATTAGCCTTGGGTGGATGTTGTGTAATACGTTCAGCTGTTGGAATAATAATTACTTGTAAAGGGATATGCAAGAAGGAAGAACGTACAAATGGTATGTGAGCAGTACAATATGACGCAACACGTCTCATCACCAACGAATTGAGCATACTTCTCAATATCATCGACCATAAATTATTAACTATTTAGATTTAGATTTGTAACTGGGTGACGATTAGTGTTTTTCTAAAATAACACGTAGCAAGTTAGAGGGTGAATAATGGAAAAGGCTCTTAGTGTCTTGTTTTCAGTATTTATTTGGTCATTGAGAAATAGTTTATTTTGTGTTAATGCTTTGTGTACGTGGAATCGTTTTTGGAAAGGGAGGACGAGTCTGTCTTTACTGATTTTCATGCTATTCATATCTTTTCCAATACTGCTCGTCTATGGTATTCTCGTTTAGATGATCTGCGAATGTTGAATGGTTTTTACCGTGTTTAAATGCTCTGACGTGTTCTCTATATCTCGTGTCAATAGTCCTACCAGTCGTTCCTACAATCTCTGCAACTGAGCTGATAGATACCAGATTATTGATACACTACTGGCCATTAAAATTGCTACACCACGAAGATGACGTGCTACAGACGCGAAAGTTAACCGACACGAAGAAGATCCTGTGATATGCAAATGATTAGCTTTTCAGAGCATTCACACAAGGTTGGCGCCGGTGGCGACACCTACAACGTGCTGCCATGAAGAAAGTTTCCAACCGATTTCTCATATACAAACAGCAGTTGACCGGCGTTGCCTGTTGAAACGTTTTGTGATGCCTCGTGTAAGGAGGAGAAATGCGTACCATCACGTTTCCGACTTCGATAAAGGTCGGATTGTAGCATATCGCGATTACGGTTTATCGTATCTCGACATTGCTGCTCGCGTTGGTAGAGATCCAATGACTGTTAGCAGACTATGGAATCGGTGGGTTCAGGAGGATAATACGGAACGCCGTGCTGGATCCCAACGGCCTCGTATCACTAGCAGTCGAGATGACAGGCATCTTATCTGCATGCCTGTAACGGATCGTGCACCCACGTCTCGATCCCTGAGTCAACAGGTGGGGACGTTTGAAGACAACAACCATTTGCACGAACAGTTCGACGACATTTGCAGCAGCATGGTCTATCAGCTCGGAGACCATGGCTGCGGTTACCCTTGACGCTGCATCACAGACAGAAGCGCCTGCGATGGTGTACTCAAAGACGAACCTGGGTGCACGAATGGCAAAACGTCATTTTTCTGGTGAATCCAGGTTCTGTTTACAGCATCATGATGGTCGCACCCGTGTTTGGTGACATCGCGGTGAACGCACATTGGAAGCGTGTATTCGTCATCGCCATACTGGCGTATCACCCGGCGCGATGGTATGGGGTGCCATTGGTTACACGTCTCGGTCACCTCTAGTTCGCATTGACGGCACTTTGAACAGTTGACGTTACATTTCAGATGTGTTACGACCCGTGGCTCTACCCTTCATTCGATTCCTGCAAAACTCTACATTTCAGCAGGATAATGCACGACCGCATGTTCAGGTCCTGTACGGGCCTTTCTGGATACAGAAAATGTTCGACTGCTGCCCTGGCCAGCACATTCTCCATATCTCTCACCAATTGAAAACGTGTGGTCAATGGTGGTCGAGCAACTGGCTCGTCACAATACGCCAGTCACAACTCTTGATGAACTGTGGTATCGTGTTGAAGCCACATGGGCAGCTGTACCTGTACACGCCATCCAAGCTCTTTTTGACTCAATGTCCAGGCGTATCAAGGCCGTTATTACGGCCAGAGCTGATTTTTCTGGGTACTGATTTTTCAGGATCCAAGCACCCAAATAGCGTGAAAATGTAATCACATGTCAGCTCTAGTATAATATATTTGTCCAATGAAAACCCGTTATCATCTGCATTGCTTCTTGGTGTTGCAATTTTAATGGCCAGTACTGTATCTGTCTGGTTTTGATTTCAGTTATTTGTGTCGTTATTTTTCTGTTTAGTTTGCCTATCAATGTTTCTTTGTGTCCATTTTTAATGCTATTTGTTTTATAGTGGATAGCTCTTTCCGGCAATCAGAAGCGTTTAGGGGGATCCTGTTCAGTCTAACATGTATCTGATTGCGGTCTGTTTTTGAATCTGCGGGTGATTTGAGGTTGCATTTAGGATAATGTCACTTACTATGGGTATTCTGTATGTGTCAAATGTGTGTTTGATGTTGTCTTTTCTTACGGTTATATCTAGAACGTTCCATTGTGCAATTTATGTTTTTGTGTTCTGAATTCTTGTCTTTGTGTAGTTACTGTATTATATTTTTAGGCTCTTATTCCATACATATTGTGTAATCCATGTACCTGTACCAGTAGGTGGTATTGTATATTTTCTTTGTTATCATGTCTTCAAACATTAATTTTTCTATGCGATCTATGAAAATTAAGGGTAATGTTCCTGAAATCAGTGAACCCATGGGCAAACCTTCTTCTTGTATGTAGTATTCCTGACTGAATTCGAAATAACTTTTCAATTATCAATTTACTTGTTAGATCTATGTGTTCATCTAAAACTGCCCAAGTCAGCTGTGATTGTGAATTGGAAACGTGAAGGAATTAAGACTAAGCAGACATCATGTACTGACAGATAAATATCCACACATCTTACAACATTTTGTACTGCGCACAGTACAGGAAAAGAGCGGAGGTGCTGATGGTTAGTATCAATATGACACTGCGCCCAGCCATAAAGAATATCCTGTGAGGGAATGGTTTGTGGGCAATAACATTCCTGAAGTGGACTGGCCCGCCCAGAGCCCCGACCCGAACCCAGTGGAACACCTTTGAGACGAGTCGACTTCGCTCCAGACCCCAGCGTTCATCATCGCTGCCTTCTCTAGTTTCAGCTCTTGAGGAAGAATGGCCTGACTTTCCTCAACAGCCACGCAGACGCATTATTGAAAGTACACTGAAGAGCCAAAGAAACTGGACACCGGGCTAATATCGTGTGGGGCCCCCGCAACCACGCAGAAGTGCCGCAAAACGACCTGATGTGGATTCGACTAATGCCGTTAGTAATGCTGGAGGGAACTGACACCATGAATCCTGCAGGCCTATCCATAAATCCGTAAGAGTACGAGGGGTGTAGATCTCTTCTGAACAGCACGTTGCAAGGCGTCCCAGATATCGCCAATAATGTTCATGTCTTTGGAGTTTGGTGGCCAGCGAAAGTGTTTAAACTGAGAAGAGTGTTCCTGAAGCTACTCTGCAGCAATTATGGACGTGTGGGGTGTCGCATTGTCCTTCTAGAATTGCCCAAGTCTGTCGGAAAGCACCAAGGACATGAAGAGTACACGCCCCACACCATTAGAGAGCCTCCACCAGCTTGAACAGTCCCCTGCTAACATGCAGGGTCCATGGATTCATGATGTTGTCTCCATACCCATACACGTCCATCCGCTCGATACAATTTGAAACGAGACTTTTTTCCAATCATCAACAGTTCAATGTCGGTGTTGACGGGTGAGGTATAAAGCTTTGTGTCGTGCAGTCATCAAGGGTACACGAATGGCTCTTCGGCACCGAAAGCTCATAACCATGATGTTTCATTGAATGATTCGTACGCTGACATTTGTTGATGACTCAGCATTGAAATCTACAGCAATTTGCGGAAGGGTTGCAAATCTGTCACGTTGAACGATTCTCTTCAGTCGTCGTTGGTCCCGTTCCTGTAGGATCTTTTTCCGACCGCAGCGATGTCGGAGATTTGATGTTTCACCGGATTTCTGATGTTCATGAAATGGTCGTACGGGAAAATCCCCATTTCATCGCTACCTCGCAGATGCTGTGTCCCATCGCTCATGCGTCGACTGTAACACCACGTTCAGACTCACTTAAATCTTGATAACCTGCCATTGTAGCAGCAGTAACCGCATTTACAGCAAAACACTCTTCCGTCCCATCCCACTGGTATTTAACTGTATACGGCAAAAGAGTGACAAATGAAAAACAGCAAAAGATTTATTTGACACACAGTAATATTTGCGCCTTGTGTGATTATGTACCGGTATGTCACTAACCCACAGATACATCTGCGGTCACGCTGACCATATAACACAAACAGTTAGGCAAAAATAGACAAAACACCATGCTAAGCAATGGCAGCTGTAGAACTTATCGCTCCCAAGAAAACAAGATAGCGCAGTGTAGCAGCCTTATGGATTTTGGGTAAGACAGCAGCTTATTTATTACGATAAACAAATTCCACCCTGGAAGAAAACTCGCACATCGGAATAGGACACAGTGAAGAAATTCAGCGCTCCGAATACGAATAAAGATATGAGAACTGGCTCAGCATTAAAGAAAAAGAAAAATGGAGAAACTAATGACAGCTGTAGGGGCGAGTCTGGCAGTATATGCCGGCTTACAGTACCAACCATTGCTGTAATTTCCTTTTCCACCTCCAGGTAAAGGAAGTAGCAGTAGCAAGCTTGTGTATCCATGTACTCTAAAGAGTCGGATATCATCCTCCTCTGTTTAGAGCTTTCTCTGCTCTGAGTGCCTGATGACGGTTGCCGCAGCTCTCAGCGTACAGGAGATGATTTGAGGCTGCTGATGCTCCTTTTTAAGGTAAGTGGTTAATTCAAATTGGTTGTCACGTCAAAATATTTCACAATGCATTTCAAACGGCGGAATTCACACAGGCCGTGAATGGATCATCAGACCACGACACGTCAAAATTTCTTGGGTATTGTCATCTGCTAACGACGTTAAATTAACCTATTTTCGCCGCATTCACTCATGATATAATAGTTCATTGTGTGCTTTTATGTCTTTTTAATTTTCATTTTATTTTTATGCTTTTTTTCGTGTCACATTGCAAATGTTCCGTGACAACTTGGATATTTTTTCCATTCAGCGACGTCAGATATCTGAAAGAGAAAAATTATTTAGATTTTACAACAACAGAACAGAGCTACACCCACAACGTTATAAATAAGATCATAAATTAACGAAGCAATTTCCATTAAATAACGTACGTGAAAATGTCGCTTTAATGAAGCAGAAAAACAGAGTTGTGTATGACGTTGTTTCGTTATACAAGGGGAAAAAACATAATGCATAACGTAAATAGTTAGCATTTATTCAAATACAGTTATCCTTTGAGGTGTTTGAATATACAGTGAAGCGCCAAAGAAACTGGTATAGGCAAGCGTATTCAAATACAGAGATATGTAAACAGGCAGAATACGGCGCTGCGGTCGGAAACGCCTATATAAGTTGTTAGATCAGTTACTGCAGTTGCAATGGCCGATTATCAAGATTTAAGTGAGATTGAACTTGGTGTTACAGCCGCCGCACGAGAGATGGGACACAGGTAACGATGAAGTGGGAATTTTCCCGTACGACCATTTCACGAGTTACCGTCAAAATCAGGAATCCAATGAAACATCAAATCTCCTATATCGCTTCCTTCAAGAACGGGACCGATGACCACTAAAGATAATCGTTCAACGCGACAGAAGTGCAACCCTTCCGCAAATTTCTGCATATTTCAATGCTGGGCCATCAACAAGTGTCAGCGTGCGAACCATTCAACGAAATATTATCGATATGGGCTTTCGGAGCCGAAGACCCACTCGTGTACCCTTGATGACTGCATACACAAAGCTTTACGCCTCGCCTGGGCCCGTCAACACCGACATTGGACTGTTGATGACTGGAGACGTGTTGCCTGGTCGGACGAGTCTCGTTTCAAATTGTATCGAGCTGATGGACAGATACGGGTATGGAGACAACCTCATGAATCCATGGACCCTGCATGTCAGCAGGGGACCGTTCAAGCAGGTGGAGGCTCTGTAATGGTGTGGCGCGTGTGCATTCGGAGTGATATGGGACTCCTGATAACTCTCGATACGACTCTGACGCGTGACACGTACGTAAGCATCCTGCCTGATCACCTGCATCCATTAATATCCATTGTTCATGTCGATGGACTTGGGCAATTCTAGTAGGACAATGCGATACCCAACCGAGCGAGGTGGCACAGTGGTTAAACACTGGACTCGCATTCTGGAGGACGACGGTTCAATCCCGCGTCCGGCCATACTGATTTAGGTTTTCCGTGATTTCCCTAACTCGCTCCAGGCAAATGCCGGGATGGTTCCTTTCAAAGGGCACGGCCGACTTCCTTCCCCGTCCTTCCCTAATCCGATGAGACCGATGACCTCGCTCTCTGGTCTCCTTCCCCAAAACAACCCAACCCCAACCAATGCGATACTCCACACGTCCTGAATTGCTAGAGAGTGGGTCCAGGAACGCTCTTCTGAGTTTAAACACTTCCGCTGGCTGTCAGACTCCCCAGACATGAACATTATAGAGCATATCTGGGATGGCTTGCAAGGTGCTGTTCAGAAAAGATGTCCACCCCCTCGTACTCTTAGGGATTTATGGAGAGCCTTGCAGGATTCATGGCGTTAGCTCCGTCCAGCGCTAATTCAGACATTGGTCAAGTTCATGCCACGTAGTGTTGCGGCACTTCTGCATGCTCTCGGGGGGCCTACACGATATTAGTCAGGTGTACCAGTTCCTTTGGCGGTTCAGTGGATGTAGTTTCCGTAGCAAACAATTGCTGATGTGTTTCATATCTCGTACTTTAACAAACAAAACTAATGAAGAACATACGTTACCAAATTTGCTTTCGACATTAATAAACTTTGTCGTTGTTAGTTCCTCGATTCACGTAATATAATGTAACTTTTTGTATCAGGGTGTGGCCATGCGGTTCTAGGCGCTTCAGTCTGGAATCGCGTGACCGCTACGGTCGCAGGTTCGAATCCTGCCTCGGGCATGGATGTGTGTGATGTCCTTAGGTTAGTTAGGTTTAAGTAGTTCTAAGTTCTAGGGGACTGATGACCTCAGATGTTAAGTCCCATAGTGCTCAGAGCCATTTGAACCATTTGTATCAGGGATGGTGATTCGTAACCGCACTTTCGCCGTTCGGTACTGGGCTAAGCAAATTGATATGGCGTGACACGACGTGACGGCTAGGGTAAACGCACGCTGGCGTGACTGTGCTGTGACGAGATGCCCGCTCATTATGCTCTTCAAAGCTAAGAGCCCACTTTATTCCAGGCATCAGATGCAAATTTTTATGGTGTCTACAAAACGCATATACCAAATACACAGCAACTACGAAGAGAATCTTGTCTGTACAAGCGATATAATGACATTCGAAACTTATACGACGCATTACGGACAAACCTACGCCATCTCGAGATCATGTTATCATGTTGGCAACGATGTTGACAACGAAAATCACTTTTGTGCATCTGACTGCTCACTCCAGAGATATTTCTACTCTATGAACGATTCCGACCGTTACCCCATCCGACACTGTGCAGTACCGCTCACAAACGGGGCACCGTCGACGGAAATAAGAGAGTAATATCTGTGGAGCATATTACAAGATGCTTTACACACAACATTGTGTTGTTGGTGGCTAGACACGCAGTAGGAGATAAGCGAATTGAGACGGAGCGCCGCACATGGAGACGTATTACATGATCAGACCGGCTGGCCAGACGAGCATGCCATTGTGGACCCGACGTTTACACACGCGACTGGCGCAGAACAGCGCGACGCGAAGGACTGATCGCACAACGCGATAGCGGCAGCCGCCGCCGCCGCCGCCGCTTTCAGGGAGCGCGGCCGCTGTTAGCTGAAAATGTGAAGGCGTTTCCGCGGAAAGGCGGCCGAGGCCGCCGGCAAAGGCACCGCGAGGTAAACGGCCAGGATTTCCGGGCTGCCGCTGCCGGGAGTCGAACCCGTTCCTCCCGACAAGGCCGTCCGCTCACCCGCGAGCCGAAACCACGCGTCCGGCTGCGGACGCGCGCGCTTCCGCGAACCGCTGCGCCGGGCGGCCAGAACGGTGCGGGAAGAACCGCCCGCTTCGGGGATGATCGGCGGTCGGGGTGGCTCCGGCGAAAGGTCACGGACGTATCGGCGAAAATGTGCCCTCCCGCCTCAGATAGCATCTCGTCTCCTTGCGAATGCTCCGCGCCGGTGAAGGGTACACTGTACTGACCGCAATACCGACGAACCACCTTCCGCGAAACTGAAAGGTTGAACGCGCGAAATATCAAGGTTGAGTGCAAGTGGGCGGGCAGAAAGACAGAGACGAGGCCGACCAGCCGCGCTCCTATCCCATCGTCGTCAAAGCGACAACTGTGTCGTCACACTAGCGACGTCACTGCGGGTACTGTGATTCTAAGAGGGCAGGGATAAACCTGCGAAACTCTCCATGCATACCGCATAAGAAATTACTCCCACAGGTAGAAACACGTTATTACCTGCTCGGACAGTCAAACGCCTTAAAGCGCCTGTTCCGGATCGATTTCGTCTCGCGGATTAACGACGACGACTGCTGAATCTGCCAGACTGGACGTCGCTTTTAGGCGTTTCCCACATCCAAATGGCTAAATACCAGGCTGGCTACCTCGTCGCTCCGCCTCAGATACACGAATTCCTAGGGGGGATGTTGGCTCCACGAAGAGCAAGCTGCTCCTTTGGTGTACACTACTGGCCATTAAAATTGCTACACCAAGAAGAAATGCAGATGATAAACGGGTATTCATTCGACAAATATATTATACTAGAACTAACATGTGATTACATTTTCACGCAATTTGGGTGCTTAGATCCTGAAAAATCAGTACCCAGAACAACCACCTCTGGCCTTAATAACGGCCTTGATATGCCTGGGTATTGAGTCAAACAGACCTTGGATGGCGTGTACAGGTACAGCTGCCCATGCAGCTTCAACAAGATACCACAGTTCATCAAGAGTAGTGACTGGCGTATTGTGACGAGCCAGTTGCTCGGCCACCATTGACCAGACGTTTTCGATTGGTGAGAGATATGGAGAATGTGCTGGCCAGGGCAGCAGTCGAACATTTTCTGTATCCAGAAAGGCCCGTACAGGACCTGCAACATGCGGTCGTGCATTATCCTGCTGAAATGTAGGGTTTCGCAGATATAGAATGAAGTGTAGAGCCACGGGTCGTGACACATCTGAAATGTAACGTTTACTGTTCAAAGTGCCGTCAATGCGAACAAGAGGTGACCGAGACGTGTAACCAATATCATCACGCAGGGTGATAAGCCAGTATGGCGATGACGAATACACGCTTCCAATGTGCGTTCGCGCGATGTCGCCAAACACGAATGCGACCATCATGATGCTGTAAACAGAACCTGGATTTATCCCACAAAATGACGTTTTGCCATTCGTGCACCCAGGTTCGTCGTTGAGTACACCATCGCAGGCGCTCCTGTCTGTGATGCAGCGTCAAGGGTAACCGCAGCCATGGTCTCCGAGCTGATAGTCCATGCTGCTAGAAAACGTCGTCGAACAGTTCGTGCAGATGGTTGTTGTCTTGCAAACGTCCCCATCTGTTGACTCAGGGATCGAGACGTGGCTGCACGATCCGTTACAGCCATGCGGATAAGATGCCTGTCATCTCGACTGCTAGTGATACGAGGCCGTTGGCATCCAGCACAGCGTTACCCTCCTGAACCTACGAATTCCATATTCTGCTAACAGTCATTGGATCTCTACCAACGCGAGCAGCAATGTCGAGATACGATAAACCGCAATCGCGATAGGCTGCAATCCGACCTTTATCAAAGTCGGAAACGTGATGGCACGCATTTCCCCTCCTTACACGAGGCATCACAACGTTTCACCAGGCAACGCCGGTCAACTGCTATTTGTGTATGAGAAATCGGTTGGAAGAAACTTTCCTCATGGCAGCACGTTGTATGTGTCGCCACCGGCTCTGAAAAGCTAATCATTTGCATACCACAGCATATTCTTCCTGTTGGTAAAATTTCGCGTCTGTAGCACTTCATCTTCGTGGTGTATCAATTTTAATGGCCAGTAGTATATGTACGCAGACTGAAGCGACGAATGAAAATTTGTAGCAAGGCCAGGATTCGAACTCAGCTCTGCTGCTCATTAGGAACATACGGTGGCCACTATGCCACACTGGCAGAGTCGCTTCTCACAACTGATTGCACTACTCTAACACACTTATCTCCTCAATCCAAAGCCCCATTCACGCCTCAGCTCACTTGGTATTCCTCCTAAACTCAAACAGAATTGCATAGACCCTGCAATTGCATTGGAGTAACACCTTAGTATCGAATGAAGCCGGGGATCCTGGCTGCCCTGCTGCTTAGTTGCTATTCCAGTACAACTGCTATTTGAGTTTAGTGGGAATACCAAGTGGGCTGACGCGTGAATGGGAATTTGGATTGAGGAAGGAGCCGTGCTATGGTAGTCCGTGCAATCGTGCGAAGCCACTGTGACAGGATGGCTTAGTGGTTAGCGAATCTGCCTAGAGTCCAGGAGACCTGTGTTCGAATACTGGCCTTGGTATAAATTTTCATTCGTCGCTTTAGTCTACGTACATATATCATATACGTTTGAGACTCGAAAAGGTATCTGGAACCATATAGTTTCATTTCGTAGCTGCCACTACACTGCCAAAATGGCAGCAGGTTACTCACCTGTACGTAGTAGGTGCTGTCCGTCGACAGTGCGTGAGGAATGTTTGTGGAAATATGTAGGTATCCTGGCAGATAAGAAATGAGCCTCCACCTTCTTCTGCTGCAGTTTCTCACCTCTCCTGTCTCTTGAGGTCGGTTCTTCTAGTCTTATTACTCCACTCCATTCAGAACGTATTTGTGTCTTTTCAGGCTGCAGTCTCATCGCGTTTTCAGGTTTTTCTTTAGTATCCTAATCTACAGTAAGTGTTCGATGGACGTTGAGGGCCTTCTTGGGTTCATTTAGGTCAAATAATGGTTATGTTCACGCAGTATGATATCCTCTTTCCAGCGTTCGCGATTCTCTTGAAGCTTTCTCGCTATGTTTCCTGCGTCAAACGAGCCTCGGATATGGTCATTTCTTACTGTCTGTTACGCTCATCAGACAAGAACAGCATTTTTTCTCAGCATTTTTTTTTACCTTCAGCTTCCCTTCGTCTGATCTGAGCATGGCCCAACATTCTGAACCGTATGTTAGAGTTGATCTTATCACTCGTTTGTATTTATTTATTTTTTTACTTCAACAGTCATTTTGAGATCGGAGATGACTCCTGTAGGTGACCTCCATTTCAACCCCCCAATTTTTACACAGTTTCCGATATATTAACCCACGAAACTATAGATGTTATTACCGGTTGGAAATACTTGAACAAATCGGTTGGTGTTACAAGTTCATCTATACACTGACGGAAAAAAATGTCAACACCAAGAACACAAATTAAAGTTGGTAGGTGTGTTTATACGTCTGAAAGACGATGTCTATTCGAATTTCACACCTGTGGCGTGAGAAAGGCGCTAGTAGCGCCACTACGAGGATGCAAATCAGGTTTGTTTTAAACACACGCTGTAACGGTCCTGATCGTTAGTTATCACTGAGACTGGACTTGGTGAGTTGATGTAAGTCAAGAATGCGTTTAAGGCGACAAAGACGCCTCACTGGGTTTGAATGAGGCCGTGTAATATGGCTACGAGAAACTGATGCCCCTTCTGCGATATCGCAAAAGACTTGGCAGCAATGTAGCCTCTGTAACTGATTGCTGGCACCGGTGGTCACGACAATGTACGGTCACAAGAAGACCGGTCTGCGGGCGGCTACGTGGCACTACCGAAAGGGACGACCATCGTGTTCGGCGTGGAGCTTTGGCGCATCGTACTGCACCTGCGACAGCAATCTGAGCAGCAGACGCAATGAACTGTTACAAATCGATTACTTCAAGGAGAGCTCCGAACCACGTGCCCTGTGGCGTGCATTCCACGGACCCCAAACCACCGCTATTTTCGACTTCAGTGGTGTCAAGACAGCTGATTAGAGGCTATGGTGGAGGTCTGCCGTGTTTTCTGATGGCCATGTATTGATTACAAAGAGGCCTGTTGAAGGCCTGCACGCAACCTGTCGCGTGCTAGACACACTACACCTACACCTGGAATTATGGTCTGAGGTACGATTTCATATGACAGCAGGAGCACTCTTGTGGCTATCCCACGCAACCTGACGGCAAAACTGTATGCCAATCTGGTGATACGACCTGTTGTGCTGCCTTTCATGAACAGCATTCCCGCGCGACCGCTACGGTAGCAGGTTCGAATCCTGTCTCGGGCATTGATGTGTGTGATGTCCTTAGGTTGGTTAAGTTTAAGTAGTTTCAAGTTCTAGGGGACTGATGACCTCAGAAGTTAAGTCCCATAGTGCTCAGAGCCGTTTGAACCATTTTTGAACAGCATTACAGGGGGTGTTTTCCAAAAGGATAACGCTCGCCCACGTACCGCTGTTGTAACGCAACATGCGCTACAGAGTGTCAACATCTTGCCTTGGCCTGCTCGATCACAAGATCTGTCTCCAGTGATCATCGGACGACAACTCCACCGTCATCTACAACCAGCATTAACCGTCCCTGTCTTGACTGATCAAGGGCAACAGGCATGGAACTCCATCCCACAAACTGACTTCCGGCACAGTACATGCACGTTTGCATGCTTGCATTCAACATTCTGGCGGTTAAATAGTTTATTAACGTATCAGAATGTCACATTTAAATGGCCTATCTCTGGCTTACATTAATCTGTAATCTTACAATTTTAATCACTTAAATATGTTACCTAGACAAATGTATTCCCAAAATTTCATTACTTCTATATTAACTAGTTTTTGCTTCCTCTATTTTTTCCCGTCTGTGTATATGCTCTGTTTTGTTCCTACTTACTCCAAGGCCTTAAATATCTTAAAGCAATTTATAACTAATCACCCTAACTGAGTAATAAAATTCATCAAGTGCACCAAGCATAAAAATAGTTTTGAGTTTTTGGTAGAGATTCTGCTATTAGATCTATGTCGTCAGCAAATAAAAGTTGCTTCTGTGACATAGTTCATTACCAGACAATAGCAGTGGACTTAAAGCAGATTCTTAACAAACAACATCTTATACCTCGAATTCTGTGCTGACACCTGTGAGGATTAGAACTTTTTGCTCGATTTTTCATGTCTCCTCGAGAACATGGACGTAGTACTCTGAGAGAGACTACGTGCTATAAATTATAAGCGTTCTTGGCACTTGTTCAAAAGAATTTTTCAGATCAATAAACACAAGATGCAGGCCCTTCTTGAGATCTTTGTATACCTCCACTGGAATTTTAACATTATGAATTACGCCTACAGTGCCTAAATCGCTGGTAAAATCATATTTTGTTACCTTTTTTAATCTGTTCGAAAGCACTTTTCCCCACACGTTCAGTGTTTCTGATGTTAGTTTTATTGCTCCCTGCTTGTGGGAGGTGATATGCGATCTCAGATCAACAGCAAGGTATTTAACTGAATGCTCCTGTAATTTGTTGATCACAATCGTCAAAGCAAGTTTCACTGGAAATCACCATCTGCTTACAGCTGAAAGGGAGATTCGTCGCAATGAAGGGAATTCGGGATAAAAAGTTGCACTCTCTTCCTATGTTGTTAAGATAGGCACTTCAATTTCATTGGCCGGTGAAAATACGTTGAATGTATAGCAAAACACAATGAATGTACAGAACATTTTTTATTCACAGTTCGTTTTACTTTTAGACCACCTTTTATTACAGGTCAACGTATGTAAATGTTTGTCGCTTATATAATGAGCTTTGAGCCTTTGGTCGGCTTACCATACTTTTTTCGGTCCAATGCAGGACATTTACCATACTTTGGGTCCAACCCAGGATATCTTTTTGAAATTTTTTAAAAGTTTAGTGAAAAATTGAACTTTATTTATTCAGTTGTATTTGTCACTAGACATGACTTACTTTCAGAAATGTTTTGTTTTAATTACATCATAAAATTCAGAACAAGAAAGCTCTGAATTAATTCTAAGATTTCAAAAATTTGTATTTCTGCTTCAGGTTACCATTAGAGACACACTTTCTTTTGCCCATCGCTAAACGATGATGCAAACAACGAAAAGAAGTAAACGATCAAAACGTGTAAAAGATTTACTTCAAACATGAAAAAAGCATAAACACATTCCCCTATTGTGTTATCAAATGACTAAATGAATAGTCGTGGCAGAACTGGTGGCTATGCCTTCCCATCGAGGTCAGCGCTTGCTCCACGGTCGACTAAGTGAACCACGGCCGTATAACAATGTTTAAAAACGCGATATCGAACATATAGCTCTAAAATTTAAAAAAGAAATAATGCTCGCCAGTCGCCAAATACGGTAATTTCCAAGAATGGTCGCCAATTGAACGCGCGGGTCCCAGTGATATATATCGAACGTGCGACTCGCGTCGACTACACGACTCTGGTGGCGCAAATTATGGTAAATGATTGATACGTTGCCATGGGAACATAGTTTATTGTTTTCGGTTGTGAAAGCAATGAGCCAAAGCGTTGCTGTTCGAGTGCCGATAGTCACACATGGCGAAATCTAATTCCTCGGGTATGTAGTGCAGAAAGTTATTTAAAAATTTGTTGAGACTTCGGATTACTTCCAAGTGAGGCTAGCAGGAATTGTGTAAAATGCTATGGAGTCAACTACTCCAAACATAGCAATAAACGTGCTGATGATTGTAAGCAAAAGCATTGGTACGTGTAAATTTGCGCCTTGTCAGGAGAGAACATCTACTAGAAAAAGCACATGGTTTGACAGTTCAAGTTATTCGTCGGGAATAGCACCATTTTAGTTTCTTGTTGGACAGAAGACTATACGCTACAAGCGACAGCTTCTGAAACACAATTGTCAGCGAACATCGTGTGCGGCTACTACGGTTTCTGCCGAGAAGTCTGTTACGTCATGGTCATGAATGAGTGTCCCAATCGGCGCACAAGAAAAGATTGTCGGAATAGACGAATCGCATATAGCTACTAGGAAATACCAGAGAAGACGAACGTTGAAAAATGAACATGAACATATTTGGCCGCCCTCAGTGGCGGAGCGGTTCTAGGCGCTACAATCTGGAACCGCGCGACCGCTACGTTCGCAGATTCGAAACCTTCCTCGGGCATGGTTGTGTGTGATGTCCTTAGGTTAATTAGGTTTAAGTAGTTCTAAGTTCTAGGGGACTGATGACCTCAGAAGTTAAGTCGCATAGTGCTCACAGCCATTTGAACCATTTGAACAACCACCTCTGGACGTAATAACGGCCTTGATACGCTTGGGCATTGAGTCAAACAGAGCTAGGATGGCGTGTACAGATACAGCTGCCCATGCAGCTTCAACACAATACCACAGTTCATCAAGAGTAGTGACTGGCGTATTGTGACGAGCCAGTTGCTCGGCCACCATTGACCAGACGTTTTCAGTTGGTGAGAGATCTGGAGAATGTGCTGGCCAGGACCAAGGCCAGGTCCCATAGTGCTCAGATCGATTTGAACCATTTTTCAACATATTTGGATATTTGGTGGCATTGAAAAAGAACCCCTCAAGTGCTTCTTCCGATTTTATTCAAGGTGGAAAAAAAGGTTAGTCCCTCTGATAAAGCACTTTATGTTGGTGGCGGGAGTTTTGGATACTGTTTACAGCGTTCACTAGAGAGATGACGAAAGACGAAGGGGTAGCTATCAAGAATGAATGATTGTCGTGAGGGGTGATAACCTAAAATTCTCAAACCCCGGGCATTTTCGGAACCTTGGATATTATCCCGGACAGCACTAACAAACCAGGACTGTCGGGGATAGTCTCGCACTAATCGTAAGCCAAACAATTGGTACTTGGATAAGATGACAAAAAGTAATGTAATGTATTTTGTGTACAAAACTAGCTATACGCCGTGATTCGAACGGATGTTAAAGAAGGGCCTTTGCGTACCGTCGATTTTTAGTGTTCTGTACCTCAGTCGGTAAAAACATGAATCGTTTTTCCGAACCAAGAAGTCATATACAAATGAAACCTGTCGAAAGGAGCTAAGCACTTTCGTTAAGTTTATAGTATACAAAGCGAAATCAGCGAATCCACATATCCTAGACAAGTAAATTTAATGTTAGTTTGTATTCGTAAATATAAGATTGCGACGCTTAATTCTGTCATTGACGTAAACTTCCGAAAATACTTCCGTCACTAAGGTAAAAAAAGAAAAAAAAATAAACCAAGAAAACTAGCCATATACTGGTTCTTCGGTGTTCAACAAAACCAACAGCACCATCTATTGCTTCTTGGGTGTATTATGCTGTCACTAAGTTAAGCATCCGAACTAATGAGATGAGCAAACTCTATATTTTTGGAATAAATGATAACTAACTGACAACCTCAGCTGCCGACAGGTGCTGTTGTTATACCTCGATGTGGACAGCTAAAAATGTGTGCCCCGACCGGGACTCAAACCCGGGATCTCCTGCTTACATGGCAGACGCTCTATCCATCTGAGCCACCGAGGACACAGATGAATAGGGCGACTGCAGGGACTTATCCCTTGCACGCTTCCCGTGAGACTCACATTCCCAACTGTCCACAATTATACATACGTATTGTACCTTATAGACATTTGCCCATCCACTCATTATTCGCGCACGCTTTGGCGATTCCCGTAAGAGTTTGGGCAACCTGTGCGCATTCGCACAGACGAAGGTCAATGGCTGGGCAGCCTTTAACTATATATACGAAGACAGTAACTTGTTCTCGAAAGAACAGTTACTGTTGATGACCGTGCAGCTTTTTCCTGGAATAAATGATAACTAACTGACAACCTCAGCTGCCGACAGGTGCTGTTGTCATACCTCGATGTGGACAGCTGAAAATGTGTGCCCCGACCGGGACTCGAACTCGGGAATCGCCAAAGCGTGCGCGAGTAATGAGTGGATGGGCAAATGTCTATAAGGTACAATACATATGTAGAATTGTGGACAGTTGGGAATGTGAGTCTCACGGGAAGGGTGCAAGGGATAAGTCCCTGCAGTCGCCCTATTCATCTGTGTCCTCGGTGGCTCAGATGGATAGAGCGTCTGCCAAATAAGCAGGAGATCCCGGGTTCGAGTCCCGGTCGGGGCACACATTTTCAGCTGTCCACATCGAGGTTTAACAACAGCACCTGTCGGCAGCTGAGGTTGTCAGTTATCATTTATTCCAGGAAAAAGCAGCACGGTCATCAACAGTAACTGTTCTTTCGAGAACAAGTTACTGTCTTCGCATCTATATTTTTGACCGTCATCCAATTTTGATTAAAAGAAGCCTGTATGTTGCCTCAAGCTAAGCTGACGTCTACTTTGAAAACCCCATGAAAATTCATGTTGTAGTTTTGGATATTAGCGTGTTCAAACAGAAAGGACAGTTTTAGATAAAAATTTAAAGCAGGATATCTTTTTTTTCCGTGATCCGATTCTGAAGAAATAAATTCTATATGTTGCCCAAGTTACACGTGAAAAACCCATGAAAATTTGCCTAATGGTTTGCGAGATTAGCATGTTCAAACAGATAACTGTTTTATAGTTTTATTATTGGCACAGATATAGAAGAAGACAATCGAATGATATTTCCCTCGGCTGGTCCCGGCGGAGGTTCGAGTCCTCCCTCGGGCATGGGTGTGTGTGTTTGTCCTTAGGATAATTTAGGGTAAGTAGTGTGTAAGCTCAGGGACTGATGACCTTAGCAGTTAAGTCCCATAAGATTTCACACACATTTGAACATTTTTTGATATTTCCCTATCTAATTTTATGGTTTTGTTTCATGTATTAAGTACAACAATGCGCTTTCAAGCTCATAGACAATAAATCACGTGATTTTGCTATCCCCTGTTGATCAAAAATCGAAGTACTTTAGTATAAGTGCACATGATACACGGGCCCCAACGTCTACAACTACATCTACGCCTACAGCTACGTGATTACTCTGCGATTCAAAGTAGACCTGTTGTTAGCTTAATGAGTACTGCAAGGATTGCAATAGACATTGTTTCCATTACCGATAATCGTAATTTACTCTGTTCTTATGGCGTTTGTCCTGTATTATATGCATATGTATGCTCTGCTGTATGCTACATTTGAGTCACGTAAAATTCTCTGAGTGTGTGCTCAATTTTTCCGCTTCGATCTGATGTCGGTTTTCGAAGAGCACTGTAACCGGTCGTAATAAAGAGAAACAACCTTCATGATTTAAATGGTGGAAAATCTGTTACGATTTATGAGGACTGCCCGTCCACAAATGCTATGTCACAACTTAAAAAGATCATCAGATTGTGTGAATTGTGCACATAAAAACACTGGCCTTTTACAGAGAAGTTCCAAAACACATGTCTTTTGTACGGGCTTTGCTTATAGTGCAAAGCGCGGACGAGTTGTAGAAACGCTTCTGGTGCACAGGTAGAGCGCATTACAGAGGTATGGGACAGACCCGCCTACCGTCCTGCTTCGCTCGCGGCTGGGCGTCGCCTTCTTCGCCGGTCTTGCCCTTCGATCAGTCGCAGCCGCGAGCGAATGAGTGGGCGCGTGCATCGAGCCTCGCGCTGACGGCTGGTGCACTGGTGCGTGGGCTGCAGGCGCAGTTTGCGGTTAACCGACGTTCAAGGCCACCGGAGGGTGACTGCGCCAGTGACCGCTGGCGAACGCAAATCCTTGACCGATGTCTCGTTCACAACTCAGCGGTTCTGCTGTGTTAACAGTAACTAGTGACCTTTTTTTTTATTGGTTTGTTTGTGCGTAACATCCCGTGAAAGCACGCCAATTAGCGGCTTAGGAGTTTCAAGGGCCCTGGCCTCAACTTTCACCAGACGTTCTTAGACTCCACTGAGTACCTAAATGGGAACGATCGTTCCGGGGTAAGGCCATCACATTACCCGAATACCACTGATTCGCTCAGCCAGAAATAAGATCACCAGACAAAGTTAGTCACGCCCTTGAAAGAGCTCACTGGTCACTTTCGGTCGTTGTAGGCGCTTTACATGGCCGATGTGGAGACGTGGCCGAATGGCAGGAACGAGCTGTCGTGTTTGGACGTGTCCATGACCGCACAGTGAACAACGTCGCCCGACTCGTCGGTGTATGCTAGCGGAGTGTCCAACCTGTCTACAAGGAATGGTGTACCACTCGCAAACATGTTACACAGGTTAAGAACAGTCACCGTAAAAAGACCCAAACGAATAGGGACCAGAGACGACTGTGACGCCTTCAACCCGACAGCAATCGCAGACCAACTCAGTAAGCTACCGAGCGAAGTTTGCGATGGAGTCTGGATGCAGTGAACATTTGGAGCCGGATACGTCGCAGAATACGGGCTTTGTACTTCGAGTGAGAGATGAGAAAGATAATTGAGCTCTACAATGGATCACAGCTAATGGGCTAATAGCGAATATTCTGTTCAATAATCATAAGACGAGGAGGTATCCTTGGAAAGGCCCAGGGCATGCCGAAAAATTTCACATACTTTATGTCATTGTCAGGTGAGATTCAAATACCAGAACTGAATTGTAAGGTGTACTCAGGAGCAGATATAGACTCAGACCCCAATTTAGTAATGATGAAGTGTAGTCAAAATTTTAAGAGACTAGGCAGGAAGAATCAATGTGCAAAGGAATAGGATAACGAAGTACTACAGAATGAAGAGATACACTTGAAGATATCTAAGGCTATAGATGATGCGATAAGGAATAGCTCAATAGGCAGTTCAGTTGAACAGGAATGTACATCTCTAAAAAGGGCAGTCACAAATGATGGAAAGAAAAACATAGGTACAAAGAAGATAATTGCGAAGAAACCATGGGTAACGGAAAAAAATACTTCAACTGATCGATGAAAGAATGAAGTACAAAAATGTCCAGGGAAACTCTGGGATATAGAAATACAGTTCACTTAGGAATGAATTAAATAGGAAGTGCAGGGAAACTAAGGCGAATAGCTGGATGGAAAATGTGAAGAAATCGAAAAAGAAATGATTATTGGAAGGACTGACTCAGAAAACAGAAAATTCGAAACAACTTGAGGTGAAATTCAAAGCAATGGCCGTAACATTAAGAATGCAGAGATAATTCCACTGGTAAATGCAGGGAAGGGAGCAGATAGGTGAAAAAGTTAGACTGAAGGCCTTTATTGAGCTGGAGAACTTGTCTGATGGCAGTAGAGAAGAAGAAACAGGAGTCGACTGGGAAGAGATGGAGGATTCAGTATTAGAATCAGAATTTCAAAGGGCTTCCAGTTACGTAAGTTCAAGTAAGGCGGAAGGGATAGGTAGCATTCTGTCCGAATTTTAAAATCATTGCGAAAAGTGGCAACAAAATGATTATTCACGTTGGTGTGTAGAGTGTATGAGACGGACGATATACCATCAGACTTTCGGAGTACCATCACCCACACAATCCCAAAGACTGCAAGAACTATCGCACAATTAGTTTAACAGCCCACGCGTCCACGTTGCTGACAGTTATAGCACACAGCAGAATGGGAAAGAAAATTGACGAAGCCGGCCGGTG
Organism: Schistocerca nitens; assembly: GCF_023898315.1. Taxonomy (NCBI): domain Eukaryota; kingdom Metazoa; phylum Arthropoda; class Insecta; order Orthoptera; family Acrididae; genus Schistocerca; species Schistocerca nitens. The sequence goes on along the minus strand of NC_064617.1, from coordinate 683,098,097 downwards.
TGGCCGTGCGCTTCTATGCGCTTCAGTCTGGAACCGCGTGACCGCTACGGTCGCAGGTTCGAATCCTGCCTCGGGCATGGATGTGTGTGATGTCCCTAGGTTAGTTAGGTTTAAGTAGTTCTAAGTTCTAGGGTACTGATGACCACAGATGTGCTCAGAGCCATTTGAGCCATTTGAAAATTAACGATCTTCTAGATGACGATCAATTTGGCTTTAGTAAAGGCAAAGGCACCAGAGAGATCGTTCTGACGTTGCGGTTGATAATGGAAGCAAGACTGAAGAAAAATAAAGACATGTTCATAGGATAGACCAGGAAAACGCTTTTGGAAATTTAAAATGGTGCAAGATGTTCGAAAGTCTGAGAAAAATAGGATTAAGCTACAGGGAAAGAAGGGTGATATACAATATGTACAAGAACCAAGAGGGAACAATAAGAATGAAAGGCAAGGATGTAGACTTTCACCCCTAGTGTTCAGTGTATACATCGAAGAAGCAATGACTGAAATAAAAGATAGCTTGAAGGGTGGGATTAAAATTCAAGGTGGAAGATATTAATGATAAGATTCACTGATGACATTGTCTTCATCAGTGAAAGTGAAAAAGGATTACAGGATCGGTTGAACGGAACGTAGAGTCCAGTGAGTACGGAATATGGATTGAGAGTAGTTCGAAGAAAGACGGAAGTAATTAGAAGTAAAAGAAATGAGAACAGTGAGAAACTTGACATCAGGATTGGTGATCATGCAGTAGATGAAGTTAAGAAATTCTGCTACCTAGGTTGCAAAATAACCCGTGACGGACAGCATAAGAAGCAGATTAGCACTGGCAGAAAGGACATTGCTGTCCAAGAGAAGTCTACCGAAAAGTCTTTATTTGGGGAAGAAATTTCTGACAATGTTAGACATGGACTGTGGAAAAACCGGAACAGAAGAGAATCGAAGCATTTGAGATGTGGTGCTACAGAAGAATTTTGAAAATTACACGGACTGATATGGTGAGGAATGAAGTAGTTCTCCGAACGTCGACAGGACATCTGTTAAAAAACCAGGGAATAACTTCCATGGTACTAGAGGGAGCTGTAGAGGGTAAAATGTATAGAGGAGGACAGAGCTTGGAATACATCCAGCGAATAATTGAGGACGTAGCTTGCAAGTGCTACTGTGAGATGAAAGATTGGCTCAGAAGCGGACGTCCTGGGCAGTGTTTGTAGGGTGTAATGGATATCGGAGTAGATTCTATGATGTTTGTGGGTCTTTTTTTGGTGCCATGACTTGAATCCACTCATAACTTGTTACCGAGAACTTGAACCAGGATATTTATTTCAACGTTCTCTTCCCTTTATTGCTAGTGGGGCATTATGTTAGCAAAAACTTAAATGCTCATTCAGACGATGATGCACAAATTTTAACGCTAAAAGGTTTTTGTGATCAATCACATCTTACATATAATTGTAAACTATTTAGAAAAGCTAATCCAGTAGCAATAGAGACTATTTTGAACGTCATTAAGGAATAAGAACTGCAGGATGTTTATAGTGTTGACAACTAGGCGAAAATTATAGTGCTTTCCTCAACACAGTTCTCATGCTCCTTGAAAGTTACGAACCATTAGAACGTTCAAAACAGATTACTAGCGCTAACAGGCAGTCTGGATGGCTGACTAGGGGGATAAGAACATCATGTAGAACAAAATGGGAATTATAGCAAAATTTTAGAAGCAGTCACAATTGGACTGTAGCAGTCCATTACGAGGCAAAAAGTATGTGGTACGCAAATAGAATAGCTAGTTATCACGATAAAATTAAAACAATTTGGCCATTCGTGAAGTGTATAGTCGGCAGCATCAGCTTGAGGATATAAAGTCAGTGGGTAATAAAAATGTTTCAGTTAATGACAAGTCGGATTTATGTACAGTATTTAATAACTAGTTTCAGAATATAGCAGGTGAACTAAATAGAAGCTTAGCTCCTACAGGGAATCACATAACTCTCTTAGGAAATAGCTTCCCGAGACTGTTGTCTGAAATACTCCTCTGTGATCCTGACAAAGGGGAAATTGAGTCAATAATTAAATCACGAAAGACTAAGGACTCTCATGGATATGACGGGGTATCTAGCAGAATACTAAAGTACTATTCTGCTGATGTTAGCCCAGTACTTGGTCATATATGAAATTTTCCTTTCGGAATGGTCAGTTTCATGACCGATTAAAGTACTCAGGAGTGAATACACTTTATAAAAAAGGAGAAAGGGTTAGTATAGACAATTTATGATCTATTTCTATGCTATCGCTGTTTGCTAAAGTTATTTAAAGACTTGTACACTCCTGTCATTAAAATTGCTACACCAAGAAGAAATGCAGATGATAAACGGGTATTCATTGGACAAATATATTATACTAGAACTGACATGTGATTACATTTTCACGATATTTGGGTGCATAGATCCTGAGATATCAGTACCCAGAACAACTACCTGCGGCCGAAATAACGGCCTTGATACGCCTGGGCATTGAGTCAAAAAGAGCTTGGATGGCGTGTACGGGAACAGCTGCCCATGCAGCTTCAACACGATACCACAGTTCATCAAGAGTAGTGACTGGCACACTGTGACGAGCCAGTTGCTCGGCCGCTATTGACCAGACATTTTCAATTGGTGAGATATCTGGAGAATGTGGTGGCCAGGGCAGTAGTCGAACATTTTCTGTATCCAGAAAGGCCCGTACAGGGCCTGCAACATGCGGTCGTGCATTATCCTGCTGAAATGTAGGTTTCGCAGGGATCGAATGAAAGGTAGAGCCACGGATCGTAACACATCTGAAATGTAACGTCCACTGTTCAAAGTGCCGTCAATGCGAACAAGAGGTGACCGAGACGTGTAACCAATGGCACCCCATACCATCACGCCGGGTGATACGCCAGTATGACGGTGACGAATACACCCTTCCAGTGTGCGCTCACCGCGATGTCGCCAAACATGGATGCGACCATCATGATGCTGTAAACAGCAACCGGATTCATCCGAAAAAAATGACGTTTTCCCATTCGTGCACTTAGGTTCGTCGTTGAGTACACCATCGCAGGCGCTCCTGTCAGTGATGCAGCGTCGAGGGTAACCGCAGCCATGGTCTCCGAGTTGACAGTGCAGGCTGCTGCAAACGTCGTGGAACTGTTCGTGCAGATGGTTGTTGTCTTGCAAACGTCCCCGTCTGTTGACTCAGGGATCGAGACGTGGCTGTACGATCCGTTACAGCCATGCGGATAAGATGCCTGTCATCTCGACTGCTAGTGATACGAGGCCGTTGGGATCCAGCACGGCGCTCCGTGTTACCCTCCTGAACCCACCGATTTCACATTCTGCTAACAGTCATTGGATCTCGACCAACGCGAGCAGGAATGTCGCGATACGATAAACTGCAATCGCGATAGGCTACAATCCGACCTTTATCAATGTCGAAAACGTGATGGTACGCATTTCTCCTCCATATACGAGGCATCACAACAACGTTTCACCATTCAACGCCGGTCAACTGCTGTTTGTGTATGAGGAATCGGTTGGAAACTTATTTATACGAGTGATATGTCTACTAGTATTACAGTTGGTTCTAAAGTATTTGTGATTGCTGATGACACCGGCTAGGTAGTTAAGGATGATGTGTGCAATATAGACATAGTACCAAATAAGGCAGTTCAAGACATGCTCATGGCTTGTATAAAATAAATTGATGCTAAATCACTGTAGGACTCAATTATTACGGTTTTTAACACACAAGTCAACAAAAACTAACATTTTGATTATACAGAATTGGCATATGGCTAGTGAGACTGAACCGTTCAAATTTCTAAGCATTCACGTAGGTAGTAAGCCCATGTTCAGCATCTTGTTCAAAAACTAAATACTGCTTTATTTACCATTAAAACAGTATCTGAAGTAAATGAGAGTTCAACACGAAATGTAGGCTGCTTTGCTTATTTTCATTCGCTTATGTCATATGGTATTATTTTTTGGGATAACTCTTCTGATTCAGAAAAGGTCTTTTTGGGTCAGAAACGGGAGCTCCGAGCAATATGTGGCGTAAGTTGTGGTATTCTTGTCGACCCCTATTCAGCAGTCTGAGAATTCTGGCAGTAGCCGTTGTTTACGCACCCTCCACAACATTGGGGTGTGCCGGGTGTGGGAAGAAGTTGAAGATATAGCACAGGATGGACTGAGGAGAGAATGTGTGTGTGAATTCCTAAGGGACCAAATTGCTGAGGTCATCGGTCCCTAGGCTTACACACTACTTAAACTAACTTACGCTAAGAACAACACACACACCCATGCCCTAGGGAGGACTCGAACCTCCGGCGGGAGGGGTCGCGCAATCCGTGACATGGCGCCTCAAACCGCACGGCCACTCCGCGCGGCCACTGAGGAGATACAGCAATGGTAATTATAGGGTGTTTAATCTTCGCTGAACGAGAAGCGACCTGGACACCCCTCCATCTGGCTGCTGTGGATGGCCCCGGAAGAAGATTTTTTTAAAAAGTTGGTAGAGCACTTGCTTGGGAAAGGTAAGGGTCGCGCGTTCGGGTCTTGGTCCGTCACACAGTCTTAATCTGCCAGGAAGTTTTATTATTGTGGAAAATTGACACTGTATGTTTCAGTTTTTAATATGTCTGTGTTCTTCCGTGTACCAACGGAATATTCAATAAACGCTATGAACGAAGATAGTAACACAGGGATCTTAACCCGGCTCTTGCCGGATAATATTCCAGTATTCAGCTGTAGCACCGAGTTCGGAACATGTTGCAACCGGTATGCGTTCAAGTGTCTCTCCTACACAGTAGCCGTCAAGTGGGCGAAGCGGAGAGCCGGTGTACGCTCGTAAGCGAGTTAGCGAAGTGCTGGATCAAGATTGCATAACGATTCTCACGTCTTTTTCAAATAGCACCTTCTCTTATGATACATCCACCAAGGCCGCAGATCTTGTTTGGGAGCAGGGAGCAGCCAGCAGTCGGTTCGTGAAGCGTGCGGCCACTATAGCGACACGTTTGGCAGCGGCGATGCAATGGACTCGTTTGCCTCTGTGCGGTGTGATTACATCTTTTGTTAGTGGCTGCCAGGGAAACATGAGTGCCGAGCGGTTCTGGCGCTACAGTCTGGAACCGCGCGACCGCTACGGTCGCAGGTTCGAATCCTGCCTCGGGCATGGATGTGTGTGTTGTCCTTAGGTTAGTTAGGTTTAAGTAGTTCTAAGTTCTAGGGGACTTATGACCTCAGCAGTTGAGTCCCATAGTGCTCAGAGCCATTTGAACCATTTTTGAAACATGAGTAGGTTACCGGCTTTCCAGATCGAAGCAGCATAATTAGCTGGCGGTGACGCAGCGCAGGAAGTGTGGATCCAAGGATATTACCTACGTTTTAAAATAGTAGATTATCGTCTTTGCCTAATGTATGAGGCTATTGCCATGTTAGAAAAGAAAAGAGCCAAACGGATGCCTCGTACTGGATTTCGGAAAGTTGTCCTGTAGTGGTTGGTAAGCTTCGGCATTCTTGTTTGGGTGAAATGAAGCCGATACTCTGAATTCTTTACACGAAAAACAGTCTGCCAAACCAGCATTATTAATGAAGCCTAACAATTATTACTGTTGACCAAACTTCTAAAAATGTTCTGTTTACAAGTCGGTTAATTCAAAGCATTACTTTCCAATATGGAAAGACAGATCGAGGGGAAAGACTGACAACATGGCGAGTTTAGCGCCCTGGAATCTTTTCCTGAAGGTAAGTTTTTAAGGGCAGCCAGAAGCCGGACTCAGTGTGTTTTATTGGCCAGTTTCGCTCTTTAATTTAACAAGCGTGTCACAGCCAACTACTGTGTTTTGAAGCGTAAATTTCAGAGTTTCTGATGCTGCTCTTGCTGAATTAAGGAGCGAAACCAGTCAATAAAACATACCGGATGCGATTTGTAGCTGTCCTGAAAAATTCAATTTCAACAGTCGCTGTTTCCCCTGCATGCAATGCTTGCTCTCTAACCATTTCTAAAGATTCCAGACAGAGGGACACAGCTGGAGGGAACCATACTGGGTAGTTTCTGTGCAAGAACATTGCCCGCGAAGTAGAATCCACCTCGTGTTTCGAAGTAATGCCGTCTACAGTAGTAGTAGTAGTAGTAGTAGTAGTAGTGGTAGTTGTTGTTGTTGTTTATTCATCCATAAATCGTAATTAAAAGGGTATTGGACATGTTATGGTACTGCAATTTTAAGAACAACAAAAATAACTTAATTCATATATACAGGAATTTACATACTTACGGATCTAATTTCCCAAGAATGGGACAGGTAGTTGGCCGTAGCACACGCTACACGACTATACAGGGTGTTCCCGTAAGAGCATACAAAAACGTAACAAGACATAGAGAATGCTTCACTGAACAATTTGAAGCAGGGAACCTGGGGTCAGAGAAGCCAGCTTAAGGTGATATGGAAGCAAACTTGTCTACCGCTTTGTCTAGCATTACTGCTTTCCAGCTATATTACAACTAACATGCGTATAAGTTCACACGTACATTGATGTTCATTTACATGTACATTCTTTCTTTTCTGCAAGGAAACAAGGAGGACGAGCATGATTATAGGGAAGTCATGATGCAGGTTTTGTTTACTTTGCTTATAAGATTGTTTCGTATTTACTTTGTCCCCTTGGCTGTTCGTCAGAAGTTGTGGATTCAACATGACGATGCACCGCCTCACTTCAGAGTGGATGTCTGCAACAATCTCAGTGCTATGGAAATGAAATGAGCGTTTGGTGTCATTGGCCGGGAGGCCCCTTACGGGGCAGGTCCGGCCGCCTTGGTGCAGGTCTTATTACATTTGACGCGACATTGGGCGACTTGGGCGCCGGATGGAGATGAAATGACCATTCAGCTATCGGGACGGACATCTCAGTGCTGTATTTCGTGGTCATTGGATTGGAAGGGGAGGTCTTATTGCATGACCTGCGAGGTCACCTGACATGAATCCTCTTGATTATTTCTTATGGGGATATCTGAAGTCACTTGTCTATGAGACTCCAGTGGATACGGTGATGGAATTAGCTGCCAGAATTTTAGCTGTCTGTGATGTCATTCGTAACACACTAGGGATATTTGTCAGGGTGCGTCAGAATCTTATTAACCGATGTCCATGCTTGCATTGAGGTTGATGGCCGACAGTTTCAGCACATTTTGTAAGATACAGTATAAATGGTAAGTTCATTGTGTCAATGATGGTATTTGCAGTTAACTGTAACTAATGTAAATAAAAAAGTACACACTAATTTGATTTTATTCCTATTATGTCCTTCAGCATGCTTCTCCGACCCCAGGTTCTCTACCTCAAATAGTTCAGTGGAGCATTATCTATGTCCTGTTAAGTTCTTGCACGCCCTTCCGGAAACACCCTGTATACACGCTATTCCATAACGTAACACTACGCACGTTATCAGCTGACATCAAGACCATGGCGACGATGCTGCAATTTTATGTAGCACAGTTTCCCATTTGCTAGCCTGAAAATTGGAGTCAGCTTCTCTCTGTAATGAATGAGATGCTGAGTGCAGAAAGAAGATTAGATGTTAGTACTATACAGTGCGTAGCTTTGAGAGTAAGGTTTCCCAAAAAGAAAAAAAAGAAAAGGAATAGTGTGAAAGTATTGTGAGAAATGGTAGATGTTTTGTTATTATTATCGTTATTATTCTTGACCTGTGTTATATTTTTAATCATACCCCTGCTCTGTTTTATCTGACTAATTCTTCACTCTATAGAATACGGTACTTAACAGGTGCTTTTTAACATCCTTCTTAAACAAGTTCTTTTTATTTATCTAGTGGAATTAAATTTTCCTTGAGAGATGTGAGTCTTAGCTTTATCTTCGATAGTGACCGAAGCTGAATAAATGAATTAAGATTCGTGTCATGGCTGAGACTCGAACCCTGGTCACGTGCTTACTAGGCAGATGTGTTAGCCGTTACACCACCGTAGCACTATGGCTAACACAACTGACAGACTAGGGCACTGGACTTGGGTGCTCTGTTTAGCTGTGTTAGTTATACTGCTAAGTTGGCTAACACATCTGCCTAGTAAGAACGTGACCAGGGTTCAAGTCTCAGTCATGACACGAATCTTAATTCATTTATTCACTTCGGTCATTATCAAAGTTCGTCTTAGTCTAGATTGTCCCATGCTCTTAGACAGAGCTGTTTCTGTAATAATTATCACCGTTATTTGTGATGTGCATAACTGAATCGTAAATGTATTCACATCGGCGATGTTCGACGACAATAGTTACGGGATATTTCCTAATATCGTGTCGGATCCCCTTTTGTCCGGTGCGGTGCAGAAACTCGTCGTGGCGCGCTCTCAACAAGTCGTTGGAAGTCCTCTGGAGAAATATTAAACCATATCGCCGGCTCTATAGTCGTCCAAAACTTCGAAAGTGTTATCAATGCATGATTTTGTGCACGAACTGAAATGTAGCATTAGAGACTTTTAATTCGAAAATTTCCCTAAAATGCTGTATTTGCAGCTTAACTGCCACATTATTTCTCCATGTATCATTATGGCGTTGATAATGAACAAAAGAGCCATAGTGCTTTAAAATGTAGAAAATGAGTGGAAATTACGATATCCTTGTGAAGTAATCATTTGTCTTACATTCTTCTTTTGTTACTTCCTTCGTTATCATTTTTTCCTCCTTGCGGGGTAACACGAAGCACGACCCATTAGATCAGAAAAAGCGTTTCAGTTATTCTATGGACTAATCACGACGGTGCTGTGCCAACTGCAATCTTAAGATGCGATGGCTTCCAGTTAACATAACACGTGCGAGTCATTAGCAGCGACGTGCTTTTGCAGCAATGCGCTGTGAGAGAAAAACTCCAATCTACACCAGCCTCATACTTATCTGCTATTTGCTGTGCAAACTGCCACATATTCTGATACACGGACGAGAAGCTTCCAACATTTACATTATTGGAAGAGGTATGGGCACCCAACAACTTGGACTGGTGCTTTTTCAGCTATTCGCTCACTTCAGATGAATAAGTTAGTAATGACGGCAGCACGTATACGTCCGACAAATTCAGCCGTATCCATAATACACTACTGGCCATTAAAATTGTTACACCAAGAAGAAATGCAGATGATAAACGGGTATTCATTGGACAAATATATTATACTAGAACTGACATGTGATTACATTTTCACGATATTTGGGTGCATAGATCCTGAGAAATCAGTACCCAGAACAACCACCTCTGGCCGTAATAACGGCCTTGATACGCCTGGACATCGAGTCAAACAAAGCTTGGATGGCGAGTACAGGTACAGCTGCCCATGCAGCTTCAACAAGATACCACAGTTCATAAAGAGTAATGACTGGCGTATTGTGACGAGCCAGTTGCTCGGCCACCATTGACCAGACGTTTTCAATTGGTGAGATATCTGGAGAATGTGGTGGCCAGGGCAGCAGTCGAACATTTTCTGTATCTAGAAAGGCCCGTACAGGACCCGCAACATGCGGTTGTGCATTATCCTGCTGAAATGTAGGGTTTTGCAGGGATCGAATGAAGGGTAGAGCCACGGGTCGTAACACATCTGAAATGTAACGTCCACTGTTCAAAGTGCCGTCAATGCGAACAAGAGGTGACCGAGACGTGTAACCAATGGCACCCAATACCATCGCGCCGGGTGATACGCCAGTATGGCGATGACAAATACACGCTTCCAATGTGCGTTTACCGCGATGTCGCCAAACACGGATGCGACCATCAAGATGCTGTAAACAGCAACCGGATTCATCCGAAAAAATGACGTTTTTCCATTCGTGCACCCAGGTTCGTCGTTGAGTACACCATCGCAGGCGCTCCTGTCTGTGATGCAGCGTCAAGGGTAACCGCAGCCATGGTCTCCGAGCTGATAGTCCATGCTGCTGCAAACGTCGTCGAACTGTTTGTGCAGATGGTTGTTGTCTTGCAAACGTCCCCATCTGTTGACTCAGGGATCGAGACGTGGCTGCACGATCCGTTATAGCCATGCGGATAAGATGCCTGTCATCTCGACTGCTAGTGATACGACGCCGTTGGGATCCAGCACGGCGTTCCGTATTACCCTCCTGAACCCACCGATTTCATATTCTGGTAACAGTCATTGGATCTCGACCAACGCGAGCAGCAATGTCGCGATACGATGAACCGCAATCGCGATAGGCTACAATCCGACCTTTATCAAAGTCGTAAACGTGATGGTACGCATTTCTCCTCCTTACACGAGGTATCACAACCACGTTTCACCAGGCATCGCTGGTCAACTGCTGTTTGTGTATGAGAAATCGGTTGGAAACTTTCCTCATGTCAGCACGTTGTAGGTGTCGCCACCGGCGCCAACCTTGTGTGAATGATGTGAAAAGCTTATCATTTGCATATCACAGCATCTTCTTCCTTCGGTTAAATTTCGCATCTCTAGCACTTCAGGGCCAGTAGTGTACTTATCCTTGTCGCTTAAATTAGCTGTGTAAAATCCCCTCTTCGTGGAAATTTCCCTAACACAGAAGACTAACTGTGGGCATTACACACCTTTGAGACTTATCCTATGAATTTAATGTGCAAAACTTATATTTGATAACATGATTTTTAGGCCCCAGACGTAGTGGGGGATTTACACAATAATTCAAAGTGACAGGGAGGTGTTTGACATAGAAAACTTTCATTTAAACACTCTAATTTATTCATTAAAATTTAGATGATCACAACTCATGAATGGGAGACAATCAAAAGGTGACTAATCTCATCTATATGAAAATGTTGGTTAGTGATTGTATTAGTGTTATGATTAGTGATTGCCGGCCGAGGTGGCCGAGCGGTTCTAGGCGCTACAGTCTGGAATCGCGTGATTGCTGCGGTCGCAGGTTTGAATCCTGCCTCGGGCATGGATGTGTGTGTTGTCCTTAGGTTAGTTAGGTTTAAGTAGTTCTAAGTTCTAGGCGACTGATTACCTCAGAAGTTAAATCTCATAGTGCTCAGAGCCATTTTTTGATTAGTGATTGTTATTATCAGTATGGCTCGACCGCATGAGAAATTGCACCCTGTTAACTGAAAACTGAAGGTTTGAAACTCAATTTCAAAACTCGCTATTTCCTGACGTAAAACAGTGACTGAAAGGTTGTTGACTGATTTAACGGTTCATATATTCGACGCAGGTACGTTGAAGCTATCGTGCAGTCACGCTCGAGAAGACGACGGCCCTTCGCTACAACTACAACACCATTTCCTTGACGTCTCCTAAAGTCACTGTGCTCAGCTCCACGTCTCTGCTCGAAATCCATGCACTCTGTACGTTGTTTCAACTCCGAGTCGATGCTGTCTAGACCGTGTCTCACCCGTAGTCGATGCCGCTTCCGGCTGGCCTCGATGCAGAGTGTAAGCTACCTCCACCACGTCTAAACTCCGAGTATTATACGAGGGTTGCTCAGATAGTTTTGCACCGCATTTTTTTCTCAGCCGAAAACAGTGCTACGAATGCCAAACGTTACGTATGTATTATATGAAGTCACATGAGTTCGCGCGCCAAACTTCCGTCACTTCCCACAGATAGAGTAGCTGCAGGACAGTTTCAAAATGGCGTCTGAAGGTGATGTACGTTACAAGCAATGTGCCGTCATTGAATTTCTCACTGCAGAGAAAGAAAATGTGGGGAATATTCACAAACGCTTGTGCAAGGTCTATAGACCACCTGATGCCGACAGAAGTACAGTTAGTCGCTGAGCACGGAGGGTGAGGTCAATCAGAAGGCGGTTCGACTGAGCTCCACGATTTGTAGCGGTGGGGGAGACCATCCACGGCTGTCACACCTGACATGTTGTAGCGAGCTGATGTTGTCATTCGCGAGGACAGACGCATCACGACTCTGCAGTTGGCGTTGCATCTGTCAATCAGCAAAGGAAGTATGGATGCCATTATCCGCACTCTTGGATATTCAAAAGTATCTGCAAGATGTATCCCGCGGTGTGTAACGGTGGATTACAAATCGCACAGAAAAAACATTTGTCTTGATTTGTCGCAACGTTTTGAAGCTGAGTGGGAGGCCCTCTTGTTCCGGATTGTGACAGGTGATGAAACATGGGTTCACCATTTTCAGCCCGAAATAAAACGACAGTCGACGGAATGGCGCCATTCCCACTACCCACAGAAGAAAATATTTAAAGCAATTGCTTCCGCCGGTAAGGTCATGATCGCCGTGTTCTGGTACAGTGAAGGTGTGATTCTCACTGATGTGGTGCCAAGAGAAGGTACCATTAATTCAGAAGCATATGTCAACATATTAACAGAACTCAAGACCCTCTTCCGGCTACTTCGGCGCCACAGCAACCCAAGAGATAATTTGCTCCGTCCCACATAAGTCTGAGGACTGCTGAATACATCGCAAAACAGGGTTGGACAGTGTTACCCCATCCACCCTACAGTCCTGACCTAGCCACGTCCTACTTGTTTGGACCATTAAAGGATGCCATTCGTGGAAGACATTTTGAGGACGATGAGGATGTGATTCGCACAGTGAAGCACTGGCTCCGCCATCAAGACAAGGATCGGTACCGACAGGGCATACACGCTCGTGTTTCGTGCTGGAGGAAGGCCAGAGAACGTGATGGAGACTACGTGAAAAAATAGGGTGTGTAGATAAAACACCATTCTTTCGTGTGTGTAGTTCTCATTGTTGAAGAAAAAAATGAAGTGCATTACTTTCTGGGCAACGTATTTTTAGCTCTCTTACGTCCTGCTCACCTTTTTCAGCCAAACAATGCCAGTCACCAAAAGTGAAGATATAAAACGATGCTGCCCTACAGCAACGTTTCTCCACCATAGAGAATCCTGCCAAACCGGTGCATCGCGATCAGTTGCCAGTAATATAGCATAACCATGCTCTACTATTAAAAAACGTCTGCTCCACCTCTGTGCTGGGCCCACGAGGAATACGGGCCATGCAAAGAACTAGTGACGTCACACTAGTTGGCTTGTCCGTCACAACTGGAGAACGTTCGGTTCCATGCAGGGCCCACGGGAAATCAAATGAAATTGAAAAAGTGCCAACTAAAGGTCGTAACTTTGTCGTGTGCTATCGAGAGCTTGCATGCATTTAAACGTCTTGTCAAGAATCATTAAACTCATCAGAAATAGTTACTCGCTCCCGCCGCAGACGGCTGCTGGCACTCGTAAGACCTGCAGTGTCACGTGCTGTCACGTACGTGACACGACCTGTCTTTCTCGTGGGCCTCGGCTCTGTGCTCGTGACGTCACATCCTAACACACCAATCGCGAGTTTTCCAGCCAATTTCACTAGCCTCGCATCAGAGGGCCTCTGAAATTAGGAATGATAGCTAACGAGGGTAGTATATTATTTTCTGCAGCCCGTGGTTTCTAAAGCGGCCGATGGCTATCCACAAAGGGATCCGCAAAACATGAGGAAGCGACCCCCACCTACTGCTCTTGGCGGCTCGTTACCCCCTGGGCAGACAATAGGCTGGGTGATGTTTTTAAGCCAGACATTGATTTGCTATCCCCTGGTAGCCTCGGCAGCCCCGGTTTCGTGAAGTCCATCTGAGCCTCCGGTCTCCGCTACCAGGAAAGCGCTGTTTTCTCTAGCATTCTCTGTTCATTCCGTCTTAACTCCAGTGCACTGTGCCTTCTCTCGTATGCAAAAAGCATTCAGAAACCAGTGAAACCGTCACAATCTTAAGCAAGTCAAATGAAGCTCCATAGGGCAAAGTACTGCTACTCCCTATGGTCTAAAATTTTCAATAAAAATATTTTCACTGCAGTTCCCACCGTTATCGTCTTCTAATTACACAAGCACTCGCAAAGTACATGAAAAAAATCATGCAAAACTGCCTGCTGCATTTCAGCTGCTTTCCAAAAAAATGGTTCAAATGGCTCTGAGCACTATGGGACTTAACTGCTGTGGTCATCAGTCCCCTAGAACTTAGAACTACTTAAACCTAACTAACCTAAGGACATCACACACATCCATGCCTGAGGCAGGATTCGAACTGCGACCGTAGCGGTCGTTCGGTTCCAGACTGTAGCACCTAAACCGCTCGGCCACCCCGGCCGGCTCAGCTCCTTTCCCATTCTCTACATAGAGGACTGTCTAAATGGTTTCTCGCCATCCGCAGCTCTTACTATGTAATTTTAGAAAGAACAGTTAATGAAATTTTCGTGGATTTTAATAAACTGGGGCCAGCCAGTTCTCCAATTACATCTACAGCTACACGATTAATGCCGACCGCGGTGGTCTAGCGGTTCTAGGCGCTCAGTCAGGAACCGCGCGACTGCTACGGTCGCAGGTTCGAATCCTGCCTCGGGCATGGATGTGTGTGATGTCCTTAGGTTAGTTAGGTTTAAGTAGTTCTAAGTTCTAGGGGACTTATGACCACAGATGTTGAGTCCCATAGTGCTCAGAGCCATTTGAACCATTTTTTTTACACTATTAATCTGCGCCCGCAGGTCATGGTCTTATGGTTAGCATTGCTGCCTCTGGATCACGGGGTCCTGAGTTCGATTCTTGGCTGGATTTGGGATTTTCTCCGCCCGAAGACTGGGTGTTTGTGACGTTCTCATCATTTCGTCATCATTCAGAAAAATGACGAGACGGGAAAGTGAAAAGATTGGGAATTTGTACAAGCGCTGATCACCATGCCGTTGAACGCCCCACAAACCAAAATCATCAGCATGCTTACACTGCAAATCATACTTAAGGACCTGACAGAGGGTTAATCGTACCGCCTTTAATCTCTTTCTCTACCGTTCCACTCTCGAAAGGCGCGCCGAAGAAACGAACACTTGAATCTTTCCATGTGAGCTCTGATTTCTCTTATTTTATTGTGATGATCATTTCTCCCTATGCAGCAGACGCTAACAAAATGTTTTCACACTCTGAGGAAAAAGCTGTTGGTTGCAACTTTACGAGAAGATCCTGTGAATACGTCTTTTTTAAATCAATTCCACCTCATTTCGTGTATTATATCCGTGGCGCTCTCTCCTTCATTTCGCGATAGTACAAAACTTGCTGCCCTTCTTTGAACTTTTCCGATGTCCTCCATCAATCCTATCTGATGCGGATCCCACACCGCACAACAATACTCCAGAAGAGAGCGGATAAGCGTAGTGTAAGCTGTCTCGTTGGTATACCTGTTACATTTTCTAAGCGTTCTACCAACAAATCGCAGTCCTTGGTTTATCTTCCCCATAACATTATCTATGTGATCATTCCAGTTTAAGTTATTCGTAATTGTAATCCCTGAGTATTTAGGTGAGGTTATAGCCTTTCGATTTGTGTGATTTATCGTGTAACTAAAATTTAGCGGATTCCTTTTAATGCTCAAGTGGATAACTTCACACTTTTCATGATGTATAGTCATTTGCCACATTTTAACCATAAAGATGTATTGTCTAAATCATTTTGCAATTCTTTTTGATTATCTGATGACTTTACGGTAAATGACAACATCATCTGCAAACAATCTAAGAGGGCTGCTGAGATTGTCTCCTAAATCATTGATGTAGATCAGAAACGACAGAGGGCCTATAACACTTCGTTGCGGTACACCAGATATTTCTTCTGTTTTACTCGATGACTTTGCGACAGTTATTACAAACTGCGACCTTTCTGACAGGAAATCACGAATGCAGTTACAGAACTGAGACGACACTACAGAGGCACACAGTTTAATTAGAACTCGTTTCTTATAAGCCTTCTGGAAATCTAAAGACAGGGAACCAATTTGACATGCCCTGTTAATGCCACTCATTACTTCCTGAGAATAAAGAGGTAGTTGTGTTTCATAAGAACGATATTTTCTGAATCCGTTTTGGTAATTTGCCAATGAATCGTTTTCTTTGAAATGATTCACAATGTTCGAGCACAGTATATGTTTCAAAACCCTACTGCAAATCGACGTTAGTGTTGTGGATCTGTAATTCAGCGCATTACTCTTATTTCTTGTTTTGGGGTATTGGCTTGACTTGTGCATCTTTCCAGTCTTTGTATACGGATCTTTCTACGATCGAGTGGTAGTATATGATTGCTAAGTACGTGGCTATTGTATCAGCATACTCTGAAAGAAACCTGACTGATATACAATGTGGACTGGAGGCATTGCCTTTCTTAAGTGTTCTAAGCCGCTTCACTACAGCGAGGATTGTTCTTGATTCAAATTCTGGAACATTTACTTCGCCTTCTTTTGTGAAGGAATTTGGAAAACCGTGTTTAGTACCTCTGTTTTAGTGGTCCTCGCATAACATCACCACTGTTACCGCGCAGTGAATGTATTGATTGCGTCTTGCCACTGATGTACTTTACGTACTACCAGTATCTTTTTGGGTTTTCTGCCGGATTTCGAGACAATTTCGTTGTGGGAACTATGAAAAGCATTTCGCATTGAAGTTCGAACTAAATTTCGAGCTTCTGCAAAACTTCGTCAATCTTGGGGATTTTGCCTTTTTTTTTTTTAATTTGGCATACTTCTGCAACAGTATTCTTACCGGGTTTGTGTATCATGGGGAATCAGTACCATCTCTTATTAATTTATCTGGTGTGTATCTCTCAGTTGCTGTCGATACCGTTTCTTTGAATTGAAACCACATCTTGTGTACTCTTGCACAGTCAGATTGGAACGAAGGGACACTATCTCCTAGGAAGGCATCAAGCTAATTTGTGTCTGCTTTTTTAAATGAGTGTATTTTGGGTTAGTTTGTGGTGAATTAGGGTGTTACGATTTTCAGTCTCGCTACAACGCTTTCAAAAGAGTAAGATTCGTTTTCTAATTGTCGTATAGTTTTTCTTCGGGCATATAGCAAAACCATACAAAATGTGCAAAATGTAATTTTCTGCTTCCAGCTATAACTAGTAGATTCATTTTCCCCGTTTGACCAATTGCGACTGACATTTTAAAGTGGTATTTGACGTGTGTGAGCAGTTCCCAACCCCAAGGGCAACAACATGCCTTGAAACTTTTACATACTGCTCGTCTCTCTTTGGCAAGGCTGTTGCCAGAATGACGGTGACTTCTTATATTGTAAGTCTTCAGCCTTCATTGGAGATTCTTTTTATTCGAAATCTTAGCGTGCCTAGAATCGAACCCGGTACCCCTAGACTTCGATGGTGAGAAGTACTCACGCGATATATTGATTGTTGCAATGAGTATTTTCACTTTGCGTACCATACGCTGGTGGCTGGACAACTTAGTGGCTTGTGTCACTGCTTGTCCACGACCGCGTGAAAACTGCGCAACAATAGAAACTGGCTAACAGCAAAAAGCAAGTAACAATTGTACTCGAAGGCAGAAAATGTTGTCATTTCACTTACGTGTCTCACTCCCTACTCTAATAACCTTAGCTACACTCTATCACTTTTGTTTAGCTTTTATTGACCTTCATCTTGTAACTACTTTTCAAAACACTTTTCATTACGTTCAAGGTCTTTGCCGTCTCGAACAGAACGTTATTGACTGACTTTGCACTTTTCGCAGATAACATTCAGAGAACTGAATCCATTGAATCTATTTTCGGTCTACGCATGTCACAACTTCTGTGTGTCTCCTGTATGCACAGTACACGGCACTGGTGATGACTGCATAGTTCTTGCAGCAGTTTTTCTTTGGCTGGTATTATGCCTTCTATGATGGTAGAGATAATAGTTAACTGTGGCCCTAAAATGGCTCAGATGTGGATGTTTCTGGTGTGAAAGACTTTGCCGTCATTCCCTGATATTTTCCATGGTGCTCCTGATTGCTTTTATTGCCCTGATCACAAATCATCGCCATCTTCTGACAGGCTCTTTTCGTGTACCCCATCGACATGGTGAAAAAAGAAATTTATGGCATACCTTGATTAAAAGAAGGGATTGCTTGATTGGACATATCACGTCAGTTTGGTGCTGAAGGGAGGTGTATGGATGGGGGTATAAAAGTTTTAGGGGGAGACCAACGTATGAATGCAGAAGCGAGTTCAAAGGGAAGTAGGTTGCAGTAGCTATGCGAAGAGGAAGAAGCTTAGACGGGATAGACCAGAGTTGAGAGTTGCATCAAACCAGACTTCGGACTGAAGAACAGGACAAGGACGATAACAAAACACTCTCTTCCATCTTCTGGCCAGCTGATGCACATAGCGGAACGTAATCTTTCTGTTAAGATGATGACTGTGTCTATTACGGTTGCCGCGGCGTGTAAGTGCAATAAAATCTTCACGGGTTTCTTGCCGCGAAAGATCTCTGTCTTAAGTCTCGTATTTTTTTTTTTTCATGAAAGAGTTATGTAAATCGATATTCATACAGTTATCGACGAAAAATGCAGAAGTGTATACTCTGGCGACCGATGGATAATGTGTGACGCTGCAGCATAATTTCACCACGCAGCTGGCTGGGATACTAAACAGGGGACATGTCGATATCAGGGCATAAACTCTTTGGGAATTTCTTTCCATGTACTCAGTTCGACAGTAAGTATGTCTCGCAGACAGGCGCGTGAACAATATACGGGAATGGCAGCGCTTGAGAGAGGACGCGTAGTTGGGCTCAAAGAAGGCTATTGGAGTAATCGGCGAATGGCTTGACATTTGAATAGGAGCGATGCCATTGTTCGACAATGTTGTCAGGAATGGGTCAACCATGGCTGAGCACAGCGTCAAGAAGGAGGCTGTGTAGCTAGAGAGATACGACAGAACGCGAGGACCGAGCAATCGTTAGAGAGGCATTCAGAGCCCCGGATTCATCATTATCATCGATTAGACGTGCAAATTGTGCTCGAGTGGCCACAAGGACCATTAATACGCGGCTCACTGAAAGAGGCTGAACTCGCGACGCCCCTTGCGCCGACTACCATTGACCTCTGTAAACCAACAACAGTAGTGTCAGGCATATATGGCCTGCATTCTCATTCACTGGAGTAGAATTGTCATCTTTCATGAACCCCGCGTCGTATTGAATCCTAGTGACCAGCGAAGACTTTTCTGGAGAGGGTTGGGTTGGGTTGTTTGGGGGAGGAGACCAGACAGCGAGGCCATCGGTCTCATCGGATTGGGGAAGGACGGGGAAGGAAGTCGGCCGTGCCCTTTCAAAGGACCATCCCGGCATTTGCCTGGAGCGATTTAGGGAAATCACGGAAAACCTAAATTAGGATGGCCGGACGCGGGATTGAACCGTCGTCCTCCCGAATGCGAGTCCAATTTGCAAGTCACTGCGCCACCTCACCCGGTACGTTTCTGGAGACGCCCCGGACAGTGGTGGGATACGAACCTGTCGCCCGCCATACGGCCCGATAGACAGGAGTGATGGTCTGGGGTGGCATTTCATTTCGCAGCAGGACCCCTTTGGTTGTCATCCGCGGCACCCTTATAGAACAGCGGTACGTCGACGATATTCTACGCCGCGTATAGTTGCCGTTCATGACAAGCCATCCTGGGCTTACATTACAGTAAGGTAATGCCCTCCTGCAAACAGCGAGAGTTTCTACTGTTTGTTTTCGTGCTTGCCAAACTCTTCCTTGTCCAGCAAGGGCGCCAGATCTCTCCCCAGTTTAGAACGTTTGGAGCATTGCGGCAGGGCCCTCCAACCAGGTAAGGATTTTGACCATCTAGCACGCCAGTTAGACAGAATCTGTCACGATATCCCTCAGGAAGACGCCCAACAATTCCGTCAAACAATGCCTAGCCGAATAATTGGTTGGATAAAGGGCAGATGTGGACCAACTCGTTGTTGAATTTCTCAATTTGTGAACCTCTTTCTCTTGAATACATCATCCAATGTTTCTGAAATTGTACATCACATCTACCGATTTCCGTACTGTTCGGATGATTCCTTCGTGGTGCGAAGGATTTCTTTTTTCTCTCTGTCCTTGCTTTCATTTACTGCTTGCTCCATGTACAAACTAAATAAGCCTGTCTCACTCACTTCTCTGCTGCTGCCGCCTCCCTTCCAAGTCGTTCAACTCTTATAGCTTCAGTCTGTTTTCTGTAACGTAGGGGAACCAAACTTCGTCACCTTAGAAGGTTAACACATTTATAAATCCTCATAGGCTATGGAAAAGACGACCAATTTGTATATACATTCCTGACACTAGTAGGCAACCTACAGTCAAATTATTGTAACATATAAAAGACACTATTTGAAAGAAAAGCTAACGATGCAAAAACAGAGATAAAAAAAGCGTTTTCAGTTTCGTCCCACATAAAAATTCTCAAAAATACAATTAATTTGAACATTTTTATCATTATAACATTGCCAAACCTTCCTCTATTATAAATCATTTGATGGCCATGAATGAACAATGTTTTCGAGTTATTTTCAGCCTTCTAAACATGTGACATTGAATTTGTATGTCTGGGTAGACGAAGAGATGTTTCGTGATAACAAACCAAGCACTATCTGCAACGAATTCATTCCTCTGCTAGAAAATCTCTATAAAAAAACAAATGAAAAGAATTTCTAAAAACAGTTACAAATTTTGTCCCTGGGGTGAAAATAGGAATTGAAGGGGGACGAAATTACGACCAGCCCCAGATTTATTATAATGGCCGCTAGAGTAACATAGGCCAAACTGTTCTATATATGTATCGCTTGAGCCTTGTCCCACAGTTACGCAGGGTCAGCCATCATTAATCGGATTTTGCATGTTAATGTTTAAGGGGTGGCCGGATGCCCTTCCTGCCGCCATCCCGTACCCCCTGGGACGGAATTAGTGTATCCCAACTGTCTGCGTCGAGAGTAATCCATGGAATAGTGCGAATGTGTTCAGATGTCTGCGAGCCGTGTAACTGAGGCGGAACATGGGGACCAGCCCGGTATTTACCTAGCAGAATGTGGAAAACCGCATAAAAACGACATCGAAGCTGGCCGGCACACCGGCCCTCGTCGTTAATCCGCCAGGCGGATTCGATCCGGGGCCGGCGCGCCTACCCGAATCCAGGAAGCAGCGCGTTAGCGCTCTATTTTTTTTTTTTTTTTCGTGTTCGTTCGTTGTATCTGCTCGGGGCGGACGTCGTAAGTCATCCATCCAAGTTTGTCGTTGATCGGTTTGCTCAGTTTTTTTTATTACAGAGGGCAGTAAACCCTCTGACCGAACACGCTGAGCTACCGTGCCGGCACGCTCTCGGCTACCCTGGCGGGTCATAGGCCGAACTGTTAACAACAGCGATTACGCGCCAGAAACTACAACATACGACTGAAATAATGCGCAATATTTGAACGCAAACCGTTGCGGACACTAGGAATGGCAGTGAGTGATCCGCCAGGGTAGCCGAGAGCGCTAACGCGCTGCTTCCTGGATTCGGGTACGCGCGCCAGCCCCGGATCGAATCCGCCCGGGGGATTAACAACGGGGGCCGGTGTGCCGGCCAGCTTCGATGTCTTTTTTAGGCGGTTTTCCACATCCTGCTACGTGAATACCGGGCTGGTCCCTATGTTGGATTGATACAGTAACTCAACTCAGTTGTCTCTGAGCACTATGCGACTTAACTGCTGAGGTCATCACTCCCCTAGAACTTAGAACTACTTAAACCTAACTAACCTAAGGACATCACACACATCCATGCCCGAGGCAGGATTCGAACCTGCGACCGGAGCGGTCGCTCGGTTCCAGACTGTAGCGTCTAGAACCGCACGGCCACTCCGGCCGGCCTCAACTCAGTGCAAAAAGATCAATCGCGTCGTAAAAGGAAGGTAAACTTGCTGCACCTAGCAGACTCTCTTAACAAAACTGTGGACTGAGGTCACTAGCACACGCGCAGTTAATCATTTCTTACCAATTGTGAAAACCGAAAGATCCTAGTGGGACGAAATTAGAGGCAGCGACGTTAGGACCTGTTACCTTACACGTTGCTTGCTGTGTATTAATCCGTCGATACCTTCAGACTTGCGAAGTACAGTATTGACTTGCTCCTCCTGCTCTGCACAGGTTGAGAGCCTCTGGTCGAGAACTGGGCGGCCTTCACGAGTAGCAGCAATAACAGTAACACAGGGAGCCCACGGCGGACATAAAGACGCCGCGTGTCTGAGCAGGATACTGGCTAGTGACGCGCAGTGACATTAGCGTCTGCGGCTGCGGCCAGACGGGGGAACGAGCGGTGGCGTGCGTGCCGCGGCGTGTGCGGTGCCGTGCCCGTGTGGGAGAGCAGGGAAACCCGGGCCCGCTCACCGGCGCTGGCGGCGGGGTGGGGCCGGGGCCCCACAGGCGGATTTCACGCTCCGCAGCGCCGCGCCGCGCCGCGGAATGTGCGGCCTTGCCCAGGGAAGAGCGCCGATCATTATTCATATGCGGCGTGGTGCGGCGCTGTAAATTAGGGAAACCCTGCAGGTGGCAGCGGCCCGCTGCCCCACTGTTCCGGTTGCGATTTCCATCGCGAAAAGACGCGGCGCGCCAAGGACACGCAGGAGCCGGCCGCCCCACTGGCCGCCGCCGCTGCTACGTGAAGTTCCTCCCGCGTCGGTGGCGGCAAATGGCTTCGTATTTGCTATGGCAGCGCTGCAGCTCAGACAAGTAGTCTCTGACACAGCGTACCTTCTGTACGACTGCTACCTGCAAAATAGCTCCCGTTTTCAAGTAAATCTCTGCAGTGACTCATACAGCACGTCAGAATGCTTAAAGCTCTCACAGTGAGAAAGCGACTTACAGTAGACTTTCTGTTGTGTTCACTTTCATATCTTCACATCTACATCTACATATATACTCCGCTAGCCACCAAGCGGTGTGTGGCGGAGGGCACAATTCGCACCAACGTCATATTTCCCCTCCTCTTTTCCACTCGCGGATGGCACGAGGGAAAAACGACTGTCTGAACGCCCCAGTACGACCTCTAATTTCCCTTATCTTCGAATAGTGATCATTGCGCGAATTGAAAGTTGGTGGTAATAATACCGGGTGATCAAAAAGTCAGTATAAATTTGAAAACGGAATAAATCACGGAATAATGTAGATAGAGAGGGTCAAATTGACACACATGCTTGGAATGACATAGGGTTTTATTAGGACCAAAAAAAAAGAAAGTTCACAAAATGTCCGACAGATGGCGCTCCATCTGATCAGAATAGCAATAATTAGCATAACAAAGTAAGACAAAGCAAAGATGATGTTCTTTACAGGAAATGCTCAATATGTCCACCATTATTCCTCAACAAAACCTGTAGTCGAGGAATAATGTTGTGAACAGCACTGTAAAGCATGTCCGGAGTTATGGTGAGGCATTGGCGTCGGATGTTGTCTTTCAGCATCCCTAGAGATGTCGGTCGATCACGATACACTTGCGACTTCAGGTAACCCCAAAGCCAATAATCGCACTTACTGAGGTCTGGGGACCTGGAAGGCCAAGCATGACGAAAGTGGCGGCTGAGCACACGATCGTCACCAAACGACGCGCGCAAGAGATCTTTCACGCATCTAGCAATTTTTTTTTTGGTTCTAATAAAACCCCATGTCATTCCAAGCATGTGTGTCAATTTTTACCTCTGTATCTACATTATTCCGTGGTTTATTAAGTTTTCAAATTTATACTTACTTTTTGATCACCCGCTATATGCTCTACATCCTCGGTGAAGATCGGATTTTGGAATTTAGTGAGCAGCCCCTTCCGTTAGCCCGTCGTCTGTCTGCAAGTGTATCCCACTTCAAACTTTCTATGAGATTTGTAACGCTCTCGCGATGGTTAAATATACGAGTCACGAATCTTTCTGCTCTTCTTTGGACCTTCTCAATCTCTTGTATGAGACCCAACTGGTAAGGGTCCCATACAGACGAACAATACTATAAAACTAGATGAACTAACGTATTGTAAGCAATTTCCTTTGTTGAAGGACTGCATTGCTTCAGGATTCTACCAATAAACCGCAATCTAGAGTTCGCATTGCCCCTTACCTGTGTAATCTGATCATTCGATTTGAGATCATTTCGAATAGTCACACCCAGATACTTGACGGATGTTACCGCTTCCTTGTCATGTACTCTCGTCACCTGAGTTTTCTTTTTGTCAGTTTTCATTCCGCACTCTTGCATTCCTTCTTAAAGTCTGATAATGTTATTTGAAGAAATACTGTTTTTTCTTCCCAGACAGCACCATGTCATCATCAGATCCGATGTAATTGGTCTTCTGTCCACGTATGCTCAAGTCTTCCTTCTCTACTTGCAGTGTCTTCGTTATCAAGTCTTTGATATGTATCGTAAACAGGTTTCGTGAAAGACAACAAACTTTTCTTATTCCTCTTCCTATTTCAAACCAGTCTGTAGCACCACATCTTAGCTCCATAGTTACTTTCTTTCTTATTTCTAGTTCCTTCATTCGTCTCCTGTCCTTCGGTTTCACCTACTTCAGTTTTGGTAGTGTCCACCCCTGGTAGCTGAGTGGTCAGCGCGACGGAATGTCATGCCTAACGGCCCGGGTTCGATTCCCGGCTGGGTCGGAGATTTTCTCCACTCAGGGACTGGGTGTTGTGTTGTCCTTATCATCATCATTGTATCCCGACAGTACGGAGAGCATATGACTTTTCCGACGCGGACAACTGAACCCAAGAACTTGCGCATTTGATCGCTGTTTTTAAGGAAAATGGATACTCCGAGAAGCAGATTCGTCGAGCTATGGAGTTTGGACCATCTCCGGAGATGTATGAAGAGGAACATAGATCGGTGGCCTTTCTTCCTTATGCTGGAGGCTTATTGTTTAAGATTGGATGAATTTTAAGGAATTTTAACATTAAGAGTCGGTTCCGTCCACCTTCTAAGATTAGGGCACTGATCGGCTCTGTAAGATGATCTGGGGCTTAGGAAACCCGGGGTGTACAAAATTCCGTGTCAATGTCGGAAAGCTTACGTTGGCCTTTCTATTCGCACAGTGCATGACAGGTGTGTGGAACATCGCCGTCATACGAGGCTACAACAGCCGGAAAAATCGGCGGTAGCAGAACACTGCCTAAATGAGGGACACAATATGAAATTTGAGGAAACTGTTGTGGTTGCCAACATTTCCGGTTTTTGGAACAGTGTCTATAAAGAGGCGATTGAAATTAGGTTGGCTGATAATTTAATCAACAGAGACAATGGGTTTCCTCTTAGCAAGACGTGGAATCCTGTATTATCTCGCATCAAAACTGAACGTTCTTCGGTGCTGACCTGAGTGCGATATATCGTTGCCAGCAGTGTTCCACTAAGGGCGGCGCCACCTCCCTGTCTTGGAGGGCAGCAACCGTGATGGGCGGCGCATGCACCGTGTACTGAACGGCGGCCTATATAGGACGTCGATTTGCAAAATGGTTCAAATGGCTCTGAGCACTATGGGACTTTAACTTCTGAGGTCATCAGTCCCCTAGAACTTAGAACTACTTAAACCTAACTAACCTAAGGACATCACACACATCCATGCCCGAGGCAGGATTCGAACCTGCGACCGTAGCGGTCGCGCGGTTCCAGACTGAAGCGCCTAGAACCGCTCGGCCACACCGGCCGGCTGACTACTACCGCCATGCAGAAGTGCTGCTCAGTCGCTGCTGGAGTACTGATGATTCTTCTTGTTTTACTGTTCCTGGTAATACATACCAATAAAAAGAATAAAGCAGTTCTAGACTAATGTGCGATCATTCAATCGAATGGGCACATAAAATTCCACTTTAAAAATCATTTTGTTTGTAAAGGGAAACAAACCGATACTTTCCGTGGGTGCTGGACGTCGTATGAAAGAATTTGTTTGGGATGACTCCAGCATCATGCTGCAAAAATGAAATCACAAGTATCTGCCGAAACAGCAGAGAAAATACGCCTGACGACCCATAGGAGCGATGTCCGGTATATCTTTCACCAATCGTTCGTCTTTCTATTTAGTCCAGTAGCATCTCCTTTATGTCCCCCTTTCCTGAAAACAAATTCAATGGATTATAAATAACAATCACTTGCAAAATACAGGTTTATTGAACCTTGACCATGGTTTCGATGATTTTAAACCGTCTTCTTCAGAAGATGTATCACCTGTTAACAAGAGTACGACATTGTGTATGGAATAAAGATAGTAACATTACAATAAGCAAAATTACAGAAAATGTTTACAACATTTTTTAGTGAAGCATACTCACCTGAAGTTACATTATATGTAATCAGTGTGTCATTGTGGGAGTCGTTGACTCTGTTTAGTCCATATCATCCACTTTCACCACTTAAAGTACATATAAAAGAAGTAGCTGTCTACTGCAGGTCTTTATCTTAATACATTTTAAGAAAAATTTTAAAATATCACATATTTGAAGCTGGATACAACAACATATAGTATGCCACTTGAAAGATTTGTATAAAACTGCCATTTAAATATAAAAGGGGCTTTAGATCCTTTAGAGCGTAAACGTGTTAGGCTCACAGCTACTGACTCGTGCCGACTGGCTAAAGGGTAGAGACACTAGCCTTAACGTTCCTGCGCGTCCCATATGCTCGTAGCTGCAATAATTTCACTAGTATACAGGGCTATTACAAATGATTGAAGCGATTTCATAAATTCACTGTAGCTCCATTCATTGACATATGGTCACGACACACTACAGATAAGTAGAAAAACTCATAAAGTTTTGTTCGGCTGAAGCCGCACTTCAGGTTTCTGCCGCCAGAGCGCTCGAGAGCGCAGTGAGACGAAATGGCGACAGGAGCCGAGAAAGCGTATGTCGTGCTTGAAATGCACTCACATCAGTCAGTCATAACAGTGCAATGACACTTCAGGACGAAGTTCAACAAAGATCCACCAACTGCTAACTCCATTCGGCGATGGTATGCGCAGTTTAAAGCTTCTGGATGCCTCTGTAAGGGGAAATCAACGGGTCGGCCTGCAGTGAGCGAAGAAACAGTTGAACGCGTGCGGGCAAGTTTCACGCGTAGCCCGCGAAAGTCGACGAATAAAGCAAGCAGGGAGCTAAACGTACCACAGCCGACGGTTTGGAAAGTCCTACGGAAAAGGCTAAAGCAGAAGCCTTACCGTTTACAATTGCTACAAGCCCTGACACCCGATGACAAAGTCAAACGCTTTGAATTTTCGGCGCGGTTGCAACAGCTCATGGAAGAGGATGCGTTCAGTGCGAAACTTGTTTTCAGTGATGAAGCAACATTTTTTCTTAATGGTGAAGTGAACAGACACAATGTGCGAATCTGAGCGGTAGAGAATCCTCACGCATTCGTGCAGCAAATTCGCAGTTCACCAAAAGTTAACGTGTTTTGTGCGATCTCGCGGTTTAAAGTTTATGGCCCCTTTTTCTTCGGCGAAAGAAACGTTACAGGACAAGTGTATCTGGACATGCTGGAAAATTGGCTCATGCCACAACTGGAGACCGACAGCGCCGACTTCATCTTTCAACAGGATGGTGCTCCACCG
The DNA here is from genome assembly GCF_023898315.1 of Schistocerca nitens. Classification (NCBI taxonomy): domain Eukaryota; kingdom Metazoa; phylum Arthropoda; class Insecta; order Orthoptera; family Acrididae; genus Schistocerca; species Schistocerca nitens. Next base: position 683,070,712 of record NC_064617.1, on the reverse strand, counting down.
CACTTCCATCATGATGTTCGCCATTTCTTGAACAGGAGATTGGGAAACCGATGGATCGGTCGTGGTGGAGATCATGATCCCCAATTTATGTCATGGCCTCCACGCTCTCCCGACTTAACCCCATGCGATTTCTTTCTGTGGGGTTATGTGAAAGATTCAGTGTTTAAACCTCCTCTACCAAGAAACGTGCCAGAACTGCGAGCTCGCATCAACGATGCTTTCGAACTCATTGATGGGGACATGCTGCGCCGAGTGTGGGAGGAACTTGATTATCGGCTTGATGTCTGCTGAATCACTAAAGGGGCCCATATCGAACATTTGTGAATGCCTAAAAAAACTTTTTGAGGTTTTGCATGTGTGTGCAAAGCATTGTGAAAATATCTCAAATAATAAAGTTATTGTAGAGCTGTGAAATCGCTTCCATCATTTGTAATAACCCTGTACATATCAGTAACAGATTTAACATGTTAAATAAACAGTTGAAAAGAGGTAGAGGAGAGGGGGGGCGATAAAATGAGTGTCATTAAAGTAAGCTTACAAAGAGCCCACAGGCTCAGGCAATAAACAGAGTCGATTCTTTACGAAATGTATGAGAAGCACTTATGCGGGAATATACATGCATAACAAGCATGACTATCAAAGCAAAACCACTTCAAGGAACGTTATCACTATATAAGAGGCCCAACAGCAGACGTATCCAATTGATCCCTGTTATGGTAGACCACAGTAAAAGGACACTTTGCTACAGAGAAACTGCACATATTGAAAGACAAATGCAAATTAGGAAGGGGAGGCATGGGGGTGGAAGTAGGGGGAGGTTGGTCATCCGGCTGTAATGCATCGTGCTAAGTGGGGTGGTCGTACTGATTAAACCTGCTATGTGAACAAATATACTAGGAAGAGAGATGTTATAAAATAAGATCTTCAAGCCAAATTGTTCTTCTCTAATATCTTGCGTTCTCTTCCATCATACGTACCAATCTATGATTCAATTTCCTCAGCATAATTTTGGCATCCGATTTTTTGGGTCCTGGAACCAGCACACTATTGACAATGTCTTCTAACTATGTACCATTTTCGTAAATAGCATTGCACAAACTTGTCAATTCTGCTGAGCGTTTTTCATCTACAAAATGAAATAATTCAATGTGAACACTAGCCAGTCTAGTAAATTTACCTGTATTAATTTCGTTTATCCCTTTTTCCTGCTTTACATGTCAGAACTGAAGTTCCATTTTCCTTGCTTCTATCTCATCTCTGCATAGCACAGATATTTGGGGAGCTTGCTAACTCATAACTGGATGAGCGGCAAAGAAATTAAAATCACGAACTGTAATGGCAAAACAAGATTTCCATCAAGAGAAATGCATACAATGCAGCAAAGCTTGATTGGAGTTTTAAAAAAGGGTTGGTTAAATGTTTCGTGTCGAATGCCCTTCTGTACTGGTGTGAAAGCTGCACGTTGTAGAAGAAAGAAAGAGACAAGATTGAAGCACTGTAGATGTGGTTTTGGAGGAGAATGGATAAAATAAAGTGCGTGGATCAACTGAAGAACAGAGAAATAATGGAAAGCGTAAGAGAACAAAGAACTCTGATAAACATATTTAAGAGGAAGCAAACTGGGTGGGACATATACTGTGAAGAAAATAAATTCTGAGAGCAGCTATCGAAGGTACTGTGGAAGAACGGAAGAAGACAGGAAGGTGAAGAAGGAAGGCGGATGAAAGTGAAAAGAGAAAGATACCAGATTACAAAGCAATTAGAGTGAAAAAATGTCAGATGGAGATACCAATAGCATGAGAAACTTACCAATAAGCAGATTACCTCATCATAATGATACTGATGGGCTGATGGTAATAGGCCTTCCAAACGAGCACTGCAACAGAAAATCTCGCCAAAGGTGAAATGTTTCGTCATATCGGTTCAAAAAAAAAAAAAAATCTCAAAGCTGCTGATATCCCACTCTAAATCTGTGCTCTTTATGGACCAGATTGCCAGGTTTTTTTCTGAGCGATCTCAGGAATATTTTTTACGTAACTTCAACTTCTAAACTGAATTAATGGTTTTTGTGTGCACCTGTCATTGAATGTTTTTTTAATGTCCTTTTTGCCTCGATGAGACAAATTAAAATGTGAGGTGTACGCAGTACAGTGAGCGTTCCGATTATCTTTACCGTTTTTAAGCATTAAGTCGACCTTACGCCATGTTTATTAAACATTGTTTTCAGTTTCAACTTTTGCTCCTTTTACAGCGCTGGAAATTCATTAGCTTCACTGTTTGAGGACGAATTCATTTGTAAAACTGCAACACGAACTTTAAAATGCAGAGTAACAAGCACCAACTGTTTTGATCGACTTCTGACTTGCTGACGAATACGAGGAACTTCGAGGTAACGGATGCTGAGTACAGGTTTGCCAACTTAGTTCTCTTCGGACTAAAAACTGAATTATTAATTGCACTTACGTTTACAAGACTACTATTTAATTTAAATATCTGCATAATGAACATATTATGCTTTTGATATACACTCCTGGAAATTGAAATTGGAACACCGTGAATTCATTGTCCCAGGAAGGGGAAACTTTATTGACACATTCCTGGGGTCAGATACATCACATGATCACACTGACAGAACCACAGGCACATAGACACAGGCAACAGAGCATGCACAATGTCGGCACTAGTACAGTGTATATCCACCTTTCGCAGCAATGCAGGCTGCTATTCTCCCGTGGAGACGATCGTAGAGATGCTGGATGTAGTCCTGTGGAACGGCTTGCCATGCCATTTCCACCTGGCGCCTCAGTTGGACCAGCGTTCGTGCTGGACGTGCAGACCGCGTGAGACGACGCTTCATCCAGTCCCAAACATGCTCAATGGGGGACAGATCCGGAGATCTTGCTGGCCAGGGTAGTTGACTTACACCTTCTAGAGCACGTTGGGTGGCACGGGATACATGCGGACGTGCATTGTCCTGTTGGAACAGCAAGTTCCCTTGCCGGTCTAGGAATGGTAGAACGATGGGTTCGATGACGGTTTGGATGTACCATGCACTATTCAGTGTCCCCTCGACGATCACCAGTGGTGTACGGCCAGTGTAGGAGATCGCTCCCCACACCATGATGCCGGGTGTTGGCCCTGTGTGCCTCGGTCGTATGCAGTCCTGATTGTGGCGCTCACCTGCACGGCGCCAAACACGCATACGACCATCATTGGCACCAAGGCAGAAGCGACTCTCATCACTGAAGACGACACGTCTCCATTCGTCCCTCCATTCACGCCTGTCGCGTCCTCGCCGATACCCCAGGAGCAACAGTGTCCCTAATTTGCTGGGAAGTGGCGGTGCGGTCCCCTACGGCACTGCGTAGGATCCTACGGTCTTGGCGTGCATCCGTGCGTCGCTGCGGTCCGGTCCCAGGTCGACGGGCACGTGCACCTTCCGCCGACCACTGGCGACAACATCGATGTACTGTGGAGACCTCACGCCCCACGTGTTGAGCAATTCGGCGGTACGTCCACCCGGCCTCCCGCATGCCCACTATACGCCCTCGCTCAAAGTCCGTCAACTGCACATACGGTTCACGTCCACGCTGTCGCGGCATGCTACCAGTGTTAAAGACTGCGATGGAGCTCCGTATGCCACGGCAAACTGGCTGACACTGACGGCGGCGGTGCACAAATGCTGCGCAGCTAGCGCCATTCGACGGCCAACACCGCGGTTTCTGGTGTGTCCGCTGTGCCGTGCGTGTGATCATTGCTTGTACGGCCCTCTCGCAGTGTCCGGAGCAAGTATGGCGGGTCTGACACACCGGTGTCAATGTGTTCTTTTTTCCATTTCCAGGAGTGTATTAGCAAGTTTAGTGTCATCGAGATTTTTCCGTATGCCGACAAGTTTTAATCGGGGATCGGGCTTTCAACAGGAAAATCAGCCGAGTCTCACTTAAATCGAGATGCCTGGCAATACCTGTTACGAACCGAATGTCATGGATGAAGGTATTATGCATCTATTCTGTTATTTGTTTAAAATTGCAAGGATGAATATTTATAATGACAAAAGGAACTGTCTGTTTGCATTCAACCGAAAATTGGTAATAAGACTGGTGAAAAAATTCTCGAAAAGCAACGGCCAATAGTAGCCTAATTTTTTAGTCACTAACTGGTACAAAACTCTCCCAGAAATCTGCGGAAAGTTGACCGGCAGTTGAGACATAGTGAAACATTGGATGGAAACATCATAAGACGATTTTTAAAAAAAATTCTCATTACTTGCAAAGCCATTTAATTTTTCGTAAATTGTTGAAGGCACCAATTCCATCGCGTTACCTTTGTTTTTATCTTGTGTGTTGTGTAAAATGTCTTTACTTGTATGAATGATAAACTTTTTTTCCTGTTACACGATGAAATTGGTATTTTCATAAATGCACAGAAAATTTACATGAGTATACAAGTAATCAATATTTTTAAAAAATGGTTCTGTGAAGTTTCCATGTAATCCTTCACTATATGTCAACTCTCACACAACTTTCTACAGACTTTTCAGCATCTTTTGAATGAGATTCACCACAAATACTGTGCCTAGATGTTTCAAAACTCATTTCTGAGAACCACAAATTTCGATCCATGACTGCTTCTCTGGCGTTTATTTTTCGTTACGATGTGGAAAGTGGTCTCCTGACATCAATTCCGACCGGTGTTATGGGTTTCCTGTGGGAACATATCGTTTCGCCAAATAATCCTAAAAAACATACCAAATTCTGTCAGACAAAACGGTTATGGGTATCGTTTCTCGAGATGCTGAAGGTATCTTGTTTGGGAATTTTATGGAACTTGGAACGCCAGTCATTTCTGAAACCTACTGAGACATCAATAAAACTGAGAAGCGTGATTCAAAATAAACAATACGATCTCTTTACTATCCGTGTCGTATTCTTGCACAATAGTCAGCCACACTCTTTCCGGCAACCATTAGAATTTTTGCGTCCGTTGAAATGGAACATTTTTGAACATTCGCTGAACATCGGTGCAACAGCCCGTCATATCCACGACTTCACGGACATGAAAAAATAGCTTGGCTCCCAACACTTTGACTCGAACGAAGAGTCTCAGGCGATAGAATTTTGTGCGGCGAGAATTTGTCGACTGGTTAAGAGATATCACAAAAATGTTTAGGCTATCATCAATCCGAACGTTAGGTGAGCACCACAGTGCTGTATTAGGCACGGTAGTATTGGAAGTGATATGTCTTTCTCTTTCTCAGACCTCTGAACTGACTTACTCAGCATTCTGGCACTTTAACCTTAGGCATGGAGATAATGAATATATTAAGTTGCGTGGTGATTATGCAAAAAATAATAATTAGCTTTAATATCAACATTTTTCTAAAGATGTGCTTAAACTATTCCAGTACTTTAAGTATACCCAAACGGAGGCTGCTCTATGCCTAGCCCTTTTAGTACATGCACATGCAAAGCTGTGTTCTGCAAACCACCGTGGAGTGTGTAGCAGCGGGTACGTGGCATGCCAGAGCCATTGCCTTCAGAATGAAACTTTCACTGTGCAATCTACAATGAACAAAAACTTCCTGACAGATTATTCTTTGTTGTTTCTGGACTAGAATGCGGACAACGCCTTTTAGGTGCATTACTCTTACCTTACAACGTCGCACAGTCTGCAGCAGAGTGAAAGGTGCGTTCTGCAAACAAATGCTAAGTTGTAACTCGCGTGTACCCTTCCTCATAGAAACACTGTCCGTAATGTATGTAGGAGAAGTTCTTCAGAACTTGGAAGGTAACAGAGAAATACTGACAGATGGAAGCCTCGAGTGGACCGTGAGATCCCCCAGATATTCCAGTTTGTAAGAGAGTTGCCTTGAAAAGCAAGGATCCTGCAACCAGAGCGGCTGTTTTTTCACCATTACATTTCGTAAGCATGAGAGCGTCACAAAGACATCCAATTATGGAGTCAGACACTATAAGAGAGATATTGGCCATCACGGAGAGGTTAATATTCTTGAGAGCGTACGTTGCAAGAACAGTCAGGCAATGAATTAAGAGAGGACCTCAGAAAGAACACTGAGGTGAAAAAAAGTAATGGGACATCTCCTAAAATCGTGCCGGACTTCATTTTGCCCGGTATACTGCAGCAACTCGACGTGGCATGGACTCAACAAGTCACTGGAAGTCTCCTACAGAAATATTGAGTCCTACAGCCTCTATAGCCGTCCATAACTGCGCAAATGTCGTCGGTAAATCATTCGCTCGACTTGTCCAGAATGTTCTTCAAACCAGTTGCGAACAGTTTTGGTCCTGTGACATGGCGCATTGTTATCCATAAAAATCCCATCGTTATTTGGTAATGTGAAGTCTATGAATGGCTGAAAATGACCCGCTCCAGTCAATGTTCGGCTCAGCTGGGCCAGAGATTCCATGTAACCACAGCCCACACCATTACGGAGTTAACACCAGCTTGCACAGTGCCTTGTTGACAAACTGGGTTCAATTGGCTCTGAGCGCTATGGGACTTAACTTCTGAGGTCATCAGTCCCCTAGAACTTAGAACTACTTAAACCCAACTAACCTAAGGACATCACACACATCCATGCCCGAGGCAGGATTCGAACCTGCAGTTCCAGACTGTAGCGCCTAGAACCGCTCGGCCACGCCGGCTGGCAAACTGGGTGCATGGCTTCGTTGGCTCTGCGTCACTCTCGAACCCTACCGTCAGCTCTTACCAGCTGAAATCGGGAATCATCTAACCGAGCCACCGACAGTTTTCGAGGCATCTAGGGTCCGACCAATATGGTCACAAACCCAAGAGAGTCGATGAAGGGATGTCCTGCTGTTAACAAAGACACTCGCTTCGGTCGTCTGCTGCCATAGCCCATTAACGCCAAATTTCGCCGCACTATCCTAACGGATACATTCGTAGTACGTCCCACATTGTTCTGCGGTTATTCGCACAGCGTTGGTTGTCTATCACCACTGACCAACGCCGCTGCTCCTGGCCGTTAAGTGAATGCCACTGAGTTGTCCGTGGTGAGAGGCAATGCCTGAAATTTCATATCTCGGGGCACCCTTGACACTGTGGATCACTGAATATTCAGTTTCCTACCGATTTCCGAAATAATGTCCCACGCTTCTAGCTCCAAACACCATTTCGGGACCAGTCGGGACTCATCAGACCAGGACTCGGTTTTCCAGTCATCTAGCGTCTAACCAATAATGGTTACGAGCGCAGGAGAGGCGCTGCAGGCGATGTCCTGTTCTTAGCAAAGGCCCTCGCGTCGGTCGTCTGCTACCATAGCCCATCAACGTCATATTTTGCCGCCCTGTCCTACAGCATACGTTCGTCGCACGTTCCACATTTATTTCTGTGGTTATTTCTCGCAATATCGCTTGTCTGTTAGCACTGACAACTCTACGCAAACAACGCTGCTCTCAGTCGTTAAGTGAAGGCCATCGGTCACTGCGTTGTCCTTGGTGAGAGGAAATGCCTGAAACCTGGTATTCTCGTCACACTCTTCACACTGTGGGTCTCGGAATACTGAATTCCCTAACGATTTCCGAAATGAAATGTCCCATATATGCAGCTCCAACTACCATTCCGCATTCAAAGTCTCTTAATTACCGTCGTGCGGCCACAATTGCGCCGGAAATGTTTTCAGATGAATCACATGAACACAAAAGACAGCTCCGCCAATGCGCTTCCGTTTGCAATTCGTGTGCGCCGTGTTACCTCCATTTAAATCAGTACGTATTACTGTCTCATTACTTTAGTCACTCCAGTGTATGAGACTATTTTTCGACCTAGTCATCAAACGTCACCAAACAACGAGCGAACATTTTACCTTGCCGGCCGCGGTGGTCTCGCGGTTCTAGGCGCGCAGTCCGGAACCGCGCGACTGCTACGGTCGCAGGTTCGAATCCTGCCTCGGGCATGGATGTGTGTGATGTCCTTAGGTTAGTTAGGTTTAACTAGTTCTAAGTTCTAGGGGACTGATGACCTAAGATGTTAAGTCCCATAGTGCTGAGAGCCATTTTTGAACATTTTACCGATCGTTCACTTCTTCGAATGTTGGAAGTCCGCTTCTTGGTCACAGAGCCTTTCGAGAACCGCTGTGTGAATGTACTCATCGTTGGAAAATCTCTTTCCACCTCAGATGTTCTTCCAGCTTGCCGAAAAGATGGAAACCACATGGTGCAATATCTGGACTTCGCGTCCAGAATCACACGCTGGTGCGGCATTGGTCAAATTATTGGCATTATTTCATTACGGCGGGACGCCAGATTACTAACATATTTGGTTCAGCGCCTTCCAGTTGCTGCGCCATTTCACTCTCCCACTTTGATGTACCTATTCTCCGCATCGCAGAAAGTAAGTCTGCAGGGAGCCCGGAATAGGTATTCTCTTCTGACAATGCGGCACTCTAGTTGCACAATGGTCTTAGAGTGGGATGTCATGAGTAACTTATTTTCTGAAGTTCGTGCGTAATTCATGTCACAGACATCTCTCGAAAATAACGTAAGTGAAAATCTGAGAAACTCATCACTACACGGAGAAGTACCGATAGTCGGTATCCCTGAATACCATCCATGAATAAAACAGAAAAGGGCACAGTATAGTTTGACTCAGTGTACCACCCGACTCACAGAGCAAAGTCTGGTGTACATGTAACGTTTTGTCCTCAGTCTTGCATAACCATGCCAGATTTGTCAAATAAAACTGTACGTGTGGATGGAAATTTAACAGTCTTGCACGAAGTGAGTGAAGGTTTTCGAAGTCGTAAAGGTCTAATGGACTGGAGCTTTGTGTACAAGCAAGACTGCTGACAAGTCTTTGCATGTAGACGCACGCCAGTCTTATCTCTCACACTTGGCTCCGCTACCAGTCAACTCTCCGTGACGCTAGAGCCTGCAGCTGTCGTTTTAGTGCGTGTAGTAGCGAAAGACAATGGTAGATTTACGACACTGGACTCACGGAGTTCATAGAGCTGGAGCGAAGTTTTCGTTGCCTCTGTCAAGTAAAATCTAACGATCACAGTAATCCAGACAAGAAAAACCAGACACACGCCGTACTGGTTAATAAATACAGGGCAATGGATCCCGAAGCAACGAAAGAGTTGGTCACCTTAAAGATCAACTCATTTCGACCAGTTTACAGCAACGGGAGTGCGAAAGTAAAAGCGTCCATGAGATCTGGAGCTAGAACGGGAGAAATTTATAAAACTTCTTTGTGGTATTTTGATTTATTTTTCTTCTTGAATGTCGAAGATCACGGTCAGACATAGGCGATACTGACAAAGAGCTAAGTAACATAAATCAATTAAAATTTCGTGTCCAAAAACCATTATTTATTGCATTAAATGTATTTGCGATTGCGAATAAGGACAACCATCAGTTGTAGAATGGAATGAGAACAATGAAAATTTGTGCCCGACTGGGACTCGAACCCGGATTTCCCGTTTATCGCGAGCGGTCGTCTTACGATAGAGTTATCCATGAAAGACTCACGGCCAGATCCAAACATCCATATGTCGTTAACCCTGCGTCTACAACCCGCAGTCGTACATTCATTATGTAAAATCATGCTCATAAATTAAGGATAATGCTGATACATGGTGAAACAACGCTCTGATGGGCGGTTTGCGGGTTTAAATCAACTCGGGGTATGACCATGTGGTGCATTTGACCTGCGGTCGTCGCAGGTTGGCGCTGGCAGCAGTCCACATACACAGAGGTATGTTGGTGCACGTCAGAGTACGGTGCAGCGAGTAAGTGTGCAGACGTTTTCAGACGTGCTAATGGTGACTGTGTGTTGAAAACGACTCAAAGAACACATATTGACGACGTTATGAGGGGTAGAATACTAGGGCGACTGGAGGCTGGTCAAACACAGCAGGTCGTAGCACGGGCCCTCCGTGTGCCTCAAAGTGTGATCAAGATTATGGCAACGATTCCAGCAGACAGGAAACGTGTCTAGGCACTACAGTACGGGACGTCCACACCACAAGAAGACCGATATATCACCATCAGTGCCCGCCGACGGCAACGGAGTACTGCAGGTAGCCTTGCTCAGGACCTTACTGCAGCCACTGGAACAGTTGTCTCCAGTCACACAGTCTTCAGACGACTCTGCAGACATGGTTTATTCTCCCGGAGCCCTGCAAGGTGCATTCCGTTGACCCCTGGTCACAGAAGAGCCCGTAAAGCCTGGTGTCAAGAACACAGTCCATGGTTATTGGAACAGTGGTCCCAGGTTATGTTCACGGACGAGTCCCAGTATAGTCTGAACAGTGATTCTCGCCGGGTTTTCATCTGGCGTGAACCAGGAACCAGATACCAACCCCTTAATGTCCTTGAAAGGGACCTGTATGGAGGTCGTGGTTTGATGGTGTGGGGTGGGATTACGATTTGTCCACGTACACTCCTGCATGTCTTTGACAGAGGAACTGTAACAGGTCAGGTATATCGGGACGTCATTTCGCACCAGTATGTCGTTCTGATGTTAACGGCCTTGCAGCAGTGGATACACCGGTTCCCGTGAGATCACCGAAGTTAAGCGCTGTCGGGCGTGGCCGGCACTTGGGTGGGTGACCATCCAGCCACCATGCGCTGTTGTCATTTTTCGGGGTGCACTCGGCCTCGTGATGCCAATTGAGGAGTTACTCGACCGAATAGTAGCGGCTTCATTCAAGAATACCATCATAACGACCGGGAGAGCCGTGTGCTGACCCCTATGCCCCTCCTATCCGCATCCTCCTCTGAGGATGACACGGCTGTCGGATGGTCCCGGTAGGCCACTCGGTGTCTGACGACGGAGTGCTATGTCCTCTTGCTGGATGATAACGCACGGCCCCACCGAGTTGCCATCGTGGAGGAGTACCTTGAAACAGAAATATCAGGCGAATGGAGTGTCCTCCCTGTTCTCCAGACCTAAACCCCATCTAGCACGTCTGGAATGCTCTCGGTCGACGTATCACTGCACGTCTACAAACCCCTAGGACACTTCAGGAGCTCCGACGGACACTGGTGCAAGAATGGGAGACTATACCCCAGCCGCTGCCCGACCTCCTGATCCAGAGTATGCCAACCCGTTGCGCGACCTGTGTACGTGTGCATGGTGATCATATCCCATATTGATGTCGGGGTACACGCGCAGGAAACAGTGACGTTTTGTAGCATATGTGTTTCGGGACGGTTTTCTCAACCTTATCACCAATATCGTGGACTTACAGATCTGTGTCGTGTGTGTTCCCTATGTGCCTATGCTATTAGCGCCAGTTTGTGTAGTGCCACGTTGTGCGGCACCACATTCTGCAATTATCCTTAATTTATGAGCCTGAAGATCAGTTTGGATTCCGTAGAAATACTGCAACACGTGAGGCAATACTGACCTTACGACTTATCTTAGAAGAAAGATTAAGGAAAGGCAAACGTACGTTTCTAGCATTTGTAGACTTAGAGAAAGCTTTTGACAATGTTGACTGGAATACTCTCTTTCAAATTCTAAAGGTGGCAGGGGTAAAATACAGGGAGCGAAAGGCTATTTACAATTTGTACAGAAACCAGATGGCAGTTATAAGAGTCGAGGGACATGAAAGGGAAGCAGTGGTTGGGAAGGGAGTAAGACAGGGTTGTAGCCTCTCCCCGATGTTATTAAATCTGTATATTGAGCAAGCAGTAAAGGAAACAAAAGAAAAATTCGGAGTAGGTATTAAAATCCATGGAGAAGAAATAAAAACTTTGAGGTTCGCCGATGACATTGTAATTCTGTCAGAGACAGCAAAGGACTTGGAAGAGCAGTTGAACGGAATGGATGGTGTCTTGAAGGGAGGATATAAGATGAACATCAACAAAAGCAAAACGAGGATAATGGAATGTAGTCGAATTAAGTCGGGTGATGTTGAGGGTATTAGATTAGGAAATGAGACACTTAAAGTAGTAAAGGAGTTTTGCTATTTGGGGAGCAAAATAACTGATGATGGTCGAAGTAGAGAGGATATAAAATGTAGACTGGCAATGGCAAGGAAAGCGTTTCTGAAGAAGAGAAATTTGTTAACATCGAGTATAGATTTAAGTGTCAGGAAGTCATTTCTGAAAGTATTTGTATGGAGTGTAGCCATGTATGGAAGTGAAACATGGACGGTAAATAGTTTGGACAAGAAGAGAATAGAAGCTTTCGAAATGTGGTGCTACAGAAGAATGCTGAAGATAAGGTGGGTAGATCACATAACTAATGAGGAGGTACTGAATAGGATTGGGGAGAAGAGGAGTTTGTGGCACAACTTGACCAGAAGAAGGGATCGGTTGGTAGGACATGTTCTGAGGCATCAAGGGATCACCAATTTAGTATTGGAGGGCAGCGTGGAGGGTAAAAATCGTAGGGGGAGACCAAGAGATGAATACACTAAGCAGATTCAGAAGGATGTAGGTTGCAGTAGGTACTGGGAGATGAAGAAGCTTGCACAGGATAGAGTAGCATGGAGAGCTGCATCAAACCAGTCTCAGGACTGAAGACCACAACAACAACAACAATGAGCCTGAGTGTATATTCCCGCACGGGTCAGATGTTGTACTTGAAAGCGTGCATCTTAAAAGGAACTTTGCATCGTAATCAGAATAACACAGGCACTGCAATATCATATTATTTATTGTGTCCCTCATACGAAATTAGGCAATTCAAGTTCGTTACAGCTCCTTCTACTCGATAAGAACCCCGACGTTGCAAAGAGCCTGACGCGGCAGCTAATAGCCGCTCCCATGACTCTATCTTCTTTAAGAGTTTCTGGTGTTACAAACGCTAACAGTTTACGATGCGTTTCTGTGTCCGTACATAATCGTGCCAATCTTCCTGGTTTCTGCTGTAGTTCTCGGAGGAAATTTATATCGGAAAATGTCCCTCTCTTCAATAATCAATACTGGGACCTTTCTTCCTCAACCAAACAGCACTCGTCATCACTAAAAAAGCTCTTGGTCCATGACGATTTCGGAAAGACTGAGCGAAAGACTGGACAAAAGATTGAGCACAAGTTTGAATAGGTAGCAGCGAGATTGGTGTCAGTCTTGCATGATCGTGCAAGACTAGCGACAAAACGTTACATGTAAAATGCGCTTAAGACTGCTCACGCATATAGGCGTACAAGCAGTCAAGTAATGTAAAAGCTCTTTTTCATGCACTAAATGTGTTTTTAGACTTTTGTAAGCACTCAGTTTTGCATACATGTTCGTTCATACTCGAAGTTTCATCGTTACTTTTTTAATATAATAATTTTGAGTGTTGTGTTGCGTCGTTATAAACCGCTCAAACAACAAGAAAAATTACTTTATTCAAAATGCCACCGGCCGTAGAAGCCTTCGAAATTTCGTCACTATTTACACGAGCATTCTTGTTACTGGCAAAAGACACTTCCACCGACAAGCGATGGAGCTAGCTACCGTTTTACAACAGCCTTCTGCTCATCTGTTGTCCTCTTCTATACTTGCACGTGCTGCACCGCCCCCCCCCCCCCAATCCCGCCCCCCTCCATCTCCTCCATTCCCCTCAAAGCTGCTGCCACTCTAAAAGCTAGTCTGTTGGTTCTCGGAAACTCAAGGGCGGAGGGACAATTACATGCTGGATTGTTATATGAGAAGCTCCGGATTCGGTTCCCAGTACTGCCGTTTTAATCCAGCCTCTGCAACGTTTCCGTGAACTATTGTAGGCGAATGCCACAATGTTTCTATAATCGAAGTTACGGTTCATTAGTTCCTAGAACTCTTCCCGTTGTTATGTAATTTTGCTTCACAGTGTCGTTTCAGCGTGCTTCTAAATGATATCGACGTTCAGAGGTAAACAAACACCAACAAAAGTCTCTCTTGAAAACGGCATATCCATTGAATATTATGAGCACTACCTCCATCGGGAGCAAGGTCACAGGCACGGTTTCATGTCGGTCTGCAAACCAACACGTAATTAAAATGCTGGTGACTTGTATTATACACTCAAAGTCTGACACCTCACATTTCTGATTTAGTTGTTAAGATTCAGTTACGTTATATTTCGTCTGCTCTTTGATAATTAATGATTCTACAGAATAATAAAAAAATGGTTCAAATGGCTCTGAGCACTATGGGAATCAACATCTGAGGCCACCAGTCCCCTAGAACTTAGAACTACTTAAACCTAACTAACCTAAGGACATCACACACATCCATTCCCGAGGCAGGATTCGAACCTGCGACCGTAGCGGTCGCGCGGTTCCAAAACTAGGCGCCTAGAACCGCTCGGTCACTCCGGCCAGCCAGAATAATACACTGAAGCGTCAAAGTAACTGTACAGGCATGCGTATTCAAATACAGAAATATGTAAAGAGGCAGAATACGCCACTGCGGTCGGCAACGCCTATACAAGATAACAAGTGTCTGGCGCAGTTGTTAGATCCATTACTGCTGTTACAATGGCAGGTTATCAAGACTTAAGTGAGTCTGAATGTGGTGTTACAGTCGGCGCACGAGCGACGGGACACAGCATCTCCGAGGTAGCGATGAAGTGGGGATTTTCCGGTACAACCATTTCACGAGTGTACCGTGAATATCAGGAATCCGGTAAAACATCAAATCTAAGACGTCGCTGTGGCCGGAAAAAGATCCTGCAAGAAAGGGGCCAAAGACGACTGAAGAGAATAATTCAACGTCACAGGAATGCAACCCTTCCGCAAATTTCTGCAGATTTCAATGCCGGGCCATCAACAAGTGTCAGCGCGCGAACCATTCAACGAAACATCATTGATATGGTCTTTCGGAGCCGAAGGCCCACTCGTGTACCCTTGATGACTGCACGACACAAAGCTTTACGTCTCGCCTGGGCCCGTCAACACCGACGATGGACTGTTGATGCCTGGAAACACGCTGTCTCGTCGGACGAGTCTCGTTTCAAATTGTATCGAGCGGATGGACGTGTACGGGTATCGGAGACAACCTCATGAACCCATAGACCCTACATGTCAGCAGGGGACTGTTCAAGCTAGTGGAGGCTCTGTAATGGTGTGGGGCGTGTGCGGTTGGAGTTATATGGGACCCCTGGGACGTCTAGATAAGACTGACAGGTGATCACCTGCATCCATTCATATCAATTGTGCATTCCGACGGACTTGGGCAATTCAAGCACGACGGTGCGACACCGCACACGTCCAGGATTGCTACAGAGTGGCTCCAGGATTCTCTTCTGAGTTTAAAAATTTCCGCTGGCCACTAAACTCCCCAGACATTAACATTATTGAGCATATTTGGGATGCCTTGCAACGTGCTGTTCAGAAGAGATCCCCACCCTGTCGTACTCTTACGGACTTTTGAACAGCCCTGCAGGATTCATGGTGTCAATTCCCTCCAGCACTACTTCAGACATTAGTCGAGTCCATGCCACATCGTGTTGCGACACTTCTGCGTGCTCACGGGGGTCCTACACGATATTGGACAGGTGGACTAGTTTCCTTGGCTCTTCAGTGTAATTGGTACTTATACTTGTAGAAGCATTTCATAGCTTAATGTCAGATAATCGTAAAAACTACAGGACTGTATCAGTGGCCATTATTATGTAGCCAGCACGGTCCTGTTCACTGAAAGTCATTCAGTATGAACAACCATTTTTACAATATTTAAATCTCTATTTGTGCCATTAAATGTCATTTTATATACAGTTTCGCAGAGCGATTTGCAGTAGTTTCTGCGTAATTGTGACAAATGCAGTGCATTCCGTGTTTCCATTTGTATGCAGATCGCTCCTTTACATATCGATTATCGGAACTTCGAACGCAATGATTGCGTGCGCAAACACACAATGGGTCGGGTAGCTACGAAGAGAGAGACGTTGCGTGAATGCGTGGTTTGCTAAACATGCGGAACTATGCGTTTGTAGAAGGATATTTATTGCCCTGCGTGTTAAAAAAATGTCAGAATATACAGGGCGGTCAGCAGCAGTCTGAAAAGCTTGTGAGGGTGTTAAAGAGTAGGCTGTGCTGAGAAATAATGTTAAGAAAAAATCCGATATGTAGCGCCATTTCCGATTTAATTAGCAATGAAGTTAGCCGATCACATCGTTGCGCATGCAAATTCAAGCGGCCTGCCACATGCAATATTAGTGTTGGGTTCGATCCGTACTAACGTCCCATTCCCAGTTTTTATATCGCTCTCTTGTTTGGTTTTAGGAAGTCAAATGAAGAAGACGTTTAGCGACCCGTCTCTGGTGGGCCGCTTGAATTTGTGCGCGCGATGGCCACATTGGCCACTTTCAATGTTAATTCACGGAAACTGCGCAATATATCGAATTTTTTCTTAATAATTATTTTTAGACATAACTACCCTGCAACAAGCTTACAAGCTTTTCAGATTGTTTCTGGCCATCCTGTATAATTAAAAGTCTTAGCCCTCTTGTGAAGAAGTGTTTACTGTCGATTCTGAGGGTAAGTGGGATTCTGTGGAAATTGTTCTGTCTAACGAACAATGAACCATGCCATGCCACCATTAAATGAACAGGTGAGCAGGCAGATAGCGCTCCCGCGTAGGTTAAAAGTGCTGATGGAAGTGCCCGATAATGAATCTCAAACGACATCGCAACTGATTGAAAACTGTGACTGGCGCTTTATAGTGGCGCAATAGCGGGTTGAGAGCTCTGGGTGCAGGAATCAGCTTCTAAGGCCTATCAGTTAACAAGCCATTTTCGTTCGTCTATGGCTCGCTTGGATAAGAAACGGGAGGGAGAGAATGTATTTTGTTAAATGTTTACGTCCGGGATTTACCTAAAACGATTTTTGGGAAGCCACAAAACCTAAATTTTATGGCTAAATGTGGGTTAGAAACTCGCTCATCCTGAATATGAGTATGCGGCCATTGTCTTACCTATTGCTCTACCTCACTAGAACGATACTATTTCGCACAAATTTCCTCTTAATTTAAACAACACTGTTAACGTTTCCACAACGAAACTATATCAGATTTTAGCAAAACAGAGCAGATGATTTTAGAAAATTGGTGTAAGAAATCTAATCCGTATGAGAAGGTGGAATTTGGCAAGTATTTATGACAGTGTCAGGTCAGTTCCAAACTAAATACAATGATTTGTTGCCGGCCGCGGTGGCCGTGCGGTTCTAGGCGCTCCAGTCCGGAGCCGCGCTGCTGCTACGGTCGCAGGTTCGAATCCTGCCTCGGGCATGGGTGTGTGTGATGTCCTTAGGTTAGTTAGGTTTAAGTAGTTCTAAGTTCTAGGGGACTGATGACCACAGCAGTTGAGTCCCATAGTGCTCAGAGCCATTTGAGCCATTTTTTTGAGCCACAATGATTTGTTTACTACTGAACATGTAGTACGACTGGAAGTGTATAATGAATTGCGTCTTTTTCAGGTATTGCTCTTGTCAACATTGTAGGTGTAGATTAACATGAAGCTGGCCGCAACAGCCAGAGTTCCACCAGTATGAGAATAAACATTGTGACTGATGTAAATAGTATGAAACGGAGGTAACATAGTATGGATAATTGCACAAGTTCAAGTCGGATTATTTGCAACAAATCATTTAACGTGACAATTACGTATAATGTAAAGACCACAGGAGGAAAATTACAGAAAATAAAACAATAATTACACTACTGGCCATTAAAATTGCTACACCAAGAAGAAATGCAGATGATAAACGGTTATTCATTGCACAAATATATTATACTAGAACTGACATGTGATTACATTTTCACGCAATTTGGGTGCATAGATCCTGAGAAATCAGTACCCAGAACAACCATCTATGGCCGTAATAACGGCCTTGATACGCCTGGGCATTGAGTCAAACAGAGCTTGGATGACGTGTGCACATACAGCTGCCCATGCAGCTTCAACACGATACGTGATGAACATACGAGTAGTGACTGTCGTATTGTGACGAGCCAGTTGTTCGGCCACCATTGACCAGACATTTTCAATTGGTGAGATATCTGGAGAATGTGCTGGACAGGGCAGCAGTCGAACATTTTCTGTATCCAGAAAGGCCCATACAGGACCTGCAGCATGCGGTCGTGAATTATCCTGCTGAAATGTAGGGTAGAGCCACGGGTCGTAACACATACGAAATGTAACGTCCACTGTTCAAAGTGCCGTCAATGCGAACAAGAGGTGACCGAGACGTGTAACCAATGGCACCCCATACTATCGCGCCGGGTGATACGTCACTATGGCGATGACGAATACACGCTTCCAATGTGCGTTCACCGCGATGTCGCCAAACACAGATGCGACCATCATGATGCTGTAAACAGAACCTGGATTCATCCGAAAAAATTACGTTTTTCCATTCGTGCACCCAGGTTCGCCGTTGAGTACACCATAGCAGGCGCTCCTGTCGATGATGCAGCGTCAAGGGTAACCGCAGCCATGGTCTCCGAGCTGATAGTCCATGCTGCTGCAAACGTCGTCGAACTGTTCGTGCAGATGGATGTTGTCTTGCAAACGTCCCCATCTGTTGACTCAGGGATCGAGACGTGGCTGCACGATCCGCTACAGCCATGCGGATAAGATGCCTGTGATCTCGACTGCTAGTGATACGAGGCCGTTGGGTACCAGCACGGCGTTCCGTATTACCCTCCTGAACCCACCGATTCCATATTTTGGTAACAGTCATTGGATCTCGACCAACGCGAGTTGCAATGTCGCGATACGATAAACCGCAATCGCGATAGGCTACAATCCGACCTTTATCAAAGTCGGAAACATGATGGTACGCATTTCTCCTCCTTGACCAGGCAACGCCTGTCAACTGCTGTTTGTGTATGAGAAATCGGTTGGAAACTTTCCTCATGTCAACACGTTGTAGGTGTCGTCACCGGCGCCAACCTTATATGAATGCTCTGAAAAGCTAATCATTTGTATATCACAGCATCTTCTTCCTGTCGGTTAAATTTCGCATCTGTAGCACGTAATCTTCGTGGAGTAGCAATTTTAATGGCCAGTAGTGTAATTCTATCTGTAATATTTACTTAAGTAACGAGAATATCGAATAAGGAATAAATAAAATTAAATTTTCACATTAAGACTAAAATTTGCAGGGGAAAAGATGCCAATCTTAAAGTTCTCATAAGAGACTGTTATCATGAATGAAAGAGAGAAAGTATTTGAAGTGCCTAATGGAATAGTCAACATAGTAGAAATTTGTATAGAGGATTTACAAAGCAGAGAGAAAAGCGATTTTGTGAACATAAAGGAAGGAAGACAGCTGTAACGTCCCATCGATAGCGAGATCATAGGAGTAGCAGCGTTCAGGATCGGAAAGAAAGCGAATGTGCGCTCGGCTTGTCTGTCGGGGGCCACGTACGTGATGTGGAGGCGGCCTTGCTTGCGGCTATCGAGCGTACAGGGTGCAGTGGTATACAAGTTGTGGCTCACGTCGGCACCAACGACGCCTGTCGCATCGCTTCTGAGGCTATCCTTAGTTCATACAGGCGGCTGGCGGAGGTGGTGAAGGCTCCTGGTCTAGCGTGCGAGGTGCAAGCAGAGCTCGCGATTTGCAGCGTTATTCCCAGAGTTGTCGGCGTCTTTTGGTCTGGTGTCGAGTGGAGGGTCTAAATCAAAGGCTTCGTAGACTCTGCGACGGTCTTTGCAGCATAATTCTGAACCTGTGTTATCGGGTGGAGGATTTTAGGATTCCCCTTGATAGGTCCGGGGCGCACTACACAAAAGAAGCAGCTACTCTGTTAGCAGAGTACTTGTGGAGGTCTTTTCTAGGCTAGGCGGTAGTTTGAGGCTCTCTAATGAACACTCCCCAGTCAATACGCAGATAGCGAAACGAGACCGCTTTCAGAGCAAAGACACTTCGACAGTCAAAATTTTATCAGTATATTTTTAAAGCATTATAACAGAATTCTCGAATTTACTGCTTCCAGGTAAGTTCTCGCGTACATATTATTTTTGGGGCGGAGAGCTGGCTGAAACCCGAAGTTATAGAACATATGTCGGTGAGACAGATTAGGCGGAGAGAGAATCTTTATAACAGTTGACAAAAATATTGTCTCTATTGAGGTCGAAATTGAGTGTGACATTGAAGCTATGTAATCAAATGGTTCAAATGGCTCTGAGCACTATGGGACTTAACATCTGAGGCCATCAGTCCCCTAGGACTTAGAACTACTTAAACCTAACTAACCTATGGACTTCACACGCATCCATGCCCGAGGCAGGATTCGAACCAGCGACCGTAGCGGTTGCGCGGTTCCAGACTGAAGCGCCTAGAACCGCTCGGCCACACGGCCGGCGCTATGTAATCGCATAACAAATCTAGGTGAAACCAAGTTAATTGGTGGATGCTTTTACCGGCTTCCCGATTCAGCTTTGACAGATACACAGTCATTCAAAGAAAATCTGCATCCAGAAACACGTAAATACCAAGGTCGCTCAGTAATTGTTGGAGACGACTTTAACCTACCGACTATAGACTAGGACGTTTATGGATTCATTGCAAGGGGTAGAGAAGGATGATTTTGTGAAGTACTTTTGAACACGTTTTACGAAAACTGTCTTGAGCAGCTAGTTCGGCAGCCCACACGCAATGGAAATATCTTACACCTCGTACCGACAAAAAGGTCGGACCTCATCGATGGCGTCAGTGTAGAGACGGGGATCAGTGATCATGATGTCATCGTAGCGACTGTGGTTAGAAAGTTAATAAATCAGTTAAGAAGACTATGCTGAGGAAGCAAAGGCTGTCGCACTCTCTGTTCAAAAGGAAATCCACAAATAACGACAGGCAAAAAGGTTAGCTGAGATTCGTGCGTTTCTGAAAAGCTATATGTGCGAAGCATTCAACTGCCGCCGTCATACCTTAGCAAAACATCTTGCCGAGAACACGAGAAAATTCTGGTCCTATGTAAAATCGTTAAGCGGGTCGGGGACTTCCACCCAGTCATTCATTGACCAGCCTCGTGTGGTAATAGAATGTAGCAAAACGAAAGCCGAAGATCTAAATTTCGCGTTTGAGAAATCGTTCACGGAGGAGAATGTTACAAACATACCGTCGTTTAACCATCGCACAGATTCTCGTTTGGACGACTTACTAATAGGCATCGCTGAAAGAGATGAAAACAAATAAGTCGCCAGGTCCGGATGGAATCCCAATTCGCTTTTACAAAGAGTACTCTTCGGCATCGGCCCCTTACTTAGCTTTCATTTATCACGAATCTCTCGCCCAGCGGAAAGACCAAAGTGACTGGTATATAAGAAGGGTAAAGGAACGGACGCACGCCAGCCGTTGCGGCCGAGCGGTTTTAGGCGCTTCAGTGCGGAACCGCGCTGCCGCTACGGTCGCAGGTTCGAATCCTGCCTTGGGTATGGATGTGTGCGCTGTCCTTAGGTTAGTTAGTCTGAAAAGTCTAGGGGACCGATCACCTCAAATGTTAAGTCCCATAGTGCTCAGAGCCATTTGAATCATTTGAACGGACGCACAAATAGTGGTTTGCTGCAGATTCTGGTTTCTAAATATAATAAATTTCGTCGAGACGGAAAAGCTTCTGTACACGAATCAGCACGATTGTAGAAAGGATCGCTAGTGCGAAATTCAGCTTGACCTTTGCTCACACGAAATGTTGCGGAGTATGGACCAAGGGTAACAGGTTGATTCCATATTCCTAGATTTTCGGAAAGCATTTGACACGGTGTCGTACTGCAGACTGTTAACGAATGTAGGAGCACATGGAATAGGCTCCGAGATATGTGAGTGGCTCGAAGATTTCTTAAATGATAGAAGCCAGTATGTTGTCCTCGACGACGGGTATTCGTCAGAGGCAAGGACATCGTCAGGAGTGTTCCAGGGAAGTGTGACAGGAGCGCTGCTATTTTATATATACATAAATAACTTGACATGCAGGCTAGTCAGCAATCTGTATTTGTTTGCTGATGATTCTGTAGTGTACAGGGAAGTGTCGAAGTTGAGTCACTGTAGGAGGATACAGTATGACTTACATCAAATTTGTAGTTGGTGTGATGAATAGCAGATAGTTCTAAATATAGAAAAATATAAGTTAATACAGATGAGTAGGAGAAAAAGCCCGTAATGTTCGAATACTGCATTAGTAGTGTTCTGCTCGACACAGTCACATCGGTTAAAAATCTGGGCATAATGTTTCAAAGCTATGCGAGATGGAACGAACATGTGTGGATTGTGGTAAAGGCGAATAGACGCCTTCGGTTTATTGGGAGAATTTTAGAAAAGTGTGTTTCATCTGTAAAGCAGACCACATATAGGGCGCTAGTGTGTCGGACTAAAGGAAGACATGCAAGCATTTCAGAGGTGGGCTGCTATGTTTCTTATCTAAAGGTTGGAACAACACCCAAGCATTACAGAGATACTTCGAGATCTCAAATGCGAATCACTGGAGGGAAGGTGGCGTTCTCCTGGAGGAACACTGTTGAGAAAATTTAGAGAACCAGGATTTGAAGCTGACTGCATAACGATTCTACTGCCGCCAGCATACATTTCGCTTAAGGACCCAAAGATAAAATACGAGAAATAAGGACCCATCGGAAACGTATAGACAGTCGTTTCTACATCGCTCTGTTTGAGAGTGGAACAGGAAAGGAAATGACTAGTAGTGAAACTTCTTTATTTAAATGACTGTGGCTGTACTGAAATTGCTGAATGACTGAGACCCACAATATCCTAGCGCAACGCAATCTGACTGCTCAAGAAAAAAGATAACCTGACTTCTAATAATTAATTCAAAAGAATGGCCCTGACTAAAAAGAAATTCTAACAATAACCTAATACGTTTCATTAAGCACTTACCTCACAAAAATCTTGATTACGCGAACTACTGCAATACAGAGAGCGTCAATACTGCCAGCTAAATAAAAGATTCTAACTACTAAAGCGACTAAGTACTAATAGGCATGTGATTAGCAAAGAAAAGATTTTGTTGCAAACCAAATAATGTATTTTTTTACCTTAATAATGTGACATCCAGTTCAGACTTTAATATAAATCGTCATTGACATCTAGTACAAAGGTATATAATCATGAATAATATTCAGTCTCCAAGTCTAACATGTACAGATCGTCAGCCTACGCTAACACTTGAGAACTCTGCCCTCTATCAATGCTAACTTCTCACAGCTAACATCCACCACTGCTGGCGACTCTATACTACTGGCGATTAACTTCCAACAACGAGTCCAACCAGCCACAGAGTCTCTTACAAAGAAAGCGCAGTCAGAGATCCAATGCAAAGCGCTACACAGCGCTGCCAACACAGAAACAGCCCACTTACAGTAGCGGTACAGGGTAATCTCCGACACGCACTGTACAGTGGCCAGAGGAGAATGTCTGTAGATGTAGATGCAGAAGCAAGAGATCAGCCACCACATGGATAGTCGCCCACGCAGCACACTTCATCTGAGAAATTACAAATTCTAAATTATATTTGGGATGGGCATAAGAAAACACGAATAACACGGAAAAATAAAGGAATCTTTATGAACTGCTTAATCACTGCATTAGACACAGCCTTCAAAAATCTGTTGTACCTGTCAGCCGGCCACCAGCAACAAATTCAAAAAAGACCGATGGTCCCCTATCAGCACCAGGATGCAGCAACACAGCACGTCGAGATCTAGGAAGGGAGCAGCATCAGCCTGATGATCGAGTTCTCCTTCTTAACGAAGTCGGCCTCCCAGAAACATTCAGCCACTATGAACCTCCAGCTGCAATATAAAAGGATCATAAATATGGAATATGGAAAGAATTCCCAGAAGTTTTTTGTTGTCTTTTTTTTAAATTATTGTGTCAAGAATCAAATCATTTTCTATTTAAAACGTTGATTTACCTGTAAAAGTTCATAATCATAAAAATTTTAAAAAAAGCGATTTAGAGAAACTACAGGAAACGTAAAGTCGATGGCCGGACGAGGATTTCAACCTCCGTCCTCCCGAATGCGAGTCCAGTTACCACTGCGCCATCCTCTTTGGCCTACTGAACTTGAAAAAGATAGAAACAGAGAGAGAGAGAGAGAGAGAGAGAGAGAGATCTGGGATAGAAAGTGGAGAAGAAACGAAGCATGTCTCCTGCCCACGAAGCAAAGGAGAAACAAATGTTGGAAATGATAGTTAAAAGACGTAATTAGTAAACCCTTATCAGAAGAAAGAGTAGTTTTGTGCTGCGTGTTCCAAAGCATACACTTATCACTGGCAAAGCCAGCAAAAAGAGCCGTATAATGTATAGTTGAATTCTGAGGATGATGATGAGTTGTAGTATGGCATTAAATTAGTGCAGATGCTAGGAACTAAGCTAAATAGTGGACTGTGAATCAGAAACAGTTGCATACAGAAAATAACATCTCGAGGAGGTCACAACAGCAAAAGAGACAGATTGGACGAAGTTGATTTACTAACAGGCTATGGCTTAGAATCTGAGAATGTTTGGTACGACACTCCATAGACTCCTACCGATCGGCGGACGTTAGAGGAGAGCGGATTACTGTTTAGTTTCACATAATATACAAGGTGGCCAAAAGAAAAGTAGTCCAAAGAGTTTTATTGATCTTTAGAGACAACGCAATATAAAAGATGTCAGTAGCTAGTCAGCGAACTATCCGAAACAACTTCGAAAATCGTGAAATATTGTTGATGTGAAAAGTAGTTCCTGAAAAAGCTCGACAAAGTCACGATGACGGCTAGCCGTACAAGTGAAAGTTAATAGACGATCTTTTTAAAACATGACCAGTATCTTTATTCTCAACAATTTTCTGGTGTCCCTGAGATAAAACTTGCAAACCAACGTGCATATGTCCGATTATACCGATAATTTTGCCATTCTATGTTTACATCAACGGAGTATCTCCTAGAACTGATTGGCGTGGGTGCACACTGGAATACAATATTGACTCATAAAAAAAAGTTCAACATCAGCGCTTCTATAATGCTTACATCTTACGTTATGCGAGAGATAAAATGTTGGTCTCGTAATCTGGAGGAAACACTCCGAGCAAGTTTAATAATGACAGATTTCAGACATATGTTTTGAGGCTTTAAAAATATTTTCGACGAGATTTAAAATAAATCACTATAAAAAATAAAAATAAAAGACAGCTCAGTGTCATGAAGAAAATACCGAAATAAGCTGTATGTCAAAAATTAGACACACAATCATTCTTCAGTAAAGATTGTACCGTCACATATTAATTTCAGGTCAAGAATTTCATGTAAGGTGACTCTACACTATTGAGTGAAAGCGAATCTGTAATAGTATTGATCTCCTTGCTGCAGTAATACCTGGAGGGAAGTATAACTGGTCAGTATCTACGAGGGACAAAGTCTCACTCATTATAGGTTTCATGCGATCACGTTATAAAAATGTTAGAGAGACAGAGAAATATAAGGCACAAGGACCGCGAAATATTTCTGCTTATCTACTTTCCAGCAACACGGCGGCAAATTCCAGTCGGAAAACCTTGAAACTGCCAATGCCAAACGATCCAATGGGCAAGTGACATTCACGTACCGAATGTACAATACATGTTTCGAATTACTTGGACTATACAGCACCTATACAAATTATCTGATACTGTGCGTTCAATTTGCAACCACGCTGTAAGCTACATGAAATGCATCTTTCCTTTATGAATGAAATACTACGAAGAATCGATCCATCCAATGACAGTTTAACAGACGAACAGCATTCCAGATACCTGTGTAATCTCATCCAGAAAAATGGAAAGGTCTACGGATCTAGCACGGCAATATGACCTGAAATCAGAGGGACCATTTTAGATGCCGACGGCCTTGCCGAAGTGTTAACACCTGTCTCTGTCAGATCACCGAAGTTAAGCGCTGTCGCGGTTGGTCAGCACTTGGATGGATGTCTGAGTCTGCCTGGCGCCGTTGGCAAGCGGGGTGCACTCAGCCCCATAATCCGTTCATCGTAAGAATAAACCAGATGCAAACAAACACAAACGCGATGATTGGTCAGAAGCCGTAGCACACGTACACTGGTGTTGTTACGCTCTTGGAAGTAGGTCCTACCTATGTATTAGATATCTTATTACTATATAGACACGAAGCCCACGCCTACTAAAGTATTTGTATGGAGTGCAGCCATGTATGGAAGTGAAACATGGACAATAAATAGTTTGGATAAGTAGAGAATAAAAGCTTTCGAAATGTGGTGCTACAGAAGAATGCTGAAGATTAGATGGGTAGATCACATAACTAATGAGGAGGTATTGAATAGAATTGGGGAGAAGAGAAATTTGTGGCACAACTTGACTAGAAGAAGGGATCGGTTGGTAGGACATGTTCTGAGGCATCAAGGGATCACAAATTTAGCGTTGGATGGCAGCGTGGAGGGCAAAAATTGTAGAGGGAGATCAAGAGATGAATAGGTTGCAGTAGGTACTGGGAGATGAAGAAGCTTGCACAGGATGGAGTAGCATGGAGAGCTGCATCAAACCAGTCTCAGGACTGAAGACCACAACAACAACAACATCTTATTACTAAGTTACGTTAAATGAAACTTTAGGATATCCAACAGCCATCAACATTTTTCTTAATAACTCTTTAAGTACGTAGTTTTTATTTAAAAAATCGTGTACAGTCACAGCCTCTGCAGCGTTGTGCTCTGATTGTCGCGCTGTTAATGCGCATTAAGAAAATGGCTGAGGATGCTTTCTGTTCCGTAGTGAAACAAGCGCGTGGAACACAGTTAAAAAGTGCCGAGAAATAGGCTCTTCTTAATGTTTTTCATAAATTTACGGAGATAATCGGCTTTGAAGTTTTCCCAGTGATTGTACGTAATGCAGTTGATAATCGTACTCACATTGAACGTGTAGCGCAGTTGGAGGCGAAATGGAATGTGAATCAAATGCAATAATTCGTGCGGTGGTTCAAACCTTGCACGCATTATTTTTTTCTCGTTCAATTTGAAATACCTACATCTCGTAATTATAGAACTCAGCATGATTTTTTATGAATAATGTACATCTTCTTGTTTCTAATTACATATTGGAAGCGGAATTCCTGTTTCCATTTCAAATACAGATTCCTTACTATCGATGATTTATGAAAGACAGTTCATAAAAGTTGTTTAAATTAAGAAAACATAACAATTTAATTTTAAGGCAAAAATGAAGAACCAAATACTCTTTATCTGGACTATGTCCATCGTTTCATACCACAGAGGTGGATAAGTATCGTAGAAACATGAAAAACAATCATTTTCACAGCATCGAGCACATCATACAAATGCTGCATTTTTACATTTGCTACTGTCCCATTACAATACGAATCCAACAGAACTGATCTGGAGCCAAGCTGCGGGTTTTGGACCCAGAAGTAACAACACTGTTTTGCTGCCAGACGTACTGGAGCTAAGGCACGGAGCTTTTTCACACGTCACTGCCGGATGCTGGCGGGATATGGAACGGCTCGTCGTAAAAGAAGAAGAGAAAGTACTGCGCCTGGTTGGCTTCGTGGATTCTGTTGCTGAAAGGCTCGTTATCAACGTAGCAGGTGACACTTCCAGAACTGAAATGAATTTCTCGGATTCGGAGAAGGAGGGAGATTACCAGACGACTGACTGTAAGTAATATCTTCAATGGCTGCAATATTTAACTATACGGTGAAATCCTTCAATACTCTCTTACATTACACACAGCTTATACAGAAAAATTACTCTGTGGTTAAGTCAGGAATTTTCATCATTCTTGTTTTTAATTACAATAGTACGTTAGCTAAAACGATAACGTGTTGTGGTTTTCGTCTAGTCGTCTAAGGAGCGCATTGTGGGAGATTTGCAGTGTATTATTTCATTCTGCTAAAAATTAAATGGCATTCGAAGCTGTATTTCTCCTCTGCTCGTCTCTTTTTACGTGTGAACTGCAGCTCGCCACACCATTGCAAGCTAGCTGTACCAGCTGACGGGCCAGTGCTGTCCAAGACAAATGCCCCGGTAAAGCTGTTGTCCTGTATTATCGCTGAGTCGATGTGCGCGTAACGCACAGCACAAAACGCACCCTTGTTATCGTACTTGACCGTACTGGAGACAGCTTGGCTGGAGTGCCACGTGAAACGGAAATCCAATGAGGTTCCAGCAAACGCGAAAGAATACATAGGGCAATGTTTACATCAGGTTTATTCTTATGATGAACGGATTATAGCAGCGCCGGTCACGAAAACTGACAACAGCTAGAAGACCAGTGTGCTGACCACATGCCCCTCCACATCCACATCCGGTGACGCCTATTGTCTCAGGGTAACTCGGTGATCGGTCGGTACCGTTGAGCCTTCCGAAGCCTGTTCAGACTTGGTTTAGTTTAGTATTATTTTAATCTGTTATGACGAGTTACCACAAAGATTACACACTTCCAATGAAGTAATTATTCTCTAGTGACCAACGATCCTGAGGAGCTGCTCCCCGAATGAATTGCTACCGTTACCACTCTGCGTCGCGTCGGCAGGAACCGATAAATTACAGCTCCTTAATCCTAGACAGCCGAGGACGCCAATGTGAAGCCGTGTGATGTTTTTTTTGACTCCACTGAGAGAAATAAATTATTAACAGCTTTCCGGAAGAAGATACTCTGAGTGATACATTCACACAGCTGCGACTAGGTTACTACTAAGATCATTTCATTTCCACTACTCCTCAATACGTCCGTCTTTCCTTGGGTTATTCTCAGTCCATAGTCTGAATTTAGATGATCAGATCCTGTAATCTTCGTTAGCTGCACAGAGGATAACAATGCCATCAACGAAGCTAATTGTTGCTGAACGTTTCTTATTACCCTCGCTGCTTCATCGATATTTTCAATAGTACAGCAAGTCAAACAAAAGCAGTAAATAACTTTCTGCAAACGGTGAGAAAACATTTCGGATGAACATCGAAAGTTATACTCTACCACATTTCCAATTCTTACTACGTTGATGCAAGACTTTTGCAAGCAAAGAGCCCTTTTTTAAAAAATTTTGGTTGTAATTTGCGTTGATGTTCATGAAGACAGAGACGAAGCTGTGCGAACAGTAATCCACTGATACTTACCACTGGCTTTGTTGTACACGAACGGCCATAGTACTCATCGACTTCGCAAGCGACTCTGTCGTTTTTCCGCTCAAAATGATTAAGTGCTGGCTTCACTATTGGCTTCAGACACAGGTTTTAGTTATAATAAGAAGCTTCCTGTTCACGTCAGCTACGAATTTCTGAACAGTATTATCTATTGATCACATCTCTGCATGTTAAGCCGGCGGTGGTGGCCGAGCGGTTCTAGGCGCTACTGTCTGGAACCGCGCGACCGCTACGGTCGCAGGTACGAATCCTGCTTCGGGCATGGATGTGTGTGATGTCCTTAGGTTAGTTGGGTTTAAGTAGTTCTAAGTTCTAGGGGACTGATGACCTTAGAAGTTAAGACACATAGTGCTCAGAGCCATTTGAACCATTTCTACATGTTAACTTAAAGTAAATTTTGTAATTGTGTCGCTACGGCCGCAGGTTCAAATCCTGCCTCGGGCGTGGATGTGTGTGTTGTCCTTAGGTTAGTTAGGTTTAAGTAGTTCTATGTTCTAGGGGGCTGATGACCTCAGATGTTAAGTCCCATAGTGCTCAGAGCCATTTGAACCATTTTGTAATTGTGTGACTTCCTTTTTCGAATAATTTCCCGAATCAGTTTAACCAGGTCGAAGGAGTCTGGAAATCAGTTATGTTCATCTCATTAACAATTCAGAGCGCCCAGACTCATAGATGTCCCGCGGTAACGGTGAACTGACTCTCGTGAGCAGATCTAAATATTTCGAAAAATGTTCCTTTCACGCTTTACGCGACTTTAATTCCTGCGCGTATTTCGTACTTCGTGTAAATCTTTCTTCCATTTACACGATTCATGTTCAGATTTTACAGAACAAAACTGACTTCGCACGCTGCTTAAGGTTAAGCGTTTTCTCCCTCCTTCGCTTAACCAAAAAACTTACAGTCGTTCCTTTCTCACTGAAAACTATTAGTGCACATGTTTTCTTTCTTCTTGGTAGATACATTGTTTTTGTTGTAGATTGTAACTAGCACAACTATGATCTTTCGAAATACAATTCACAGAATCGTTATTTCCTATTTCTTCTAACGTTTCCACAATCTCTAACAAAATGTCGAAATCACTGGAATGAATGTCCAAGAAATTAACTAATAAATAAAACATATATAGGTCTTCAGGAGAAGCGAGTGATTTTGATTGCATACCACGTTCTTCATATTTCATCTTTGAAAGGTTGAAAACATTACTTAGATTCCACGTTACTGTGGAACTCTAGAACGTGTACAAAGACAGATACAATTATCAAACATAAACGAAGAAAACACGATGAAAATTTATTTAGTTTTATCTCCATTGTTAACACTTGGGGATACCGCAAAGGCAACTGCTGATTATTATGTATATTAAACGAGTCGCAGATTCGAGCAGACAGTAAAGTGAATAACCGTCAGAGAAATTATCAACGGAAACCGAAATTCGCTTTACAAATGTCATGTCGTGCCGTGTTATCTGTTCACCGATGTGCCGTGCTGAGCATGCATTGTCAGCTATGCTACGGCAGAGATGTATATTTTTCAAGCCGCCTGTAAAACTAAGAATTTGGAAAATTTCAACATTAAAAAAAAATACTTGCAGCTTGTCCTTCAGGTAAAATTATGACGTGGTGCTCCTTTCGGTGTATTCTTCCTGTATAAAAAATTTAGAGCGGGTTTCGACATGTCGGATTCGACAGTTCCCTTGTAAGTTCATTGCTATTCGTGAGTCATTGGCTATGTCCCGACACCAGGGTTCCCCCTCCACCTTTCTCTCATTTACGTTACCATGATAAGCATCCATGACACAATGAAAACGCCCATGGTCAAGTATTCTTCATTTACTAAACAGATAAAACCGTTACTCGGTCCTAGTTGCAGATTGCCTATCCAACGATTTGCAGGGGCAACAAAAGTTTTTTTTTCCTTACTTCTGCCGGCCGCTGGTGGCCGAGCGGTTCTGGCGCTACAGTCTGGAACCGCGCGACCGCTACGGTCGCAGGTTCGAATCCTGCCTCGGGCATGGATGTGTGTGTTGTCCTTAGGTTAGTTAGGTTTAAGTAGTTCTAAGTTCTAGGGGATTGATGACCTCAGAAGTTAAGTCCCATAGTGCTCAGAGCCTTACTTCTTGTAATTATTGGCCGAATATGAAATTTCAAAAGGCGGTCATAGTCTACTCATTAAGAAGTACAGTTTTATGTTAATGGTATAAAACAAGTCAAATCTTACAAACAGAAACTGTGTACACGTTTTGAGACAGCATAACTCATGGCACGAAGTTATTAGACTATATTCATCCAGTAGACTATCAGAGAATGAGAGAACTTGGTGACTTGCAACAAACTTTACACGTAATTTCAAATACTTTCGAAACTTCTTCCTATATTTTGCTGTTGACACAGCAAAACTTCGACATCAGGTATGACGTTTTAATTTGTTACTTCTATACTACTAACCCCAGTCGCAATGCATTTTGCAGACAGTATCCACATTTACCACTAAATGTAAATGCAAAATCGTATTATCGCACGCCCCATAGTTCAATTCGGGCGTCACGAAAAATACAGGCCCCACAACGAACTTGTGACATCATACTAATTGCCTTGTTCGACATACATCGCCAACGCTCGTCTTCGTAGGGGGAACACGGGAAATCAATATGTCAATATAAACGCACCCTCTAAAGGTCTTAACTTTTTCATGTGTTTGTATGCATTTAAAGACACAGTCAAGAATTATTAACCTCGTCTCAAATAGTAACTTGATTCCCTCCACAGACAGCCGCTGGCTCTCGTAAGACCTGTATTGTCATGTGCTGTGACACATATCATAGGGCCCGTCTTCCTCGATGCCTCCCTGTTCAGTTTATATTGTAAGGTGGCGTAGTCTCCTGACATTCATTTCTTACATATTCCGTCCTCACAATCGTATTCTGGACATCAAGAAGGTTCATTCGAACCCAAACTCGATAAGGTAGAGTCAATTTTGTATGAATTCATATAAGCGATATGCAAATCTAATAAGTAAATTGCAAGTGCGCACCGAGGTTGAAAAAGTCGAGGCTGGCGTGCACAACATGACGGCCACAGGAATTTTCGTTCTAAAGAGGAAACCAGCCCGCTGGGAAGACCATCCTTTCAGAGGGCTGGGTCAACAACGTACCTACTTCGGCCGAAGCGACCGCCCAGAGAGTAGACAGCTTTTGCCCGAGCGAAGGGATAACGACCCCCATGTTCGACTTAAAAGCAAATTCCACTATATTGTGTGAGAGCGCCCAGAAGATGCATTTTTTCACGGACCGACTGCATAGTTACTGAGTACTCACAGGAGGACAGTATACACCTAACAGAGATGCTATAGATTTCCGCATTGGTCGACTTAAACGAAACTTCGTTCTCCCGTTTAGAAGAGCAACGCTGATTGGCGGAATATTTCTGACGCAAAGAGTCAGAGGAGTGAGGGAAGACAGCAAATGATATACCCTTGCAACTTTTCCAGAGAAAGGGGCCGTTCCGTTGTCGCTCTTGGAGCGGGAACACGTAACGAGAGGGACTGCGCTCGTATGTGTACGCAAAGAGAGAGGAACAAAGTCTCTCCTCAGTACTTCACTGGGAGAGCACCTCTGTCGTTAGTGAATCGGAGTAACACTCTATACTGAGTCGCTCGCGATTAAGCGTTGTTCACTGTGTTGGCCGCCACACAGTGTGAACACGGACAGAGTACTAGTTAAATGCCTGCGAGCGAGTATTGAGTGGCATCGCGGTGGACTGGTTATCTGACTGGTGTACCATGCCAATAGTTAGACTAGGGGTGGATAGGAGTCGTTTACTTCATCAAGATGTAGGGAGAGTTTGATTGACGAAGATCAATCCAGATAGAAAGAGATAGTTCTGTAATTTGTCAGCAGCGAGCGACGCAGGCAGCAGACGTCGCTGCTCACGGTATTGTGCGCTACAGTGTATGTGAGCCCCATCTGTCCTCCCTAACAGTACACTCCACTACATTTCTTACACGACAGCCTTGACCGTACCTAGAAAAGTTATTCAAGTTGGGTAGGCGCGGCTGTCAGCCATTCTGCTGAGTAAATAACGTTCTTAAAGAAAAGGGAGAAAAGAACATTTCCATACTTTGTAAAATAATAGCATTCCTATCCATAAGAATCAATCCACTGTTCCGAAAAGAACCCGGAAATTTATTATCATTTCATAAGAAAATGTTTCACTTTATTTCTCAGGATTTTTTTGCAATAAATAATATTTTTTGTTTGTTTAATGTTTTTCTTACACTAACTAGCAGTACTCCTGTACCCAAGTATCCCACTAGTTACGTAAGAATATATAGAATATTTTTGTGTCTTTTCCTTACAGCAGACGACTCCACAAGATATTTGTTGCTGAATGTTTTTCAAGCAGTTCTTGTTGGTACATTAGGAGCGACTGTCTGACTTCTGCAGTAGTGTGAGGTGGAAATAGTTTCTTGCAGGAGCCAAGGGTACTTGCTGGATCAATCCATTGCGCAACTTGACAAAATAAAACCCACACACTCACAATATGACGTGATAAACATTGAGAGACGTGAAAAACTAACTTTTCTTAAAACGGAGTGCAAGTTACCTAGTCTATACTCATCCAGTGTTTGATAATGAAAACAGTTAGCGACTTCTAACAAAATTTAAACGTGATTTCAAACAGTGCCTCAATTTCTTCTCGATTTCAGTTCCACAAAATAAAGGCTTTGCGTTTTTATCCATAAAGGCTTTAATGCTCAACTTCGAACATTTACTGCATTAACTCATTTGTAAAGAAATCAGACGTTTGAAGCTATTTTATACCCCAAGTTCGAATCTTTAAAAAAACCGACGGGGATGGGGAATGGGTACTGTCTCATAAGAATCAGATACTCATGTGGTACACTGCGATTGGTCATAAGAGGGACGCCTCTTCAGTATGATCCTTAAAATGGGGTAACAAGTTCTGGTTCGAGCTACCTTCTACATGGACGACTTACACCGAGAAATGGATTTCAGTTGTGTGGATGTAAGGTAAAGTCACATCTTTCTGCAGCTGAGACTTAGGTAATGCGTGATAACTGATGAACAGTTGCATGGGGGCTTAATAAAAATATAATGAAAATAATTTTTAAATTTTTAGTTTTAGTAGCTGTTTGTCCGATTACGAAGTCTCGTAACGGTTGGCCCTGACTATTATTATTACGCAATCTGACTGCTTAGAACAATAACAAGGAATGAAATGGAAATGTTCATTAACACAATTAATTAATTAAGTCCCCAGCAACTATAAAAACCTACGAAACCAAAGCACAAGTGTAACTGTTCTGTGTGTGGAAGTATGACTCAACGTACGCATCTGGCACGGTTCTTCTTCAATAACACAAGAAATTTTAAATATCATTTATACTGAATCAATTAAAGGAAATAGAAATACCATAATCACTCAAGAAAACCAGAATTGCACTCTAATCCAAGAACACAAGCCAGATGCTTTGTTGACTGAACCTGTAATGACGCATTATTTAAAACATGGAAATAATGAAAAATAAATCAAGTTTCGTTACCTTCATATATTGACCAAAATCACTCTAATCATTACAATATATCTCCACACCGACTCGCTATTACCACATCTCAACAAGAACTTTTCAGTATCACATCTCAGCAAGCACTCCCTACTAGCACATCTGAACACGAACTGACTACTACGAGCTCTCCCCAAGCACTGCCCACTACGACATCTCAATAATCACTGCCAGTGGAGGCGGCGGAACAATGCTCTCTAGCGATCTCTGGCGCTGTGGCTCAGTGTAGCCACCTTTCATATGCCCTTCCTCCACGGCTAGAATTTGATGGTATTTTTGCCAGCATTGGTGGTGAAAATACCACCAAATTCGTCAAAAAAATACAGACAAAAATAAAAGATAATATTAATACGTAAATATCATATAACTAGATAAAATTTTGGCTTTGCACTGACCTTTCAATAACCTATTATATAGAATACAGTAAGCAATACAAATTCTTTCATACATGTGACTTTACATAATAGTTTACACAAGTATTATGTGGTTAAACAATTCAATCAATAGCGTCAGCAATGACGAATATGTGCAGGTAAGAGTCTCATAACTTTTCACAAA
Source organism: Schistocerca nitens (assembly GCF_023898315.1). Taxonomy (NCBI): domain Eukaryota; kingdom Metazoa; phylum Arthropoda; class Insecta; order Orthoptera; family Acrididae; genus Schistocerca; species Schistocerca nitens. The sequence goes on along the minus strand of NC_064617.1, from coordinate 683,035,512 downwards.
CAGTAATACACAAAAAAATCAGTTTATACAAATATTCACATAAACGCTTTCCATAGCCCAAGAAACAGTTGACAGTTCCAGCAGTAGCACCCAGCAATGGTCAACAGGTGCAAATACCAATAAGTAACATTTTTTCAATAGAAACAGTCCATCAGTGGCACCCAGTAATGTTGAATAGGTGCAGACACCAACAAGTAACACCATTTCAGTATAAGCAGTTCCATTAGTGGCACCAGCAATGTTGAGCAGGTGCACACAGCAACAGGTAACATCTTTTCAGTAGAAGCAGTCCATCAGTGGCACCCAGCAATGTTGAGCAGGTGCAGACACCAACAAGTAACACCATTTCAGTAGAAGCAGTCCATCAGTGGCACCCAGCAATGTTGAGCAGGTGCAGACACCAACAAGTAACACCATTTCAGTAGAAGCAGTCCATCAGTGGCACCCAGTAATGTTGACCAGGTGCAGACAGCAAGAAGCAACATCATTTCAGTAGAAGCAGTCCATCAGTGGTACCCAGCAATGTTGAGCAGGTACACACAGCAACAAGTCACATTTCTCAGCAGAAGCAGTTCCATAAAATTCAGTATCACTGATCACACTGTTCATCAGAGTTTATAAGCAGAAATTAAACATGTCCTAGTGGCACCAATCATGTAGAAAAGGTACAAGTAACAGTCCATAATTTTTACAATCACTGATCACACAGTTCATCAGCAGAAATTAAACATGACTAAATGTCACACATCATGTTGAAAAGTGCAGCACCAACACTAATCAGACAGTTCAGGCATGAACAATAGTTTGAATACACATACAATGCTTTTACACTAAACATACAAATCATAACAAACACACAAATGATATCAGATAATTGTCCTATTAACTATTACAATACACAAATACCAGTAAACCTATAATATTTATGGGTGTCAGTGCAAGCCACTACCAACAAATAAAATAATATTTAGGAGATAGGTGGGTAGGATTAGGAAAGGAAAACACACAAAACACACTCACTCATCTTTCATCCACATTAGTGCTACTGTGTAATTGAATAGTGTTAACTGTGTAAATGCAATTCTGTCAAAATTTTATGTTCATCATGTGTATCAAGTAGTAGTGGCAGCAATGTATAACAGTCAATAATAGTTAAGTCAACGTCATAGTCATCATGTCAAGACCAATGTTTGCCAAGCCAGATCAAAATGTACGGTTGCTGAACAACTGTCAGTGTACCAAGATATGCAAATGCTTCCTCTCTCAAAAAAAAAGTATATACTGCTTTGTGATTTGACAAAGTGTGTGTGTAGACAATCTTCCTTCTACTTGAGTGTTCTAGTCTGCCATCTTCATCCTCCTTGTTCCATATGGACCAACAAAAAAAATATGCTCCTCACTTACTTTACCTCTTATCCACCAAAACTCCAATAATCATCAGCATAATCTCAATACTTCACTATTACCTCTTCAATACGTCGATACATATAAACCTTATCATCAATATCATTTACCTTACCTCTTGTCCACGAAACTCGAATAATCATCAACTTCACATAATCTCAATACCTCAATAATACGTCGATACATATAAACCTCAGCACCAATATCATTTCACTTCCATAACAACTCTTTCCTCTAGTCAGTCTCCTCGAACAAGTACAGACAAAATCCTAGTGCAACTTCAATTCATCATCCCATACAATCCGAAGACACAGTGTCCACACACAACCTCTGTGTAATCCATCTGACCCAAATTTTCTACTCATTATAAATTATAAGATACATTTTGGTTCCTTGTCCATCATTAAATAAAAGAAATGCATACATGACCTCTAACAGACTTTAGTTCGAATAACTCTCAGTAATTAAGTACGATTACGGAGTGTGAATGATCATAATATTTCACAGTGTGTACACCACTTCAAGAATCATAGCAGAAGCAAACATGTGGAGTATTTTTTGTGTCAAGTGTCACTTCCTATTTCAATTGCTCACGAAAATGCAGTGTAATACTGCCAATGGTCTAAACCTAGTTTTGGTATGTCATGTCGTTAGCTTCCTTCCTATTAGCATAAATTTATACAGATTCCATAAAACGTCCAACTCATGTGACTTCCATGAAGTTTTTTGTACTAATGTCGTTCGTCGGATTATAGCAGTTCATTTTCTTATCTTAAAAATATAAGGCACTGAGCGTAAGCAAAACATGCAATAGCGAGTAAATATACCAGTAGAGAACAGAATGTCAACAAGTGGATGCAGCACAATCCCTATAACGAGGCTCTGCCAAGCGAACAATCTATAATTAATACCACAGTGTAACCTAAACTCTATGTTCGTACACTGTACATCAGCATTGCTATATTCTAAATTGAAGAGTAGTTATGACAACAAAACAGAAATGTGTAAATATGCAATCCATACGCACAGCAGCAAACATGCCTTACACAATAAACAGGTCATTAGCATCACATCGACATAAGCAAATAAATGTTCATATGTAATCTTAATAAGTACCCATGAAGGCGCAAGCAGATAAATCACAAAGTATAACTTACATATCTAACCACATCAGCACAATTAATCAGGTGACAATTATAATTTAAATAAATAAGCACAGCTGGCACATAATAAAAAAAATATGACGTCAGTGAAAAAGCATAGCAGCCAAGCGATGCATAATATATACAAATAACAACCCTGTTCATTAGTCAATCATTGTCAAAATCAGTTAATATGCGTAAGCACGTCGCTTCACTAGTAAATTCATAGAACATGAAATTAGCACAAAGTATGAATCACGTAATCGCAAGCAGCAAATTATGTCTAAAGTACGTACCTAAGTGGAATTATGTTACCTGAAAAATAAACTCAATTAATAGTTACCATTTTTAATTTATTACTTCTTTTTCGGAATGACATTCTTCCTGAAAATTTTCTCCAAAGCAAGTCGTCTTAACGTCGGACACGCACAGAATTTACCTGAAGGTCTTAAATATTTTATACAACCGTATCCTGAAAAATACTGAACGTTAATAACATAATTTATCAAGTCACTATAGCTTTATACTGAATTTAATCCGAGAAATTAGACTGTGTATTTGTTTACGTCTGTCAGTGCATTCGCACTGAGCGCTCGGTCAGCTGTAGGCGCGTGACGTAGGAAGTAATTGTTTGCGGTCAACGACTGCCTTATGCGGCGCGCAGACTGACTGTTGCTTTGAGTATGTGCCGCCGCCAAAACACAGCGCGGTATCCTTGCATTCTCTGCATGTATACATGTAGCTGTTAGTTTCTCAAAAGTATGTCATTCCACAAAAGTTTTTACGTTAGATATATGATGTATTCCCTTAGAGCGTCGTGATTTAAGAGTTTCTACTTCAACAGTGTTATCATGTATAATTTTGCGAATTCTATATGGACCGTTATAAATCAGAAAAAATTTGCGACATAAGCCTTTTCCTTTATGAGACAAACGATGAGACTTAATTAACACCTTTTGACCAACTGTCAAAATTTTTAAACGACCAGGACGTTTAGCTGATTTCTCTCTTCTAGCAGCCGCAGATGCAATATTTCGTAGAGCCAGGTTGACAACTTCAGAATGCCGCAGTTTCCGTGTAGGCGGAAAAGGAACGATTTCAGAAATGCGATTTGTCGGTGCTTTATTTTTTAATATCAATAGACGCGGTAAAGAAGTTGAGTCATTAGGGAGTTCATTCAGAATGTTTTGAAAAATATGAAGATACTGATCCCACGTTCTGTGATTCTGATGACAATAAAGACGGCACAATTTATTGATTTCCTTCATCCATCTCTCTGAAGCGTTAGACTGAGGGTGAAAAAGTGAAATGAAGATTGGTTTAATTTTACGACGCCGTAGAGTACGAAGCCAAATTTTAGAGCGAAACTGTGATCCATTATCTGATATAACCTTATCAACGTGACCCACTTCTTTAAGAAAATGTTTGATGAAAGCATTAGATACTGAACGAGCTGTTGCTTTGCGTAAAGGTGTAAAACACACATATTTTGATGTCAACTCCACTGCTACGAAAATGTACGCAAAACCATTAGTAGAACGAACCACTGGACCGAACAAATCGACTGCAGCCATGTCCTTTAATTTCGCTGGAATGATAGGAAACAACGGTGCTCTGTGAGAAACAGTTGGCGGCTTAGCCATTTGACATAATTTGCATTTGGCAAGAACGGATCGAATACGTTTTTCCATATTACTGAAGTAGCAATTTTCTCGTAATTTATGAAAGCATTTTCTGGGACCAAAGTGCGCATAACTAAAATGTGTGTACCAAATCAATTTATTGACCCACTCATCAGGAATACAAACTAACCAAACAGAGTTGTCGACCGATTTTCGTTTGAAAAGAATGTCATTGCGAACTAAATAATGTTGTCTAATCGCTACGCTTTCCTTTCTCCTCCACTTTTCCTTAATGTCCTTCCAGATTGGATCCTTATTTTGCTCCTTAGCGATGTCCTGGAGCGAAGATGAAATAAAGTTCTCAAACGCAACACCTTGAATGTACATCAAACAATAATGGTTTTCTTTGCAGTCCTCTTCAGCACATTGTTTCAAACCCATAGGTGCACGTGATAAAGCATCAGCAACAATATTTGAAGATCCCTGTATGTAAACAATACGAAAATCAAATTCCTGTAGGTACAACGCCCATCGTGACAATCTGCCATGAGTTAATTTTGTCGACATAAGAAATTCCAGAGCTCGATGATCGGTGTAAACCTTAGTATGTCTGCCAAACAAAAATGTGCGAAATTTTGTGAAAGCCCAAACAACAGCCAAAGCTTCAAGTTCCGTAATCGAATAATTCTTTTCGGATTTAGAGAGAACACGACTTCCAAAGGCAATAGTTTTCTGTACTACAACGCCGTCTTCTTCTATCTCTTGAAATAAATGTGCACCTAGGCCTTTGTATGATGAGTCCGTCGCCAAACAAAAATCTTTAGACAAATCCGGATGTGAAAGAAGTGGAGCAGCAACTAAAGCGTCACGAAGTTGTTCAAATTCTGATTGAGCTTCCTCATCCCAACACCAATTAGAATTCTTTCCAGATAATTCACATAAACGAGGTGTGGCCAAATTGTCCAATCTAACAAAACGTCTAAGAAAATTACAAACACCAAGGAAACTACGAACATCACGTTTTGTGGAAGGAACAGCATAATTACGAATAGCGTCTAGTTTTTCTGGATCGGGAAGAATACCTTCTGTAGAAATAATGTGGCCGAGAAATTTCACCTTAGAACGACCAAATTCAGCTTTTTCCAAGTTTTCTGTAATGCCAAGTCTTGCAAAAATACGTAATAATGAATCCAAAATTTTGTTATGCTCACTCCAAGAACGTTTAGCAATAAGAATGTCGTCAACATAAGAAGTAATATTGTCACGAAGATAAACAGGTAAAATTTCATTTAAGCTACGAATGAATGCTGCAAAAAAATATAGTAAGTCCAAACGGTAATTTCCAAAGTCACTTTCGGGTAAAACAGTCAAATCCGGTTGTTGTTTACCTATTGTCTAGGTAGATGGATAGTAGAAGAATTGTTTTTTTATAGATGCAAAGAATAGTGAAAGAGTAGGCAGCGGCGCAGAAAACTAAAAGAGAAATAGCACCACTACAGCTCGGGGTCCTGTGATCGCTACGGCACATATTCACTTAGTGTAGTGAATCCCCTGAGGACTTTAATAGCTGCACATAATTTCCAGTTTGTGACACTGTGGCAAATCTGGCGGAAGTGCGCACGTAAATCGATCCAACCATGAACATGGACGTATGTCATTCCTAGCATTGCAAAAGATCTTAAATTTCCGAACAGTCAAGAAGTGTTTACAGTCAAAGCTTCCGCCTCGCGGCGACAAAGACCTACCGCGTCTGTCCCAGTTTGAATGTCGATTATTGTCAAGTTCGCGCGCCTGGCGCTCTCTTGTTGCATCCCGTAAATGAAACAAATTACTTTCTTCAAACCCTTCTGCTACCTGTGATTCTAAATTTCTTTTGCTGTCTTTTCCTACAATTTCACCTTCGATTTGTTTGACTTGCTTTCGTAATGCCTCTACTTCCCTTTTAACGCGTTCATTAAACTTTCCCCGATTTTCAACGTGCTTATTTATGTTCTGGTACTCTTCGGTTTCTGCAAATGGTAATGGAGCTGTATCATCTGAATCTCTATCCCCATTTAAACTAAGACTTGTCAATTTATCTGAAATCTCCTCAACTCTTTCCGATAAATCACCTATTTTTTCTTTCTGTTTATTTACGTCTTCCGTAAGTGTCGCGACTCGGTTTTCGGTATTGTCACATTTAGTAGTTAACTGTTCACACTGTTGCGTTAAGTTATTTATTCTGTCATTTGGAACGGATTCCTCGATTCTCTCAAATATTTCTTCCTTATCGTGTGCACGTTGTAAATTTAACTCTGAAAATTTTTGTACTATCACGCGATCTCTTTCTTCCTGTTCTCTATCCTGTTCCCTTTGTCTAATCTCTACTACAATTAACCTATTATTGTGAGCATTCAAAATCGGTTGTACTTCCTCCCTAATCTCTTTCTTTAATTCATCCTTCATGTTTTTGAAACATGTCCCTATTCGTGAGTCTAACCGTGTTTCCATTGTTTCCCTATCTGTTTTTAATTCAGATCGTAACTGTGATCCCATTGTTTCCCTATCTGTTTTCAATTCAGATCGTAACTGTGATCCCCATGTTTCCCTATCTGTTTTCAATTCAGATCGTAACTGTGATCCCAAATTTAATATTGCACCCAACAACTGCTCCATAATAGCCGGTTCGAAATTCTTTTCGCCCCTAACATTTCCCGCGAAACCAACTTCTTTCGTCATGGCTGTAAAGCTATCTGTGTTCGATACTATTTCAGAATCTTCTATCGTTAATCTCGTATTCTGTGAATTTTCTGATTGAGAAAAATTTTGAAATGTTTCCTGACTACTTTCCCGACTTATTAAATTGTTTTCCACTTCATTATTCATGATACTACTTTCCTCTGTTGGTGAGTTCGCCATGTTAACAATTTCGTCATTCTCACTATTCATCATTTTTGCCTTTTTCATTGATCGCGTAATCATTTACAAAACATACAAAACTCGTCACTGTACGAAAATTACACACAATGGCTCTTTATCTCCAACAATATCATTCACACGAAATGCTTCCCTCAACCACGATTAACGAACAATTGAAATAATTGCACTAAATTATCAAACCCGTAGACAAGACAACAAAAAAAAATTTGCAAAATACCATTAGAAGAATGTCAATTACCAAATCTACACATGCAATATAGACTACAATTACTAAACTACAAATTACTACAACAATACTGTCTACTATTTTTACAATCAGAAGAATTCCAAGGGACGATCCGAAGCAGTGGTCGCCACGTGCATGGGGGCTTAATAAAAATATAATGAAAATAATTTTTAAATTTTTAGTTTTAGTAGCTGTTTGTCCGATTACGAAGTCTCGTAACGGTTGGCCCTGACTATTATTATTACGCAATCTGACTGCTTAGAACAATAACAAGGAATGAAATGGAAATGTTCATTAACACAATTAATTAAGTCCCCAGCAACTATAAAAACCTACGAAACCAAAGCACAAGTGTAACTGTTCTGTGTGTGGAAGTATGACTCAACGTACGCATCTGGCACGGTTCTTCTTCAATAACACAAGAAATTTTAAATATCATTTATACTGAATCAATTAAAGGAAATAGAAATACCATAATCACTCAAGAAAACCAGAATTGCACTCTAATCCAAGAACACAAGCCAGATGCTTTGTTGACTGAACCTGTAATGACGCATTATTTAAAACATGGAAATAATGAAAAATAAATCAAGTTTCGTTACCTTCATATATTGACCAAAATCACTCTAATCATTACAACATATCTCCACACCGACTCGCTATTACCACATCTCAACAAGAACTTTTCAGTATCACATCTCAGCAAGCACTCCCTACTAGCACATCTGAACACGAACTGACTACTACGAGCTCTCCCTAAGCACTGCCCACTACGACATCTCAATAATCACTGCCAGTGGAGGCGGCGGAACAATGCTCTCTAGCGATCTCTGGCGCTGTGGCTCAGTGTAGCCACCTTTCACAGTTTTGTAGGGCACCGGTGAGCAGTCGGCCGGATCTGTCCCGCGAGTGGTTTCAGTCTGGCTCACGGTGGAGGGCGAGGCCCTCGCACTGTGCTCCTCCCGGGACACACTTCTCGACATTTCCGCCGACGAGCCGCTAGCCTCGGGTTTGCAGCTCATGAGGCAGATCAGTGAAAGTTTTACTTCCTCTGTGCACGTGCATGCTTAATGTCGAATATTTAACATATTAACTTATTTGTAAAGTAATCAGACGAATGATGCTGTTTTATACAAGGAAGTTCGAATCTTTCGCCGCCAATGTATTTGAACAACAGATGTAGATGTAGATTCGAGCGCGCACGGAGGCTTTCCGGCAGTCGTTCGGCCCGCGAACCATACGCGACTGGAACAGGAAAGGGAGGTAATGACAGTGGCACGTAAAGTGCCCTCCGCCACACACCGTTGGATGGCTTGCGGAGTATAAATGTAGATGCAGAGAAACACGTTACCAATCTGAGCATGAAATTATGGCCCATGTGCTCACGTTCATGCTGACAGTAAGGGAAACAGCTTGCTCTCCTGAGGGGAAGCGGGGAGAAGTATTTTCGCCTCTGGATAAGTGATGAACCACACAAACGTTATTTATTGCTAATGGCCTACGTCTGTGCTACACATTGATAGATCGCAAACGTTGGTACTAGGCGACGAAAATTATCGACTACTCGCGAAATATACTGATTTAATCAACGGCAGCAGAGGCCGTACGCAACTTGGTGAACACATTCGTTATCTGTTGTTGGTTCATTGCATTTCTTGTTCCACTATGACATTTCAAATTGTTCGGCATCACATCTTCAGATATTTACATTTATTTACGGCTTGTGAAGATTGTTCCTATACTGTTGGAGCCGCAGAGTTCTGCAACGAAATTTTTCAAGACAGCTATTGTAAAACACCGTAAGTAAAGAATCAATGTTCACGACGTGCCAACAAATGTAAACATCTGATGACACGGTGAATGTAATTGAATGAAGTCTCAAAAACGCGTGATTGGGAGCATAATTTGTTGGCCTGGCGTGTCGTGAAAGGAGGTCCGCAGTTCACCAAAAGCTGCCAATGCCTGATGTAGGTCGGGTGACCCACTCTCCCATCTTTCCCGGGATCTCCCGTATCTGAACATATTTTTTCATAATCTCCCGGCTCTCCTATTTTCAGCCTCATTGGGCGTTTTCTCCAGTTTTTAACGTATGTACAAATATTTTTCAAGTATTTAAATTTTGCCCGCACACTCAGCATTCGTTGGAACGTTGGACAGCAGAGACAACTGATTCTATATCGACATTATGTCTATTGATTGTCTTAGAAATTGTCAACCGACGCTGGGCCGTTAGACTTGAATTCGTTTCAGTGCCAGTGCTTACTGTGAATCGTTGCTCAAGATTTTGTGATTGGCAGCGAGAACGAAGCTGAAACGCCACTAAAAAAGAAAACAAAATGTATATCTTACGAAGTGGGAAGCTTTATATTCCTGGCGGCAAGAACGATTGTGTACAGCACATGTAATGTTCAGGTAATAAATTATTACTATGTATTCTAAAAAATATATATCTTACTGTTCAGCACGTAATAATTAGTAATTGGCAGTTTTCTGAGTTAACTTTTTGTATTTGCTTGTAGGTCACAAAAAGCAAAGCAAATGACGTCATCACTACTTTATCCAAGATAACTACTTCCTTCAGGTCTCCTCACCTGAGCAAAGACCTAACAAACGACGACGTCAAAACCATTGCTGGTAAACTTTCATTAGTCTACCGCACAGTACAACAGAGTCTAAGCTGTAGGAGTTTGGACTGTGCGAATAAACTTTCAAAAAAGTATTCAGTGAATCTAATGTGTCAAAGAAAGCATCTTGCGGGCGGACTAAAACTGAAATGATCATAATGAACGTACAGGCCCCAAGAAGTGTGAAAGATTTTTTTGGGGAATTTTAAATGACCCCAAAAAAGTGTAGCATGTTCTTTTCTCTAGCAACAGAAGCCTCCTATCACCTAAACAGGAAAATGTTTCCAGTTATAATACGATATTTTGACTACTTTAGCGTAATTCATAACAAATTGTTGGATTTCATAGAACAGGCAGACGAAATTGCAATGAATGTCCATAGGTTGTTAAAAACTTACTGAAGTCAAATAATTTGAGTGACGGTAATATATCATCATACAGCGCTGATGGTGCCAATATAAATTATGGCAAGCACCATTCAGTCATGAGACTATTAAGTAATGAGAATGAAAAAATCCTCAAAGCCAGTTGTATTAATCATGTGCTTCTTATTGCTATGAAACGTTCATGCAGTCGTTTAAATATGTAGATGTTGAAGTGTTGGTATAGTTACTTTTCGAGGTCTTCCAAACGAAGGGAAACGTTAAAATCATTTTTTTGAATTTGTTGATTTTGAATGGTCAGACATCTTGCGAAATGTGAATACTAGATGGTTATCTCTCATACCTGCTGTAGAAAGGCTGGCTTTTAAAAAAGATGGGACCGTACAAAAAGCTATTTTAAAAGCATAGATTTTTCAGAGTGTCCTAAAGTTTTGAAAAAGTGTTTTTGCAATGAAAATACAGAAGTAGACAATTTTTAAGGCTTATGTTAGTTTCTTTGTTAATATTGAATATGTTTTCATTCAAAAAGCAAAGTATTTGTGGAATTCCGATGTTAGTATTATAGAATCTCGTGACGCAGTACAGTTACTAGTTAGGAAGGTTAAAGAAAGGAAGATAGATTTTTTGTTAGTGGTACTCATAAATTGTTAGCTACTGTTCTTGATTTAAATTTGAAATCTACTAGTGAGAACAACTTCATTGAATTCGATGATTCCTTAAATTCTTATTTAGTTAGCAAACTTGATGACAGTTGTCATTCAGTGACATGCATGAAGTTGTCGAATGTGTTAAGCTGGATTGTGTGAGTGAAGATGAATTTTATAATTCGAATGATGCAATTAAATGTGTTGTCTCTTTAGAGGGTAGCGTTGGCCGGAAATGGATAAAAGTTTTAACAGCTTTTAAATCAAATAATGTGATATCTTCTGGTAAACCTTCCGGGATGTAAGGTCGTGGTCCATGAAACTCTTCAGCTCCTAACGTTTCGTCCAGAGCTGCGCTGGACATCTTCAGAGGGTTGTTTCTCCTCCGGTGAGTCTTGCCGGGTCGGCAAGACTCACCGGAGGAGAAACACCCCTGTGAAGATGTCCAGCGCAGCTCTGGACGAAACGTTAGGAGCTGAAGAGTTTCATGGACCACGACCTTACATCCCGGAAGGTTTACCAGAAGATATGTCATCCGGTCGTGAAAGCCTTCATACTATGATCAAATAATGTGAATTCTGAAAACTTGGGTAAGTTGGTTGGTTACGTTATGTGTACGTCGGGAAGTAATGCTCACACCCAGAGAGTGTTTTCTCTTGTGAATAATAAGTGGACAGATGTAAGCAATAGAAGTAGTACAAACCTAATCAAATCTGAACTGCAAGTTGCAGGAATTTTCCTTATTCATGCAGCGAATTCTTTGAATTTGCTAAAAATGATATAAAACTACTGACTGAGGAAAAATCTGTTGCAAAATATGTGTTAGTATTTGTCATGTGTAATTAAATAGTTATCTTTTACAAATACTGCTTTGATTTTTGGTGAAATTTTGGCCTTGCTTTTAATCTGCCTTACTTTTTGTCAAGGATGTAAGTAACTCCGTTATTTTGTTTTAAAACAATTGTTCGCCCTAGATGTACGTTATTTGAAGGAATGACGGCTAGAGTATGACGCCCATTCAGAGACGGAACAGTAGCTAAAGCCTAGTTCACACGACGACATTGGGTTGCACCACTCGTTGCGTCGAATGAGTTGCACGCAAATACACTCATGGAAATGGAAAAAAAGAACACATTGACACCGGTGTGTCAGACCCACCATACTTGCTCCGGACACTGCGAGAGGGCTGTACAAGCAATGATCACACGCACGGCACAGCGGACACACCAGGAACCGCGGTGTTGGCCGTCGAATGGCGCTAGCTGCGCAGCATTTGTGCACCGCCGCCGTCAGTGTCAGCCAGTTTGCCGTGGCATACGGAGCTCCATCGCAGTCTTTAACACTGGTAGCATGCCGCGACAGCGTGGACGTGAACCGTATGTGCAGTTAACGGACTTTGAGCGAGGGCGTATAGTGGGCATGCGGGAGGCCGGGTGGACGTACCGCCGAATTGCTCAACACGTGGGGCGTGAGGTCTCCACAGTACATCGATGTTGTCGCCAGTGGTCGGCGGAAGGTGCACGTGCCCGTCGACCTGGGACCGGACCGCAGCGACGCACGGATGCACGCCAAGACCGTAGGATCCTACGCAGTGCCGTAGGGGACCGCACCGCCACTTCCCAGCAAATTAGGGACACTGTTGCTCCTGGGGTATCGGCGAGGACCATTCGCAACCGTCTCCATGAAGCTGGGCTACGGTCCCGCACACCGTTAGGCCGTCTTCCGCTCACGCCCCAACATCGTGCAGCCCGCCTCCAGTGGTGTCGCGACAGGCGTAAATGGAGGGACGAATGGAGACGTGTCGTCTTCAGCGATGAGAGTCGCTTCTGCCTTGGTGCCAATGATGGTCGTATGCGTGTTTGGCGCCGTGCAGGTGAGCGCCACAATCAGGACTGCATACGACCGAGGCACACAGGGCCAACACCCGGCATCATGGTGTGGGGAGCGATCTCCTACACTGGCCGTACACCACTGGTGATCGTCGAGGGGACACTGAATAGTGCACGGTACATCCAAACCGTCATCGAACCCATCGTTCTACCATTCCTAGACCGGCAAGGGAACTTGCTGTTCGCCCGCATCTCGTGGTCGTGCGGTAGCGTTCTCGCTTCCCACGCCCGGGTTCCCGGGTTCGATTCCCGGCGGGGTCAGGGATTTTCTCTGCCTCGTGATGGCTGGGTGTTGTGTGCTGTCCTTAGGTTAGTTAGGTTTAAGTAGTTCTAAGTTCTAGGGGACTTATGACCGCAGCAGTTGAGTCCCATAGTGCTCAGAGCCATTTGAACCATTTTGAACTTGCTGTTCCAACAGGACAATGCACGTCCGCATGTATCCCGTGCCACCCAACGTGCTCTAGAAGGTGTAAGTCAACTACCCTGGCCAGCAAGATCTCCGGATCTGTCCCCCATTGAGCATGTTTGGGACTGGATGAAGCGTCGTCTCGCGCGGTCTGCACGTCCAGCACGAACGCTGGTCCAACTGAGGCGCCAGGTGGAAATGGCATGGCAAGCCGTTCCACAGGACTACATCCAGCATCTCTACGATCGTCTCCATGGGAGAATAGCAGCCTGCATTGCTGCGAAAGGTGGATATACACTGTACTAGTGCCGACATTGTGCATGCTCTGTTGCCTGTGTCTATGTGCCTGTGGTTCTGTCAGTGTGATCATGTGATGTATCTGACCCCAGGAATGTGTCAATAAAGTTTCCCCTTCCTGGGACAATGAATTCACGGTGTTCTTATTTCAATTTCCAGGAGTGTAGTTTCATATTTGACTGTAGACACGTCGAAACCAGCGTATACTTCAGTTTCGTCGTTTTGTGGGTCCCTGAGTCGTTCCTGAAATGAAAGTTTTGGCAGCTGCACGTCGCACGAGATGTGATGGCGTTAAAGTTTGTTGCGCAGAATCGGTGCATAAGAAAAAAATAAGAAACGTGATTCGATTCGTGACTGGATTAAGAAAAGACGTCAGCTCGGTTGCTCAGCAACCTTGCTGAAATAATTTATAACAGAAGATCCCAGAAGTTCTTTTAATTATCTTAGAATGTCACCAGAACTGTTCACGTTTCTTCTAAATAGAGTTAATTATGCGATAAGGAATAAAGGTACTGTAATGCATGAAGCACTGTCGCCAGAACTGAAATTATACATCATACTGCGAGCATTACAATCGAGAACACTCGGCATGCTATAAGATACGGTTTTAGTGGTGATGACGCTATTTCATTATCACCAATAATTATTAACATTAACAATAATAATTATTAACATTTGCAACAGTAATACTTACTCGAAGCAGGCCGCATTAAGAAGAGAATGGTTTGCAAATTACTCTCTTGAAGACAGATCTGTACAGTGGCAATATTTCAAAATTTTATCATATGTGAACGGGGAGCACTGCAGCGACGTTTTAAATCGATGAATATTGAATAAAGAATGCAGCTTCTTGAATTTGTATAGCCTTCCCTCCTGTCAACAATATTCCTTAACAAAGATTTGGCTAACTCGAACGATGGGATTTTAGTATTTTGACTAGAGCATTGCCACAGCTAGAATTACACTTGCTTGTATTTTTCTTAATTCAGTTGTATATGTGCCCCTGAGTCAATAAATTTTGCCCTGCAGCTCCGATATTGTCAAACCATCTATGTTATGATCGCACATGACGGTCTCAGCGGCAGCAATATGTTGCTTATTTTTGTAATTAGTATCTCTGAAATCCCACAAACACCTATGCAAAGCATAGGTATCCAAAAAGCGAACATTATTCTCCGTTCCCCACTTCATATTTCAATTTGTCTACACTTGCAGTAGGTACTGGGAGATGAAGAAGCTTGCACAGGATAGAGTAGCATGGAGAGCTGCATCAAACCAGTCTCAGGACTGAAGACCGCAACAACAACACTCTACAAACACACATAACCTCAAAACTCATGCAACTAGTATCGCCAAAGTTGGAACACACCGAAAGTGTTTAGTTTCACCAACGAGTTGCGCAAACGCGCGGCGCGCATGCGCAGTGGCGCGGAAGCGAATCTACCTTTGTCTTCTTATGCAAACATCTGAGTGTTGCCTTCTGGTTGTTAGGGTTAAGCAGAGGTAGAGGTCACATCGAATGCAACTGAGAATCGAATCGATAACGCTGTTATATCGCAGTACAGTTTTCGACGGGGAATGTGTGGAGCGGCGATCTGGAGGAGCGTGCAGGAAGTGCGTGCTGTGGCGACGCAGCGCTCATTTAGCAGTCCTTGACTGCAGCGGCACGCCTCAAGTGGGGCAAGTGCAGTACCGCCCCCTGCCACGTGCTGCCGCCACCGCCGCTTCCAGAGGCTACTGGCCTCTGCCGTGTTGTAACACTCGTCGCATTGTACTGGTCCGCCTCCGTGGCCTGCGTCGCTATATGGAGGCACGTGGTGGCGCCTAGACCCGCAGTGGTTAGGCCTTGCATCGCCTCAATTCAGACGACGTGTAACGCCTGTCGTGAAGATTAGGGAACTGAGCACCATTCATCCTTGTGCAACTCTTCCCGCAGAGTTTCGAAATGAAGGACACTGTTACAATAACTTCTGCCGAGGTGAAAAGTTGAGTTCAGCGACCTCTTCGTCTGCTTTAAAAGAAATGGACTATCACTGGAGGTATGAATTAAACAACGCCTTCAGTCACAGATTTTTCGTGTTTTATTAACTACACGATGCATTTCGGACACTGTCGGTCCATCGTCAGGTGTAATTTGTCTTAATACATGTTTTATTTCTTCTCGTGAAAGAGGTGAAATGCATATTCCTGTCACGAAAAGGTTTACTGTTAGGTTATGAATTTAGTAAGTCGAACGAGGAAAATATGTGCAAAATAGTGGAAAATGAACAGTGTAAACTTACCACATCATCCAAGGAAAGCATTGTTAACGTTTTAGTACCGGCAAACAATCTTTTCTCTGTCGGTTTAGTACATGTCACTTGATTCAAGATGTACATTTGCGCACAAATGTTTACAAACACTTCACAGATGTATTTGTACATAGTGTTGTCAAAGATGAATTTATTCGTAGTGCTAAAGATATAAATAGTAAACAATTGACATATACAAGAAATAACTTTAGAATAGGCCTTTAAAATTACTGAAATAACTATGGGTTGCGAAATCTGTTTGTTCATTTAACATAGATTCTGGATTTTTGATTTTGTGAAAGTATATCTCCAGTTGTTCTAACAGACTTAGGGTCTCACTGACAATGTGCTATGGATATCCTTCGTGTTCTCGTGCCCAGCACCAGTTGTGATTTACGAGACGCGATGGTGCCTTGGTAGAGCTGAGTGATTTGTTGGATGTCGAACGTACTTGGTTACTTTGGGACGAGGTGTGACCTGGTACACTCTGCAGTATGGTGGCCTCAGGTGAGGAAGACATTTGCAGAAACTGTTGACCCAAACCGCTGGACGCATCGTTTGGCAGGGTGCAGTAAAAGGTGAGCATCACATGTGTTCGATGCTTCAACTGTTCCCGTGAAAACGAGCTGTTTGCCTGGACCACTTTCTCCGCGTGTTATTGTCCTAAGATTCAGCCTGAATACCATTTGTATATTTTATTGTGGTTTTAATTATCAGCTTCTGATGGCCATTTGTTCTCTACTTAACTTCTAAGTTACTGAATACTAATCTTACAACGAACTGTAAGTTGTGGAAGTCGGATTTCTTGTTTACCTCATTGTGAACTGATGCGCGGTATCACAAGCACGTAACGTGTTCGCTATAAATCATTTATCTGCTGTTGTGCAGCAACAGAGTTACGAGGTTTGCTGTAAAGTTCAGCTTAGTTAAATTCACTAAGTTGAAGTTTTCCAGTAGCTCAGTGTTGTTTAAATGTTCTTAATGAGTTCGTTACCTACAGTTACGATCAGAAGTCTTAAACTTTTCTTATCACTTAGTTTTTTTCGGGTTCCTTGTTTTAAAGATTTCTTTTAGTATCTAGAGCTAAACCTAATGATTTCAATATTTAAGGTCTAGTTGCTCAGCTGTTAAAAGGAATCGTCAGAATTTCATTAACTAAATTATTTGTGGTGGATTGTGGCTAGCCTTAAGTCTGTATGTTTTACATCTTTTACAATGTACCTTCTCCCTGTTTTAGTTGTGCCTCAACTGTCCAAGAGGCCAATCTGAGAATCCGTTCCCTGTGGCTCGGAACTGCATTATTGTGAACTTAAATTTGAAGTGTTCTTCCTGTTGAGAAATGCTAAATTTGGTAATGAGATTTTGCCCCCTTTGTTCATTGATTCACTTGTGATGGGGTACTAAATATTCTCAACTATCGATACAGGGACTGTTTAGTATTGTTTAATATTTTCGTGGCCTTGACACTTACCGCTCAACCTAGATCCTTGCTCCATTCCAGTTGTTGCTGCGGCAATTGTACGAGGGCAGTTCAATAAGTAATGCAACACATTTTTTTTCTCGGCCAATTTTGGTTGAAAAAACCGGAAATTTCTTGTGGAATATTTTCAAACATTCCCGCTTCGTCTCGTATAGTTTGACTTCCGACAGGTGGCAGCCCTGTACGGAGCTGTTAAAATGGCGTCTGTAACGGATGTGCGTTGCAAACAACGGGCAGTGATCGAGTTTCTTTTGGCGGAAAACCAGGGCATCTCAGATATTCATAGGCGCTTGCAGAATGTCTACGGTGATCTGGCAGTGGACAAAAGCACGGTGAGTCGTTGGGCAAAGCGTGTGTCATCATCGCCGCAAGGTCAAGGAAGACTGTCTGATCTCCCGCGTGCGGGCCGGCCGTGCACAGCTGTGACTCCTGCAATGGCGGAGCGTGTGAACACACTCGTTCGAGATGATCGACGGATCACCATCAAACAACTCGGTGCTCAACTTGACATCTCTGTTGGTAGTGCTTTCACAATTGTTCACCAGTTGGGATATTCAAAGGTTTGTTCCCGCTGGGTCCCTCGTTGTCTAACCGAACACCATAAAGAGCAAAGGAGAACCATCTGTGCGGAATTGCTTGCTCGTCATGTGGCTGAGGGTGACAATTTCTTGTCAAAGATTGTTACAGGCGATGAAACATGGGTTCATCACTTCGAACCTGAAACAAAACGGCAATCAATGGAGTGGCGCCACACCCACTCCCCTACCAAGAAAAAGTTTAAAGCCATACCCTCAGCCGGTAAAGTCATGGTTACAGTCTTCTGGGACGCTGAAGGGGTTATTCTGTTCGATGTCCTTCCCCATGGTCAAACGATCAACTCTGAAGTGTATCGTGCTACTCTTCAGAAATTGAAGAAACGACTTCAGCGTGTTCGTAGGCACAAAAATCAGAACGAACTTCTCCTTCTTCATGACAACGCAAGACCTCACACAAGTCTTCGCACCCGAGAGGAGCTCACAAAACTTCAGTGGACTGTTCTTCCTCATGCACCCTACAGCCCCGATGTCGCACCGTCGGATTTCCATATTTTTGGCCCAATGAAGGACGCAATCCGTGGGACGCACTACGCGGATGATGAAGAAGTTATTGATGCAGTACGACGTTGGCTCCGACATCGACCAGTGGAATGGTACCGTGCAGGCATACAGGCCCTCATTTCAAGGTGGCGTAAGGCCGTAGCATTGAATGGAGATTACGTTGAAAAATAGTGTTGTGTAGCTAAAAGATTGGGGAATAACCTGGTGTATTTCAATGCTGAATAAAACAACCCCTGTTTCAGAAAAAAAATGTGTTGCATTACTTATTGAACTGCCCTCGTAGTTCTTCTTTATTTTGATTCATTGTGATTTGACGTATCTGTTCCGCCAAAGTTTCATTTCTAACCTCAACTCAAAATTCTATTCTTTGCGAACATCGGCAGTACGAAAGATGTTACAGAGAAAGGTTTCAGCTGTGCTGGCATCAGTTACGTCGAGGCGCCGTGTCGAACAGGGGTTGGATAAACTCCGGAGGTACAGCCAGCCAGATATCTCGCTCGACCCGTGTCTGCGGTTCATTAGCATTGATTGGCGGAGCATACTAATGGAAAGTTGGCAACCGCTGGCGTTCTTTGCGTGTCTAGCCTGCGCCAGTCTGATGGTGGGCCGTGGACAAGTCTTCCGTGTCCCAAGTAGGATGGTGTCCGGAGTGTGGCTTTCAACGGCGTGCCAAGTCGCAATTAATGTACAAAGTATCTGAAGCAGAATACGGATCACATTTGTATAACAGTAGCAATATTTAGCGCATCTGCAGTCCCTTCTTGTATCTAGACAACGGGCAATCATATCGTAACAATTACAGGATGAAAATATAAGAAAACCGGAATGCTGATGGAAGAACGGCATAGATTGGCCTCGAGTTTGACACTAAGTACGGAAGTATACCAGTGAGTATCTACACTCAATATTTATAATTTACTTTAACAAATATGAAAGAAGTACAATAAGATCGTTTTTCTACATAGTCACCTTGGTTTTTATTTCGCTAGTTCCATCGCTATGGAAGCTTTATGACACGTGACGACACAGTCGAGAAAACGTTTGACTATTACGCAAAAAAAAAAAAAAAAAAAGGAAATGTAAATGTCGTGTGGCTAGGGCCTCCCGTCGGGTAGACCTTCCTCCGGGTGCAAGTCTTTTGATTTGACGCCACTTCGGCGACTTGCGCGTCGATGGGGATGAATTGATGATTATTAGGACAACACAACACCCAGTCCCTGAGCGGAGAAAAATCTCCGACCCAGCCAGGAATCGAACTCTGGCCCTTAGGATTGACATTCTGTCGCGCTGACCACTTTTTTTATTGTTCTCATTTTTGTTCGATTTTGTTCGTTGCATTTGTTCGGTGCGGATGTCCCATGACACACGTTCAAGTTCAGTGTTGAGCAGTTGACTCAGTTTCTTTTTTTTGTTTTGTTTTTTATTACAGAGGGCAGCTAACCCTCTGACCGAACACGCTGAGCTACCGTGTAGGCCAACCACTCAGCTACCGGGGACGGACACTATTCTGCCGTATTGTGTTAGGGAATGCATTACAATGTGGCCATACGGCCACGTGTACATTACCAATCCCGCATCCGTGAGTAAAAACCATACTTGCTCACTAAATGAATATCCTGCCACGGTTAGCAGGAACGCTTCTCACGTAACTAACTTCAACAGCATAAGTGAAAACTTCACCACAGACGGATCTCAGATGAACATAACAGTCAATTATTCACGGTCCAGTTACATAAAAGCGACCCCCACCTACGTTCGAAGTCAAGGGGCAATAATCACTCATAGATTGCAGGTGAAACCACTAGCAGTGGAGGGTATAAAAATGCGTGACGGGGAGACGCGGGAAACAGTGCAGTTGTTGTTGTAATGTAGAAACAGGAAGATTTATCTGAAGTCCAAAAGAGCTTGACCGTTGGCTTTCGAGCGAAAGGTGGAGGAGCTTCGGAAACAGCTATGTTTGTAAGCTGTTCGCGTGCCGCCATGGTGGAAGTATACCGTGCGTGGCAAAATGACGCTATCCAAAACCTGCACCGAGGCAACTGCAGTGGCAGCGGTGAAAGACGGCCGTGGAGTCGTGTATCGGCGAATAGACATGCAGCTGTTGAGCAACTGACAGCCCGCATGAACTACGGGGCGACAGTGTCTCCTCAACTACCGTTCAGCGAACGCTGCTGCGTATGTATCTCTGCAGCGGGCACCTGGTTCATGCACCTATGATGACTTCTGTTCAACGCCAACGAAGGTTGGGATTGGCACGCCAATACCGCAACTGGACGTCCACTGATTGGCGGCAGATGCCTTTTCAATTGAATTAAAACGTCCCCTTAGAAAAATTATAAATGACTGTGCATAAACTGACACACAATATATTTAGCGCATCGCAATCTGACTTTCAAAAATCCCTACAAATGAATGGCCCTGACTAACAATAACCTATACATTTCATGAATCACTTACCTCACAAAAATCTTCGTTACTCAAACGACTGCAATACAGCGTGCGCCAATACTGCCCGCTGAATAAAAGATTCTAACTACTGAAGGCACTAACTACTGATAGGAATAGTTAGCAAATGAAAGATTTTGATAGAGAACAAACAATGTATTTACCTTAACAGTGTTCAAAAATCATTATATATATATATATATATATATATATATCTTTCATATTTGTTAAAGTAAATTATAAATATTGAGTGTATATATATATATATATATATATATATATATATATATATATATATATATATCAGTTCATGACATCCAGTCTTACAAATTTACTCTCTCTGATGGACACACATCGAGATCATCCGCTCTCAAAACTCCGCCATCTCACTCCCCACATCCACCACTGCTGGCGGCTCACCTCCAACTGCGCAACGCTATGCGCTGTTAACATCCAACTGCCCAACACTACAATAGCAGATTCCAACAATGCAAACCAGCCACAGACTGCACACAGCACAGTCAGTGATTTTCGTATAGAGCGCTACATGGCGTTACCAACATAAAAACCTAAACAGCCTACTTACAGAATGACGTTTTATACTCTGTAGAACAGATGCCGCTGGCGTGTATGGTGTGAAACGTCTGAAAGCAAAAACCTGCAACAATCGAGAAGGGCTCAGGCCGGAGGGTATTCCGTGGGTGATTTTGTCATTCTGGAAGGCACGCTGGATCAACACAAGTGTGCATCTGTCCACCCCTATATGCAGCTTCGTTTGCCTCGGCACGATGGCATCTACCAGCAGGACAACACAGCGTGGTTCGAAACACACCAGGATGGGTCCGTCTTTTTGCAAGTACACAATTTATTGTTTGTTTTATCACTCATACATGTTTCACCACAGTTGTGGCATCCTCAGTGGGATTTTTATTATTTTCGTGAAATACATACATAGAGGTTGTTTTTAGGTTAAGGAATATGATACATAATATTTTGTTGTCATTTAAACTGTACGTGCAGTTTACCTTTTATTTTACGTTGTATGGGTCTACACTAATGTTATGTCGAATGAGAGTAGTGTAGCTGTGTTGAATACATTCATATCTTTGATTTTATTGATTAGGTCATTAGTGTTTTCTACGCTCCTGTTGTTTGCGTAAGTGTAGTGTTTTTGTGGAAATGTGTGCATGTCTCTGGCTTAAATGGTATGCTGATAGAGTTGTGAAATCGGTCACTGACCTGACTGGAGTACCGGGATTGTGAGTGTGTGTGCCCTGGGGTTCTTTTGTGTTGTTCTCTTTATTTGCTTGGTGAGAATGTAGATTTTATGTTTTTTAGTAGTCAAATGGTTCAAATGGCTCTGAGCACTATTGGACTTAACAGCTGAGGTCATCAGTCCCCTAGAACTTAGAACTACTTAAACCTAATTAACCTAAGGACATCACACACATCCATGCCCGAGGCAGGATTCGAACCTGCGACCGTAGCGGTCGCGCGGTTCCAGACTGAAGCGCCTAGAACCGCTCGGCCACTCCGGCCGGCTTTTAGTAGTCATTCTGTAGCTCTGTTATTTGGTTTTCTATTATGAAACGTAGTGTTTTGCCGGCCGGAGTGCCAAGCGGTTCTAGGTGCTTCAGTCTGGAACCGCGCGACCGCTACCATCGCAGGTTCGAATCCTGCCTCGGGCATGGATGTGTGTGTCGTCCTTAGGTTGGTTAGGTTTAAGTAGTTCAAAGTTCTAGGGAACGGATGACCTCAGATGTTAAGTCTCGTAGTGCTCAGAGCCATTTGTATTTGAACGTAGTGTTTTCTCGGTATTGCCCTTGTCTGCCTTTGAGACCATTGCATCGTGTGATTTCAGTTTTCTGTGTATGGCTTTAGGTTTATTCTCCTCTGTGAATAATTTTTTATCGCTGATAGTACTTTTGATCTTTCTTATGATATGTCTGAAGAAACCCAGGGCACCCACACCCAGATGTTTACCAAAGAAAACATGACACACCCTGACATTCGACAAGAAAATAACAAAGAGAATAGGAAACATCAAGAAGAAACACGGTATAAATGCGGCATATAAAACTGTTGTGTCTAGAACATACAGCCTAGACACAATGCTGTAGCCGATAGGGCACGCAAGGCTAACGCAGACGGGCGTGAAGTCTGGAACATGAGAACTTATAAATGAATAAGAAGAAAAGTACGTAGATGCTTGTTACTTAACTTTTAATTAGTCCTTGGAATACATCTCTCTTGAATATTAGTAAGCTATAGGCACTGATACAAATGGCGCCTTGCTAGGTGGTCGCCAGTTAACTTAGCAGAGGGCTATTCTACTGTCTATCTCTCGGCAAATGAGAGCAAGGCTTAGCACGTCCAATCGCTAGCTATGTTGTCCGTACAACTGGGGGCGAGGTCTCCTCAGTCTCTCGAGACCTGCCTTGTGGTGGCGCTAGGTTTGCAATCCCACAGTGGCGACACGCGGGTCCGACATGTACTACAGGACCGCGTCCGATTTAAGTTACCACCTAGCAAGTGTGGTGTCTAGCGGTGACACCACATTCCTCCCCCGCAAATCGGCGAACGGTCGTGAGATAAGGCTTCCGCCCGCCGTGGGGAGGACCGCATGTCGACGTATGCGATGAGGTGGGGAGCCTAACAACAGGCGAGGCTGTGCCACCCGCACCCGGCCATTCGGTCCGAGGGGAGCTAGGAAACGCCTGAAAACCTAGTCCAGGGTGCACGTCAACATGCGGTGTATGCGCACGTAATGCGACAGGAGGGGCCGAAGGGTCGACCTCCATTGCGTCGGGGAATCCGACGCGCGATGACGACATCTGGTCCGGAGCGGGCAAGAGGTCCATGGCGGAGGACGGCTGGTCACGGAAAGCGAGCGGCGGCGCGTGACCCTGGGAGGCGCCGGGCGGTTGCAGCGAAGCGTCCACTGCGGGCGGCGCCGGCGGCGGCTGCGGCGGCGGCGCGCCGCCATGAGGCAAAAGGGAAGGCAGCGTCGGTAACACCTGGGGATGAGACGAGCCAGTAGATGGGTCCCCAAGGCGCTGACCGGACGGCTCCGTCGCTGAAAGCAGACGGGGAGCGGCAGAACCCAGGCGACGACAGAGGCGCAGCTGATTGAGATGCCGACGCACCTCACCAGAGGCCCCCAAAACCAAATACATCGCGCGGCCGAGGCAGCGAAGAATGCGCCCTGCGAGCCAACGCCGTGAACCGCGATAGGTGCGATAATAGACAACGTCGCCAGGAGCAAAAGCAGGAGTCTGCCGCTGCACAGGAACCTGATGTGGCGGATGCAGCAAAGACATCAAGGTGCGATGAGAACGACCATGGAGCAATTCAGCCGGTGAGCGACCATCGCGGGGCTGAGAGCGATACGAAGACAAAAAGAGCAACAAAGCGTCCTCCCGAGAACGCGACTCTTTCAATTTCAACATCTGTGACTTGAAAGTCCGGACCAATCGTTCAGCGGCACCGTTGGACTGAGGCGAAAACGGCGCGGATGTCAGATGTTGAATACCATTGGCCTCGCAGAAGGACTGAAATTCTGCGGACATGAATTGCGGGCCATTGTCGGAAACAATAGTCTGCGGAAGACCTTCAATGCAAAAGATAGCAGACAAGGCTTGGATTGTGGCAGAAGACGTCGTGGAAGACATCCGGACAACAAAAGGAAAATTACTGAAAGCATCGACCACAACCAACCACCGAGCATTCCAGAATGGACCAGCAAAATCGATGTGCAAGCGTTGCCAAGGGGAAGTGGCTTTCGGCCAGGCAAAGAATTTCCGCGGCGGTGCGGATTGTTGTTCGGCACACGCCACGCAAGAAGAGCACATATTCGTAATCGCAGCATCGATTCCGAACCAAGTACAGTGCTGACAAGCAAGTTGTTTCGTACGCACTATACCCCAATGTCCTTGGTGAAGAAGCTTTAAGACAGAGGACTGTAACGAACGTGGGACCACGACTCTGGACTGATCATTATCGGAACGCAACAACAAAACACCACGTCGGACAAAAAGTCTCTCCTTGTGAGCAAAAAAACGACGAACCAAAGGATCCTCGATCCGTGACTTCGACAAGGGCCATTGCGTAGCAACAAAACGCAAAACAGTAGCAAGGACAGGGTCAGCAGCTGTGGCTGTAGCTACACGACGAAAATCAATCGGAAACGAGTCGACCACGTCATCGGTTTCCGAATCAATGAACATGCAAGCAAGTTCGGAAGAATCGAATGCTTTATCCTCAGCAACAGGCAAACGGGACAACGCATCAGCGTTTCCGTGCTTAGCAGTGGACCGATACAAGATATCGTAGCGGTACTGCGAGAGAAAAAGTGACCAGCGAATGAATTTCTGTGCTGTACGTGGAGGTACAGGCTTGGTCGGATGAAAAAGCGATGTCAAAGGTTTGTGGTCCGTGATGATGGTAAAGTGACGACCATACAAGAAATCATGAAACTTTGTAACACCAAACACGAGAGCTAAAGCTTCTTTCTCGATCTGTGAATAATTTCTTTGCGCAGATGAGAGCAATTTTGACGCAAAGGCAATAGGGCGATCATGCGAGCCATCTTTGTGCGCAAGCACAGCACCGATCCCGAAATCCGATGCATCTACCATCAACAAAAGGGGTTTTCGGGGATCGAATGGCGTAAGGCAAGTATTTGAAAGTAACGCCGATTTCAACTGGCGAAAGGCGCGGTCGCATTCCGTCGTCCAGACGAACGGAACACCTTTACGGCGTAAGCGATGAAGCGGAGCTGAAATGGAAGAAGCATTGCGCACAAACTTTGCATAATAATTAATTTTACCCAACACACTCTGTAGCTGTTTCAAGGTCTGCGGTGCCGGTAAATCCTGTATGGCACGGAGGTGCTCTGGACTCGGATGTATACCTTGGGCATTTATGACATGCCCCAGGTAGGGTAAGTCCCGAGCAAAAAACACACATTTGTCCTTCCTCAAGCGAAGACCATTCTGACGCAAGACCTGAAATAATGTTCGGAGATTTTGCAAATGTTCGGCCTCTGTCTTTCCTGAGATCACAATATCGTCCAGATAGTTCGCAGCAGTAGGGACCGACGCACAAACAGTTTGTAAATATCGCTGAAACAAAGCAGGGGCGGATGCACACCCGAATGGCAGTCTTTTGAAGCGATACAAGCCAAGATGCGTGTTTACCACTAAGACGCGCTGGGATTCTGCGTCCACAGGTATTTGCAAGTACGCATCTGCTAGGTCCAATTTTGAAAAATATTTTCCCGGGCACAGTTTGTCAAAAAGATCTTCCGGGCGGGGCAAAGGAAAAGTGGCAGTCACAAGTTGTGGATTCACTGTTGCCTTGAAGTCCACACAAAGTCTCAGTTTACCGGAAGGTTTTGGCAAAATTACTAAGGGTGAGGCCCAGAGAGAAGCCTGCACACGTTCAATTACACCTTGAGATTCTAAATCGGCTAATGTTCTGGCGACCTCATCACGCAATGCGTGGGGAACATTGCGCGCTCTGAAAAATTTCGGTTGCGCGTTTTCTTGCAGTTCCAAATGCGCTTCATAGTTCTTAGCGCAACCAAGGCCCGGTGCAAAAATGTCTGCAAATTCTTCACAAAGACTAGAAACACTGGCGGAAGGCACAGTCTGATTCACTGATAGGACCTGATTTACTATAGACATATTAAACAATTGAAATAAATCTAAACCAAACAAGTTCACTGCAGAAGTAGAACGAAGAACGTAAAATGATACAAGTTTTGTCTGTCCCATGTATGTGGCAAGAAGGCTGCACTGTCCTAACACAGGTATATGCTGTCCAGAGTAACTATGTAACTTAACATTTGCGGCACGCAATGGCGGTTTGCCCAGTTGTTTGTACGTGTCGTGATTGAGCAATGAAACTGCAGCTCCGGTATCGAGCTGGAATGGTATCACTTTGCCTTCAAAGTCTAAGTCCACAAAAAGTTTATCGTCCTGCTGACGACAAGAGCGACTGTCACGTGCAATTTGAACTGATACAGGTACAGAAGCACTTGCGACTTTACGGGATTTTCGGCGACGTCGACGCACTCTGTTTGTGGGACTAACACAGTCACTGTTAGCTAAAGTGTCACTGGACGGGTGGGAATGAACTACATGAATGTCCATGGGCGAAGGTCCACGAGCCTGATTGTCCTGGGTTCGATTCCGGCGCGAAGCAAAGGGCCTGGAATTATTGTGATTGTCTGATCTAAGCTTTTTCTGGCAAACACTTTGAACATGTCCTTTCTTTTGACAGTAAAAGCAAATAGCTTGGCGTGACGGGCAATTTTCACGCGAATGTCTAGTTGCACACCGCGGGCATGATTTCACTGCAGGTGCTTGCTTACGCGGCGCACGTGTTTGCAAGGTAGGCTGCCGCTGCTGGGACGGGCGCGAGGGCCGCTTAGCGTCCCGTGCAGCGGGCCCGGCGGGCCGGTTAATGTGACACACTGCTGGCGAAGTTTCAAATGAGTCCTGAGCAAAGTCAAGTGTGTCTTGCCTATCCAATATGTCTATCACTTGTTGGAGGGAGGGATTAACGAGTTTCAAAATCTGTTCCCGTATGCGAACATCAGAAACGTTCTGTGCTATTGCATCACGCACCATAGTGTCTGAATAAGGGAGGCCACATTCACATTCAAAGGCACACTCCCTAGTAAGTCCTTGCAAAGTTGCAACCCACTCCCTATTAGTCTGACCGGCTGTACGTTTTGTACGAAAGAACGTATACCGTTTTGCAACTACATTTACTGTTTCTTTGAAATAGGCATCTAAAGCAGACAAAATTTCTTCGTAGGTCAGAGTTGCTACGTCGCGTCGGGGAAACAATTTCACTATCACACGGTAGGTAGACACACCGACACAAGAAAGCAAAAACGGCTGCCGCTCGTTACCTTGAATTCTGTAGGCTGTTAGATGAAACTGGAACTGGCGGGACCATTCTTGCCATGTTTCATCGGCCGCCACGAATGGTCTAAATTGCGGTGCAACAGCGTTTTGTGGCAGCGGTAGCGATGAAGCGGCGGCTGCCGCATCGTGTTGCAGCACACGTTGACCCTGGACGAGCTGTCCCAGGGCATCCAATAACGCCTGCGACTGCTGATTCTGCAAGCGAAAAAATTCGGACAGTACATCCGGAGATTGTGGCGAAGCCATGACACAAACGAATTAATACAAACTCTTTTTCTCGTCGCCAATAAATGTTGTGTCTAGACCATACAGCCTAGACACAATGCTGTAGCCGATAGGGCACGCAAGGCTAACGCAGACGGGCGTGAAGTCTGGAACATGAGAACTTATAAATGAATAAGAAGAAAAGTACGTAGATGCTTGTTACTTAACTTTTAATTAGTCCTTGGAATACATCTCTCTTGAATATTAGTAAGCTATAGGCACTGATACAAATGGCGCCTTGCTAGGTGGTCGCCAGTTAACTTAGCAGAGGGCTATTCTACTGTCTATCTCTCGGCAAATGAGAGCAAGGCTTAGCACGTCCAATCGCTAGCTATGTTGTCCGTACAACTGGGGGCGAGGTCTCCTCAGTCTCTCGAGACCTGCCTTGTGGTGGCGCTAGGTTTGCAATCCCACAGTGGCGACACGCGGGTCCGACATGTACTACAGGACCGCGGCCGATTTAAGTTACCACCTAGCAAGTGTGGTGTCTAGCGGTGACACCACAAAAACAAACAACACTCTTGCAGAAAACTTTAAAAATACCTAACGCCACCATACATAAATTCAAGAAAGCAGGTATATAGCAACTAACCTGCAAAGACTTTAATTCAGTAGATGTCGGACAGACATTTAGAAATTCCAGGATAAAATACTTAGAGTATTTAAAGGCACTGAAAAATGGCAGAACACATTCCATATTTGTAGATCACCTCATCAAAAACGACAAAAACGACCACCACCCCAGTGGCATAAATATAGACCTCTAGATCCATAAATACAATAACCACATGTACCAGCTTTTAACAACAGAAGAATATTACTACATCGAGAAAGCTATTACAAAGAGCAAAAAAGTAATCAATCGCACGCACGCGCGCGCGCGCGCACACACACACACACACACACACACACACAGACGCTTCAGTCTGGAACCGCGTGACCGCTACGGTCGCAGGTTCGAATCCTGCCTCGGGCATGGATGTGTGTGGTGTCCATAGGTTAGATAGGTTTAAGTAGATCTACGTTCTCGTGGACTGATGACCATAGATGTTAAGTCCCATAGTGCTCAGAGCCATTTGAACCTTTTTTTTTTTTTTTGAACACACACACAGAATGGCAAATTCAAAGATAACTGTCTGCCCTACCTTCCTATACGTAACGAATACTACTCCCGTTATATTATTCACTGCTGTTGATAATACTACCCTATTCTCAGCCTTTTTTTTTTCATTCCACTTCAGTGAGCCCCACTATATCTAGATTGAACCTTAGCATTTCCTTTTCAGATTTTCCAGCTTCGCTACCACATTCGAAATTCTGATATCCCAAACCCCGACTCGTAGAACATTATACTTTCCTTGGTTATTCGATGTTTTCCTGCGGTCATCTCCCCCTTGGCAGTCCCGTCCCATACATCCGCATGGGGGACTAGTCCGTAATCTTTTGCCAATGGAGAGCTATTACACCTGTATTACAATTATAGGTCACATGTCCTATGGATTCACATTGTGTGTCTTAAATGCAGTGGCTTCCATTACTTGCAGTATTCTCATGCCTTTGATCATAGGTAATTCTTCCGTCTTTTAAGGGCAGTTGCCCACCACGAGGGCAAGAGAGTGCCCTGGATCTCTGCCCACTCCTTTGTCCTCTTTGACAGTGCTGTTGGCAGAATGAGGGTGTCTTCTTGAGGCAGAAGTCTTTAATCGCCACTGGTGATGATTTTTATTCAAAAATTAAGAAGTGGTGGGATTTGAACCCGGGACCACGACATTGTGTTTACTAGTCAAAGCTGTTAACCATTTTTTTAAATTTTTTTTACCTTGCTTTGCTCAGTAGGGGTAGACTTCCCTAACGACTCACGGCCCCAAAACACGAGAAACATGACAAGAAACGGAAACAAAGAGGAAGGATAAAGGAGAAAACTAAGAAAGGTGAGTTGGGAGGCGCAGTGCACAACTCTGCAAGCGCGTCTCCCGCTCACTGGCCGGGACTAAGCTGGTACACCATAGCGTTTGAAAAGGGTGTCGTGAAGTGTCAAGCTCGTCGAATGTCGGGTACTCCCAAATTGAGGGGGTGAGCATCTGAAACGTAGTACCAAAAGTCGAACTTGGAGTGCCGCCCGTCACTGGAAAAGTAGGCAGTCGTCAGGCCATTGAACCATGTGACGGCGTGGTGTTCGGTGAGAGGAAAATGCGTGTCCTCCGGAAGGAGAAGGAATTACAGGCTGACAGTCACTGGCGGGGCGTATCCGCTGAGCGAGTTGCCGGACATTGTGTATTGGCAGACATTCAAGACGGTGCTCTTCAGTATCCTTACTATGACAGCGAGTACATAATGGTTATTCAGCCAGTGCAATATGGTGAAGTCTCTGGTTTGTCGGGTATTTGCTGTTAACGACACGGTACCATGGTGCTCGTGCTTTGGTTGTGCAGAAGGGCACATGGATGTTGCTCCACATGGTTGTCCAACTGATATCTGGGCAGAAGTTCCGAAACTTATTGTGGAGGGTGCATAGCAACTTGTAAAAATCTTTTGCTCATGGTGTGCACGTGGTCGGAAGAGCTTCATAGCTGAGTTCTCAAAGTATGTTGATACGTGGCAACGTGTTGGGGCAATTTGGGACACACAGACTGGCGAGACAGAGAAGGCCGACATAAAAACCTTCAACAAGCTGCGTATAAAGAATGGCCAACACCTTGTCACAGTAGTTAAGCATAAAGCGGATGTCCTGGCTCTAATGGACGAGAGCGAGATCTCTTCTAAAGTGGGAAGGGTGAGGGTGTCGTAGTGGATCTTAAAGATGGTTTCCGCCGATATGAAATACCCAAAGGCCGACTGAATTGTCGTCCTAAGAGCTTTGGCAACGTGTACCAACTTGGCCATTACATAGGTACCGATGTAGACTACTTGCTGGATCAGATTAAAGCTGCCGTGGAGGTTGTGTTGGATGTGGTTTCCTTTCATCTGAAGCAAATGGCATTAGACGTACGACGCCCTATGGTAGGTGTGTCTGGTAAAACCACACATCAAAAAAAGTTTTGCATCACCCAAGTTCCCAGAATTCCTGAAGATAGACGTTGACTGTGGATGTTGTATCACAGACACAGTCCCTTTGACTGTTCAGAGATGTTACTAAACCCGCCCAAAGATGTAAACAACCATTCATGAGCAGCGCCTATTAGACGGAGGGGGTCCGACAGCCGATCAGTACCAGTTATTCCACCAGGAAGGAGGTACAAGGCTCGTGTTGTTTTTAGTTCAACCATCCCTAGACGATCAATACCGCGGTTCGATCGCGTCCGAATTGTTACTTTGTGACAGGAAAGCCTCTCAACAAGGGAAGTGTCCAGGCGTCTCGGAGTGAACCAAAGCGATATTGTTCGGACGTGGAGGAGATACAGAGAGACAGGAACTGTCGATGACATGCATCGCTCAGGCCGCCCAAGGGCTACTACTGCAGTGGATGGCCGCTATCTATGATTATGGCTGGGAGGAACCCTGTCAGCAACGCCACCATGTTGTATAATGCTTTTCCTGCAGGCACAGAACGTCGTGTTACAACTCAAACTGCGCGCAGTAGGTTGCATGATGCGCTACTTCACTACCGACGTCCATGGCCAGGTCCATCTTTGCAACCACGACACCATGCAGCGCGATACAGATGGGCCCAACAACATGTCGAATGGACCGCTCATGATTGGCATCACGTTCTCTTCGCCGATGAGTGTCGCATATGCCTTCAACCACACAATCGTCGGAGACGTGTTTGGAGGCAACCCGGTCAGGTTGAACGCCTTAGACACACTGTCCAGCGACTGCAGCAAGGTGGAGGTTCCCCGATGTTTTGGGGTGGCATTATGTGAGGCCGACGTACACCGCTGGTGGTCATGGAATGCGCCTTAACGGCTGTACGATACGTGTAAGCCGTCCTTCGACCGATGGTGCAACCATATCGGATGCTTATTGGGTAGGCATTCGTCTTCATGGACGACAATTCCCGTCCCCATCGTACACATCTTATGAATGACTGCCTTCAGGATAACGACATCGCTCGACTAGAGTGGCCAGCATGTTCTCCAGACACGGACCCTGTCGAACATGCATGTGATAGATTGAAAAGGGCTGTTTACGGACGACGTGACCCACCGACCACTCTGAGGGATCTATTCCGAATCGCCGTTGACAGGTGGGACAATCTGAACCAATAGTGCTTTGATGAACTTGTGGATAGTATGCCGCGACGAATACAGGCACACATCAATGCAAGAGGACGTGTTACTGGGTATTAGAGGAACTGGTGTGTACACCAATCTGGACCATCACCCCTGAAGGTCTCGCTGTATGGTGGTAAACATGCAATGTGTGATTTTCACGAGCAATAAAAAGGGCGGAAATGATGTTTATGTTTATCTCTATTCCAGTTTTCTGTACTGGTTCCGGAACTGTCAGAACCGAGGTGATGCAAAACTTTTTTGGTGTGTGTATGATGCATAAGTAACAGAGTTCGTCCATTGAAGCACTTCATCTTGGAGGCCATGACCGATGCTCGTAGCCGCTGACTTGGCCACAGCGAGGATGTTTTCTGAGGTTCTACCATACTGTCGGATCGATGTGATGGCGTTATGTATTTCTGTTGCTGTCCATACCTGGAGAACGAGGTCGTTCCCATACCCCGGCAATGGAAGGTATGGCTGCAAGGAGTGAGTCCAGTAAGGTGGGGTAGGAGGCTTCTGATATGGGACAGCCCTCTCTGATGGAACGCCATATCAGGATCAGTCATCTGTTGACTTCAATACTTGATGTGACACTGGCGTACAATCATCACAGGTCTTTGACGAATGACAGAGGGAACCCATAAGTATCACCAGTGGTAGAAGAAACTGGCGGAGGACACTATCAAAGGCAGTATCGAAATCGACTGATACCATTGCTGCATGGAGACAGCAGGAGAGCGAGCAAGATGAGATCCCAACATTCACCTTGACAGTTTGTACATTGGCCCAAGGTCGTGCGACGTCTTCTCTTATGAAAGGATTGAAGGCAATACCGTGTGTATGCACGCCGCCTCTAGGCACAGGTAGATTTTATAATCCTCATTGAGAAGAGTAAGCATGCAAAATCTGGTGATCTCCAGACCTCGGGATGCCTTATGTACCGGAATTAAAATGCTGACGACAAAAGCTGTAAGCACGTGGAGGTTGGGACGGAGCAGCTCTTGGAACATTTTAGTCCACCGCTGCATCATCAGATGATGGAATGCCTGGTAGAATTCAACCGAAGGGCCGTCTGGTTCAAATGGCTCTGAGCACTATGGGACGTAACATCGGAGGTCATCAGTCCCCTAGAACTTGAACTACTTAAACCGAACTCACCTAAAGACAACACATACGTCCATGCCCGAGGCAGGATTCGAACCTGCGACCGTAGCGGTCGTGCGGTTCCAGACTGAAGCGTCTAGAACCGCTCGGCCATAAGAGCCGGCTAGGCCGTCTGGGCCTGGTGTTTTTTTCGTACCTTTGGCGAAAACGTCCGCCACTTCTTCCATAGCGATTGCCACCACCAAGAATGTTGCTTCTGTAGCGTTGAGGCCGGCATCGGTGGCCGAGCGGTTCTAGGCGCTTCAGTCCGCTACGGTCGCAGGTTCGAATCCTGCCTCGGGCATGGATGTGTGTGATGTCCTTAGGTTAGTTAGGTTTAAGTAGTTCTAAGTTCTAGGGGGCTGATGACCTCAGCTGTTAAGTCCCATAGTGCTCAGAGCCATTTGAACCATTTGTGTAGCGTTGAGAATATTTGTGACATGTTGGAGAACATCGTCAGATGTCACATCGTCCGCGATACGTTGTCGTAAAATCGTCGATAACGGTCAGCAAAGGTGGAGGCGATAGTTGCCAGTGTAATGATATGACTACAGTCATGTTAGAGGAGGGTGGAGACAAGCTGGTGACGATGACTCTGCTGATCAGACGTCCTATGGAGCATAGATGGTGGTTCCTTGGGCGCGATACCCTGTCTGTATGATATCACCACCATACCCTGTAATTTATTGCATATCAACGAAACTAGCTCCGCCTTAATTCGTTGTCGTTCCCTGTGCGTTGCAGGTGACGTGGGTTGTTCGTCGACTTCTCGTAGCATGGTGTAGTAGTAGTTCATGGTGTCTTAGTGTCACATGACTGATTCTTTCCTGCGTTGGACCAGTTCCCTCGTGATCTTTGGTTTGGTGAAGGTGAGCCACCACATCCAGTGTAGAGGGTTGCCTGGAAAGGCAACGTTCACAGGAAGTCCACGCCACTGAGACGCGCTGCCGACAAAAAAAATTGGGTCACAGAGGAGGGACAGGTTAGGCTTCCATGTCCCACGGTTGTACCAGACTCATTGTGGTGGAAGTAGGAGGAGCTGATGAGCGCGGAATGGTCGGGAAAGGCAAGCTGCCACTTTTCTGCAGCAATCACTCTGGATTGGAGGGTGTTAGAGACAGAGATGCCATCTGTTATTATTGCAGAATGGCTTGTAAGATGCGAATGCCGGCCGCGGTGGTCTAGCGGTTCTAGGCGCTCAGTCCGGAACAGCGGGACTGCTACGGTCGCAGGTTCGAATCCTGCCTCGGGCATGGATGTGTGTGATGTCCATAGGTTGGTTAGGTTTAAGTAGTTCTAAGTTCTAGGGGACTGATGACCACAGATGTTAAGTCCCATAGTGCTCAGAGCCATTTTTTTATGCAAATGGCTGGAGGCGTCGCCGGGACCTTCAGCCATGCATCAACAAGGTGTAGTTCCTCTACCATTGTATGTATAACTGAACATGGTAAGTAGCCAGGACATAGGTCTTTTGGATGCAATACGCACTTCACGTTGCCTCCAACAATAGTATGGTCGAAACGATCAAAGAATGGGGGATGCCTTTGGAGTAAAAAACAGAATGTTGATGTCGGTTTGACGTGCCCAAAGGCGCGTATAAATTGATGACATGCATTTCAAATATGGTAGGGCTATGCCCCATGCGAATGGGTGCATAATCATGTCCATGACCAGTAGTCCTTCTCGGATGTAGATGGCTACCCTACATACAGCCTGATCTCCAGTGATACAAGCTGTATCCATAAATATCCAGAATTGTTGCAATATGTAGCTCTTTTAATAGGGCTATGTCGATGGCTGACATGTGAATCATTTCTTGGGGTAATTGTATCCTCGTCATACTGTGAATCATATTGACGTTGACTGTGGCTACTCTTTCCACTTGTTACAGGGTCGCTGAATGTTGACCCACCATCGCTGAGAGAGGAAATGGGTGTAGTTAAAGTGTGACATCACCTCGCACAGGGGCAGGGGCACACTTGTAAGTCATTGGCTGGTGGGGCTAACCGGGTGTGTCAGCTCCAATGGGATCACTGACGTATCTTCTTCATAATTTCGAATCAAAACACCTTTCAGCTATCTAAATTTCCAGTTGTTGTGTTATTGAGCAACCACGCCATCTTCAAGCCCCTGACATGGGTGATGCAGGAGGCAGTTTTGTCGCGGCCTCGCTGTCTATTGGTCCCTTTACAGCGTCCAAGGTGTCGTTTTGTGGTGGCAGTTGTGGGCTGCGGTGTCTAAGTGGCAGGCTTCCTGAAGTCGTGGCTCCAGTAAGCGCCATTGCATAAGTCACTGGCAGAGTGGTTCACGTTAGGTGGGGGCGTCACGTCCATAGGCGGTAATTGAGCGATATGGCGCTGTATACATTCCAACCTTCCTGCATCCCAAGCACATGCGGGGTTAGCCGTCATACGTGGTAATGATTCTGCAGTCCTTGATGTGGAGGTAGGAGGGCACATAGGTATGGAGATCAATACGCAATCGTTGGACATCATTCAAGGCAGGATACGTCCTGAAGTGTGCCCACTTCTCGGCTATGTGGTAGAGAACCGTAGCTGTAGGTTCAGAGGGTGGTTATTACAGATTTAGCAGGTAATTCAAAAGGCAGATGGAAGACTCTAACTATTCGGATGCCCAAACCCGCGTAATCGACGGTTCAAATGGCTCTGAGCACTATGGGACTCAACTGCTGTGGTCATTAGTCCCCTAGAACTTAGAACTACTTAAACCTAACTAACCTAAGGACATCACACACATCCATGCCCGAGGCAGGATTCGAACCTGCGACCGTAGCAGCCGCACGGTTCCGGACTGCGCGCCTAGAACCGCGAGACCACCGCGGCCGGCTGTAATCGACGGTCACAGTGCCTACGTTGCCATCTGCGTGACTTGCCTTCCTCAAGATCTTGTCACAAGTGGTGTAACTGATAAGCTCCACGTACACTGTGCTGCCGACGATGGAAAAGTCTATGACTGTGATGTCTAAACTGGTATTTTGACCTCGTCTCTTAAGAACCATTCCACGTCGAGTGCTCCAGGTCGTGGAAAGTTGGGGGAAAATGTGAATCGTAGCGTTGCTTTACGGTACTGATTCGCCGCGTGGTGCAGCCGGTGCGCGTTTAATACAGGCGAGCGTCGTCTTGCGCATGGAACACAGGCAGGTGTCCGGATCATAGCGCTGCCGAAGGCAGACTGCAGTCCTAGACTACGTTAAGGTATTCAAAAGCTACCAGATTTTCCCCCTACTTATGCTGATTATCTCGAATTTGAAGCCCAGTCCTTCTGAATGGGAGTCCAGTACTTAAATCACCGGCGTGTTCTCTGAAATGCCACTTCAAATAATCCTACTCCAAATTAAGCGACGAAACACTTACGCTAACGATGGTGTATCTCCGGAAGAGGCTACAGTGTGAATGTAGTATCGAAACTGTAACTCTGCCGACTGACAAAGAGTGGCATTCTTGAAATAGGCTCCCGTTATATCGCCAAAAAGATGCTCATTGACGTACCGGTCGAGAAACACCAGAAAACAAACTGCATATATTGGCGAAGGTTTATAAACTGACGGTAGCATTATTGTCGTGTCGAGAACGTTTCTGTGGCATTTTATGGCTTTGAGCACTATGGGACTTAACTGCTGAGGTCATCAGTCCCCTAGAACATAGGACTACTTAAACCTAACTAACCTAAGGACATCACACACATCCATGCCCGAGGCAGGATTCGAACATGCGACCGTAGCGGTCGCGCGGTTCCAGACTGTAGCGCCTAGAACCGCTCGGCCACACCGGCCGGCTGTAGCATTTTATAGAGGCATTAATCTATGTGGCATACATTCTTTAGCAACGATGCTATGGATCAGTAAATTCAGGTCACACATGAGAGTCTACTGTAGCTGACTTCTTCGTTAGTTACTAAGCTATTGTTAGCCGATTGACACAGGATTGTTCGGCGCTTTCAAAATGACTAAGAAATGTAGATGCCTCACCTGCTGTAAAAAGTTGTCTGCCATTAACTGTATGATGTCCGTGAAGATTGTGCAATGAGAGTTGCAGGGGATCGGGAAGTGGGTCACGAAGTATACTAATCTACAGTTCGAAACGAGAAGTTTCCAGAAAACACACTCAGAGAAGGAATTTGATAAACTCATTTGGGTAGGACAAATTTATCCATTCTTGTACAGCTTTTACTTGGCGCCAAGTGATTTACTTACTTTACACAAAGAAATTCTTTAGTGGTCACCATTTCGCGAAGGAGGATCACATCAAGTGAGCGGAGTAGGAGACAGATCGAGTTAACGGAAACATCCTTCGACGGTGGCACATGCAAACAGATCCTATGCTACTGCAAGTGTTGAACAGAAACCAAGTGCAATACAACGAAGATAAAATTCGCTGTCAAAAATATTTGTTCAATGTATAGATCAGGTGGGGGTAAAGAACTGCGCGGGGTAAAACCCGAACCGAGTTTTTGAATTGACTGCCATCGACACAGGTATTGACAACTAGCTGGCAGATTTGCCTTATTGTAAGTTATTGTTCCATAAAAGTTTGTCCCGGCAGGTCGTTCTAGAGGTGAGAAAATGAGGTAAGCCTGATTTCTACTACTTTATGGTAACGTACTGAAATCTGTCCTCCTAACGTCGAACTGAAGAAAGAACGTATGGGAGAAGAATGCAGGGGAAAAGATAAGCTTGCTATTGAGAAGGAAAGGCGCGCTAAATAAAGAAAAGAGCGTGCTAAAGAAACAAGACGGCGTAAGCTTCATTTCATTACATCTGTGTCAAAAAAGAAATAGATCAAACAGCCAGCTGATTATTCCTCATCAGATTCCTCACATCATGACAGCAGCTCAGACACTGATATGGACTTACTATTTGGCGAGGAAGTATCCAAAGAAGAAGAAGATGTTGATGATGAAGAATAGCCTAGGACCTAAAGGAAGAATCAGAGGACCTAACAAAATATACTAGATAGCTTAGCTTCAGTACTTCAACTCTTTCAGGTTATCCATCTAATGATCCTTTAGTGGAGAAGAAACTGTTATTTGTGTACTAGTATTTTTAATAGTTTTCTTCAAATTTAAGACATTTCAATCAATATTGTGTAGGGTAACTTTGACGCAATACAACGATATTCCAAAGGGTCATTTCAAGGATTTTATTATGCAGTCATTCATTTTTATCAATATTTATCTCGTATGGGGCAAAAAACCGCACTGCGGGACTTTATATCGCATTTTTTGGATTAAAACCCGCAGTTTCTGTTTTAGTTCAATTGTAAATTTATCTATAATTAATAACCAGACAGGGCTCGAATTAGGATGGGTTATAAGCAACAACCCCACCTTTAACTTCAATCTAAAATCGCGGGAAAATCTACCCCTAATTGACTACAACAGTAGAAAAACTGAAAAGTGACCACGTTATAGTTACCCAGTGCCCTAAATTTCGTAGATGGGAGTTATCACAGATGTGAGATGCTTGCCAAAAAAATTGCTGAAAGTTATC
Organism: Schistocerca nitens; assembly: GCF_023898315.1. NCBI lineage: Eukaryota > Metazoa > Arthropoda > Insecta > Orthoptera > Acrididae > Schistocerca > Schistocerca nitens. Next base: position 682,996,575 of record NC_064617.1, on the reverse strand, counting down.
AGGCATACTTGCAAAAATGCATAAATTCAGATGTAATTTGGTGTACACCAGTTGCAGATACAAAAGCTGATGAATATCTGAAGTAAAGCTGAAATCTTTCTACGCAATAGCTTTTGTACTGTCGTTATTCGTAAAGAACGGAATTTTAAGTTAAGGTTAGGCACGAAATTCTCCCCAAACAAATATGTTAATATGTCATTTGCTGTGTATGACATTACAACGATTAAAAATGAAGAAGATCTGCAAATCGCACAGCGACAACTAAATATGACGTACAAAATATAAAATATGCAAATTATGGAATAAAAGTGGAATGTCATAGCTTTCATTGGATTACAAACTAACGGAACAAAGATATGCATTGGTAACCAACTGACAAAATATGCGTAGCAGACTTACTACATAGTATAAACCGAGGTGGTAAAAAGTCATGGTATACATCCTAATACCTTGTTGGACCACCTTTTATCTGGCGCAGTGCAGCAACTCGGCGTGGCATGGACTCAACAAATCGTTGGAAGAGCTATGCTTCCATAGATAACCGACTATAATTGCAAACGTGTTGTCGGTGCAGGATTTTGGACGCGAACTGACATCTCGATTATGTTCCATAAATGTTGCATGGCATTCATGTCGGGCGATCTGAAAGACCAAATCATTCGCTCGAAGTGTCCAGGATGTTCTGCTCTTGAACATTTGTGGCGCAGTGACATGGGGCATTGCGGTCCCTAAAAATCCCATCGTCATTTTCTCAAACGGCTGCAAATGGTCTCCACGTAGTCTAACATAACCACTTCCGGTCAATGATCGGGTCAGTTGGACCAGAATACCCAGTCCATCCAACGCGTTTGTGGAGACACTACCAGCTTGCACAATGCCTTGTTGACAGCCTGGTTTTGTGCGGTCTGCGCCACACTCGAACCATACCATCAGCTCTCACCAACTGAAATCGGGAGCCAGCTGACCACGTTACAGTTTTCCAGTGGTCTACGTTCCAATAGATATGGTCACGACTCCATGAGAGGCGCTGCAGGCGATATCAAGCTGATAGCAAAGGCACTCGTGTCGGTTGTCTGTTACCATAGCCCATTAACGCCATATTTCGCCTCGCTGTCCTAACGGATACATTAGTCGTACGTACCACATTAATTTCTGCCGTTATTTCACGCAGTGTTGCTTCTCTGTTAGCGCAAACGCCTCTGTTGTCGGTCGTTACGTGAAGCCGTTGGCCACTGCGTTGTCCGTGGTGAAAGGTAATGGCTGAAATTTGATATCCTCGGCACACTCTTGACACTGTGGATCTCGGGATATTGAATTCACTAACGATTTCCAAAATGGAATATCCCTTGCGTCTACCTCTATCATTCCGCCTTCAAAGTCTGTTAATTCCCGTCGCGCAGCCATAATCGCGTCGAAAATCTTTTCACGGGAATCCTCTGAGTATAAATGACAGCTCCTGCAATGCACTGCCCTTTTATGCCTTGTGTAAGCGATACTACAACCATCTGTATATGTACGTATCGCAATTCCATGACTTTTGTCACCTCAATGCATGACCGAAATTGCGACATAGAAATAATCGCACTGATTTCAGCATACACTGTTTGACAAAGAAGTGCAGCACACAGAATGGGAAGAGCAAACGAAATTTCACGAGGTGAGAGGCTATGCGATGTTATTTCAGTGATCACAAAATCGAATGGAATTTATAAAGAACTTGGCAGTATTAGCCCCCTATCAATATGACGTTGATCCCCTCCGGCTTGGATGCACTGATTCGTTTCGGAAGGTATCGTGAGGTCGTTGATTGATATCCTGGATATTGGCAATGGGACGGAATTGACGTCCAAGGTACTCGCACGCATGTTATATAGAGGACACGCCTGGCGAACTTTCGGGTCACGGGAATATCACAGTACCACACAGGCGATTCATAGACACACGCGCCATATGTGGAGGAGCATTGCCCTGCTAAAATATGGCACCACAGTACTGTCACATGTGAGGTAACACGTGAGGACGCAAGATGTCTATGCCGTACCGCTGTGTCGTCAGAGTTCGCTCAGTCACCACCAGCTGTGACCTGAAGTCATACGCAATGGCTTCCCACCCCATGACACCAAGAATAAGACCGCGCTACTTCTCTAAAACGTTGGAAGAATGGGACCTCTCCCGAAGTCGCCGCTGTATGGCTCTGAGCACTATGGGACTTAACATCTATGGCCATCAGTCCCCTAGAACTTAGAACTGCTTAAACCTAACTAACCTAAGGACATCACACAACACCCAGTCATCACGAGGCAGAGAAAATCCCTGACCCCGCCGGGAATCGAACCCGGGAACCCGGGCGCGGGAAGCGAGAACGCCGCTATAATCGCCGACGATGGCCATTAGGGATAGTGCAGAACCCCGACTGATCGCTGCACATAATTCGATAACATTCATGAGCGTTCCAAGCACCCCAGCCACGGTACTACTCCAACCCCAGCCGTGTGTTTTGTGGCGTTATAGGCGGCCCACGCATTGGGCAGTAATTTCTTAGTCCGGCCGCTTGTAAGCAACGGCCAACTGGGCTGGATTGTACAAAATATTGCACGGGGTCCATTATTTATCGAATGGCAGAAGCAGATGTGAAGGGGTTGCGGTGTGGTTGGTGCAAAAAAAATGGTTCAAATGGCTCTGAGCACTATGGGACTTAACATCTGAGGTCATCAGTCGCCTAGAACTTAGAACTACTTAAACCTAACTAACCTAAGGACGTCACACACATCCATGCCCGAGGCAGGATTCGAACCTGCGACCGTAGCGGTCGCGCGGTTCCAGACTGAAGCGCCTAGAACCGCTCGGCCACCAGCGGCTGGCGTGTTTGGTGCACAATACGGTGATCCTCCCTCGTGGTTGTCAGGCGTTGTTGACCAGATCCTTGACAACGAGTATATTTGCTCTCACGTTTCCATGCAGTCCAATATCGGCCAACTGCCACATCTGAATGCCCCACAAATATGGATATTGCAGGATTCGACCAGCTGGACACATAGAGACCCGCTGTGAGGTCCTTTTCAAACTTATCATTCGCATACACGTCGATGATGTTTACACGTACTATGTTACATGAACAGCAGACCGTGTGTTCTGGGTCTTTCACATTTTTTGTCAGGCAGTGTGTGTGTAGGTCAGCCACCCAGGCTTACGTTTTCTCAATTTTAAAAACTTTATAATCTAGAGAAGTATACTAACCCGCCAGGGTAGCCGAGAGCACGCCGGCACGGTAGCTCAGCGTGTTCGGTCAGAGGGTTAACAGCCCTCTGTAATAAAAAAACTGAGCTAATCGATCAACAACGAACTTAAACGGATGTCTTACGACGTCCGATCCGAACAGATGCAACGAACAACAGTGAACAAAATGAGATTTAAAAAAAAAAAAAAAAAAAAGAGCGCTAACGCGTTGCTTCCTGGACTCGGGTAGGCGCTCAGGCCCCGGATCGAATCCGCCCGGCGGATTAACGACAACGGCCGGTGTGCCGGCCAGCCTGGATGTGGTTTTTAGGCGGCTTCCCACATCCTACTAGGTGAATATCGGGCTGGTCCCCACGTCCCACCTCAGTTACACGACTCGCAGACATTTGCAACACATTCACACTATTTCCCAATTTACACTCGACGCAGACAGATGGGGTACTCAAATTCCGTCCCGGGGGGTATGGGGTGGCGGCAGGAAGGGCATCCGGCCACCCCTTACAATTAACCATGCCAAATCCGTACTTAACCCTGCCGACCCTGCGTACAATCCAGGATAAAGGCGGTAGCAAAAGAAAGATTTTCTAGAGAAGTATACTAAACAACTGAACAGACCCAAAGTTCGGCAAGGACGTATTACTGAACTTATGTAAGACAATGGCAACGCTTTCGATAATGTTCCCTCTCAAATAGAAAAATCGCATTCACGGGCAGCCGTAACTAAATTCCTGTGGAAAGTCAAAGCATACACTCTGATGAAGTTCGGAGGAGTGACTATGTCAACAAATTTTACAGAGGTTGGAAAATGTACAGGAGACTTCCAAGAACATTCACGATCCTTTAATTTCACTGTAGACTGCCGTGTAGATTTAGCGATTTCTTTCCACGCACCCTCGTACAACCGCGAAAGGTCTGCTATCAGCACGGCTCCAGATACCAGTGAGATCCCAATGACGCGTTCGCCCCTTCCCACTGTAACCTACAGCAGCTCTGGATCGAAGTAAGTAGTAAAAAGGAGATGAGTAGACTTCCACGTAGACCATTTTGGAAGCTATGCGCTAACGCGACAACTATGTAACTGCACAATATCGATGAATGTAATGGATGCTTGTAGAGTTTAGTGTCCCGTCTTTTTGTTGATCGCGTCATAGCAGGAGGATGGTAAAGAATGCTCCAGCATATAGTCAACTCCTCTCTATTACGTCAACATGTCCATCAATCTAAATGTTCCGGTCTGCAGTTTGAAACAATAGCTCTACCGCCTGCTTCCCTCGGGTTCTACAGTGCCTATTCTTGGCAAAACTGAGACGGCGAAATGAATGGAAAACCTAATAAAAAGAAAGTTGGTCTTCTGTATTTTCAGGGATCCCGTTTTGTAGGATTTGCGTCCTTGGCTAGTAATCAAACGTTCCCAGTCCCGGATTTGATCTCAGTCACAGATTTTGTATTAGTCTTCTGACTGGTCGATCCGGCCCGCCACGAATTTCTCTCTTGTGCCAACCTCTTCATCTCATAGTAGCACTTGCAACATACTCGTCCGTTCTCAATTATTTGTTGAATGTATTCCAGTGTCAGTTTTCTCTTACAGTTTTTACCGTCTACAACTCCCTCTAGTATCACGAAAGCTATTCCCTCGTGTCTTGACAGATGTCCTATCATCGTGTAGCTTGTTTCTGTCAACGTTTCCCATTCTTCGCCGATTCTGCAGAGAACCTCTTAATTCATTACGATATCATTCCTCCTAATTTTCAACGTTCTCCTGTATCATCACGTCGCAATCACTTATATTCTCTTCTTTTCTGGTTTTCCCAAAGTCTATGTTTCACTACCATACAATGCCGTGCATCAAAATTACATTCTCAGACTTTTCTTCCTGAAATGTGGTGCTAGTAGGCTTCTTTTAGCCGGGAACGCCCTCTTCGCCTGCGCTGTTCTGTTTTTTTATATCTTCTTTGTTTCGTTCGTTAAGTGCCATTTTGTTTCCTAGGTAGTAGGAATCTTTAACTTCGGCTACTTCGTGGTCACCAATTCTGACGATAAGTTTGTTGTTGTTGTTGTTGTTGTTGTTGTGGTCTTCAGTCCTGAGACTAGTTTGATGCAGCTGTCCATACTACTCTATCCTGTGCAAGCTTCTTCATCTCCCAGTACCTACTGCAACCTACATCCTTCTGAATCTGCTTAGTGTATTCATCTCTTGGTCTCCCTCTACGATTTTTACCCTCCACGCTGCCCTCCAATGCTAAATTTGTGATCTCCTTTCATCAATTAAATTCAATATTTCTTCTGTTACCCAAGGATTTCTATTAGCCCTCGTCTTTTTACCTACTTGATCGTCTGCTGCCTTCACTACTTCATCCCTCAGAGCTACCCATTCTTCTTCTACTGTATTTCTTTCCCCCATTCCTGTCAATTGTTCCCTTATGCTCTCCCTGAAACTCTCTACAACCTCTGGTTTAGTCAGTTTATCCAGGTCCCATCTCCTTAAATTCCCACCTTTTTGCAGTTTCTTCAGTTTCAATCTGCAGTTCATAACCAATAGATTGTGGTCAGAATCCACATCTGCCCCTGGAAATGTCTTACAATTTAAAACCTGGTTCCTAAATCTCTGTCTTACCATTATATAATCTATCTGATACCTTTTAGTATCTCCAGGATTCTTCCAGGTATACAACCTCCTTTTATGATTCTTGAACCAAGTGTTAGCTATGATTAAGTTATGCTCTGTGCAAAATTCTGCAAGGCGGTTTCCTCTTTCATTTCTTCCCCCCAATCCATATTCACCTAATACACTCCTGGAAATTGAAATAAGAACACCCTGAATTCATTGTCCCAGGAAGGGGAAACTTTATTGACACATTCCTGGGGTCAGATACATCACATGATCACACTGACAGAACCACAGGCACATAGACACAGGCAACAGAGCATGCACAATGTCGGCACTAGTACAGTGTATATCCACCTTTCGCAGCAATGCAGGCTGCTGTTCTCCCATGGAGACGATCGTAGAGATGCTGGATGTAGTCCTGTGGAACGGCTTGCCATGCCATTTCCACCTGGCGCCTCAGTTGGACCAGCGTTCGTGCTGGACGTGCAGACCGCGTGAGACGACGCTTCATCCAGTCCCAAACATGCTCAATGGAGGACAGATCCGGAGATCTTGCTGGCCAGGGTAGTTGACTTACACCTTCTAGAGCACGTTGGGTGGCACGGGATACATGCGGACGTGCATTGTCTTGTTGGAACAGCAAGTTCCCTTGCCGGTCTAGGAATGGTAGAACGATGGGTTCGATGACGGTTTGGGTGTACCGTGCACTATTCAGTGTCCCCTCGACGATCACCAGTGGTGTACGGCCAGTGTAGGAGATCGCTCCCCACACCACGATGCCGGGTGTTGGCCCTGTGTGCCTCGGTCGTATGCAGTCCTGATTGTGGCGCTCACCTGCACGGCGCCAAACACGCATACGACCATCATTGGCACCAAGGCAGAAGCGACTCTCATCGCTGAAGACGACACGTCTCCATTCGTCCCTCCATTCACGCCTGTCGCGACACCACTGGAGGCGGGCTGCACGATGATGGGGCGTGAGCGGAAGACGGCCTAACGGTGTGCGGGACCGTAGCCCAGCTTCATGGAGACGGTTGCGAATGGTCCTCGCCGATACCCCAGGAGCAACAGTGTCCCTAATTTGCTGGGAAGTGGCGGTGCGGTCCCCTACGGCACTGCGTAGGATCCTACGGTCTTGGCGTGCATCCGTGCGTCGCTGCGGTCCGGTCCCAGGTCGACGGGCACGTGCACCTTCCGCCGACCACTGGTGACAACATCGATGTACTGTGGAGACCTCACGCCCCACGTGTTGAGCAATTCGGCGGTACGTCCACCCGGCCTCCCGCATGCCCACTATACGCCCTCGCTCAAAGTCCGTCAACTGCACATACGGTTCACGTCCACGCTGTCGCGGCATGCTACCAGTGTTAAAGACTGCGATGGAGCTCCGTATGCCACGGCAAACTGGCTGACACTGACGGCGGCGGTGCACAAATGCTGCGCAGCTAGCGCCATTCGACGGCCAACACCGCGGGTCCTGGTGTGTCCGCTGTGCCGTACGTGTGATCATTGCTTGTACAGCCCTCTCGCAGTGTCCGGAGCAAGTATGGTGGGTCTGACACACCGGTGTCAATGTGTTCTTTTTTCCATTTCCAGGAGTGTATGTTTCCTTCTCTCCCTTTTCCTACTGACGAATTCCAGTCACCCATGACTATTAAATTTTCGTCTCCCTTCACTACCCGAATAATTTCTTTTATCTCGCCATACATTTCTTCAATTTCTTCATCATCTGCAGAGCTAGTTGGCATATAAACTTGTACTACTGTAGTAGGCATGGACTTTGTGTCTATCTTGGCTACATTAATGCGTTCACTATGCTGTTTGTAGTAGCTAACCTGCACTCCTATTTTTTTATTCATTATTAAACCTACTCCTGCATTACCCCTGTTTGATTTTGTATTTATAACCCTGTAATCACCTGACCAAAAGTCTGGTTCCTCCCGCCACCGAACTTCACTAATCCCTACTATATCTAACTTTAACCTATCCATTTCCCTTTTTAAATTTTCTAACCTACCTGCCCGATTAAGGGATCTGACATTCCACGCTCCGATCCGTAGGACGCCAGTTTTCTTTCTCCTGATAATGACGTCCCCTTGAGTAGTCCCCGCCCGGAGATCCGAATGGGGGACTATTTTACCTCCGGAATATTTTACCCAAGAGGACGCCATCATCATTTAATCATACAGTAAAGCTGCATGTCCTCGGGAAAAATTACGGCTGTAGTTTCCCCTTGCTTTGAGCCGTTCGCAGTACCAGCACAGCAAGACCGTTTTGGTTAATGTTACAAGGCCAGATCAGTCAATCATCCAGACTGTTGCCCCTGCAACTACTGAAAAGGCTGCTGCCCCTCTTCAGGAAGCAAATGTTTGTCTGGCCTCTCAACAGATACCCCTCCGTTGTGGTTGCACCTACGGTACGGCCATCTGTATCGCTGAGGCACGCAAGCCTCACCACCGACGGCAAGGTCCATGGTTCATGGGGGGACGATAAGTTTATCGCCTCAAAAAATGTTCAAATGTGTGTGAAATCTTATGGGACTTAACTGCTAAGGTCATCAGTCCCTAAGCTTACACACTACTTAACCTAAATTATCCTAAGGACAAACACACACCCATGCTCGAGTGAGGACTCGAACCTCCGCTGGGACCAGCCGCACAGTCCATGACTGCAGCGCCCTGGACCGCTCGGCTAATCCCGCGCGGCTTATCGCCTCACTTCTGCTACATTTTCTACTAACGTTTTTGCATACTGTAATATCCACGTTTATATTTTATTCAGAATCATATTCGCGACAGCGTTGTGTGTGGAATGCGAATGGACACTCTCGTGATATTAATAAAAACAACTTCATCCATAATAAAATAATACATACTTATTGTCAATTACACAATTTAAGATTCTGTAGGAAATTATATCTCAGACAATATGCATGGAAAAAGATAATGAAAATCTCAATCTTTTGTTATCTATGATTCTTCTAGAATAATCTTCTTCTTGTTCGAACTGTTGTACTGACCGGATGTGATTGATGTCTCGTAACACAGAAGTCTGTAACCTGAAACAAACTGTATTATGTTGTTAAGTAATAATTGAAAAAATAGAGTTTCTGTGTCATTGAAATGAATCCACTTTGTTTGGACTTTTATTTCACTATGATTCTCGTATAAATAAATGTCAACTTTTATGATCAGCTACAACGCAGCCCAGCCATTAGCGCTATTGAACTACAGCGCGGTTTATCGGTAAATGCTGAATAATAAGCGATTAACATTGAGAAATAATTTTAAATGTTAATGCATATAGTAAAAGTACAAAAAAGACTTAATGTATATTATTTGTTAGTAGTAAAACAGTGCCTGAAGGAGAATCAATAAATGACTGTGTTATGTTGGCCGCCATCTTAGTGAAATATTGCAGCGGCAGTTTTAAATTGAATTTTTATAAAGACACAAATCTTGATGGTCATTATTGCGATAATAATTATGTATTGGTGGCCCAGAACCCACTTAGAGGTAATAAATTCCACTTAGATTGTGAATAAAAATTGTTCTCTGCTGATGTACGAAACCTGGTTATTTCGTAACAACTTTTATGAAATATTTTCACAGGAAACAATACATTAGTGTTGTTTGCGTGTGGTATTGTGTGACAAAACAGTTCATTTTGCTTAAAGAAAAGTGTTGCCCCTTCAAATAACAGTAGCGGTAAATCCGATAGACGTTATGCAACTAGTACTGAGATTATTATGCAACATCACTGAAATTGCTAAAATTCCTTACTCATGTATAGTTGAGATTACTTATCATGCATTTAGCTTGTTTACTAATTGTATATGATCACTTTTGCGCATGAACTTAGTGCCATTTACACTGCTTGACAGACAACATTGCTACACGTCACCGGGTGGAGATTTCTTTAACAAAATAACGATCGTTAGCCGCGAAAAGCAGTGATTAAATAGAACCTCACGTTACATTAATAATAAGTAACTGGTTTCGTTGTAGTCTTTCTGAAATTGCCCAACACGTTACTATGAAACGCCACAATACACTTGGAGTAAAACTCATGACCAGTTCTTCTGCAGAACAGCCGACACAGTTTCGAGACAACCTCTCATCCTTGGGGTAGGAAACTGCCGCTGAAAGGCAGAAGTAGCAGTGATGATCAACGGCATGAGAATGAGGAAGACAATGGGAACCAATACAGTAAAAAGATAACATATATCAGTAGGTCATGTGGCCTGTAATTGAAAAAAATATCGTGATGATCTCTCTTTATTCCAGATTTGTCCCCCTCTTGGATATTCAGGAGAGGACTGTCAATTGGAAGGAGACCATGGGAAAAAGAGTGAATTATCAAATAAAGGGTGAACTTCTTCGAATCAGTTTGTGAAATGTCAAAAGTGTGCGTGTGTTAGGAGAAGCTAGAAATACTGAAACGGGAAATCCAAAGGGTCAGTGGGTGTCAGTGAAGTGAAACAGAAAGAAAGTAATGATATCTGTTTAGACGAATGTAGGATAATGTCAACAATACCAGATGATGGTGTAACGGGAGTAGGATTCGTCATGAATAGGAAGGCAGAGGAGGGAATGAGTTACCGAGAACAACTGAGCTATAGGATTTTTCTCATTGGAAACGACAGCAAACCAACACCAGCAAAGATTGTTTAGGTATCAATGCCGACGACATAAGCAGAAGATGAAGGGGTAGAGAACGTGTAAGAGGAGACTGAACGGGTAATTCATTTTATAAAGGGAAATTATAAGCCAATAATCACGGAGGATTGAAACACAGCACCCAGTCCTTGAGCGGAGAAAATCTCCGACCCAGCCAGGTGTCGAACCCGGGCCGTTAGGTATGACATGCCGTCGCGCTGACCACTCAGCTACCAGGGGCGGACATTTGACTGTTTATTACTATATTTATCTTTTATACTATCTAGATATCGGATTTTATGCCATTATCTAGTATAGTGCTAAAAGTTGTTAGACATAATAATCGTCTAACAACTTCTAGCATTGTACTTGATAATGGTATAGCTGAGTGGTCAGCGCGACGTAATGTCATACCTAACGGCCCGGGTTCGATTCCCGGCTGGGCCGTAGATTTTCTCCACTCAGGGACTGGGTGTTGTGTTGTCCTTATCATCATCATTTCATCCCCATCGACACGCAAGTCGCCGAAGTGGCGTCAACTCGAAAGACTTGCACCAGGCGAACGGTCTACCCGACGGGAGGACCTAGCCACACGGCATTTCCATTTATTTATGGTATAGAAGCCGAAATGTAGACAGTACAGAAGGTAAATATGGTAACACACAGTCAAATGACGGTTTACTGTTAAAAGAAAAAAAAACACCATAAAAAGAACTTTTTAATGTGTTACTAGAATGCATCATAGTGGCGTATAAGGTGTACTCAGTAGCAGATACAGGTTCATCTCAGTTTAGTAATTATGAAGTTAAGTTTAAGAGAACCGTCCATACGAGTCGGAGTGGAAACATGTGATTTACGAACGTTTAAGAAATGATGAGGTGAGTCTAAAATTCTCTAAGGCTTCAGATACTGCGGTACTTCAGCTGAAGAGAAATGAATATTTCTAAAAATGGTAATCATAGAATTTGTACAGACGAATATAGGTGCAAGGAAGGAAGGAAATACAAAAATATTCAGGAAATTACGGAATTACTGCAGTATAAGTCACTTAGCAGTGAAATAAAAAAGAAATGCGGGGAAGATAAATCGAAATTGCTACGGGAGAAAATGTGAATAAATCGAATAAGAAATGGTCTTTGGAAGAACTAATATAGAAAATCTAAACAACCTTACGTGAAATTAAATACAACGGCATCAACATTAATAGTGCAAGCGGAACTCGACTATCAAACGCAGAGGAAAGATCGGGTAGGCGGAAAGAGTACATTGAAGGCCTCTGCGAGAGGGAGGAACTGTCTGATGACGTGATAGAAGAAGAAATGGGAGTCGATATGGAAGACTTAGGTGATCCAATATCAAAGTAAAATAGAGGTTTGGAAGACTTACGATTAAATAAAACAGAAGCCAAACATTCTCACGGAATAACTGAAATTACTGGGGGAAGTGGCAACCAAATACCCATTCAAGTTGGTGTGTAGGAACTGTGACGTGGGAGATATACCATCAGACTTTCGGAAAGATAATATCCACACAGTCCCAAAGCAAGCAGGGGCAGATCAGTCCGAAAACTGTAATACAATAAGCCTAATGGTTCCTGCATCAAAGCTGCTAACTAGAATATTACACAGAAGAATGGAAAAAAACGCCAGAAACTGTTCGATGATAGTCAGGTTGGCTTTAGGGAAGGTAAGGGCACCAGAGAAGAATTTCTACCATAGCACTTCGTAGCAGACACGTTCTTCGGATTTGTCGACATAGTAAAAGCGTTCGACAATGTAAAATGGTACAAAATCAAAATTTTCAGACAGATGGTTGTAAGCTAGAGGGAAAGACAGGTAATAAACAAAGTGTACAGGAACCAAGAGTTGCTGCAATAAGATGCCGAAAAGTAGGTGGACTGTTAAGAAATGCGGAGGTTCTCCGCAGAGTAGTCGAAAGATTTGTGACCATTTTACGACTGTATATCTATAAAGTCACGTATATTTGTGAAGAACGATCTTGACATTGTCAGAGGACATCGATTTCTGAGTGTGAAAAATTTAGTCTTCTTAGTAGAGACGTTTTATATGCCCAGATCGCAGTAAAAACACAAACGGGCAACTGGTTTCGGCAATTTAAATAGCCATCTTCACATCTGAAAGAGTGGTACATTTTTTTCAAAATATTTAAACAGTCTAATAATCTATATTCGTTACAACGAAAAATGTTTTTCCAAATACTCGTGTTGTATACCATCTACGTACATCAATCATTGTGCCACTCAGTGTAGCGCACTGTCATCTGGTCATAAATATACCTGGGAACAGCTTGTAATATATTGTGTAACGTCCCCTTAGAAAAATTATAAACGACTGCGCTGGAAAACCTCTTACGTTATTTGATTTTCAAACAGCTCAGCAAAACTGAACGTACTCGGACATTTCTCTCTTTACTTACTCTGATATCACTAAACTCAGACACAATATTTTTAGCGCAACACAATCTGTTTTTCAATAATCCCCACAAAAGAATGGCCCTGACTAACTATAACCTATACCTTTCATGAATCACTTACCACACAAAAATCTTCGTTACTCGAACTACCTCAATACAGCGAGCGCCAATGCCAATGCTGCCGGCTAAATAAAAGATTCTAACTACTGAAGGCACTAGCTACTGATAGGCATAGTTAGCAAATGAAAGATTTTGATAGAGAACAAACAATGTATTTATCTTAATAATGGTCAAAAGTCATCATATATATATATATATATATATATATATATATATATATATATATATATATATATATATATATATATATATGTTGGTAATCCTCACCTCCAACTGCGCAACGCTACGCGCTGCTCACATCCAACTGCCCAACATTACAAAAGCGAATATTCCGACAATGAGTCCAACCAGCCACAGACTACACAGCACAGTCAGTGATTTTCATACAGAGCGTTACTATCTCAAAAACCTAAACAGCCTACTTACACAGGGAATGTTAGACATTCTGGATTTCTGCAAGAATTTCCGTCAGGAAGGATTACCAACATAAAAACCTAAAAAGCCTACTTATAATTGGCGAATTAAAAATGCCACGGAAAATACAGTAGACAAGTGATTGCCGATCTTTTTGAAGACTTCATACGAAAGTACAATCAAATATTAGCTAGTATCTCCCCCACCCTCCCCACCCCCACAACACCTTTTGGCCCTCATCTTATCAATTTTACGCCTAACTAAACTTTAAAAAGAAAAAGAATTTTCTTTGAACACTTTCACCTTTAAAATGACGAAAGATGAATTATATTTATTTTTATTAAATCACGAACTGATGAACCAACCGCGCGACCGCTACGGTCGCAGGTTCGAATCCTACCTCGGGCATGGGTGTGTGTGATGTCCTTAAGTTAGTTAGGTTTAAGTAGTTCTAAGTTCTAGGGGACTTATGACCCAGATGTTAAGTCCCATAGTGCTCAGAGCCATTTGAACCATATGACGAACCAATGAGACAATTCGTAGTGCTTATATGTAACAACCTTCCGTTTAGAATCATTAACTAATTCTTAGTGTATAGAGAAAGCTACGTTCAGCTCTTCCACAGAACAGAGAGCTAATTATCAACGTTGAGAGCAGAAACTTGTTACAATAGATGCATCCCGCGCACCACTACTCTTGTTAGCGAGACTTGCTTCACCCATACCCTGCACCCTCATTTAAAAGCAACCAACTTAAAATGTGTTGTTGTTGTGGTCTTCAGTCCTGAGACTGGTTTGATGCAGCTCTCCATGCTACTCTACCCTGTGCAAGCTTCTTCATCTCCCAGTACCTACTGCAACCTACATCCTTCTGAATCTGCTTAGTGGATTCATCTCTTGGTCTCCCTCTACGATTTTTACCCTCCACGCTGCCCTCCAATACTAAATTGGTGATCCCTTGAAGCCTCAGAACATGTCCAACCAACCGATCCCGTCTTCTGGTCAAGTTGTGCCACAAACTTCTCTTCTCCCCAATCCTATTCAGTACTTCCTCATTAGTTATGTGATCTACCCACCTTATCTTCAGCATTCTTCTGTAGCACCACATTTCGAAAGCTTCTATTCTCTTCTTGTCCAAACTATTTATCGTCCATGTTTCACTTCCATACATGGCTACACTCCATACAAATACTTTCAGAAACTACTTCCTGACACTTAAATCTAAACTCGATGTTAACAAATTTCTCTTCTTCAGAAACGCTTTCCTTGCCATTGCCAGTCTACATTTTATATCCTCTCTACTTCGACCATCATCAGTTATTTTGCTCCCCAAATAGCAAAACTCCTTTACTACTTTAAGTGTCTCATTTCCTAATCTAATTCCCTCAGCATCACCCGACTGAATTCGACTACATTCCATTATCCTCGTTTTGCTTTTGTTGATGTTCATCTTATATCCTCCTTTCAAGACACTGTCCATTCCACTCAACTGCTCTTCCAAGTCCTTTGCTGTCTCTGACAGAATTACAATGTCATCGGCGAACCTCAAACTTTTTATTTCTTCTCCATGGATTTTAATACCTACTCCGAATTTTTCTTTTGTTTCCTTTACTGCTTGCTCAATATACAGATTGAATAACATCGGGGAGAGGCTACAACCCTGTCTTACTCCCTTCCCAACCACTGCTTCCCTTTCATGTCCCTCGACTCTTATAACTGCCATCTGGTTTCTGTACAAATTGTAAATAGCCTTTCGCTCCCTGTATTTTACCCCTGCTACCTTTAGAATTTGAACGAGAGTATTCCGGTCAACATTGTCAAAAGCTTTCTCTAAGTCTACAAATGCTAGAAACGTAGGTTTGCCTTTCCTTAATATTTCTTCTAAGATAAGTCGTAAGGTCAGTATTGCCTCACGTGTTCCAGTGTTTCTACGGAATCCAAACTGATCTTCCCCGAGGTTGGCTTCTATTAGTTTTTCCATTCGTCTGTAAAGATTTCGTGTTAGTATTTTGCAGCTGTGACTTATTAAACTGATGGTTCGGTAATTCTCACATCTGTCAACACCTGCTTTCTTTGGGATTGGAATTATTATATTCTTCTTGAAGTCTGAGGGTATTTCGCCTGTTTCATACATCTTGCTCACCAGATGGTAGAGTTTTGTCAGGACTGGCTCTCCCAAGGCCGTCAGTAGTTCCAATGGAATGTTGTCTACTCCGGGGGCCTTGTTTCGACTCAGGTCTTTCAGTGCTCTGTCAAACTCTTCACGCAGTATCGTATCTCCCATTTCATCTTCATCTACATCCTCTTCCATTTCCATAATATTGTCCTCAAGTACATCGCCCTTGTATAGACCCTCTATATACTCCTTCCACCTTTCTGCTTTCCCTTCCTTGCTTAGAACTTGGTTTCCATCTGAGCTCTTGATATTCATACAAGTCGTTCTCTTATCTCCAAAGGTCTCTTTAATTTTCCTGTAGGCAGTATCTATCTTACCACTAGTGAGATAAGCCTCTACATCCTTACATTTGTCCTCTAGCCATCCCTGCTTAGCCATTTTGCACTTCCTGTCGATCTCATTTTTGAGACGTTTGTATTCCTTTTTGCCTGCTTCATTTACTGCATTTTTATATTTTCTCCTTTCATCAATTAAATTCAATATTTCTTCTGTTACCCAAGGATTTCTACTAGACCTCGTCTTTTTACCTACTTGATCCTCTGCTGCCTTCACTACTTCATCCCTCAAAGCTACCCATTCTTCTTCTACTGTATTTCTTTCCCCCATTCCTGTCAATTGTTCCCTTATGCTCTCCCTGAAACTCTCTACAACCTCTGGTTCTTTCAGTTTATCCAGGTGCCATCTCATTAAATTCCCACCTTTTTGCAGTTTCTTCAGTTTTAATCTACAGGTCATAACCAATTGATTGTGGTCAGAATCCACATCTGCCCCTGGAAATGTCTTACAATTTAAAACTTGGTTCCTAAATCTCTGTCTTACCATTATATAATCTATCTGATACCTTTTAGTATCTCCAGGGTTCTTCCATGTATACAACCTTCTTTCATGATTCTTAAACCAAGTCTTAGCTATGATTAAGTTATGCTCTGTGCAAAATTCTAACAGGCGGCTTCCTCTTTCATTTCTTAGCCCCAATCCATATTCACCTACTATGTTTCCTTCTCTCCCTTTTCCTACACTCGAATTCCAGTCACCCATGACTATTAAATTTTCGTCTCCCTTCACTATCTGAATAATTTCCTTTATTTCATCATGTGTTGTTGTGGTCTTCAGTCCTGAGACTGGTTTGATGCAGCTCTCCATGCTACTCTATCCTGTGCAAGCTTCTTCATCTCCCAGTACCTACTGCAACCTACATCCTTCTGAATCTGCTTAGTGTATGCATCTCCTGGTCTCCCCCTACGATTTTTACCCTCCACGCTGCCCTCCAATACTAAATTGGTGATCCCTTGATGCCTCAAAACATGTCCTACCAACCGATCCCTTCTTCTGGTCAAGTTGTGCCACAAACTCCTCTTCTCCCCAATCCGATTCAGTACCTCGTCATTAGTTATGTGATCTACCCATCTAATCTTCAGCATTCTTCTGTAGCACCACATTTCGAAAGCTTCTATTCTCTTCTTGTCCAAACTATTTATCGTCCATGTTTCACTTCCATACATGGCTACACTCCATACAAATACTTTCAGAAATGACTTCCTGACACTTAAATCTATACTCGATGTTAACAAATTTCTCTTCTTCAGAAACGCTTTCCTTGCCATTGCCAGTCTACATTTTATATCCTCTCTACTTCGACCATCATCGGTTATTTTGCTCCCCAAATAGCAAAACTCCTTTACTACTTTAAGTGTCTCATTTCCTAATCTAATACCCTCAACATCACCCGACTTACTTCGACTACATTCCATTATCCTCGTTTTGCTTTTGTTGATGTTCATCTTATATCCTCCTTTCAAGACACCATCCATTCCGTTCAACTGCTCTTCCAAGTCCTTTGCTGTCTCTGACAGAATTACAATGTCATCGGCGAACCTCAAAGTTTTTATTTCTTCTCCATGGATTTTAATACCTACTCCGAATTTTTCTTTTGTTTCCTTCACTGCTTGCTCAATATACAGATTGAATAACATCGGGGAGAGGCTACAACCCTGTCTTACTCCCTTCCCAACCACTGCTTCCCTTTCGTGTCCCTCGACTCTTATAACTGCCATCTGGTTTCTGTACAAATTGTAAATAGCCTTTCGCTCCCTGTATTTTATCCCTGCCACCTTTAGAATTTGAAAGAGAGTATTCCAGTCAACATTGTCAAAAGCTTTCTCTAAGTCTACAAATGCTAGAAACGTAGGTTTGCCTTTCCTTAATCTTTCTTCTAAGATAAGTCGTAAGGTCAGTATTGCCTCACGTGTTCCAGTATTTCTACGGAATCCAAACTGATCTTCCCCGAGGTCGGCTTCTACCAGTTTTTCCATTCGTCTGTAAAGAATTTGTGTTAGTATTTTGCAGCTGTGGCTTATTAAACTGATTGTTCGGTAATTCTCACATCTGTCAACACCTGCTTTCTTTGGGATTGGAATTATTATATTCTTCCTGAAGTCAGAGGGCATTTCGCCTGTTTCATACATCTTGCTCACCAGATGGTAGAGTTTTGTCAGGACTGGCTCTCCCAAGGCCGTCAGTAGTTCCAGTGGAATGTTGTCTACTCCGGGGGCCTTGTTTCGACTCAGGTCTTTCAGTGCTCTGTCAAACTCTTCACGCAGTATAGTATCTCCCATTTGATCTTCATCTACATCCTCTTCCATTTCCATAATATTGTCCTCAAGTACATCGCCCTTGTATAGACCCTCTATATACTCCTTCCACCTTTCTGCCTTCCCTTCTTTGCTTAGAACTGGGTTTCCATCTGAGCTCTTGATGTTCATAGAAGTGGTTCTCTTATCTCCAAAGGTCTCTTTAATTTTCCTGTAGGCAGTATCTATCTTACCCCTAGTGAGATAAGCCTCTACATCCTTACATTTGTCCTCTAGCCATCCCTGCTTAGCCATTTTGCACTTCCTGTCAATCTCATTTTTGAGACGTTTGTATTCCTTTTTGCCTGCTTCATTTACTGCATTTTTATATTTTCTCCTTTCATCAATTAAACTCAATATTTCTTCTGTTACCCAAGGATTTCTACTAGCCCTCGTCTTTTTACCTACTTTATCCTCTGCTGCCTTCACTACTTCATCCCTCAAAGCTACCCATTCTTCTTCTACTGTATTTCTTTCCCCCATTCCTGTCAATTGTTCCCTTATGCTCTCCCTGAAACTCTCTACAACCTCTGGTTCTTTCAGTTTATCCAGGTCCCATCTCCTTAAATTCCCACCTTTGTGCAGTTTCTTCAGTTTTAATCTACAGGTCATAACCAATAGATTGTGGTCAGAGTCCACATCTGCCCCTGGAAATGTCTTACAATTTAAAACCTGGTTCCTAAATCTCTGTCTTACCATTATATAATCTATCTGATACCTTTTAATATCTCCAGGGTTCTTCCATGTATACAACCTTCTATCATGATTCTTAAACCAAGTGTTAGATATGATTAAGTTGTGCTCTGTGCAAAATTCTACCAGGCGGCTTCCTCTTTCATTTCTTAGCCCCAATCCATATTCACCTACTACGTTTCCTTCTCTCCCTTTTCCTACACTCGAATTCCAGTCACCCATGACTATTAAATTTTCGTCTCCCTTCACTATCTGAATAATTTCTTTTATTTCATCATACATTTCTTCAATTTCTTCGTCATCTGCAGAGCTAGTTGGCATATAAACTTGTACTACTGTAGTAGGTGTGGGCTTCGTATCTATCTTGGCCACAATAATGCGTTCACTAAGCTGTTTGTAGTAGCTTACCCGCGTTCCTATTTTCCTATTCATTATTAAACCTACTCCTGCATTACCCCTATTTGACTTTGTGTTTATAACCCTGTAGTCACCTGACCAGAAGTCTTGTTCCTCCCGCCACCGAACTTCACTAATTCCCACTATATCTAACTTTAACCTATCCATTTCCCTTTTCAAATTTTCTAACCTACCTGCCCGATTAAGGGACCTGACATTCCACGCTCCGATCCGTAGAACGCCAGTTTTCTTTCTCCTGATAACGACATCCTCTTGAGTAGTCCCCGCCCGGAGATCCGAATGGGGGACTATTTTACCTCCGGAATATTTTACCCAAGAGGACGCCATTATCATTTAATCATACAGTAAAGCTGCATGCCCTCGGGAAAAATTACGGCCGTAGTTTCCCCTTGCTTTCAGCCGTTCGCAGTACCAGCACAGCAAGGCCGTTTTGGTTATTGTTACAAGGCCAGATCAGTCAATCATCCAGACTGTTGCCCTTGCAACTACTGAAAAGGCTGCTGCCCCTCTTCAGGAACCACACGTTTGTCTGGCCTCTCAACAGATACCCCTCCGTTGTGGTTGTACCTACGGTACGGCTATCTGTATCGCTGAGGCACGCAAGCCTCCCCACCAACGGCAAGGTCCATGGTTCATGGGGGGGTATTTCATCATACATTTCTTCAATTTCTTCGTCATCTGCAGAGCTAGTTGGCATATAAACTTGTACTACTGTAGTAGGTGTGGGCTTCGTATCTATCTTGGCCACAATAATGCGTTCACTATGCTGTTTGTAGTAGCTTACCCGCATTCCTATTTTCCTATTCATTATTAAACCTACTCCTGCATTACCCCTATTTGATTTTGTGTTTATAACCCTGTAGTCACCTGACCAGAAGTCTTGTTCCTCCTGCCACCGAACTTCACTAATTCCCACTATATCTAACTTTAACCTATCCATTTCCCTTTTTAAATTTTCTAACCTACCTGCCCGATTAAGGGATCTGACATTCCACGCTCCGACCCGTAGAACGCCAGTTTTCATTCTCCTGATAACGACATCCTCTTGAGTAGTCCCCGCCCGGAGATCCGAATGGGGGACTATTTTACCTCCGGAATATTTTACCCAAGAGGACGCCATCATCATTTAATTATACAGTAAAGCTGCATGTCCTCGGGAAAAATTACGGCTGTAGTTTCCCCTTGCTTTCAGCCGTTCGCAGTACCAGCACAGCAAGACCGTTTTGGTTATTGTTACAAGGCCAGATCAGTCAATCATCCAGCCTGTTGCCCTTGCAACTACTGAAAAGGCTGCTGCCCCTCTTGAGGAAGCACATGTTTGTCTGGCCTCTCAACAGATACCCCTCCGTTGTGGTTGCACCTACGGTACGGCTATCTGTATCGCTGAGGCAGGCAAGCCTCCCCACCAACAGCAAGGTCCATGGTTCATGGGGGAGGGGGGGGGGACTTAAAATGTGTACGCTACAATTACTATTTATAAAACACTTGTCTGCTGGATTCCTTACTTCTGAACTGACACAAATAGGAAGACTTTAGGCTGAGAATGCTTTGTCTCTCACCACTACCGCAAATAGTAATAATAATGCAATACTGTGTACGTCCTGCAGTAGTAGCCATTATGCAGTTACTGTTGCGTTGTGCTGTCAGTTAGTGCGTTTGTTGTTACTATACGTCCCGCAGTAGTAGCCATTATGCAGTTACTGTTGCGTTGTGCTGTCAGTTAGTGCGTTTGTTGTTACTAAGTTGATAATGAAGCAATTTTTGGTCTATTGCGGGATTTACCTGCAACTCTAACAAGGCATTTCCATGAGATGTTTAGGCGTATACGATACCAACGGGAAAATGCTCCTATAGGAGCAGAAAAAAGGCAAATATGACTCTGAAGAGTGGGGTACCAGTTGCTTCTTTCTACATTCCTTAGCGCCTTTAAAAGTTTTCCCAAAAATTGTGCTTTGTGAACATATTCACGCTCTTTTTAACACGCTACTCACCTCTCACTCCCACGAGCTCCCCTAACTATAACTCGCCCTCATCCATTGGTTCAAATGGTTCAAATGGCTCTGAGCACTATGGGACTCAACTGCTGTGGTCATTAGTCCCCTAGAACTTAGAACTACTTAAACCTAACTAACCTAAGGATATCACACACATCCATGCCCGAGGCAGGATTCGAACCTGCGACCGTAGCAGTCGCACGGTTCCGGAATGCGCGCCTAGAACCGCGAGACCACCGCGGCCGGCTCATCCATTGGTCCACGGCTGTAAGACGCCCATACCCATCCATCCACACCCACACTCTTCCACTCATTCAGCCCAACTCATTATCATTTTCTCTTTGCGTCTGTCACTGTCCCCTGTCTCACAGCGACAGCCTCCTTTGTTCTGTGCTACTACTACTGTCTCCTCTTACATTCACTGTCTTCCTCTAGCTCTCTCTTACAGCTAGCGTCTCATTCATTCCTTCGCATTGCTGCTGCTCTCTTCTCACAGTCACTATCTCTCTTCCTCATTGTCATAGATTCTGGCTCTTATTATCACTGGATCTCATCAGCTCCCACTTTGTCCCTTCTCTTTATTCCACTCCCACCGACACTGTATCCTCCACTCTTCTCCGAACAGTTATGTCACAGTCAGCTGTGTTCCATTGCCACTGTCTCCCACTCTTTCTCTCACACGGCCACTGTCTCCGTCGCTGTCTCTATGCCATAATCATTACCTACTGTTTTCCATTATTTATTATTATTTCGTTTCCTTCCCACTGCCACTGTCTGCTTACTTCTCAGAATAAATAAGTGCGGATATGTTAGCATACCAAAATGTTTGGGATGTGTTTAAAGGTTGTGAGGAAGATAGAATGGGCAACTGGTACCGTACTTTTCAGTCATCTTCTTTTAAACATGAGCATATTCGCTTTATTTGTGCCCCAGTAAGAGCATTTTTCCGTTGGTTCCCGTCTTTTCCCTGCTACAGCAGATTACGTGAAACTGAAGTAACGAAAAACTAAATAATTTTACACCTCAGGAGTTTATGCACACAAAAATTTTGCGTGTGCTTCAGTACTACAACTCTTCTGATGATAACAGAGACACTTTACGAGCTATTTCTCCGTCCTGCGTCACTTTAAAACTACGTTTCCGCCTCGCACCGGCTTTTACGTGGGTATTTTACTTGTACAAGTAGCATAACTTTGAACCTCTCTATATCAGAAACGGATACAGTTATCAAGGAAGTTTTCAAGGATCTTCGAGAACGAGAACTTAGGAATATATCGCAAACATTTCTGCCATTTTCTGTGCGTAACGGTCTTGGAATCTGCGGCTCGGGTTTGGTTCCCAAAAACCGTGTCTTACAAGTTTTCAGAGGAACCGCCCGTGAACTGTATGGTGCCTCCAGAAGCCCCTTGGGGCGCACCATTGACCACGTCCAATCGAAAAAGAACCAACCGATTTGCTCCATTTGCATAACTTAGAGGTTGTGTAATATTCACACTTTTATTCTGTACTGTGGGATCTATACAGTAAGGTGATCCTTCCGTGTGGTATACATATGAAGGGCTTATTTCAATAGTGGTACAAGTCCATTTTTGTTCGTTGTGAGATACAGAGCCCTAAAGTTAAATGTGCGCTGAAAAATCTGCAGTTGAGATACCAGAAATATTCAAGCATATGGCTTCTTGCTAGAAATGAACCTTTCGTTCTGTTTGTTTGGATCATTAGTTTCAGAAGCATTATAGGCAGAAAAGTGGAGGTAATGTACTTGTACCACTATTGAAATAAGCCCCTCATATGATCCGTAGCCCAAGAGCTGTCTAAAACAGTAGACTCTACCTTTCCGAGGTTTGCCCCGGAAAAATCCTGTTTTTGTGTGTGGAGTTTTGAACCATATCAGGAACGTGTTCAGATATACAGGGCATTACAAAAAGGTACGGCCAAACTTTCAGGAAACATTCCTCACACACAAAGAAAGATGTTATGTGGACATGTGTCCGGAAACGCTTACTTTCCATGTTACAGCTCATTTTATTACTTCTCTTCAAATCACATTAATCATGGAATGGAAACAAACAGCAACAGAACGTACCAGTGTGACTTCAAACACTTTGTTACAGGAAATGTTCAAAATGTCCTCCGTTAGCGGGGATACATGCATCCACCCTCCCTCGCATGGAATTCCTAACGCGCTGATGCAGCCCTGGAGAATGGCGTATTGTATCACAGCCGTCCACAATACGAGCACGAAGAGTCTCTACATTTGGTACCGGGGTTGCGTAGACAAAAGCTTTCAAATGCCCCCATAAATGAAAGTCAAGAGGGTTGAGGTCAGGAGAGCGTGGAGGCCATGGAATTGGTCCGCCTCTACCAATCCATCGGTCACCGAATCTGTTGTTGAGAAGCGTACGAACACTTCGACTGAAATGTGCAGGAGCTCCATCGTGCATGAACCACATGTTGTGTCGTACTTGTAAAGGCACATGTTCTACCAGCACAGGTAGAGTATCCCGTATGAAATCATGATAACGTGCTCCATTGAGCGTAGGTGGAAGAACATGGGGCCCAATCAAGACATCACCAAGAATGCCTGCCCAAACGTTCACAGAAAATCTGTGTTGATGACGTGATTGCACAATTGCGTGAGGATTCTCGTCAGCCCACACATGTTGATTGTGAAAATTTACAATTTGATCACGTTGGAATGAAGCCTCATCCGTAAAGAGAACATTTGCACTGAAATGAGGATTGACACATTGTTGGATGAACCATTCGCAGAAGTGTACCCGTGGAGGCCAATCAGCTGCTGATAGTGCCTGCACACACTGTACATGGTACGGAAACAACTGGTTCTCCCGTAGCACTCTCCATGCAGTGACGTGGTCAACGTTACCTTGTACAGCAGCAACTTCTCTGACGCTGACATTAGGGTTATCGTCAACTGCCCGAAGAATTGCCTCGTCCATTGCAGGTGTCCTCGTCGTTCTAGGTTCAAATGGTTCAAATGGCTCTGAGCACTATGGGACTCAACTGCTGAGGTCATTAGTCCCCTAGAACGTAGAACTAGTTAAACCTAACTAACCTAAGGACATCACAAACATCCATGCCCGAGGCAGGATTCGAACCTGCGACCGTAGCGGTCTTGCGGTTCCAGACTGCAGCGCCTTTAACCGCACGGCCACTTCGGCCGGCCGTTCTAGGTCTTCCCCAGTCGCGAGTCATAGGCTGGAATGTTCCGTGCTCCCTAAGACGCCGATCAATTGCTTCGAACGTCTTCCTGTCGGGACACCTTCGTTCTGGAAATCTGTCTCGATACAAACGTACCGCGCCACGGCTATTGCCCCGTGCTAATCCATACATGAAATGGGCATCTGCCAACTCCGCATTTGTAAACATTGCACTGACTGCAAAACCACGTTCGTGATGAACACTAACCTGTTGATGCTACGTACTGATGTGCTTGATGCTAGTACTGTAGAGCAATGAGTCGCATGTCAACACAAGCACCGAAGTTAACATTACCTTCCTTCAATTGGGCCAACTGGGGGTGAATCGAGGAAGTACAGTACATACTGACGAAACTAAAATGAGCTTTAACATGGAAATTAAGCGTTTCCGGACACATTTCCACATAACATCTTTTCTTTATTTGTGTGTGAGGAATGTCTGCTGAAAGTATGGCCGTACTTTTTTGTAACACCCTGTATATCTCAGTTTCAATATCATAGACACATGGTACAGAGTAGAAAGTAAGTGCGCAGTGGCTGGACTGTGTGAGGAAGATGTTCATATATTCGTTTCACAAACTGTGACCTCCACCGCGTGAATGCTAGTATTTAAAAAAAAAAGTATTTTTTGGTAACTTATGTAATCTTACGAAAAGAGTGATAGTAGTGATCCCTTAAAAATAATTTAGTTATGTGACCGAAACACAATGGAACCCCTTTGTTTTTATCCTCAGATAATTTCATTTTACTCCTCACTGCATAATTATTTCCACGTCAGGAACCATTGCAGTAGACGGACTTTATTATTAAGTTTTTCGAAACAGCAATGTTTCAAATTCAACTGGGATATTGGTGCAAAAGTGTGACGACCAGAAACTTCATCCCCAACCGCTCGCTCCCTTGCCCACCTGACAGTGGCAATGAAAATTAGTTCTACAGCAAGGATTCAAACCAGCTACCACCAAGTCGACCGCGTGATATGGCAGCAGCGATCAGGCAACGCCTCGACGGGGGCTACTAGACGTGCGCGCGTTTCCACCAGGTGCTGCCTCCAGCCAGCTGATGGCGGTGGCGCAAGTGCTGCCGCCGTGTGGTGACCTTGGCTGAGCGCGAGGACAGGCGCGGGCGGCAGAAAACGCGCAAGCTGTCTCTTCCTGCTGCGTGACTGCCGCAGACAGACACTCTTCACTTTCTCTGCGGGTTCGCGTCTCTCTCGGCCGTCTCCGACTGCTCTGGTGACTGACCTCGTCGGCGGAAGTCAGCAAGCATTGGTGCAGGTGTGGTGCTCGTGTTCGAATGCTGTAAATCTCGTTCGAGTTCATATATCCGTTCGGTAGTCGAAGCGATGTTTCCAGGCCTTCTGTTCTTGATCAAATGGGGCGAAATCAAGACGGCACTCGCTGAGCTCCACGGCGTCGGACAGAGGGCGCTGTGGTCGGCGTAGATAGAGTCTTCTCGCGTAGTGTCAACTTACGAGAGCGTGACCTGGCATCGTAACTATCGACGCCACATAGTGCAATAGGAGTCGAACTCACTGGGCGCATAATGGGTCGTCTGATTTATAACTTGAGATCGCTTCTTCTGTATCTCCCGTGTGTGGTTCCCCACGTGTACTGGCCAGTGGATTGGAAAACCTGCTTGCCGCTCACTGACGATGTTCCTCTTTGACAAAAGGACTTTCTTTATAATGATTATTCCTCTGAGAGTGAGGATGAAATTGCTTCACACTGAAGTTAACTGTAATATGGTCGATTTCTAAGTTTCTAGCTTCATCTCAAAGCCTCAAGATCGATGATATTGCAATAAAATTTAAGACCCTTTAATTACAATCTAAGGCAAACTGTTGCTCTCAGTTTAGCATACGACTGCATTCCTGCAATTCCGTCAATGATGGAGAGTTTAAGAAAATAATTCTAAAAAATAAGAACAGAGATGAAAATGTTAAAGAATATGTATTTTCAATTTGTTATTGTTGTGGTCTTCAGTCCAGAGATTAGTTTGATGCAACTCTTGATGCTCCTCTATCCTGTGCAATCCTCTTCATCTCCGAATAACTACTGCAACCTACATCATTCTGAATCTGCTTAGTGTATTAATCTCTTGGTCTCCCTCTACGACTTTTACCCCCCCCCCCCCCGCCCTACCCTACGCTTCTCTTCAATACTAAACTGGCGATACCTTGATGCCACAGAATGTGTCCTACCAACCGATCCCTTTTTTTAGTTAGGTTGTGCCACAAATTCGTCTTCTAAATTGGTTCAAATGGCTCTGAGCACTATGGGACTTAACATCTGAGGTCATCAGTCCCATAGAACTTAGAACTACTTAAAACTAACTAACCTAAGGACATCAAACACATCCATGCCCGAGGCAGGATTCGAACCTGCGACATAGCAGCAGCGCGGTTCTGGACTGAAGCGCCTAGAACCGCTCTGCCACAACGGCCGGCAATTCCTCTTCTCCCCAGTTCTATTCAGTATCTCCACATTAGTTACGTGATCTACCCATATAATCTTCAGCATTTTTCTGTTTCACCACATTTCGAAAGCGTCTATTCTCTTCTTATCTACAGTGTTTATCGTCCACGTTTCACTTCAATACAAGGCTACACTCCATACAAACACGTTCAGAAAAGATACTTAAATCTGTAATCGATGTTAACTTTTTTCTCTTCTTGAGAAAGGCTTTCCTTGCCATCGCCGGTCTACATTTTATATCCTCTCTATTTCGACCATCATCATTTATTTTACTCCCTAAATAGCAAAACTCATTTACTGCTCTAAGAATCTCAGTTCCTAATATAATTCCCTCGGCATCATCTGAGTTAATTCGACTACATTCCATTATCCTCGTTCTGCTTTTGTTGATGTTCATCTTATATACTCCTTTCAAGACACTGTCCATTCCATTCAGCTGCTCTTCCAGGTCCTTTTCTGTCTCTGACAGAATTACAATGTCACCGGCAAATCTCAAAGTTTTTATTTCTTCTCCATGGATTTTAATTCCTGCTCCTGGTCTGTTTTTTGTTTCCTTTACTGCTTTCTCAATATACAGATTGAATAACAGTGTAGACAACCCTGCCTCACTCCCTTCTCAACCACTGCCTCCTTTACATGCCTCTTAACTCTTATAACTGCCATCTGGTTGCTGTACAAATTGTAAATAGCCTTTCGCTCTCTGTATTTCATCCCTTCCGCCTTCAGAACTTGAAAGAGAGTACTCCAGTCAACATTGTCAAAATCTTTCTCTAAGTCTACAAGTGCTAGAAACGTAGGTTTGAGTTTCCTTAATCTATCTTCTACGATAAGTCGTAGGGTCAGTATTGTCTCACACGTGTTCCAACATTTCTATGGAATCCAAACTGATCTTCCCCGAGGTCGGCTTCTACCAGTTTTTCCATTCGTCTGTAAAGAATTCGCGTTAGTATTTTGCAGCTGTGACTTATTAAACTGATAGTTCGGTAATTTTCACATCTGTCAACACCTGCTTTCTTTGGGATTGGAATTATTATATTCTTCTTGAAGTCTGAAGGTATTTCACCTGACTCATACATCTTGCTCACCAGATGGCTGGCTCTCCCAAGGCTAACAGTAGCTCTAATGGAATATTGTCTACTCCCGGGGCCTTGTTTCGACATAGGTCTTTCAGTGCTCTGTCAAACTCTTCACGCAGTATCATATCTCCTATTTCATCTTCATCCACGTCATTTCTATTCCGCAATATTGCCCTCAAGTACGTCGCCCTTGTATAAACCCTCTATGTACTCCTTCCATCTTTCTGCTTTCCGTTCTTTTCTTAGAACTGGTTTTCCATCTGAGCTCTTGATATTCATACAAGTGGTTCTCTTTTCTCCAAAGGTCTCTTTAATTTTCCTATAGGCAGTATCTATCTTACCCCTAGTGACATACGCCTCTACATCCTTATATCTGTCCTCTAGCCATCCCTGCTTAGCCATTTTGAACTTGTTTCATTTACTGCATTTTTATATTTTCTCCTTTCATCAATTAAATTCAATATCTCTTCTGTTACCCAAGGATTTCTACTAGCCCTCGTCTTTTTACCTACTTGATCCTCTGCTGCCTTCACTATTTCATCTCTCAAAGCGACCCATTCTTCTTCTATTATATTTCTTTCCCCCGTTCTTGTCAACCGTTCCCTAATGCTGTCTCTGAAACTCTCTACAACCTCTGGTTCTATCAGTTTATCCAGATCCCATCTCCGTTAATTCCTATCTTTTTGAAGTTTTTTTCAATTTACAGGCTACAAAAAAAGCAGTTGTTTCATAGTTACATTGAGCAGGCGCATTCTTCTTTAATTTCTTGAACAACATTCTTCATAAATAGAAAATTATGTATTTTCATTTACACAGGGCGTACGTTAAGTTTGTTTTCTCCAGCTGCTGGCTCCAAGCCTATTTCTCTTGCACTTTTTTATTACCATTTTTGTTATTAAAATTTATGAACTGCCTCTCAGTTATGAGAAAAGTCGTACGTCTCTTAAGATTGGCTCTTACACTTATGAAATTACGTAATTTTTTATTTATCCAGAATATTGTTCAGAAGAAACTAAGAAGAATGTACTGTTGAATGTAGCTCTGAAATAACTGATTTTTTGTATGTCTATTTTGAGTCATCAGTCTTCTGAATGATTTCATGCGGCCGGCCATGACTTCCTCTCCCATGCCAACCTCTTCATCTCAGAGCCGCACGGTCATCCTACATCCTCAATTAGTTGGGGGATGTATTCCAGTCTCTGTCTTCCCGTGCAGCATTTAGACTTTACAGCTCCCTCAACTGCCTTGGAAGTTATTAGTTGATGTCTTAACACCTGCTTGCCTTCCTGTCCCTTCCTCTTATCAGTGTTTTACACATATTCCTTTTCTATCCGATTCTCCAGAGAACCTCTTCATTTGTTGTCTTATCAGTCCACCTAATTTTCAGCTACCTTCTGTAGCACCACATCTTAAACGCTGCGATTTTCTTCTTTTCTGATTTTACCAAAGTCAGTGATTGCTTCCATACAATGCTCTGCTCACGTACATCCGTAGAAACTTGTCTCCCAAATAAGAGAGACGTTTGATACGAGTAGACTTCTTTTGGCCAGGAATGATCTCTTTGCTGTGCTAGTCTAATGTTCATGTCATTCTTGTTTCGATCGCTATGTGTTATTTTGCTTACAAGTTATTAGACTTCCTTAATCTCGTCTAGCTCGTAGTCACCTTTCGCTTTTATCGCTGATATCATTTTTGATACCCCTCACTCCTTTCGTCTTTCTTCGGTTTACAGTCAATATACAGGGTGGTCCATTGATAGTGACCGGGACAAATGTCTCACGAAATAAGCATCAAACGAAAAAACTACAAAGAACGAAACCTGTCTAGCTTCAAAGGGGAAACCAGATGGCGCTATGGTTGGCCCGCTAGATGGCGCTGCCATAGGTCAAACGGATATCAACTGCGTTTTTTAAAAATAGGAACCCCCATTTTTATTACATATTAGTGTAGTACGTAAATAAATATGAATGTTTTAGTTAGTCCACTTTTTTCGCTTTGTGATAGATGGCGCTGTAATAGTCACAAACGTATAAGTACGTGGTGTCACGTAACATTCCGCCAGTGCGCACGGTATTTGCTTCGTGATACATTACCCGTGTTAAAATAGACCGTTTACCAATTGCGGAAAGGTCGATGTCGTGTTGATGTATGACTATTGTGATCAAAATGCCCAACGGACGTGTGCTATGTATGCTGCGCGGTATCCTGCACGGCATCATTCAAGTGTCCGGACCGTTAGCCACATGTGAAACGTCAACCACGACCTGCAACAAATGATGATGCCCAAGTAGGTGTTTTAGCTGCTGTCGCAGCTAATCCGCACATCAGTAGCAGACAAATTGCGCGAGGATCGTGAATCTCAAAAACGTCGGTGTTGATAGGAATGTCGTTACACTTATTGCCAAATGCATTGAGTTTGACGGTCATCATTTTGAGCATTTATTGCATTAAAGTGGTTTTTACAGGTAATCACGCTGTAACAGCATGCGTTCTCAGAAGTGACAAGTTCACAATGGTACATGTATCAGAATGGAACAACTGAAGTAAAATGTTCAAACGTACCTACGTTCTGTATTTTAATTTTAAAAACCTACCTCTTACCAACTGTTCGTCTAAAATTGTGAGTCATATGTTTGTGACTATTACAGCGCCGTCTATCACAAAGCGAAAAAAGTGGTCCAACTAAAACATTCATATTTCTTTACGTACTACACGAATATGTACCGGTAATAAAAAATGGGAATTCCTATTTAAAAAAAAAAAAACGCAGTTGATACCGTTTGACCTATGGCAGCGCCATCTAACGGGCCAACCATAGTGTCATCTGGTTTCCCCCTTCAAGCTAGACAAGTTTCGTTCTTTGTAGTTTTTTCGTTTGACGCTTCCAACCATAGCGTTATCTGGTTTCCACCTTCAAGCTAGACAAGTTTCGTTCTTTGTAGTTTTTTCGTTTGACGCTTATTATATATTTGGCCCGGTCACGATCAATGGAAAAATGGCTCTGAGCACTATGGGACTCAACTGCTGAGGTTATTAGTCCCCTAGAACTTAGAACTAGTTAAACCTAACTAACCTAAGGACATCACAAACATCCATGCCCGAGGCAGGATTCGAACCTGCGACCGTAGCGGTCTTGCGGTTCCAGACTGCAGCGCCTTTAACCGCACGGCCACTTCGGCCGGCTCACGATCAATGGACCACCCTGGATAGTAGATCCTTATTAGGCTCTTCATTACAGTCAACAGATCCTATAATACGTCTTGACTTTCACTGAGGATAGCAATGTCATCAGCGGATCTTTCTTTGATATCCTTTCACCCTGAATTTTAATCTCACTCCTTGAACTTCCCTTTATTTCTGCCGTTACCTCTTCAAAATATAGATTCAACAGTAGAGTCGAAACGCATCCCTATCTTACGCACCACTTAATGCGAGTACTTCGTTCTTGATCTGCCATTCTTATCGTTCCTATAATGTACATCCATTTGTTTGAAAATTTTCAACTCTTCCACTGTTCTGCAGCATCGAATGCTGTTTCTTGGTAGACAGATCTATGAACGTGTCTCCTATTCTCATAATTCTTGTTTTCTTTATCAATCGCAACATGTCAACTGCCTCCCTCTTGCCTTTAACTTCCTTAAAGCCAAACGATCGTCATCTAACAGGTCCACAATTTTTTTCCGCTCTTCTTTACATTATTCTCGTCAGCAACTTGGATGCATCTAAAGTTAAGCTGGCTGTGCAACAGTTCCCTCTCTTACGTGCCCTTGCTGTCGTAGAGATTGTGTGGATGATATTTTTCCGAAAGTCTGATTATGTACACCGCACCAAAAAATCACTTTTTCGAAACGCCGTAACGCCTCCCATTGAGATGTATAAGTTCCAAATTTGGCACGAAGGTGCCTACAGCCTTCTCCTGCGGTGGTGCAAAAGTGTGGCGCCCTGCAAAGTCACCCTCGGGCTCTGCGACGCTTCGAACAGCAAGGTGTCGACACATGCGAAAAGAAGGTCACAGCACAGAGGTTCATGTGAGGTGTAAGGTGAGTTAATGATGTCACACTGGCAGAAAATTTCACCACTATTCACCCCAACGTCGTAGTCACACTATGGGAAGGTCTTCACAACCCATCTTACCCACATTTCACCCCTCCTTTTGACTCCTCTGCATTGGAGGTAAGAACCGTGCCACTGAGCGTTAAAATCACGAGATTTTATCGTGGGTGACCGAGGAAAACATTTCAGACACACAGCCGCTCAGAATCGCCACGACAATCCCTCAGAAGGTGGCATAAAGGCCGTCAATGAATCCATATCTTCCCCTGAGCATCGATTCCCATACATTTTGCGGCCGGAAACGACGTTCGCAGTCTGATGAGCAGCAGGACGACGTCCCTGACAAGGTTCGACACTGCTGACACCCACCGAACGCCTCAACCCTACTCTTAGGACATCATGGGGCTGCAACCCCACTGAACGTGATCTGACGCTTTTGGAGTGTAGTACGACTGCAAGTTTTGCTCTAGTATACAAAGGTGGAACCACAAGGGACGGTAGAAAACCATGTAATGTTGTTGCTTTAATTTGTTCTGATTACGGTGCTGATATTCAATAAAAGCGGGTTAAAAGCTGTGAGCTGTCTGGGGAAGTTAACCTTGCATTACTGAGCAACTGTTTCACCAGGTATCCAGTCTAGCTTACCAAATTCCCAACCAGACTAACATTAATTATAATCTTTTAATAGTCATACGACAACCGGTGATATATATATATATATATATATATATATATATATATATATATATATATATATATAACTGAACTGGTGCCTTATTTAGGATTGTGAAAATGTGAGTTTGTAATCTTACGGAACACATCAAATATGGAGCCAAGATTGGGAGACTGCATACAACACTGCATTCATAAAACAACACACAGAAAACGTTGAAACATATGCAAGAGAAAATTAACCACTACCAACCGATTCAATTTTCACCCAAAGAAGTTACGTTCGTAGCACAATCCTGTCCGTCATGTAATTACCACACACTGGTATACTAAATTCATACTAACTCTCTGTGAAATCTTCCCGAAAAGAATAGCTGAGGGCTACTTTGATGATTACACCACATCCTTCACGTGGTCAACTTGGTTTACACAAAGAGTGTAACTCCACAATAATTTTGATAATTAAAATAAATTAGATCGAATAGCAATTTACAAAAGAAAAACCTCGAACTGGTTACTATCGTCTTACTATTAACCTGATGGGTCAAACAATTGTATAAGCACGTGGTACTGGTCTCACAAAGTACACCCCACGTGGATTGAACATAAAGAAAAGTTGCTATATTGAAAAATATTGTCAAGACGAGACGTTATAATCTCACTCACTTTCGCATTTAAGATTGATGATCTTAGTTAGAGTCACTGATCAACACGTGGTTCCACTTTAGTCACAAAGTAGTGACAAAGCAACTACCGGAATATATTCTGAACTTCACACTCGAATTACGCTGCATTGCAATTTAAGATAACATTAGATATTTTAGAGCTAAACCTGAAATAAAGGTGATTAAATTTTCAGTTAGGCTGATCTTAAGAAATCCATTGTCCTGCGGACTTAGCAGACACGCGCTTAGCCGGAGATCTTACCACTTCAGACGCTCGCCGCGGACAGACTGCCGTGGTCCCTTCCTGAGGGTGGCTCACAAATACAAACGGAAGTGGCCAGAGAGGCAGCTTCCTATACCAACATGACAAGGGACGGACAGGACCATACTAAGAATAGAAACCTCTCTGCTTTTAAAAAGCGTAGCTACCTGTTCCGACGTTG
This sequence comes from Schistocerca nitens, assembly GCF_023898315.1. Lineage (NCBI taxonomy): Eukaryota > Metazoa > Arthropoda > Insecta > Orthoptera > Acrididae > Schistocerca > Schistocerca nitens. The sequence continues at coordinate 682,962,589 of NC_064617.1, read as the reverse complement.
GTCCTACTGTTCTCTAGCAGACAGGCTTGTCTGCTACCCTCAAGCCTGCAACTACACTATTCACCCCAACGTCGTAGTCACACTATGGGAAGGTCTTCACAACCCATCTTACCCACATTTCACCCCTCCTTTTGACTCCTCTGCATTGGAGGTAAGAACCGTGCCACTGAGCGTTAAAATCACGAGATTTTATCGTGGGTGACCGAGGAAAACATTTCAGACACACAGCCGCTCAGAATCGCCACGACAATCCCTCAGAAGGTGGCATAAAGGCCGTCAATGAATCCATATCTTCCCCTGAGCATCGATTCCCATACATTTTGCGGCCGGAAACGACGTTCGCAGTCTGATGAGCAGCAGGACGACGTCCCTGACAAGGTTCGACACTGCTGACACCCACCGAACGCCTCAACCCTACTCTTAGGACATCATGGGGCTGCAACCCCACTGAACGTGATCTGACGCTTTTGGAGTGTAGTACGACTGCAAGTTTTGCTCTAGTATACAAAGGTGGAACCACAAGCGACGGTAGAAAACCATGTAATGTTGTTGCTTTAATTTGTTCTGATTACGGTGCTGATATTCAATAAAAGCGAGTTAAAAGCTGTGAGCTGTCTGGGGAAGTTAACCTTGCATTACTGAGCAACTGTTTCACCAGGTATCCAGTCTAGCTTACCAAATTCCCAACCAGACTAACATTAATTATAATCTTTTAATAGTCATACGACAACCGGTGATATATATATATATATATATATATATATATATATATATATATATATATATATATATATATATATATATATATATATAACTGAACTGGTGCCTTATTTAGGATTGTGAAAATGTGAGTTTGTAATCTTACGGAACACATCAAATATGGAGCCAAGATTGGGAGACTGCATACAACACTGCATTCATAAAACAACACACAGAAAACGTTGAAACATATGCAAGAGAAAATTAACCACTACCAACCGATTCAATTTTCACCCAAAGAAGTTACGTTCGTAGCACAATCCTGTCCGTCATGTAATTACCACACACTGGTATACTAAATTCATACTAACTCTCTGTGAAATCTTCCCGAAAAGAATAGCTGAGGGCTACTTTGATGATTACACCACATCCTTCACGTGGTCAACTTGGTTTACACAAAGAGTGTAACTCCACAATAATTTTGATAATTAAAATAAATTAGATCGAATAGCAATTTACAAAAGAAAAACCTCGAACTGGTTACTATCGTCTTACTATTAACCTGATGGGTCAAACAATTGTATAAGCACGTGGTACTGGTCTCACAAAGTACACCCCACGTGGATTGAACATAAAGAAAAGTTGCTATATTGAAAAATATTGTCAAGACGAGACGTTATAATCTCACTCACTTTCGCATTTAAGATTGATGATCTTAGTTAGAGTCACTGATCAACACGTGGTTCCACTTTAGTCACAAAGTAGTGACAAAGCAACTACCGGAATATATTCTGAACTTCACACTCGAATTACGCTGCATTGCAATTTAAGATAACATTAGATATTTTAGAGCTAAACCTGAAATAAAGGTGATTAAATTTTCAGTTAGGCTGATCTTAAGAAATCCATTGTCCTGCGGACTTAGCAGACACGCGCTTAGCCGGAGATCTTACCACTTCAGACGCTCGCCGCGGACAGACTGCCGTGGTCCCTTCCTGAGGGTGGCTCACAAATACAAACGGAAGTGGCCAGAGAGGCAGCTTCCTATACCAACATGACAAGGGACGGACAGGACCATACTAAGAATAGAAACCTCTCTGCTTTTAAAAAGCGTAGCTACCTGTTCCGACGTTGGTCCTACTGTTCTCTAGCAGACAGGCTTGTCTGCTACCCTCAAGCCTGCAACTACACTATTCACCTCAACGTCGTAGTCACACTATGGGAAGGTCTTCACAACCCATCTTACCCACATTTCACCCCTCCTTTTGACTCCTCTGCATTGGAGGTAAGAACCGTGCCACTGAGCGTTAAAATCACGAGATTTTATCGTGGGTGACCGAGGAAAACATTTCAGACACACAGCCGCTCAGAATCGCCACGACAATCCCTCAGAAGGTGGCATAAAGGCCGTCAATGAATCCATATCTTCCCCTGAGCATCGATTCCCATACATTTTGCGGCCGGAAACGACGTTCGCAGTCTGATGAGCAGCAGGACGACGTCCCTGACAAGGTTCGACACTGCTGACACCCACCGAACGCCTCAACCCTACTCTTAGGACATCATGGGGCTGCAACCCCACTGAACGTGATCTGACGCTTTTGGAGTGTAGTACGACTGCAAGTTTTGCTCTAGTATACAAAGGTGGAACCACAAGGGACGGTAGAAAACCATGTAATGTTGTTGCTTTAATTTGTTCTGATTACGGTGCTGATATTCAATAAAAGCGGGTTAAAAGCTGTGAGCTGTCTGGGGAAGTTAACCTTGCATTACTGAGCAACTGTTTCACCAGGTATCCAGTCTAGCTTACCAAATTCCCAACCAGACTAACATTAATTATAATCTTTTAATAGTCATACGACAACCGGTGATATATATATATATATATATATATATATATATATATATATATATATATATATATATATATATAACTGAACTGGTGCCTTATTTAGGATTGTGAAAATGTGAGTTTGTAATCTTACGGAACACATCAAATATGGAGCCAAGATTGGGAGACTGCATACAACACTGCATTCATAAAACAACACACAGAAAACGTTGAAACATATGCAAGAGAAAATTAACCACTACCAACCGATTCAATTTTCACCAAAAGAAGTTACGTTCGTAGCACAATCCTGTCCGTCATGTAATTACCACACACTGGTATACTAAATTCATACTAACTCTCTGTGAAATCTTCCCGAAAAGAATAGCTGAGGGCTACTTTGATGATTACACCACATCCTTCACGTGGTCAACTTGGTTTACACAAAGAGTGTAACTCCACAATAATTTTGATAATTAAAATAAATTAGATCGAATAGCAATTTACAAAAGAAAAACCTCGAACTGGTTACTATCGTCTTACTATTAACCTGATGGGTCAAACAATTGTATAAGCACGTGGTACTGGTCTCACAAAGTACACCCCACGTGGATTGAACATAAAGAAAAGTTGCTATATTGAAAAATATTGTCAAGACGAGACGTTATAATCTCACTCACTTTCGCATTTAAGATTGATGATCTTAGTTAGAGTCACTGATCAACACGTGGTTCCACTTTAGTCACAAAGTAGTGACAAAGCAACTACCGGAATATATTCTGAACTTCACACTCGAATTACGCTGCATTGCAATTTAAGATAACATTAGATATTTTAGAGCTAAACCTGAAATAAAGGTGATTAAATTTTCAGTTAGGCTGATCTTAAGAAATCCATTGTCCTGCGGACTTAGCAGACACGCGCTTAGCCGGAGATCTTACCACTTCAGACGCTCGCCGCGGACAGACTGCCGTGGTCCCTTCCTGAGGGTGGCTCACAAATACAAACGGAAGTGGCCAGAGAGGCAGCTTCCTATACCAACATGACAAGGGACGGACAGGACCATACTAAGAATAGAAACCTCTCTGCTTTTAAAAAGCGTAGCTACCTGTTCCGACGTTGGTCCTACTGTTCTCTAGCAGACAGGCTTGTCTGCTACCCTCAAGCCTGCAACTAGAAATACATTTGCTCATTCATCCTCTCACACAGAAGGGAAGGGGGATGACAGTATCTTATCATATACAGTATCTAAAAGAAAGCGGATGTAGGTTCCGTATGAGACTGTGTGACATGAATTACATATAAACTGTGTTTTAAAGTGTAGTAGTGTGACAGATCGTTCTTGTTTATGTGTAAAAGTAACACGTTCCACTACTCAGTCTCCTCCCAGATGGTCAGAAACGCCACAGTAAATGTAGAAGAGGAATTTATGCCGTAAATGACAACAGATTTCAAAAATTAACATGAAAGGAATCCAACAGAGACCTTTCAACCATTCGCCGGTCGCAGTGGCCGAGCGGTTCTAGGCGCTTCAGTCCGGAACCGTGCGACTGCTACGGTCGCAAGTGCCTCGGGCATGGATGTGTGTGATGTCCTTAAGTTAGTTAGGTTTAAGTAGTTCTAAGTTCTAGGGGACTGATGACCTCAGATGTTAAGTCCCATAGTGCCCAGAGCCATTTGAACCATTTTTGAAAACCATTCGACGAAATGTGATCGGAAGCAGCAAAGCGTATTTATGCTATTTCAGCCCTCCTGTTTCACGCCTTTTCTGGCATGATCACGGAGCGACACTGACATTTGCGTAAATAAAATGGCAAAGGGTCCATCTTAAACCCCTGGGTGTTGCGGTTCTGACCTTCAACGAGACCTTGAAAGAAGATAATGTTTGATTTGTGGGGCGTTCAACTGCGCGGTTATCAGCGCCCCTGCAAGTTCTCAATCTTTAATCAGTCCAATCTCGCCACTTTCAGGAATGATGATGATGATGAAATGATGAGAACAACACAGACACCCAGTCCCCGGGCGGAGGAAATCCCCAACCCGGCCGGGACCCCGTGATCGGAGGCAGCAACGCTAGGGAATCGAACCCGGGACCCCGTAATCGGAGGCAGCAACGCTAGCCACTAGACCACTAGCTGCGGACGACCTCGAAAGAACGGCTGAAATGTGGGTAAGATGGGGCATGACGGCCTTCCCATAGTGTGACACGTTCACGATGGCGCTGGGCACAGTTTTTGTGAAATTTGGTGTCAATGTGAAGTTATTAACGCACCTTACGCCTTACATGAACTTCTGAGATGTTGCCTTTTTCCGCGTGCTCCACATCTTGTTTGAAGCGTCCTGAAGGCCGAAGGCGACGCCATAGAGCGCCACGATTTTGCACAATTTCAGGGGAAAGCTGTAGGCATGTTTGAAACAAATTTCAAGTTTTTGCTTCGCAGTGGGAGACAATTATGGGGTTTCGAGAAAGTTACACTTTTTTGCGCAGTGTATCTCCAGTGTCATACATTCTACACAACTTCGTTTTTTTGCCATTTCTCCCAATGATTTCCGAAATTCCGAAAGAATGTTATCTACCTCCTCTGCCTTATTTGATCGGAAGACTTCCAAAATTCTGTTAAACTCTGAGCTTAATACTGGGTCATCCATGTCTTCCATATCGTCTCCCACTTGTAGTTCTATCATATCACCATACAGGTCCTCGCCGTCATAGAGGCCTTCAATATATTCTTTCCACCTATCTCCTCTCTCCTCTGCTTTTAACACTGGAGTCCTATAGCTCCCTTAATGATCAGACCTCTGCTTTTAAATTCACCGAAGGTCGTTTCGACTATTCGGTATGCTGGATCAGTCCTTCCGAGGATGATATCTTTTTCGATTTCTTCGCGTATTCCTGAAGCCATTTCACCTGCCTTTCCTGCTCTCTCCCATTTATTTCGTCGTTAAGTGACGTATTGTGTATTCCTGACTTTCTCATAACATTTTGTAATTCTTTCTTTCGCTAATGGGTATTCGCATTTAAAGTTGTTGCAATGACGGAAGTCATGTTACCACCAATTATTACTAGGAATTTATTTATTTGTTTGGAACATCACACGCATTTCAAAACTTTTGAGTAATGCCCCAGCCGAATTTGGTCGTAATAATCTAAAAAGTAATTGGCTGAAGTAGGTAAGTAGATTCATGCATGAGCTGTCAATGTTTGCTGCAGCTAGATAGCTAGAGATTCTTCGGGCAGTTTTCCCAGTGTGGGCGTTATGTCTACATCTGTTGAGACGGGTCACTAATAAGTACGTGGTAGACATACAATAGGTACTTACTCATCACCTGACAGGGCCAGATACACAGGACTATCTCTCTTGACATGTACGTGACGCAACGAGCCTCTTGTACGTTGTTAAAGGCAATGAATGTCACTAAGCGTCTACACAGTACGTCCCGCACGTAGAGTGACTAATGTGAAATAAAATATAAGACGTTGTTTATTTTTAGTTTACATGACTTTTTATTCAAAATCGTCTCTTTCTGAGTCTCCACACAACTAGAAGAGATGGGAAAACTGTTCGAAACATTTCTGATTCTCAGCCTTTCAAATTTCCTGTAGTACGTTGGTCGTAGCTTTCCGGATATCTGAAATCGTGTCGAAACACTTTCCTTTTATTGCCATTTTTAGTTTTGGAAATAACTAAAAGTAGCACGGAGATAAACCAGGCGAATAAGGACGGGGTTCAAATGCCACAATACATTACTGAACCAAGAAAAATCTCGTATAATTGCGCGCTTTCGAAACTAGATTTCTGAGTGCAAATCGAGTAAAGAACGTCCACAGCAATAATATTGTTTACGTACTTGTGGAGCAAAACTATGAACTAACTCATTCCAATAGTATTGGAGCCTGTAATACGGCAAGGAACTCGCTGGGACTCATGAGAGATTTTCTTCTCCACTCCGTTCAGTGGTAGTGTTTTTATGTACCAACGGGGGATTAGTCAAATGAGTTAATACGTCTACTGATTGGACATAGACTACAGTTTTGGATGATTTCAAAAAGGATTACCAATCTACTCGCGGCTATCCCATTTGCTTATCTGCCTTGAAATTCATTTTGTAGAGTCTTTCTAGAATGCAAGTTATACAGACGTCGAAAGGCAAGGGGTTGATGGGGACGCATGGGGATGCAGTGTGCAGTAGTTGCTGTTACCAAGGATGCTGCGCCGTCAAGATCACCAGGCAGTGAGTAACATCTGTCAGAAATAGTGAACAATGAATCAATGTTTAGTGCGTCAACTATTCAGATAATACTACGTAACTAACTTAAAACTTGGTCTGAACAAAACTCTCTCACTAACTTAAATAATTACTTTATTCGCTGTTTTTTCAAATAGCCTGAACACTGCACTCTTTCTACATTTTTTTAGCTCAGTAGATAGATTTTTCTCTATTTGTGTATGTCGTTACAGTTTTTTTCAAGTATGGAGACTGTATTTCGTCTTTGCTGCTGTCGGTGTGTTACGGATCCAGTGAAATCGAACTGTTTGGAGGACAATGGTGCCAATACTGTTCCGCAAACTACAGTTGACCAACACTGCACAATACACTTGTTGCCCTGTGCGCTGAAAATTATGTCTAATTTTCGTACCCTGAATTCAGATTTGATTGTAGTTTTATTCCATCACGTGCGGTTTCTTCTGGATATTAGTTTTTTTCTTTGTTACGGAAATACGCTTTAATTTAAATTACTTTCAGTTCACATGCAACATGGAAACTTTCTCCTCTATGTGTATTTTGATGCCTGTGTTTGTCCATGTAGTGTTAGCTATCATAAACGGAAGTCACATTTCTGCCATGTGCTGTTACCTGGTGAGTTTTCATATAATTTCGAAGAAAGGCGTTGGTGCTATGCTCTAATGGCAGTTACTACTGTACTGTGTGTTGTTTTATGTGAAGTTTGTGATATACAATTATATACTGTCAAAACATTCTGTACAAAATGTCTAGAACGTGTGTAAATAAAGCCAATATATTTTGTTACCTATGTGAGGAATATCTTACTGTTGTAATTAAGAAGGTATATGAGTTTTATTTTGGCTGCAGAGTTGGGGACCGAGATAAGCCTTTTGCTCCTTATCTTTGTTGTTGCACATGTACAAGCAAGTTGCGTAACTGACTGGAGGGTACTCGAGCATCAATGCCATTTTCGTGCCAATAGTGTGGTGTGTGCTGAAGGATCATGCCACTGACTGAGTCTTGTGAAATTGGCACACGATTTTCGAAATGTGTACGTTTTTCCAAAGTTCTTGATAGATATGCTATAGCCCTAGACTTCACTGTACTAAATTTGAATAGTTCTGCAGAATACAGCGAAAGAAAAGCAACTGTATTCAGGAAAATTTTAATCTTGTAAAAAAGCAAATTCCAATTGGCAAAAAAAAAAGTAATGATCACAATTCTAAGTAGCTCCCCAAGAGTTCTAGAAAAATTCTTGACAAAATTTTTTGCTGCCAAATAATAGTTTATGAGATAACTACAATAATGAGGCACCTCACCTTAGAGAAACATACTTTTTTGTAGTTCTTGGTAGATATGCCATAGTTCTAGAGTTCTCTGTACAAATTTTGAATAGTTCTGTAGAATTTCGCGAAACAACAATATGATCATTTTTGTGAGTAGCTGAGTAGCTGTGAAGTTGGCACTCGAATTTCGAGAAACATACATTTTTTTTCAGAGCTTTTGGTAGCTATGCCAAATTTGTAGAGCTGTCTGTACAAAGCGTTCCGCAGAATTTCGGGAAAATACAGAAAACATTAATGATATTTTTGTGCAAATAATAGTTCAAGAGATGATTGCAATAATGAAGGACACATTTTCACGAGACTAAAGAACAAATTCGTGCAATAGTTCTCGTCACAGTTTCGGGTAGCACCGCCAAGAGTTCTACTCAAAATTGTCAGTTCAACCGTTACTCGAAGTCATAAAACTTTGCCCTCAGGTAGCAGCACAGTCCAAGCCCCAACTGGTTGCCATCTTTACGTAGTATTTTGTTGTTTTATTTAAGTTAGCCATTTAAAGTAAAACTGTGGCAGAGGCAGATTTGGCACTAATTGTAATGATCGTGATAATTTTCATTTAATTTGCAATGCGAAGTGTTCTAAAATCTGAAGTACTAAGGAGATGCTCCAGTAAGAATTCGTGGTACTCTTTTATTTACTGGAGGCAGCGGCAACTTATTTTCAAGTTTGGAAGACGATTGTGACCTCACACCATCTCCAAAATATTTATTACGCACGAGAATATCGTGGAATTCTGCTAAAAGAAAAGGCGAAGATTTGAATGACCTGTCTTTCAATGCGTATTCATGAGGAAGCCACTTATTACTGAAAAATTTTATTACTTTCAACTTAATTATTAATACCGTGTTGCTGCATTAGCTTTAGTAATACGCCCTATAAACCTACCATTTACTAGGCCTGTGAGGCAAATATGAAGAGAAAGATACGTTTTCTTTTAAACGTACTTACTCGTCGATTGTTTTTCCCCTTTTTTTCCTGGGACCTTATGGGGATACTCAGACACAACTTGAAGTAAATATTGCTTCTGTTTCTGGTTTTATTTTTGTACATTATTTATTACAGTATTACATGAACTTGACGCCTTTATCAGTCGAATAATTTAGAACGTTTAGTTTAGCAACCAAGTGCAGATCATTGACATCTTGCGAGTTGGTTGCCACCTGCGCTCACTAAAGGGACACCGAAGCAATTTAACAGTTGTGATTGTGACAGATTGGTGTTGGGAGCAGTCCAGCTAAAGACGTGGACCCACGGAATTTTTGAAAATGCAAATTGCATATCGCGATCTGGTAACTGTTCTACGCGGTGTGATTACACAGTGGCGGATCGGTGTTGCGTCGAAGTGTTGCGCATCTTCCACCAAAAGAAAAAAAAAGGCTGAGACTAGAACCAGTAACACAATAACTATTAGCATAAATATGTGCCCTGGTATTCCAATAAAGCATTCAAACACATTGTGAATGAAAATTAGCTTTATATGTTAGTAATTATTCAGAGCTATAGACAACGATGTGTGGATGACAAGATCAGGGTGGTAAAAGACAAAAGCGAACAGCCAGGCGTCTCCTAGCTGCACATATACACAAAATTTTACACGTAAAAAAAGAAAAAAATATAGAAAAGAGGTCTTACAGTCTTCATTCACAACCCACTGAAGAATCTCTCTTAAAGAACTTGTCACAGATCAAATTGTTTGTATATACCCTTATCTTACTAGAAACGAGCATTCGTAATTTTTGGGGTTTGATCAATTCCTGCTTGGATCCATAAGTACCTTAGTGTCTTGGTTCTGCTTGACGATTCAGTGTACTTACTATTTTAAATTTTGCTTCAGAAGATTTAGATGACAGAACAGGGGACTGCATCCATAAATGATATTTCAGTTTTTGTAATGCCTCACACTGAGTATCATTATCGGCTATATATATATATATATATATATATATATATATATATATATATATATATATATATATATATATATATATATATCAGAATTCTGAAATCCTAATACAGAGCTTTGGCTTGTGAAGCGGCACAGGATCACGCATGGACGTAAACAGTGGAAAGAAAAATACGAACAAAATACAGTCGTTCTTGTGGCCGTAACTCAACTTCATCAAGGAATATAAACTTTTTCAAAATATAAACAGCTTTCGCCATCCATTTTCATCCATCTTGCGCAAGATACTCCATGAGATCATTCTTCGGAAAGAGAATTCGCAGTTAATTCAAGAACTATCCATATAATCCGTTTCACATACCTTACTCCTGCAAGGTAAATACAAGCTGCTGACTGATCAAAAACTAATTATCTTTTTCGACTGTAAAGATCGTCAAACAATGAGTGTACAATGTCGTCGAACTTTTGAAAAGAAGACTTGGTTCTTTTCACTTGTTAAGTTTCGACCATCTCTCAGCATACTTATGTAGCTGCCGCCGTTACTGATACAAACCTTGTAATTTCAGTTGCACTTTCTAAGTTCTTGTGTCGGAAGAAGTTAATTTTCCAGACAAATTTAACTTCCCACAGGGTATGACACTTTGACGTATAGTGAATTTACACGCCCGAAAATTGTAAAAGCAAACGCCCCACCTCCTCCTCTCTCTGCATTTTCTATAAACGAGCTGCCAACCAAGGCATTGCATTTTCTTCGCCTACGAGCTTCCCTGGAAGTGGATGGCGATTGAGGTTGCCCGCGCTGAGTCGTAAACAGGTTCCATAATTCGTACTTCCGTTCAACTTGTCCTGCCCACTACCTGGTTTGCGGTCACTGGCCTGTCATATCTCCCAGGTAATGCTCTCTGACAACACATTCAGCTAACGAAATAGAAGTAAACTAACTGTCTACATTAGGTAATCAATGAATTTATCGTGCCGAAGTAGTACTTGTGCGTACTTGATATTTTCTCTGGAACGAAATAGAAGTAAACTAACTGTCTACATTAGGTAATCAATGAATTTATCGTGCCGAAGTAGTACTTGTGCGTACTTGATATTTTCTCTGGAAACTTATCTTAAATCCATACAGCTTAGCAATAGATAAAAAACGAACGGGAAACGAGTAAAAATGACTTGTTTCTAAAAACGAACGACAACCAGTGAACAAGTTCCCAAAAATAATGAATTTACCGATTTCTAATAACAGCTATTTAGCAATTCAGAATTGTGATCATAATTTTTTTCCGCTAAATTCTACAGAACTCTTCAAATATTGTACGGAAACTCTAGAACTATAGCATATCTCTCAAGAGCTCTGAAATAATGTATGCTTCTCGGAATTTGGATGCCAACATCACAGCTACTCACCTATTCACAATAGTGATCATTTGTTGTTTGTCGAAATTCGACGTAACTAATTTTGTGCAGAGAACTCTAGAACTGTATTAAATTTACCAAACACTCTGAAAAATGTATACTTCTCGAAAGTCGGTGCCAGCTTCTCAAGTAGTGACAATGGGTGTCACACTATTGCAATTATGTCATACACTATCATCTACAGAAAAAATTTCACTATTGTTTTCTGTAGAACTCGTGTGGGGCTGTTCAAAAATGTGATCATTATGTTGTTTCGCAAATTTGTCAATTATTTTTTTACAAGATTTCATTTTTCTTGATTACTATTGTTTTTCTCACGAAATTCCGCAGAACTTTTCAAATTTTGTACAGAGAATCTAGAACTATATCAATGCTGTCAAGAACACTAAAAAAAATTTCTCGAAAGTCGGGTGCATACTTGACATGACTCAAACTTCACACCACTATTTTTGCTTTACCGAATTGAAAGGATATTCTGCAAAATCAAAACATGCTGTTCAATATCCAAACCCACCCTTAGCCATGCAGCTGGTTCCTCATGATGCTTCTTCACTTACTAAATCACCAAGTGACTGGAGAATTGACGAAAAACGTTTAGTGGTGCTATCCAACAGCAGAGGCAACAAAACAGCAGCAATCAGCACAGTACGTGTTGGCCCGGAGCCGGAGTAGTTTTCACTGTAATCAACATACATCATCGCATTACGCAGGGAGAACTTAACGACCTCGTTCGGGAATAGAATCTGTCGCAGGTACAATCTGAGTTACTGGCTTCGCGATTGCCAGGATGGAATTTGCTCGCTCAGGGTGTTAAACTGACTTCATGTAGGAGACATAGCCTCCAACGAGATTGTGTAGCATAGTGATTTCAATTATTTGCAATTATTTGATGGAGCACTGCGTCATTATGACAACCGTGAGGAATGGAGACTCTTTATTGAGTCTTCTAAATGAAGTTTAAAGGCAAGCCTCCTTCATAATGGCAATAAATATCCCTCAGTTCCCATCGAATATTCAATTAACAAGATAGAGACTTCAGTAACTACGCGAGATTTGCTCATTCACTTGACTATGATGTGTTTAACCAGTAACCGAGCACAGATCTGAAAGTAATTCGGCTACTGACTAATATGCAACCAGGTTACACGAAGTACTGCTGCTTTCTGTGCAAGTAGGAGGAAAGAATATTACCTGCGTAAAGAGTGGTCCAAGTGCATACATTGGGAAATGCCAGGCAAATAAAAAAATAATATTATTTATTTTATCGGCTCTGTTTTATGCGTATCTTTGGTAGCAACCAGAATGAAGTAGCCTTAAATCGTGTATTTTGTAACGTCTCACTCGGTAGTTCTAATCGTAGTGAATGCACGTGTCATTTACATCGATACATTCGTTGCTCCCGTAATCGTGAATAGGAACGTACTCACATTGTCAGAAACAGGCTGACAAATATCAGCTGTTCAGTCCCAATCTTAATCCAGATGGTGAATCTTGCAATATATGAGCTTTGGTTTTTTTTTTTTTTTTTTTTTTTTTGCTGGATTATGGACGTGTGAAATTCACATCGTAGTAAATACCACCAAAGATAATATTCATAGGCAATATTGCGATGTTCCTTAATAATGGCACAATTTTACGTAAATATTATAGATTCGTAATGGTATTTTCTGAGTTTAAACTAGAGCTTTAACCTTTAAAATTAGTGGACACAATAACACAGAGATAAGATTACTCCTAATTAAAGAAAAGATAATCAGAAATATATTTATTACAGCACAACTGACTACTCTGATAACAAATGGTATATTTGTTGAACAAGTAACTGGAGAATATAAGTTTGATTCGATTTTAATTCGATTGAAATTAAACCAAGTAGTCTCTGTAAACTATTCTAAAAAATAACAGGAAGAAGAGAAACTTAAAGTAATACAGGAAAGTGATCATACAGAGTGACAGAGATGAAAAATTACTTTGTGTTGATTTTACTCACAAATTTGGACGATCGGACCATGCATCCGATCCTCCAACTATTAAACTTCCCAACAAGATTCTGCAGCTGTGAAGAATTCCTCTGAATTCACACCAGCTTCTATCAACGCGAAAAATGAGTACACTTATATACGTCAGTGACGTATATATCTATGATTCTGAAAATGTCAGCATGTGATGTAGCTGATGGCATTTCTCGTAAATCTTTTAATGCTTCTTCGTTTTGGTATTTCTTCGCTTCAGAACTTGCAACAGAAAGACGCAACTCGCTCAATAACAATGTTACGTAGCCTACTAGGATGACAGATACTTAGAGAATTTTCTTAGAACTACGGGAATTCCGTTCTTATAAACCATATATAACAGAACGATTGCCGCATTTACGTTTTGGTATACAAAATTTTGCTAAAAAGTATACAAACGAAATTGACGTCACAATTCTAGCTAAAATAAGTGTGTCGTATGAGCCGTTAGTAAACCCTGAAGATGTATATTTTCCACCTCTGCATGTTGAAATGGTAGTAATGAAAATATTTGTACAATCACTGGATAGAGAAGTGCAAGCTTTTGCACGTCGAAGACAAAGTTTCCCAGTATCAGCGGTGCAAAGATTATTGGCGCCAAATACGACAGCTTACACTACATCCAGATTTCACCAATGTGCACTGTGTCCGAATAATACCCACTTAATTTGGTCTAAAACTTATCTAGGGCTATGGGGACCACTTTATACACTGAGTAGACGAGATAATATCCTAACAGCGACCATCAGTTACTTCATGTATTGGTAGACAGTTAATCCTAGAGGACACCAATACTTCATGAACTTAATAGGGAGACAATGCGCAAGACGTGCATACATGTATGAGGAAATAATTATGTTCCCTGCTCATAGAATCGATATTACTCCTTCCAGAACAAGACTAAAAGTTACTGTTTTTAATACTCACAAGCAACTGTGCACAAGACCGCATCTGGACTGCATCATTAGTACCTAGTGTCGTTCGCGAGGACTTTTTCAGTTACTGGTTAATAATGCTTACAAGTGGAGGGTCTGACATGTGGGTCACCGATTTTGATTAAGTTTTGCAACGTCGTTCTGTATTGAAAATAAAGGACACGTGTTTTGGCTTTCTGCTAGACACTCAATAGTTTTTGAAAAAATCGTGGTCAAACGTAATAGGAAAATCGTGTTTCCTGTGCAGTACACTGAAAGATAGTCTAAAATCAAACATTTTTGTCGATATAACATGGGGTTCAACGTTAATAATGTTTGTGTTATTAAAGTTTTTATGTTTTCATGTTTTAACTTCGGTACCCGTCATTGAAAGGTGTGTAGCAGAGAGAGGTCGGCTGTCGAGCGGTCAAGGGATTAGACTGCCAAATTACTGAACGTGTTCGATTCTTGGCCGTGGCTTCTTTTTCATTCGATATTTTTTCGGCGTATCTGATAATATTATGATAATAGTAATATCTTTCTTTCTTTTTGAGAACACTTTCCTGACTCACGCCACTTGCTCGTGCGATTTCGCGGGAGCTAATGTGCGGATCAACTGCAACAGCAGCAAGAACAGTAATTCCCCCTCTTCTGTCGTCACTTGCTTCCTTCTCTTACGTTGTCTAGGTGTTACACTACCACTTTCTGGTAACTGGCTGAAGACACTGATAAATAACTGCCGAGATGGCTGATGTCTATTGGGGTATCTTGCCACATAGACCGTACAAGAGCGAACTACATTCTTCCTACACTATCCGTACACCATGAGTATGTTGGCTTTTTTTGCGTTCGTAAGTCCAACATTCACTCGCGACCTATTGCTCAGACTATCACACACTAACTGACTAGTGTGTCGTAGTACACTCAAGGAACACACAAGCACACTGAAAGCAAATATAACCACATCGTACCTAGCAGCTATGCAGGTTGAATGGTGCAAACAAGTGTGGGTGTCGAAACTTTTAAAAATACGATATCCCGTAAACAACTCGCACTAGAATTCTGCAACGAACTCCACTGACATTGTAATTTACCGTACTTTTAGTTTGTTAATGTCAATAGCCACTTTTCCAATAAAAAGTGTATGTTTGCACAAAAAATACACCATATATTATTACAACCTGTTTATTGGCTACCAATACGAGCCCCGGGCTGCCAATCCATCCCGTGAAAACCGCACATGAATAGCACTTCTCATTTCCGCAATATTTGCAGTGCAAGTTTTAGGTGATTCGCCCTGTATATTTCAGCTGCCGTCTTTATGCAAACAAGACTAATTATTTCGGAGAAACTTACC
This sequence comes from Schistocerca nitens, assembly GCF_023898315.1. NCBI lineage: Eukaryota > Metazoa > Arthropoda > Insecta > Orthoptera > Acrididae > Schistocerca > Schistocerca nitens. Next base: position 682,946,887 of record NC_064617.1, on the reverse strand, counting down.
GTTCATCGACTTTGTTCTCCTTACAATCTTTTGCAATATGTTATTACGGTAGCCTCTCGGTAATTTGTGATTTAATGTTGCTAACTAAAACCAAAGAGCTAACTGAACACCGAGTCAGCGATATATTATCAGTCGACACCGAACTGTTTCTGTTTTCTTTCAACGAGCAAAATAGATCTCTTTCTTTCATTCCTTTTTATCGAAAACGTTTACTGTGAAATATTTCTGTGGGCTCAAGAGCCTATACAAACGATGTATTTCCTTTTTCTATTTGTTTTTTAATTCACTAAATTGTGCTCAAATAATACCGTCAAGCTAGACGTATTAATATTATTTACATACTATGTCTCTGAACTTTGTTTCTGTCGTTCAAGTAAGTAACGGCAAGCTAATAATATCTTTGTATCTATCTTTCTTTCCTGAAGTTTTTAGTGTTTCGTTTCTTTAATTTAATTTGATTATTTCTCTTCCTTTGGGACTTAAATTGTGTTGATGATAACTCTATTTTTCTTCAAATAATATTCGGGAGCTCTTTTCTCCTTTTGATGCACCGAAGCTTTATTTGCTTTTTACGTTTACATCAGAAATAGGCAGTAATGGACGAGTGCCAGCAGTTAAAGATCCCCAAGAACAATGTCTAAAATTAAAAATATGAAAACAAAAATAGAATATCATGATCACTTTGGCCCAGGAAGTTAAAAAATTAAGCCTTTTCATGTGATGACGAATCGCGTCCTAATGCCGTTTCCTAATTTAATGGTGACATGCCACTTCAAAGCTGAAAGTAATGATAACAGGGTGACGTGCTTGCATAAATGCTTCCAATGGATTAATGTTTACAGTTATGGAAAAGATCTTGACAGTCTGTTGACAATCCACACTGTGCGACCAAATATAGATCCGTTCCAAAATTCTCTGGTGCCCGTCCAATAAAATATTTTCCATATTGAGTCACTATCGCTCAATGCAAACCACCAGTCATTTCTCTACACAGACAGGGTACCAAACTATCACCTTAACACTCAATTATCTCAGAGTATGCCAAACAGGAACACCAGACAAAATAAACGGAACAGTTCCGAACAGTAAGTGACCATAACACGAAACATGTACCAACAATAAATGCTTGGCCTCAGTGTCGTTGTCTCAATAAAATGTTGCTATCTTCCAACGAAAATGTTTATATCGTTACTTAACAAGATCTCCTTCTCTAGCAATTCAGTTATTAATAACGGGAACCAACTAGACAGTAATTCATAGGCAGTAAGGCGCAGAGTTAAACAAAGCGAATTGTAGTCACTCTTTGTAGTCGACTTAACGAAACCCTCAAATATACTTATGACTATGTCAGACTAGTCAGCACTCTGACCCTTAAGTACCCCAAACCCTGTTGCTACTGCAAATTCCACCAGTCCGCTGTGACTATCCGACCAGCTGGTAACTGTGACTGTATGCATGCCACCTCCACTGAGAACTGACCGTAAAACCCATGTTAAACCATTTTGGAACCACTTACACAAACAAATATACTGCGTTACCATTACTTTTAAGAATTAAATCGTTATTTCAGATGGCCGTCGTATTTTCTTCTCGTGGCTAGTTTCCGCATTCTATAGGATCTTTACCTCTCGAATTGCTATTACCGTGGGCCACCGTTTCTGGTATGATCATTGCCGCTCGCTTCTCTATTGACCTAGGTCACTGCGTCTGCATTGAAATTCTGCAACACATTTTAAGCAATCACACTGAAGCAAAAGCTTATAATAACAGACGATGAGTACTTAACACATATCATAATACGTCTAGCTGCTGTGACAATATGTTAAGACGACGAAACTAATGTGATGACAGGTATAACATACCAAATCTCTCTTCGACCCACCGCAAATGTCTTCAGGTCAGCGTGTACGCACCATCTTTGAAATCACAGTCTGACGACTATAAAGAGATTGTGGATAACATGATATTTTCAGCGTATGAAGTGTCGGATGTCACCAAAGTTACATTTCCTTGACTGCCATCCTGACTTTTTGCCTCAGAGCTTGAAGAATACAAGTAACGAATACGGGGAGGGTTCAGCAAAACTTTGTAATAATGGAAAAGTGAATTGTGGGGCGGTGGAACAGCGGCATACTGGCGGAATATTGTTGTTTGTTAGTTAGAGACACTGCAGAGCAAGAATACAAAAGAAAATGTCCAATAATGTTCTGCACTTATCAACGTCTTTCCAAGGTTTGAAAATTACGTACTTTCACAAGTAATAAAACTTCTGCTTTTGGAAAGCGTTTTGTGATAGGAAATTTTTATTTTCAAATCCTTATTCCCCATAACCGTTACAAGCGAAAAACCATAATTTAATCCAGAATTTGTTGCACATTGTGGTTCGTATTGGCTACAGGTACTAACCAATTATTTGGTCAGTCACAGTCGTTGAAGCTGGAGTTACACAGCAAACACGTCGTGGATGCCAGGCTGTCGCCCCTCTATAGAAACGGACAGCCATCTGGGGTGTGAGCCAAACGACATAAAACGGTGTCGTGGGATTTCCGACCATGGGTTTTGCGATCCCGGGCTTCAATTTGGTGTTTACGACCACAAATGTCTTAGCCAACAGTCAAAGAAATCCGCAACATTGGGGGAATCTGCGCTGACCGGTTTCTAACAAGAACATTACTTCACATTTTGTCCAGGTTTAGTACTGGCTGTGCACATAGTACATAGGCATGTTTGTTAAGGTGTTTTTTTATTTATCAATTTTTTATTTTTACCTTTACTATTTTATTTTCAACTTTTTTTCTTTCTGTAATAATGCTACAGCATGTTACTAAACTTCTCACTCAGTTTCTTGTAAAAGGTGAGAAATCTTAATCATCTTCTTAAATCCCCCAAGTCGTCATATAGTCTTTTAATTTCTTTTACTCTTTTGTCATGATCTATCTACCTTTTTGTTGTTTTATGAAGAGGCAGCCCAACGGAAGCTGTTTTAATTTCAAATATAGCATTTACTGTGTTCTCCTTCAGCTTATTTGTCAGGAAGCATACGCTCGGATGTTTTTGATTTATTGAGGACTTCACTTTTCTATGCCACCGTTCGACTGCATTTGTGGTCCTCTACCGCTGGTTAAAAACATTGCACATTTCAGTTGGCATACTAGGATTACCCATCTCTTGACTGACAACAAGTCTGCGAATTTCAATACCTTTTGCGCACTGGGTGTTTTCCTCCATATCAGCCTACCGGTGTGGCCGAGCGGTTCTAGGCCCTACAGTCTGGAAACGCGCGACCGCTACGGTCGCAGGTTCGAATCCTGCCTCGGGCATGGATGTGTGTGATGTCCTTAGGTTGGTTAGGTTTAAGTTGTTCTAAGTTCTAGGGGACTGATGACCTCAGATGTTGAGTCCCATAGTGCTCAGAGCCATTTTAACCTCCATATTGCCATCCATACTTCACTAACAGTTTGGTGGAAGATGCGCCATTGCAGCACACATGCGGCAGAATAACTGAACTTCTTCTCTGTCCTTATATTTTCTTTCATAGACATTGGTTGAAGTGTAAACTGCAAACCGGAGAGAGATGTTCCGGGGAACACAGTTTTCATAGCTTTGATTTTAGCACTGTAGGTTTCTGTGACCATCAGGGTGTCCTATTTTTTAAACCACAAAAAGGCTTTCATATGTGTTTTTACTTTTGTCTCCGAGGAAAGCAAATAAACCAAAAAATACCTTCGTCTCTTCTTCTGTGTTTCCGCTGCCAGTGTGTGTAGTGGACAGCTGTTTGAATTGTTCCGACCAACTGTCAAATGTCCCGCCCCTATGAACAGTTCCATTTTCATACAGGATTTTCTTCACAATCAAACACCAGACCCCTTATCAGTTTTCCAAAAACAGAATCTCCGAACTAGCACCAGGGCTCAGAGTCATCCCAACAGCTTCCCCGCTTTGTCAACGCAGTCTTGGAATTCTCATAATTTGACATTTTTGCAACTAAATTCTAGACCTTTATCTTTCAGATCTTGAAACTGCACTTTAAAAATTTAGAAACAGGAACTGTCTTTTCTTCGTGGACTCTCTTTTCCTGAGTTCTACATTTGTTTGTTAATGTGTACATCTGTTTCCTCAAATGGGCAGGAATGAAGCTGTTCAGACATGTTTCTGCAGCCTTGATGCTTATTCCTTTGGAAATTGACGTACAACAGTTCCTATACTCATAACAGCTTCTTTCCACCCGGTACCTATGAGCATCGTTGAGAAGACTTGGCTTTCCGTTCGTTGTTGTACTTATTTCCATACTAACAGTGTATGGAATGCAAGTAGTTAGGCCTGCTAAACTGTACAGAAAAGAATGCTGTCGGCGAGGGTACTGCCTGACTGAGGGTCACAACACGGCCGCCGATAGTAAATAAGCAGTGAGGGAAGCTTTGGCCGAAAACCCCACTATGAGAAACTGCTTCGTTCGATCTCTCATCGTACCTGTAGTACCAACAAGGATCGCAAGCACCACCATCGAAAAGCCCATGCAGCCCCGAGTCGCAGGTAACCTTGGACAAGAGTACGGGGAATGGCCAAAACAATGGCGGTCTTGGAATGACATCCCAAACAGTACCATGGATAAAAGATGATGATAACTTTTGAATCCAAATTGGTTACAGAATCGATTGTGAACGTACCATTCGTCATTAAGATCTCCACATGACCTGTAGCTACTCACAAGACCCAAGTGGAACGAGTGACGCAGCCTTGGTTAAATAATACTAAAGTTAACTGTATTTGAAGTCTGGTTAGCCATGATAAAGCTTTCGGGCCCTACTGTTACGGTAAAACCTGTCACGAGCACTATATTCTCTCCAGGAAGTGTAATGGTATCCCGACAAAGAGCCTAGTTGCTTTGACAACTGTAACTGACTGATGCTTCAGCAGTTCTGTTTCTGCCGGTCTTAGCACGAAGTACATACACTACTGGCCATTAAAATTGCTAGACCACGAAGATGACGTGCTACAGACGCGAAATTTAACCGACACGAAGAAGATCCTGTGATATGCAAATGATTAGCTTCTCTAAGCATTCACACAAGGTAGGTACCGGTGGCAACACCTACAACGTGCTGACAATGAGGAAAGTTTCCAACTGATTTCACATACAAAAACAGCAGTTGACCGGCGTTGCCTGGTGAAACGTTGTTGTGATGCCTCGTGTAAGGAGGAGAAATCACATTTCCGACTTTGATATAGGTCGGATCGTAGCCTACCGCAATTGCGGTTTATCGTATCGCGACATTGCTGCTCGCGTTGGTCGAGATCCAATGATTGTGAGCAGAATATGGAATCGGTGGATTCAGGGGGGTAATACGGAACGCCGTGCTGGATCCCAACGGCTTCGTATCACTAGCAGTCGAGATGACAGGCATCTTATCCGCATGGCTGTAACGAATCGTGCAGCCACGTCTCGATCCCTGAGGCAACAGATAGGGACGTGTGCAAGACAACAACCATCTGGACGAACAGTTCGACGACGTTTGCAGCAGCATGGACTATCAGCTCGGAGACCATGGCTGCGGTTACCCTTGACGCTGCATCACAGACAGGAGCGCCTGCGATGGTGTACTCAACGACGAACCTGGGTGCACCAATGGCAAAACGTCATTTTTTCGGATGAATCCAGGTTCTGGTTACAGCATCATGATGGTCGCATCCGTGTTTGACGACATCGCGGTGAACGCACATTGGAAGCGTGTATTCGTCATCGCCATACTAGCGTATCACCCGACGTGATGGTATGGGGTGCCACTGGTTACATGTCTCGGTCACCTCTTGTTCGCATTGACGGCACTTTGAACAGTGGACGTTACATTTCAGATGTGTTACGACCTGTGGCTCTACCCTTCATTCGATCCCTGCGAAACCCTACATTTCAGCAGGATAATACACGACCGCATGTTGCAGGTCCTGTACGGGCCTTTCTGGATTAGAAAATGTTCGACTGCTGGCCTGGCCAGCACATTCTCCAGATCTCTCCCCAAGTGAAAACTTCTGGTCAATGGTGGCCGAGCAACTGGCTCGTCAGAATACGCCAGTCACTACTCTTGATGAACTGTGGTATCGTGTAGAAGCTGCATGGGCAGCTGCACCTCTACACGCCATCCAAGCTCTGTTTGACTCAATGCCCAGGCGTATCAAGGCCGTTATTACGGCCAGAGGTGGTTGGTCTGGGTACTGATTTCTCTGGTTCTATGCACCCAAATTGCGTGAAAATGTAATCAGATGTCAGTTGTAGTATAATATATTTGTCGAATGAATACCCGTTTATCATCTGCATTTGTTCTTGGTGTAGCAATTTTAATGGCCAGTAGTGTAAAAGATCTCTGTGGGGTAAGACTATATACTTCACCTGCTCACTGAAAAGGCAATGCCTCTCCTCGAGCTCAGAGGTCTCGTATATAGGCTTGCAAGTTAAGTTGTGTTGCAGCATACAATTAAGAACGCTGCACTTTTTTCTGTTACTGTTACCGGTCCAATGTCGTCAGCAGCAGTGGGTACTCCACAGCTGTGAGTGTAGCATAGCACGTGATTCTGTACTTGCAATACTCATGTTGTTGTTGTGGTCTTCAGTCCAGAGACTGGTTTGATGCAGCTCTCCATGCTACTCTATCCTGTGCAAGCGTCTTTATCTCCCAGTACCTACTGCAGCCTAAATCCTTCTCAATCTGCTTAGTGTATTCATCTCTTGGTTCCCTCTACGATTTTTACCCTCTGATGCTGCCCTCCAATACTAAATTGGTGATCCCTTGATGCCTCAGAATATGCCCTACCAACCGATCCCCTCTTCCAGTCAAGTTGTGCCACAAATTTCTCTTCTCTCCAATTCTATTCAACACCTCTTCATTAGTTACATGATCTATCCATCTAATCTTCAGCATTCTTCTGTAGCACCACATTTCGAAAGCTTCTGTTCTCTTCTTCTCTAAACTATTTATCGTCCACGTTTCACTTCCATACATGGCTACACTCCATACAAATACTCTCAGAAACGACTTCCTGACACTTAAATCTATACTCGATGTTAACAAATTTCTCTTCTTCAGAAACGCTTTCCTTGTCATTGCCTGTCTACATTTTATATCTTTTCTACTTCGATCATGATCAGTTGTTTTGCTCCCCAAATAGCAAAACTCATTTACTACTTTAAGCGTCTCATTTCCTAATCTGATTCCCGCAGCATCACCAGATTTAATTCGACTACATTCCATTATCCTCGTATTGCTTTTGTTGATGTTCATCTTATCTTATATCCTCCTTTCAAGACACTGTCCATTCCGTTCAGCTGTTACAAAGCCAGATCAGTCAATCATCCAGACTGTTGCCCCTGCAACTACTGCAAAGGCTGCAATACTCATGGGATACCCCAAAACACAAATGAGACTGCTTCTTATGGAGATGATACTGAAATCTACCAAAGTTCCTCTTCATATTACTGCAAATTACCTTGAGAAAAATGCCGCAAAAGTGCAAGTGTTATAAAAGAGGAACTTATGTCCATCAAGTTCTCCAAAAGACCAACACTTACATCTACATTGTTACTCTGCAATTCACGACTAAGTGTTTGGCAGAGGGTTAATCAAGCCAACTTTAAGCTTCTTCTTTAACGTTCCACTCTCGAACAGCCCTCGGCAAAAACGAACGCTTAAATCTTTCCGTGCGAGCTCTGATTGCTCTTGTTTTATCGTGATGTTTATTTCTCCCTATGTAGGTGGGTGGCAACAAAACATTTTTGCACTCCGAGAAGAAAGTCGGTGATTGAAATTTCATGAGAAGATCCTGCCTGAACGAAAAACGCATTGTTTTAATGATTGGAACCGAAATCCACGTATCATATCTGTGACACCCTCTCCCCTATTTCGCGATATTACAAACCGATTTGCCCTTCTTTGTACTTTTTCGATGTCATCCGTCAGTCCCATCTGATGCGGATCCCACACCGCACAGCAGTACTCCAGAAGAGAGCGGACAAACTTAGTGTAAGCAGTCTCTTTAGTACGTCTGTTGCATTTTATAGTGTTCGCAGTCTTGGTTTGATTTTCCCACAACATTAACTATGTGATTATTCCAGTTCAATTTATTCGTAATTGTAATCACTAAGTATTTAGCTGAATTTACTGTCTTTAGATTTGTGTGATTTTTCGTGTTACCGAAATTTATCGGATTCCTTTTAGTATTCATATGGGTGACTTCATACTTTTCGACCCAAGAATCGGACCAAGTCAAACATTGCAAACGTCCTTTGGCTGAACTTTTCGAAATATGTAGGCCATCCCACTTGATACAAACACTTCATGTACCATAAAAGACACGATTAGAAAGATGGTAGGAAAATGCTTTACCTGAAGCGCAGTTGTTTGATAACAAAACATACGATTTGGATCTGCGAGGTCATTGTACTGCCAGACAGCTCTGTAAGCAGGAAGTTTGGTGCATGACATTACTGGAAAAGGAGAGCCCCTTTAACGGGGAAGTCTTTAGATACAGTACTACAACTCGTATAGGTCGACAATAGGGAAGCAAATCGGCCACGTTCTTTTCCAGAGCAGTCATCGTGATTTTGTTTTTTATTATTTCAGTCTAAGTAATCTACAGCAAAAATAAATCTGGATGATCAGATAGGGATTTCAATAATCTTCTCTCAAATGGATGGTAACTTACCTAATTGGTCACGTCTCTCGGTGCATGTCACCTAACAAGTAATTGAAGTTGCAGAAAACTCCATTTCTACGAATTCCTTCGATGGCTACAGACACACTATTTTAAATAACTTACGGTCAGAATAAGCAATGAAAAAAGGAACACATAATTCCATAAGTACTCTCTAAGGGGAAGGAATGACGCGCCACGAAGGAATTACCCGAATGGGACGGAAATTCATAGACGTAACGCGTTGGTCCGGCTATAGCTTGTCATTGATTAGTAGAGCTGTACCTCTTCCTGAAGTATATAGGGCCAAATTATGACCAACTGAAGCGTTACGTCGTCAAAATCCGAGCTGGTTGGAGGGCTCTTTCCATAATGCTCCAAACGTTCTCAATTGGGTTCAAATGGTTCAAATGGCTCTGAGCACTATGGGACTTAACTTCTGAGGTCATCAGTCCCCTAGAACTTAGAACTACTTAAACCTAACTAACCTAGTGACATCACACACATACATGCCCGAGGCAGGATTCGAACCTGCGACCGTAGCGGTCACGCGGTTACAGACTGTAGCGCCTAGAACCGCTCGGCCACTCCGGCCGGCTCTCAATTGGCGAGAGATCCGTCGACCTTACTGGCTAAGGTAGGTTTTGGCAAGCACGAAGACAAGGAGGAGAAACTCTTACCATATGAAGACAGGCATGCGGATGACAATCCTAGTTGTAGGCCTTGTGGAGGGTGGCAATGTGGTTGATATCCCACCACTGTCTGGGACGTCTCCAGACACATCTTCGGACTGGAATCTCGTTGAATGAACTCACACGGGGAGGCCACAACATTGGGATCACAGATTTACTTCAGACTTTGCACACCTTTAGTAGGCCGTTGAAAGAACATAATGTGCAATTAGTAAGATGCACTACTCTGGCAATTCCAAAAAAATTGCAAAAGAAGTTTTACGCGTCTGTTATTTAACGGATGTATCTGTGCGTAGGTGCTGGATGTTAAGAGTTGATGGTCAGGTGGTAGTTCCGCTTCGAGCGCCGAGCGGGAAGATTCTTTGCCGCAGCGTCGCTTGTGTGAAGTTTTCGTCGTTAATGTTGTTCGGTCTGCCGAGTGAGTCGTAGCGTCTCCGCTCCGCCTTACTGTCTGTTTGTGTTCGTCTACTTGCAGCGGCGTCGGCCGCTCCGCAATAGCTATCATGGTTTCCTCGTGTATTCAACGAAAAGGTATTGTGAGCTTTACTTTCGATAAAACAACGCAACACGTTCTGCCCGGATCTCTAGAAATGAACGATTGGCTTGTCGATACAATGAAACAACAAGTTTACTGTTACCAGTCACCGTTTTATTTATTTCCAAGACGCGTTTCGAAGGTTTAAACCTCCTTCATCGGGTGGCTTTACATTATTTATTGTGACATTTGTGTGTGTGTTGAGTTACGATTTTTGGAGGAACTTGTGGCACTGCCTAGTGGAGAAACAAGACATTATTTCAGAATATGGTTTAGGACTACTTCTGACAAAAAATTAAACTGATATCTAATGGTAAACATTAAATAGGTAAACTAGAGTACCTCCAGTGGTCACAGGTCCTTTTGCTGTCGTAACACATCACATGTATACTGCCACAGTTGTAAACAAATATGGCGTCTGGAATCAGCTGGGTGGAAGATTCTTATAGCAGAAAAGAAGACATAATCGCAAAGTGCAAAGAATATATTACAGAATAATTGTTTAAAGCATTTGGAGGTGTTTGTTTTGAGGTGTCGAATATATGTGTGTTTACTTCACGTGGCATATAAATCCAATTTTGACAAGTTAAAACAGCTAAACATTCGTACTCGTTTATACAATCAGGTGAAATGTTAAAATGGCTTAAACTTCATACTTGTTAATAACAATTAGGTGGAATGTTACAGACTTGAATCACAATGATCATATTGGCTACAGCAGTAAAATCATACAAAGAGGACACTCTTTGATTGGGATTAATAAACAGATGTGAGGGGCTGGAGGCATAAGGAGAGGAAGAAAGAGAGAAAGTGTGTGTGTGAGAGAGAGAGGGAGAGAGAGAGAGAGAGTGAGAGAGAGAGAGAGAGAGAGAGAGAGAGAGGGAGAGAGGAAAGAGTGATTATATGAGAGCAAACATTTACATGGCAAGGAGTCTTAAGTTTACATGTTGCATATATTAGTTGCCTAAAGGCTGGGGTAATACATTGGTTAATGCTATAAAATATGCAGATAGATATACATTTGTGCCAGTAGTTGATGTACATACAGTTTTAAGCTGACAAGGGGTACAAGCTGTTGGTGTGATGAATTATCTGTGAATGAGGTCAATCTCTAGTACTCTTGGCGGCTGTCAATATTTATGGTAAATATTAGAATGTGTGCACAAGTGTGTGTGTGTGTGTGTGTGCGTGCATTTTTAAGAGTGTAGGCAGTTTCTGAAAACAGAGATGATACTATTGTAAATATTGTCATTTTTGTCATTTAAGATGGATTCTGGTTGTTTCATTTGGTGTTTGTATATTTGGAGTGTTTCAAGGATGTCTAGTCTTCTGCCTTTTGGTTGGATGTGTAGGATGCTAATACTTCTGTTGTTTACATGGTGTTTTGTTTCATGCAGGTGGGTAGCTATTGCTGATGTCAGACAACAAGATTGGACAGAAGTTACCCCACAACATTGGCACACGAAACCCACTTCATCTCACAGGTGTGTACAAAATTGAATGTTTGGACTGTGACTGCTTCTACATAGGCCAGACAGGCAGATCATTTGAGATTAGGTTCAAGGAACACATGGCAGCACTAAAAAAACAAAAAATACCACCGATGATGGAGGTTTAAACCTTCGAAAAGCATCGTGGAAATAAATAAAACGTGACTGGTAACAGTACACTTGTTGTTTCATTTAATGTCTGTAACAGTCACGGTAAAGCCTAACCTAAAAATGTTCGCATTTAAAGTTGTCGATACAATTCATGCGAACTCTGATCAGGTCCACACCGCTTATTTTGATGCAGACGAGTAAGTGTTTTACGTCAAATTTATGGATTACCTTCACGTTGAAAGATTGCTGTCGCGGTTCTAGGCGCTACAGTCTGGAACCGCGCGACCGCTATGGTCGCAAGTTCGAATCCTGCCTCGGGCATGGATGTATGTGATGTCCTTAGGTTAGTTAGATTTAAATAGTTCTAAGTTCTAGGGGACTGATGACCTCAGAAGTTAAGTCCCATAGTGCTCAGAGCCATTTGAACCAGCCATTGCTGTCGCGACATGGTTCTCAAGTCCAGTTCAAGCATCGCGATAATTCCGTTAGTATGGTGTCACTCGCACATGCTGAAATCGAAATAGTATGGGCAGAGGTCATTTTTGGCAGCCGGAATAAAATAATAATAGGATCATTGTACCAACCTACCAGTTCAGATGATACAGTTGCTGAAAGGTTCAAAGAAAACTCGAATTTGAATTGAAATACGTAACCGACTCATACGATAATAGTTGGTGGTGACTTTAATTTACCCTCGATATGTTGGCAAAAATACATGTTTACTTCCGGTGGTACGCATAGAATATCATCCGAAATCGTGCTAAACGCATTCTCTGAAAATTATTTCGAGCAGTTAGTTCCTGAGCCCACGGTTGTGAAAACATACTTCATTATCTCTTAGCAAAAATAATCCTGAGTTAGTAACGAGCATCAAAACCGATACAGTGATTGGTGAACACAGGGTTGTCGTAGCGAGACTGAATATTGTAATCCCCAAATCCTCCAAAAATAAGCAGAAAATATGCCTATTCAAAAAAGCAGATACAAATTCACTTGACGCCTTCCTGAGAGACAATCTCCACTTCCTCCAAATTAATATTATAAGTGTAGACCAGATGTGGTTTGAATTCAAAGAAATGGTATCGGAAGCAATTTAGTTATGAGGTGCATTCAAGTTCTAAGGCCTCCGATTTTTTTTCTCCGGACTGGAAAGAGATAGAAACATGCGCATTGTTTTAAAATGAGGCCGCGTTCATTGTCAATACGTCCTAGAGATGGCAGCACCGTACGGCAGATGGAATTTTACCGCCAGCGGCGAGAATGAGAACTGTTTTAAATACTTAAAATGGCGACGTTTTCCTTACTTGAACAGCGTGCAATCATTCGTGTTCTGAATTAGCTTGGTGTGAAACCAATTGAAATTCATCGACAGTTGAAAGAGACATGTGGTGATGGAGTTATGGATGTGTCGAAAGTGCGTTCGTGGGTGCGACAGTTTAATGAAGGCAGAACATCGTGTGGCAACAAACCGAAACAACCTTGGGCTCGCACAAGCCGGTCTCACGACACGATCGAGAAAGTGGAGAGAATTGTTTTGGGGGATCGCCGAATGACTGTTGAACAGATCGCCTCCAGAGTTGGCATTTCTGTGGGTTCTGTGCACACAATCCTGCATGACGACCTGAAAATGCGAAAAGTGTCATCCAGGTGGGTGCCACGAATGCTGACGGACGACCACATGGCTGCCCATGTGGCATGTTGCCAAGCAATGTTGACGCGCAACGACAGCACGAATGGGACTTTCTTTTCGTCGGTTGTGACAATGGATGAGACGTGGATGCCATTTTTCAATCCAGAAACAAAGCGCCAGTCAGCTCAATGGAAGCACACAGATTCACCGCCACCAAAAAAATTTCGGGTAACCGCCAGTGCTGAAAAAATGATGGTGTCCATGTTCTGGGACAGCGTGGGCGTAATCCTTACCCATTGCGTTCCAAAGGGCACTACGGTAACAGGTGCATCCTACAAAAATGTTTTGAAGAACAAATTCCTTCCTGCACTGCAACAAAAACGTCCGGGAAGGGCTGAGCGTGTGCTGTTTCACCAAGACAATGCACCCGCACATAGAGCTACCGTTACGCAACAGTTTCTTCGTGATAACAACTTTGAAATGATTCCTCATGCTCCCTACTCACCTGACCTGGCTCCTAGTGGCTTTTGGCTTTTTCCAACAATGAAAGACACTCTCCGTGGCCGCACATTCACCAGCCGTGCTGCTATTGCCTCAGCGATTTTCCAGTGGTCCAAACAGACTCCTAAAGAAGCCTTCGCCGCTGCCATGGAATCATGGCGTCAGCGTTGTGAAAAATGTGTACGTCTGCAGGGCAATTACGTCGAGAAGTAACGCCGGTTTCATAGATTTCGGGTGAGTAGTTAATTAGAAAAAAAATCGGAGGCCTTAGAACTTGAATGCACCTCGTATACCAAACAAATTAACAGACGACGGAGCTGATCCTCCTTGGTACATAAAACGGGTTAGAACACTGTTGCAGAACAACGAAACAAACATGCCAAATTTAAACAGATGCTAAATCCCCAAGATTGGCGATCTTTTACAGAAGGTCGAAATTTAGCACGGACTTCAATGCGAGATGCTTATAACAGTTTACACTACGAAACTTTGTCCCGAAACCTGGCAGAAAATCCAGAGATTCTGGTCGTATCTGAAGTATGTTAGCGCCAAGAAATAGTCAATGCCTTCTCTGCGCGATTGGAGATACTATCGAAGACATTGCTGCCAAAGTAGAATTACTAAACACAGCCTTCCGCAATGCCTTCACAAAAGAAGACGAAGTAAATATTCCAGAATTCGAATCGAGAACAGCTGCCAACATGAGTAACGTACAAGTAAGTAAATATCCTCGGAGTAGTGAAGCAACTTAAATCACTTAATAAAAGCAAGTCTTCTGGTCCAGATTGTATACCAATTAGGTACCTTTCGGAGTATGCTGATGCATTAGCTCCATACTTGACAATCATATACAACCGTTCGCTCGACGAAAGATCCTTACTCAAGTACTGGGAATTTGCACAGGTCACACCAATATTCAAGAAAGGCAGTAGGAGAGATCCACTAAAATACAGGCCCATATCGTTAACGTCGATATGCAGCAGGATTTTAGAACATATATTGTGTTCGAACATTATTAATTACCTCGAAGAAAACTGTCTACTGCCACATAGTCAACATGGGTTAGGATACATCGTTCCTCTGAAAAACGACTAGCTCTTTATTCACATAAAGTGCTGACTGCTGTTGACAAGGATTTCAGATCGATTCCGTATTTTTGGATTTCCGGAAGGCTTTTGACACTGTACCACACAAGCGGCTTGTAGTGAAATTGCGTGCTTATGGAATATAGTCTCAGTTATGTGACCGGATTTGTGGTTTCCTGTCAGAGAGGTCCAGTTCGTAGTATTTGACGGAATGTCACCGAGTAAAACAGAAGTGATTTCTGGCGTTCCCCAATGTACTGTTTTAGGCCCTTTGCCGTTCCTTATCTACATAAATGATTTGGAAGACAATCTGAGCAGCCGTCTTAGGTTGTTTGCAGATGATGCTGTCATTTATCGACTAAAAAAGTCATCAGAAGATGAAAACAAATTGCAAAACGGTTTAATAAACATATCTGAATGGTGCGAAAAGTGGCAGTTGACTCTAAATAACGAAAAGTGTGAGGTAATGATTGCTAAAAGGAATTCGTTAAACTTCCGTTACACGGTAAATGGGTCTAATCTAAAAGCCGTAAATTCAAGTAAATACGTAGGTATTACAATTACGAACAACTTAAATAAGAAGGAACACATTGAAAACGTTGTGGAGGAGGATAACCAAAGACTGCGTTTTATTGGCAGGACACTTAGAAACTGTAACAGATCTACTAAGGAGACTGCCTACACTACGCTTGTCCGTCCGCTTTTAGAATACTGCTGCGCGGTGTGGGATCCTTACCGGATAGGACTGACGGAGTACATCGAAAAAGTTCAAAGAAGGGAAGCACTTTTTGTATTATCGGGAAATAAGGGAGAGAGTATCACAGAAATGATACAGGATTTGGGCTGGACATCATTAAAAGAAAGGAGTTTTTCGTTGCGACGGAATCTTCTCACGAAATTCCAGTCACCAACTTTCTCCTCCGAATGCGAAAATATTTTGTTGATACCGACCTACATAGGGAGGAACGATCAGCACGATAAAATAAGGGAAATTAGAGCAGGTACGGAAAGATATTGGTGTTCATTCGTTCCGCGCGCTATACGAGATTGGAATAACGGAGAATTGTGAAGGTGATTCGATGAACCCTCTGCCAGGCACTTAAATGTGATTTGCAGAGTTCCATGTACATGTACATACATGTACATGTACCAATGTTCGATTGTTCAACTTCCCGCCGCAAGTTGATGACAACTTTCTAAAGGACATTAAGTCTTACGGCAATGTGAAAAACGTCCGTGTGAACCGTGGTTTACTCAACACAGATTACAGTGGTATAATGGAATTCGTTCCTTGGAAATGCATGTCAAATGCAATATTCGATCACATTTACAAGTGTGTGGTTACCGCGTTCGTGTCATGTATACTGATCAAGAAGGAACCTGCTTCCTATGTAATGAAAGTGGACACGTTCGGTCTAACTGCCCATGGAGGGTCTTTGTATTAAAGCCGTCATTAATGCAACGTCGCAAATTGACAATTGTTCCTTCCCTCCCGCCGTCGGATCTGCTTCTGCTTCGCATCATAATGATGATGCAGTCATTTCTGGTTATCATGTCAGTGACTTTCCGCCTTTAGTTCTGCGACAGGTTCAGAATCCTATTGCCCCCAGGATAGAATCTGTAACAGTGACAAACAAGAGACGTCGCACTCAGGATGTTGATGGTGAGGATCTGGCTGTGCCTTCTGGGCCAATCTCCTCCGCAACGACTGAGTCCCCTGCTACTCTCGATGCTACGATACCTCCAGTACAGTGAGTGGCGAAGAAGTTATCTCCAGCATCCCTCCTGCTCGCGAAGTGGCTCCTTCTGAGCTGCTGTGTGTGGAGAGGGAGCGGAGTCCCCCCCACCCCCACCTCCCCCCTTTCGTCTTCGTGTCCTCCGTTACAGTCTGAGTAGGTGCAATGTCTTCCTGCTCCTTCGTCTTCAGCCGCCGACGGTCTCCTGAATTTGTCTACAGTAAATCCCGAGGAGAATAAAATTATCGACCAAGTATCACCTGTTGCCTTGGCAGTTCCACAGAATACTTGCGCCTTAGTAACTGGAACTGCATTACATGACCCTAATTCTGAGGGGCAAGAGGCTGTACTTATGACCCACACCTCCATCTACACAGACCGGCACGCCACGTAGCCGACAGAAACAGCGTATACTACCTGACCGTGCGGTGGCACGTAAGAAATCTAAGAAACAAGGTTGCGATGACAGGGGTTCTGGTCCCCCGATGCGTGATTCCTCTGTGGATTCCGCAATGGGCCTTGACTCTCAGTTGTCTACCCAGTTCTGCTCGGACGTTCCGAACATCCCTGTACAGCTATGATCAATGACACAAGCCTACACGTTCCTTTCCTTAAATGTCAATCGTGTGGAATCAGAAATGCGATTGGCTTCACTGCGTCCGTTCATTTATGATTCATGTGCGGACATAGTCTTCTTACAGGAGGTGTTATTTAGGCATTTCTCATTACCTGGTTTTCGTGTGATCGTTAATGTACCACCCGAATAATCTACGGGGACCGCCTTATTCTTTCGCGAAGGCATTCCTATCGCTGAGGTGGAAATGTTGGATTCTGGCAGGGGCTTAGGTTGTCAACTTTTGAATATTACCTTGATTCTTTTATATGCTCCTTCTGGCACTGGTCGCGCAGTGGATCGTTCGCGTTTTTATAAAGAGGATATTGTTCATTTGTTGCGTAAGAGTCCTGCGGGTATTCTGTTGAGTGTTGATTTTAACTGTATGTTGCGTCCTGCAGATTAATCTTCAAATTTTAATTTCTGTCATGAATTACATGAATTGGTTCGCTCATTGCGCCTGAAATACGTCTGGATATGTAAATACCCGACATTAGTTAAATTTACTCACTTTACGGCGACTTCTAATAGCCGGTTAGATAGATTTTACTTATCAGACTGCCTGTGCGATTGCATTCTTAATGTTCAAGTCATCCCAGCTTCCTTTACGGATCACTGTGCTGCGACTACAGCCCTCAATCTAGAACGGCAACCAGTTAAATTGTTTCGCACTCCATGGATGTTAAACGTCGCTCACCTAGCTGACCCCTCTCTCCATGACGTGATGCGAGCCGTGTGGGAGCGTACTCTACGGTCCACTGCGAAGTACTTCCGTGACTGGTGGACACAGCTGACAAAACCGAAGCCGGCCGAATTGGCCGTGCGGTTAAAGGCGCTGCAGTCTGGAACCACAAGACCGCTACGGTCGCAGGTTCGAATCCTGCCTCGGGCATGGATGTTTGTGATGTCCTTAGGTTAGTTAGGTTCAACTAGTTCTAAGTTCTAGGGGACTAATGACCTCAGCAGTTGAGTCCCATAGTGATCAGAGCCATTTGAACCATTTTTTGACAAAACCGAGGCTCAGGCAAACTTTGAAGCTTTTTTTGTGATGCCAAAGCGCAAGACTTTCGGAGAACTTACGAATATTACTATTCCATCCTGCGTGAACTCTATGATGCTGCGTATCGCGCCCCTCTGCGAATAGCGGATGTTAGGCGTGTAAAGGCAAAATCGTTTTCTTTGAAAAGAATACAAAATACAAGTGGAAGGGTTGAAAATGCGATCCAAACCACGATCATTGGTGACGGAAGAACTGACTTCATCCTTTGCTTCGGCATCAGACTCGTCGCCGACGCGCTTGTATACATTCTCTCGCGACGCATAATGGACGTATCGTATCGGAGCAAGCTGATATAGTGCGTGTCTTACACAAATACTAGGTACACATCTACGACGTCGATGAGTTCAGTACGACCCCTTGCGACTCACTAGCCAGCATCCTGGATACAATAATTACACCTGAGCATAATGGACCCCTATTAGCTGTATTTCAGCCTGAGAAAGTTTACAAACTGGATGGATTTCCCAAGGAATTTTACATGCGCTTTTGGCCGCTGTTGGGTGCTAGCTTTACGACTCTTTTGAACGAAGTGTTACAGGGTAGAGTGGTGCCAACCTCGTTCAAAGTGGGAAAAATTGTTTTAATCCCGAAACGCCCTGGACCAGCTTCTCCTGATAGCTTTCGCCCAGTTACTTTGTTAAATTTTGATTACAAGACTGTGGCGAGGGCAGTTAATAGTAGGATGTGCGCTCTGATGTAGACGGTTGTTGCCAAACATCAAAGCTGCGTACCTGGTCGTACCATTCTTGCTCCTGTAGTCGAGTATCGTGACGTGGTTTCGGTTGCTGTTGTCAAGTCCGTCCTTTGAGCCCTTGCTTTCCTAGATTTTGATAAGGCATTTGATCGTGTTAATCACGACATTTTGCTTCGGATTCTGGAGTCAGTTGGTTTTACTGTTGAAACACGGCGAGTGCTCTTAAATCTGTTCACGGGTATTTCAGATTCGGTGGTTGTAAATGGTCAACTGACGCCTCCGATAAATATCCGTCGAGGAGTGCCTCAAGGAAACCCGTTGTCAATGACTTCGTGTTGTCTTTGGACCCCTACTTCGGATGCTAGCATCCCAGCTGAAAGGTTGGACGCTTTCCGGAGGGACTATAGCTGTTCGTGCGTACGCAGATGACGTGATGGTTCTACTCCTAAATTCTGCGGAGATACCTCGACTGAAGGCCGTAATCGACGATTACTGTCCGAGTTCAGGTGCTCTACTTAATAAAGGTAAATGCGGGCTTCTTGCTTTGCGAGGTTTTGATGACGCCGTTGTTGCATGGGCTATTGTGGTGGATCGGTACACGTCTCTCGGTATCATCATTGATCGTTGTCCACTCAAAATGGCGATGCTCAACTGGAGGCCTGTTAAGGAAAAAATACAGGGAGCGATACTAGAACATGAAAGACGTTCTCTTACTCTGCTCCAGAAAGTCCGAAAAATGGATACATATGTCTTATGCAAAGCTTATTACGTGGCCCAAGTTTATCCGCTTCCCTCGATGATGGCGAAGAAACTACAGCAACTGTCTGATCGTGTCTTATGGAAAAGCCATATCTTCCGCTTGCGGTATGGGGTAGTCACGAAGTTTCGTTCCTTTGGGGGGGGGGGGGGGGGTTGGGCCTGGCTGACATACGAAGGAAGAAGCAGATGCTATATGTGCGACGTACTGGTTTGATAACTCAAGAAACTCACACATTCACATCTCGCTTATTTCTCTGTGTCCGTCCTGCTAGTCTTGAACCCCCTATTGATGTTGGTCACATAAATTATAAGTTAAAACACATTCCCCCCCCCCCCCCTGCGGGTCCGGGGGTAATAATAGGAGGCGACTAAAAGGAGTCCCACACGTTTCGGCCTTTATGTGTTGGTCCCCTGTGGGGTTTGACCCACATTCTTCAAGTTTTTTCCGAAGAGTGAGCCAATTGGGGAAGGGCACCTTACATGATGCATCGTGTCCATAGTGCGTTGAGATCTTTAGCCCCCTTTCTCGTCGTCGCATTGCAGCTCCACTACTCACTAATTTTAATTAAGTTTAATTATTAGAACAAACATATTTATAACTATCGACAGTTAAATGAGGAAACGCATACACTTTCCCTGAAAATGTATGCTTGTCGCTATTTGCGCACTGCCTTATACACTACCGGCCATTAAAATGGCTACACCATGACGAAATGCGGATGATAAACGGGTATTCATTGGACAAATATATTACACTAGAAGTGATATGTGATTACATAATCACGCAATTTGCGTGCATAGATCCTGAGAAATAAGTACCCAGAACAACCGCCGGCCGGAGTGGCCGTGCGGTTCTAGGCGCTACAGTCTGGAGCCGAGCTACCGCTACGGTCGCAGGTTCGAATCCTGCCTCGGGCATGGATGTGTGTGATGTCTTTAGGTTAGTTAGGTTTAATTAATTCTAAGTTCTACGAGACTGATGACCTCAGAAGTTAAGTCGCATAGTGTTCCGAGCCATTTGAACCATTTGAACAACCACCTCTGGACGTAATAACGGCCTTGATACGCTTGGGCATTGACTCAAACAGAGCTAGGATGGCGTGTACAGATACAGCTGCCCATGCAGCTTCAACACAATACCACAGTTCATCAAGAGTAGTGTCTGGCGTATTGTGACGAGCCAGTTGCTCGGACACCATTGACCAGACGTTTTCAGTTGGTGAGAGATCTGGAGAATGTGCTGGCCAGGGCAGCAGTCGAACATTTTCAGTATCCAGAAAGGCCCGCACAGGACCTGCAACATCTGGTCGTGCACTATCCTGCTGAAATGTAGGGTTTCCCAGGGATCGAATGAAGGGAAGGGTAGAGCCACGGGTCGTAACACATATGAAATGTAACGACCACTGTTCAAAGTGCCGTCAATGCGAACAAGAGGTGACCGAGACGTGTAACCAATGGCACCCCATACCATCACGCCGGGTGATACGCCAGTATGACCGAGCGAGGTGGCGCAGTGGTTAGCACACTGGACTCGCATTCGGGAGGACGACGGTTCAATCCCGTCTCCGGCCATCCTGATTTAGGTTTTCCGTGATTTCCCTAAATCGTTTCAGGCAAATGCCGGGATGGTTCCTTTGAAAGGGCACGGCCGATTTCCTTCTCAATCCTTCCCTAACCCGAGCTTGCGCTCCGCCTCTAATGACCTCGTTGTCGACCCACCACCCACGCCAGTATGGCGATGACGAATACACACTCCCAATGTGCGTTCACAGCGATGTCGCCAAACACGGTTGCGACCATCATGATGCTGTAAACAGAACCTGGATTCATCCGAAAAAATGACGTTTTGTCATTCGTGCATCCAGGTTCGTCGTTGAGTACACCATCGCAGGCGCTCCTGTCGGTGATGCAGCGTCAAGGGTAACCGCAGCCATGGTCTCCGAGCTGATAGTCTATGCTGCTGCAAACGTCGTCTAACTGTTCGTGCAGATGGTTGTTGTCTTGCAAACGTACCCAACTGTTGACTCAGGGATCAAGACGTGACTGCACGATCCGTTACAGCCATGCGGATAAGATGCCTATCATCTCGACTGCTAGTGATACGAGGCCGTTGGGATCCAGCACGGCGTTCCGTATTACCCTCCTGAACCCACCGATTCCATATTCTGCTAACAGTCATTGGATCTCGACCAACGCGAGCAGCAATGTCGCGATAAGATAAACCGCAATCGCGATAGGCTACAATCCGACCTTTATTGAAGTCGGAAACGTGATGGTACACATTTATCCTTCTTACACGAGGCATCACAACAACGTTTCAGCTGGCAACGCCGGTCAACTGCTGTTTGTGTATGAGAAATCGGTTGGAAACTTTCCTCATGTCAGCACGTTATAGGTGTCGCCACCGGCGCCAACCTTGTGTGAATGCTCTGATAAGCTAATCATTTGCATATCACTGAATCTTCTTCCTGTCGGTTAAATTTCGCGTCTGTAGCACGTCATCTTCGTGGTGTAGCAATTTTAACGGCCAGTAGTGTACATGCAATCTGGTAAGGTATCCAGAACTAGTTTGCACCTCTACGCTTCGAGCTGCAGACACAGAGGCAAGTCACATTTGGCAGTTAACCTGCGTAGCGGTCAGACGTTGCTAATGTAGCAAGAAAGAAAACTATAGGTGCAAATTTTTTGAATATCACACTTGTATTATAAAAATAAAGGTTTGAGCGGGAGTCGAACCGCCGCCACATACGCGTTCGTCTTAACAAGTTGGCCACTATGAACTCAAACGGCCGTTACCTACGCGCAGATACATGACCTACATAATAGACGTGTAAAACTTCTTTTGCGATTTTCTCGGAATTGCCAGAGTAGTGCATCTTACTGCTTGCACACTATGTTGTTTTAACGGCCTTCTAAAGGAGAACGAAGTGTGAAGTAAATCCTTGATCACAGAGTCGTGGCTCCCCTTTTCATATGAAATGTGTACTCAAAGAATGTGCATACATGGTGTATTTAAATCATAATATAAACAAGTGTAGAAATGTGGATTGTTATGCAATTCAACATTTAGCAAGCATTAGGGGAATGTTATGAGTGTAGAAATACCTTGTTACGCAAGGCACTTTGTAACTGTATTGATTTTATTTGCGACGCATCGGTTTTTATTTTTATTAAAAAAAACTTTTATGGAATGTGCTACATAATAGCCATTAGAATGTCAACATGGCATTTGTGATAGTCATAATGGTACAGGACGCAAAACAAGGAGATTTTTAAAGATCAGAAGATGGCTGTCTTGCCGGCCGCGGTGGTCTAGCGGTTCTAGGCGCGCAGTCCGGAACTGCGCGACTGCTACGGTCGCAGGTTCGAATCCTGCCTCGGGCATGGATGTGTGTGATGTCCTTAGGTTAGTTAGGTTTAAGTAGTTCTAAGTTCTAGGGGACTGATGACCACAGATGTTAAGTCCCATAGTGCTCAGAACCATTTGAACCATTTGATGGCTGTCTTAACTGTTGAAACCGGTAATCAGGAATAAATAGTTCTAAATGCGACCTTGGCTGTTAAATTTTCTCCAAAGCAATTACAGATTCATCCTAATTATCTCTAATTATGAGATATTTTAATGCCCATTTTCCGTTCGTTACATGGTGATTCATAAACTGACGAAAAAGAAATTGTAACACCATTAAGGAGTTGTGCGACATAAATGAAAACTGTGAAATGATAATTAAATCATGACCCTAAGCTGTCGACAGGCGTTGATATACATCAACGGGGACAGTTGAAAATGTGTACCCCGACCGGGACTCGAAGCCGGGATCTCCTGCTTACATGGCAGACACTCTATCCATTTTTTTTTCCATTTTGCGTTTTGTATTTTGTTCGTAGTTGATCGTTGTGTTTGGTCGTTGCGGACGTCACATGACATTCGTTCAAGTTCGTTTCTTGATCCTTCCACTCAGTTTTTTTTTTTTTATTACAGGGGCCAACCAGCTCTCTGACCAAACACGCTGAGCTACCGTGCCGGCATCTGAGCCACCGAGGGCACAGAGGATAGTGCGACTGCAGGGATTTATCCCTTGCACGCTCCCCGTGTACTACATCTCCGAAAGAACAGATACCATCTTCATATAAATGAAAACTGGTGGGCGTGTTTCTACATCTGAAAGAAGATGTCAGTCCACATTTCACTCCAGTCACATAAGTGTGGCGCTACGACCGCCATTGCGCCGATGCAAATCACTTTTGCTTGAAATATACGCTGTTACGATTGTGAGCATTATTTACCTTTGAGACCGGACGTGGTGGGTTGAATGTTAGTCAAGAGTGACTTTTAAGACGACAAACACACCATTATTAACAACTCACTGAGTTAGAACTAGATTGTGTAATAGAGGTACGGGAAACTGGATGTTCCTCCTGCCATACTGCAGAAAGCCTTGGGAGGAATGTAGCTACTGTATACGATTCCTTGCCGCGATGGTTACGAGAATGTACGCTCGCAAGGAGACCGGTGTCCGGACGGCCACGTGTCACTACCGGAGCTAGGACCATCTACATCTACATCCATACTCCGCAAGCCACCTGACGGTGTGTGGCGGAGGGTACCTTGAGTACCTCTATCGGTTCTCCCTTCTGTTCCAGTCTCGTATTTTTCGTGGAAAGAAGGATTGTCGGTATGCCTCTGTGTGGGCTCTAATCTCTCTGATTTTATCCTCATGGTCTCTTCTCGAGGTATACGTAGGAGGGAGCAAATATACTGCTTGACTCCTCGGTGAAAGTATGTTCTCGAAACTTCAACAAAAGCCCGTACCGAGTTACTGAGCGTCTCTCCTGCAGAGTCTTCCACTGGAGTTTATCTATCATCTCCGTAACGCTCTCGCGATTACTAAATGATCCCGTAATGAAGCGCGCTGCTCTCCGTTGGATCTTCTCTATCTCTTCTATCAACCCTATCTAGTACGGATCCCACACTTTTGAGCAGTACTCAAGCAGTCGGCGAACAAGTGTACTGTTGCCTACTTCCTTTGTTTTTGGATTGCATTTCCTTAGGATTCTTCCAATGAATCTCAGTCTGGCATCTGATTTACCATTTTAAATCACTCTTAATGCGTACTCTCAGATAATTTATGGAATTAAGTGCTTCCAGTTGCTGACCTGCTATATTGTAGCTAAATGATAAAGGATCTTTCTTTCTATGTATTCGCAGCACATTACACATGTCTACATTGAGATTCAATTGCCATTCCTTGCACCATGCGTCAATTCGCTACAGATCCTCCAGCATTTCAGTATCGTGTTCGCCATATGGCTCTGGAGGATCGTACTGCTTCTGCAACAGCAATCTGAGCATCAGTTGCCACCGCAGTGACACAATGTACTGTTACAATCAGTTACTTCTAGGACAGCTTCGAGCCAGTAGCCCTGTAGCGTGCATCGCACGGACCCCAAACCGTCGCGATGTGCGGCTTCAGTGGTGTCAAGTGAGAGCTTATTGTTGGGCAAGGTAGAGGCCTGTCGTGTTTTCTGATGAAGGCTGCTTCTGCCTCGGTGCCAGTGACCTCCGTGTGTTTATTAGGAGGAGGCCAGTTGACAGCCTACAACCAACCTGTCTCGTGGACCTACATCTGGTCTAGAGTGTGATTTCGTATGATAGCAAGTGCCCGTTCGTGGTTATCCCGCGCACCCCGACTGCAAATCTGTTGGTCAGTCTACTGATTCGATCTTCTGTACGGTCATTCGTGAACAGAATTCCAAGGGTAGTTTCCCAACATGATAGCGGTCGCCCACACGCCGCTGTTGCAACACGCCATACTCTACAGAGTATCGATATGTTGCCTTGGCCTCCTCTATCACTAGATCTCTCTCCAATCGAGGATATACGGGACATCATCGGGCGACAACTCCAACGTCATGCATAACAAGCATTAACCGTCCCTGTCTTGACCGACTAAGTGCAACAGGCATTGAAGTACATCCCATAAACTGATACCCGGCACCTGCACAACACAATGCACGGACGTGCGCATGCTTGCATTCGATATCCTTGCAGTTACACCAGTTATTAATGTTCCAGGATTTCACACTTTCAACGGCTTATCTCACTCTTACATTAACCAGTAATCTTGCAATTTTAATCACTTAAATATGTTACCTAGAAAAATGTATTCCTGAAATTTCATTACTCTACAGTAATTATTTCTTGGTGAGGCGATTTTTTTCCCTCGGTGTGTTCAATGGCCAAAATTGTACACTACTGGCCGTTAAAACTGCTACACGACGAAGATGACGTGCTACAGATGCGAAATTTACCCGACAGGAAGAAGATGCTGTGATATGCAAATGATTAGCTTTTCAGAGCATTCACACAAGGTTGGCGCCGGTGGCGACACCTATAACGTGCTGACATGAGGAAAGTTTCCAACCGATTTCTCATACACAAACAGCAGTTGATCGGCGTTGCCAGCTGAAACGTTGTTGTGATGCCTCGTGTAAGGAGTATAAATGTGTACCATCAAGTTTCCGACTTCAATAAAGGTCGGATTGTAGCCTATCGCGATTGCGGTTTATCTTATCGCGACATTGCTGCTCGCGTTGGTCGAGATCCAATGACTGTTAGCAGAATATGGAATCGGTGGGTTCAGGAGGGTAATACGGAACGCCGTGCTGGATCCCAACGGCCTCGTATCACTAGCAGTCGAGATGACAGGCATCTTATCCGCATGGCTGTAACGGATCGTGCAGCCACGTCTCGATCCCTGAGTCAACTGATGGGTACGTTTGCAAGACAACAACCATCTGCACGAACAGTTTGACGACGTTTGCAGCAGCATGGACTATCAGATCGGAGACCATGGCTGCGGTTACCCTAGACGCTGCATTATAGACAGAAGCGCCTGCGATGGTGAACTCAACGAGGAACCTGGGCGCACTAATGGCAAAAAGTCATTTTTTCGGATGAATCCAGGTTCTGTTTACAGCATCATGATGGTCGCATCCGTGTTTGGCGTCATCGCGGTGAACGCATACTGGAAGCGTGTATTCGTCATCGCCATACTGGCGTATCACCCGGCGTGATGGTATGGGGTGCCATTGGTTACACGTCTCGGTCACCTCTTGTTCGCATTGACGGCACTTTGAACAGTGGACGTTACATTGCATATGTGTTACGACCCGTGGCTCTACCCTTCCCTTCATTCGATTCCTGGGAAACGCTACCTTTCAGCAGAATAATGCACTACCGCATGTTGCAGGTCCTGTACGGGCCTTTCTGGATACAGAAAATGTCCGACTGCTGCCCTGGCCAACACATTCTCCAGATCTCTCACCAATTGAAAACGTCTGGTCAATGGTGGCCGAGCAACCGGCTCGTCACAATACGCCAGTCACTTCTCTTGATGAACTGTGGTATCGTGTTGAAGCTGCATGGGCAGCTGTACCTGTACACGCCATCCAAGCTCTGTTTGACTCAATGCCCAGGCGTATTAAGGCCTTTATTAAGGCCAGAGGTGGTTGTTCTGGGTACTGATTTCTCAGGATCTATGCTCCCAAATTGCGTGAAAATGTAATCACATGTCAGTTATAGTATAATATATTTGTCCAGTGAATACCCGTTTATCATGTGCATTTCTTCTTTATGTAACAATTTTAATGGCCAGTAGTGTAGTTTCCAATGGGGCGTCGCTCTGAGAGCAGAGTGAACTTGAGAAACGTGCCGCTGAGCGTAACTGCAGCGCGTGCTGTCTGGTGACTGGTAGTTTGCTGTGACTCTCGGCCGCCTGCTGCTGTTTGGTGCAGCGGCCTTGGCGTGTTTAGCCAGGGCGATGCAGTGCTCACGGAGAGCAGAGGCTGGGCGAGGCGAGACAAGCTTGACGAAATCAGCCGCCCGAGCGAAGGACAGCCGGTGCGACGAGTAACGCGATCACTCTCACAAACAGACCGGCCGCCGCGCCGCGCCGGCCGTTATCTCTACCCTGCCTGCCGCTGCGGCGGCATGCCCCGCTGTTGCTACCTCCCCATTTGTTTGCTACCCTTTCATGTGGATTGTGATCACTGATGGCCATAAATTTGGTAAAATTTCTTCCACTCACTCATCGGATTACGCTGAAAATATTTTTTCCGCCACTTGGTGTCGAACCTGGTGCCTCGGGGTAGAGCTGTTGAGCCGTAGATCTATTGTATACACAGTCAGTAAATATTCCGGAATTCGAATCGGGAACAAATGTCAACACGAGTAACTCAGATGTAGATATCCTCTGTGTAGCGAAGCAGCTTAAAGCACTTAATAAAGGCAAGTCTTCCGGTCCAGATAACATAGCAGTAAGGTTCATTTCAGGGTATGCTGATGCAATAGCCCCATCTTAGCAATCATATACAACCACTCGCTCGTCGAATGATCCGTACCTAAAGACTGCAAAGTTGCAGAGGTCACACCAACACTCAAGAAAGGGAATGAGAGTAATCATCTGTGTTACAGACCTATATCACTAACCTCCATCGCATTAATGCTACTAATTGAAAAAAAATTATTAATAACTTATATAATTATTATTATTCTGACAAAATTGTGATGATAATAATAATCTTTTGACGATAATGTAGTTTCATGACTGCAACACAAACGAATCGTTAGCTTTTACCCCTCAGAAAATTTCATTTGACCCTTCAGGGGGTAATTATCCACTGCTTGGGAACAACTGCATTAGAATATCTACCAAGTTTCGCTGCCATACGATAACTAGAGCCCCCTGTGGCGTCTGTGAGTTGCTGCACTTTAATTATGATAACCCGGTATTAAGGATCATTTAGCTAGTGTAAAGCATAAATCAAAGGTGTACTCTGCAAAACTTAAAAATGGGCAATTGTTTTCTTTCAAATTCATGTAAACAGCAAAAATTGGTAACAGAAGCGGAATTTACAACGTAGTATCATACCATTAAACATCATATAACTTTGAAATCGGTGGACTCTACTTCCAGTCTAAGCAGCCGAAGCAGCAAAAAAGAAAAAAAAAAACATGTGACATTAGACGGAATAAAATCAACAGCAATTATGAAATCAGTGCTAGCTCACGACACTGGGAAACAAATATGCGATGCTCCTTCAAAGGTCCGTTATTTCGGTATAGCATTAGTTGGTAGTAATGACAAAGCCGAGAGAATATTTCCATTAATTAACATACTTTTTTAAGTTTAAGACAGATGTCCTTGTTTCTGCTTCCCAAATTGTCACTTTTTAGTCAGTTTAAGTGAAATGTCCCTGTTTGTCAGACGTAATTTACGGCAATATTAGTTAAGTGGTTATGAGACCAGCCTAGTGGGGGTACACAGAGGCCCACTGTGTTTTATTTCCTGGCCTTCATAATTTCTGACGCACGCTAGAACGGTGGCACTCGAATCGGAGGCATAGTGATGGTGGAGCGTATGGCTAATTTGCCGTCTTAATATAGACGAATGGAATGTTTCGCATTCGCTCTCGGAGCGGGAAGTTTCACACCACGGGACTACTCGCCAATGTAGGGATTTAATTCTACGTCTGCAGCTACACGACTGCTCTGCAATTCACGCTTAAGTGCATGGGAGAGGGTTCATAGAACAACGTGCCGAATATTTCTCGACCGTTCCGCTCTCGAATAGCACGCGGGAAAAATAAACACCTGAATCTTTCCATATGAGTTCTGATTTTTCTTATTTTGTTACGATGGTGATTTCTCCCTACGTAGGTAGGAGTCAACAAATATTTTCACATTCGATGGAAAAAGTTGGTGACTGAAGAGGTCTCGCCACAACGAAACCCCCTTTGTTTTAATGATTTCCACCCTAATGCAACCTTCGTTTTAATGATTGCCACCTCACATCCGTGACACACTCTCCCTATTTCGGTATATATAACACGCGCTTCCTTGCTTTGAAGTTTTTCGATGTCCTTCGTCAATCCTATCTGGTAAGGATCTCATACCGCGCAGCAGTACTCAAGAAGAGTATGATATGCACAGTGTAAACTGTCTCTTTAGCAGATTTGTTGCATCTTCTATCTCAAACGTCTTATGGTGTCACATCGACGGACGGCTTATTGCTGTATTGTGATCGGACCCTCATTTGGGGACGTTAAGCCCGGCGACACTTTAGTGCGGTTCAAGGTGAGTACCGTAGTTGACGATCCGCCACTGAAGAGTATGCTTTCCCTACTCTCTCTCTTTCTCTAACACAAAAATGGCACCGTCCTCTGACATACTCAACACAACCGCGCACAGTCGTCTGTATGCAATATACCTACGAGAACGTAATCGACATTCGAAAGCTGCCCACCGGGTGCACGGGGCTAAATTATTAGTTAACGTCCCAGCCAACAATGCTTGTGGACCCGATCCATTTTGGCTTCAGTCAAAGACCATGTCAATTTTCAGTATAGGCATCAGATCATTGAGACAGTTTTAAGGGTGCCTACGAAGGTTTTTCGGGTTACATTGCCACGAAAGGCGTATCTTAGAGCCTTCAGAAAGTGGTTTGTGAATATGCACTGACGCTCTGCTGAAAACAACTTGAAGATGGGGGTAGTGGTTATGCACTGACTCTGGTTCAGAAAACGATCTCATCCCAAGGTGTCCGCCCACGCATCTCAGGCCACTATGTACGGTAAATTCTAGGGCTCTGTATAACCTGATACCAGTCACACGTCGATATAAGCCTCTCCCCCCTCCCCATTCCGTCGCCCATGCCTCTGGGGCAATTGTTCCACTACAAATGGCGGGATAACAAGGTTTCCATTCTCCTTCACTTTTTAGGCGAATGGGACAACTAAAATGGCAAGAAAACAATACCCCGCTCTCCTTCTCCCATTCTCTGTCTCGGCTAATTGTGTAAGTCTCATCATTCCAGGTCTGTGCACTGTAATGAAAGGATTATCACACAGATCAGCTGAAGAGTTACCCTACTTAAAAAAGTTGGTAAATACACATATGAAAAGAATTTTGCATCACCTCGGTTCCGAGAGTTACGAAACCTGTACAGAAAATTGGAATGGAGATCAAAATAAACATCATTTCTGCTCTTTTTATTGCTCATGAAAACCACACAATGCATATCGTACCACCGTACAGCTAGACCTTGAGAGGTGGTCGTCCAGACTGCTGTACACACCGGTATCTCTAATACCCATAACACGTCCTATTGCATTGATGCATGCCTGTATTTGTCGTGGCATACTATCCACAAGTTCACCAAGGCACTGTTGGTCCAGATTGTCCCACTCCTCAATGGCGATTCGGCGTAGATCCCTCAGAGTGGTTGGTGGGTCACGTCAACCATCCTCCATGCCTATCCCAGGCATATTCGATAGGGTTCATGTCTGGAGAACATGCTGGCCACTGTAGTCGAGCGATGTCATCATCCCGAAGGTAGTCATTCACAAGATTTGCCCGATGGGGGAGCGAATTGTCGTCCATGAAGACATGTACGGGTATGGAGACAACCTCATGAATCCATGGACCCTGCATTTCAGCAGGGGACTGTTCAAGCTGGTGTAGGCTCTGTAATGGTGTGGCGCATGTGCAGTTGGAGTGATGTGGGACCCCTGATACTTCTAGATACGACTTTGACAGGTAACATGTACGTAAGCAGCCTGTCTGATCACTTGGATCCATTCATGTTCATTGTGCATTCCGACGGACTTGGGCCATTCAAGCAGGATAATGTGACACAATACACGTGCAGAGTTGCAGCAGAGTGGCTCCAGCAATATTCTTCTGAGTTTAAACACTTCCATTGGCCACCAAACTCCCCAGTCATGAACATGAGCAAATCTGGGATGCCTTGCAACGTCCTGTTCAGAAGGGATCTCCATCCCCTCGTAGTCTTACGGATTTATGGAGAATCCTGCAGGATTCATGGTGTCAATTCCCTCCAGCACTACTTCAGACATTAGTCGAGTCCAAGCCACGTCATGTTGTGACACTTCTGCGTGCTCGCGAGGGCGCTACATGATATTAGGCAGGCGTACCAGTATCCTTGGCTCTTCAGTGTATATCGCAGTATCTAATGATATGTCTAATCACAATGCCTCTAATCGCGTGTCACACATCATTGTGCAAGACATGTCTTCACATTGATTCCTGGAAGGTATTGTCACAGCTTGTTATCTATTACCTACAATAGTTCTGTAGGAAGAAAAAAGGGAAGAAAACGAAAGCTGAAATAAATAATAATTTTTTGTGATCCTACAATAATAATGTGCTTCCTTGAGTAACTTCTTCCCAGCTCTTATTTACCATGCGTATGGAGTGGACAGACCATAGTGAAACTCTTTCGTTACAGGCCATTCTCGGTGAGTTTGGAAGCGGGCAAAGTGGTTCCCAATTGGCCGCGAAGGAAATACCTGATGCACACGTATCTTTGTATGTTATGATCAGCTCACGTTTCCAACTGCGTGGTATTTTTTACCAATAGTTTTGATTGTGCTTACTTTCTCATAAGTTCTCTTAAACTGTTGTATTTTTCCGTATTCAGAGAAATAATTTAACAAAATCACCTTACACTAAGTGGTGTTTGAAATTGAGTGGCGCTAACTGGCATGGTAACTTTCTGTCTCCCTCGTATTACACCGACAATTTCCATTTTACTATCACTGACAGCATTCTGTGACGAATTAAATGTTGCTCAGCAAAATAATATCAGAGCGAAGAATAAAATTTTTATGCTCTCTGGGACAATGTCCAGGTGCACCACATTTGCCCAGTAAGCAATGGTTGTATATCGAGTACAAACACTTGGACGTGCTGGAACACAAACAAACAATGAGCCCATTGCCACAGACTGTGCTAGAGAGAGCGGTAGGAATGCCTTATTCACGACCATTATGTAGTTGGAAAGGAGGCCTAAGAATATTTTATTACGGGGCACTGTGGAGTAACTACATCTAAAAACTATACAAGAACTTCATTCAGGCTGCAAGCCTTGCATAAAAGAACGTTCTGTAATTAAACATTAGTCCAGCAGAGGACGATGTCAGGCTGGAAAAGAGTGCATTCGGTCACCTGAGTGGGGGAATCATCATTAACCACTACAAAACCTTCCGGTTCCCCCTACTCAGTGGTTAGAGTCTGACCATTCCATCTACATCATTGATATTGATGGAAGGACAGCTCCGTTAGTTGTAGGATAACCTGTTGATATACGATGAAATGTTGCCAGCTACTGCCAGGTTGTAGGCTGCTTCTACAAGTCTGCAGCCATATGGCTGTGGTGAAGAACCGCAACTCTGCGAGCTGCCATTCCTGCTGGTCACGACAATGACTACACCGGTAGCGGGGGCTGGGTGGACGGGACTGGGCGGTTTTTTAGGTTAGAGGGTCTCAGGAAATCACAGAAACGGGGTCCATCTAAAAGGGGGCAGGTAAAACACAGTGAGGTAGTTGTAGAAACGATCGGTATTGTAGTTGTAAATTGTCGTAGCTGTGTTGGGAAAGCACCAGGGCTCCAAGCCCTAATAGGAAGCACTGAAGCTCAAATAGTTATAGGTACAGAAAGATTGCTAAAGTCGGAAATAACTTCATCCGAAATTTTTTCAAACGATCTAACAGTGTTCACAAAGGAAAGATTAAATAAAGTTGGTGGTGGAGTATTTATTGCTATCAGAAATAGTTCGCCTTGTAGTGAAATTGAAGTGGACGGTTCCTGCGAAATAGTATGGGTTGGGGCTATACTTGACAATCGGACTAAACTATTAATTGGATCGTTTTGCCGACCCCCTGACTATATCTTCTAAGATATAGTTGATGAACAGTTCAAGGGAAACTTGAGTCTCATACAATTATAGTCGGTGGTGACTTCAGTCTACCCTAGATATTCTGGAAAAATTACATGTTTAAAGCCGGCCGTAGGCGTAAAACGTCATCCGAAATTGTACTGAATGTTTTCTCAGAAAATTATTTTGAACAAATAGTTCATGAGTCCACTCGATGCGTAAATGGTTGCGAAAGCATACTTGACCTCTTAGCAACAAATAATCCTGGACAAATAGGGAGTATGGTGATGAATACAGGGATTAGCGACCACAAAGCAGTAGCTGCTAGGATGAGTACCATAACTCCTACAACCGTCAAAAAGAAACGCAAATTGCGTCTATTTAAAAAGGTGATAAAAATGCACTCAACGCCTTTTTAAGAGACAGTCTCCACTCCTTTCGATATGATCACGTAAGCGTAGAAAAGTTATGGAATGATTTCAAAGAGATAGTATCGACGGCAGTTGAGCGATATATACCACATAAATTAATAAGTGATGGTACTGATGCCACATGGTACACAAAACGAGTCAGATCGCTGTTGCAGAAGCAACGAAAAAGGCATGCCAAATTTAAAAGAACGCAAAATCCCCAAGATTGGCAAAGTTTTGCAGAAATTCGAAATATAGCTCGTACTTCAATGCGAGATGCTTTTAATAATTTCCACAACGAAACTCTGTCTCGGAATCTGGCGAAAACTCAAAGAGATTCTGGTCATACTTAAAGCTCACTGGTGACAAGACGCAATCAATACCTTTACTGCGCGGTAAACAACGGTGAAGTCACTGATGACAGTACCACTAAAGCAAACTTTTTAAACACGGTTTTCCGAAACTCCTTCACCAAAGAAGACGAGGTAAATATTCCCGAATTCCAGTCAAGAACAACTGCCAAAATGGGAAACATAGAAGTAGATATTCTCGGTGTATCAAAGCAACTTAAATCACTTAGTAAAGGCAAGGCCTCCGGTCCAGATTCTATACCAGTCAAATTCCTTTCAGAGTATGCTGATACAATAGCTCCATATTTAGCAATTATACAGGTTGTTACAAAAAGGTACGGCCAAACTTTCAGGAAACATTCCTCACACACAAAGAAAGAAAATATGTTATGTGGACATGTGTCCGGAAACGCTTATTTTCCATGTTAGAGCTCATTTTATTACTTCTCTTCAAATCAAATTAATCATGGAATAGAAACACTCAGCAACAGAACGTACCAGCGTGACTTCAATCACTTTGTTACAGGAAATGTTCAAAATGTCCTCCGTTAGCGAGGATACATGCATCCACCCTTCGTCGCATGGAATCCCTGATGCGCTGATGCAGCTCTGGAGAATCGCAGCAGGATGGCAGCAGACCGTATCATTCGTTTCGGACCTATTGGTAAGTATGGAAGTGTGATTACGCATGTCAGTCACATCGCGATTACGGGCAGCATGGGGTTCACGCCTGAGCCTCAGGACGTGCGCTAGCAACGCATGTCGGGTGTTTCAAGCGTCAACTTCGCGTCGTAATATCTCGGAATGTAATGGGAATATTGCGATGCAATCAACGCCTTTGTGTATGTGCTTTGTCATGCTATGGATTGCTGAAGAAAAAATATAGGAGGTCCATTTAAAAAAACATAAGGTTGTGTTAAAAAACACATATGCTTTCGTTTTAGAATGTTTCCAAATATGTACATTCATGGGCCCCAGCCCTACATTGATACCGGTGAAAGTCGTTTTCCAATATCTGTTATTGTTGCAGAGATATTTTGGGTGGACAAGATAGCTGGGACATCCTGTATACAGGGTGAGTCCGCTAATGACCATAGCAGTTTTGCGCCCTAAAACCAAAAACAGGGTGAGTCACCTAACGTTACCGCTGGATATATTTCGTTAACCACATCAAATACTGACGAATCGATTCCACAGACCGAACGTGAGGAGAGGGGCTAGTGTAATTGGTTAATACAAACCATAAAAAATGCACGGAAGTATGTTTTTTAACACAAACCTAGGTTTCTTTTAAATGGAATCCCGTTAGCTTTGTTAGCACATCTGAACATATAAACAAATGCGTAATCAGTGCCGTTTGTTGCATTGTAAAATGTTAATTACATCCGGAGATATTGTAACCTAAAGTTGACGCTTGAGTACCACTCCTCCGCTGTTCGATCGTGTGTATCGGAGAGCACCGAATTGCGTAGGGATCCAAAGGGAACGGTGATGGACCTTAGGTACAGAAGAGACTGGAACAGCACATTACGTCCACATGCTAACACCTTTTTATTGGTCTTTTTCACTGACGCACATGTACATTACAATGAGCCTTGTAACTCTTCTGGCGGCGGCTGCAAGTCTTCAAATGAGTCGAAATAGTAGACGTTATTTGTACTTTTCTTAACATATGCCGCCTAGTGGGTTCCTGGTCCCCCAGCAACATCTAAGTTCACAATTCCACATTCTCCGGACTCCTACATAGTCTTTGGTAATGTATTCCACATAAACACACCATGGAACCTTGGAATGCTAAATATTTTCCTTACTAACTTGAGAAGGTCGATACTTGTAAGCGGTCAATCTGGTATGATAGCTAATGGGCTTCTTTTTATTTATGTAGAGACTTAATCCTTTCTTGTATGTTTTCAGGTATAGTCCTTTACCGATGGCTGCTGCTTCAATCATGCGGTACGTCTTCTTGCTTCCTCTAGCTGCTCCTGAGAGTTCAGTATGTTCACTGTGTTCAGTATGTATTCATGCAACAGCCGCAACACCATTGCTGAAAGATCTGCGAGGGCAGGAATGAAGAAGGGGATAATTTTACCTTACGTCTTGAGTATCGGCTGAACCCTGGGTACTATAATGGGTCCTCTATGCTTCAGGGCACTTTTAAGTGCATACCATACGTCGCTGTCAGGGTACAGTTCTTTAAACACTTCTGCCATGGCTTCCTCTTCTTCATCGTTGTCTTCTTCTTCACTGCACGATGTGCAGTGTTCATAACTTGCTTGAAATTCACACCCAACATAATTTTACCACACATGGTTTTAGCAACTACAAATGCTGCAATGCGGTATTCTCTACAAATATCCTTTCTCACATGTATCGCCTTGTCCTTATCAGCCAAAATCCAAACTGCTACATGACGTCCTGAGAGATATTTATGTTCTGTGTATGCAATGTCGTGTTCCAAACACGCCTCGTCAAGCAGGTTAATCCCCTTATCACCAGGAGACAAACGTTTTTGAAGCTTTGTACCAAGTCCACGGTCATCACCGCCTTGTATAATGCATCCCCTATCACGCATGTTATGCTATGTTACTGTGCTGGTTGTGTTCTGTGCACCCCATTGTATAGCAAATCGTCATCGTCAGTCCAGCTGTTTTGTGTTGCAGGAAAACCAAGTCATTTAGCTTGTGCTCTTTTCCCTCGACATTTACGAGGATTCAGCAATTTAATACGATAGTACATTGTACCCATGACACCATTACCACGAACTTCGATTATTCTCATTTTTATTGTGCTGTGTTTGGTTCAGAGGTTCCATGATACTCTCCTTGACGTGGGTGAATGCTGAGTAGTGATGCACTCCGTACCGCTGTTCCACGGCCTTGAAATACCTATTGTAAAACTCTCCACTGAGAATACCAGGGCATCGATTCGTCCCTGTCTGCAACAAATGGAAACACATCTGCGATATTTCTACCCATTTCTGTTTTAACAGGTTATGCCCAAGCAAATTTAGAATCTGTATCAATAACCATTAAAATATTACTGAATCCATTATTCTCATGTGAATATTTCCTGATATCTAAAAGATCAACTTGCCATAAGTCATCCAAACCTTTAATCATAACTTGCCTACGAGGGTATGTTTTGCATGCAGTTCTCGAACTACTGTCTCCACACTCATTCGATTATACCTCTCTCTCTAAGCTCTGAAATTACTGAGACAACCTCATTCAAATGAGCTGTATGCCTGCAGCAGCTGATGCCTTGAGCAGTCATAGTCGATCTATTATCGTAGGATCTACCGAGTGGGTTGATTAGTGACTCCTTTATGCAGAATGTCAATACCACAACCACTGCTATACCGACCGTCTAATAATAATGGTTTTATAATATCCCTGTATTTCGCGCTGCATTGGTTTTCTGCTTTCCTGTGTACACCGATCAGTTGTATTATTTCACCATACATCTCAAGATCTTTGGGTGAAAATTTTACTGTTTTAGAGGGTTTTAGGAAGATGGGGCTCAGTAGACCTGGTGTTCTTCGAAATTCCCTATAGCCTATCTGTATCGTTTTTTCGTTGATACTTTTATGCTGCATGCCCAACATGAATGGTTTCTCACCACTGACACCGAGTGTCTCGTCTACATCTAAATCTACATCTAGATTTATACTCCACAAGCCACCCAACAGTGTGTGGCCACTGTCATTACCTCCCTTTCCTGTTCCAGTCGCGTATGGTTCGCGGGAAAAACGACTGCCGGAAAGCCTCCGTGCGCGCTCGAATCTCTCTAATTTTACATTCGTGATCTCCTCGGGAGATATAAGTAGGGGGAAGCAATATATTCGATACCTCATCTACCGTAGTATCGCTGTGATGGTTAATGAGACTGGCAACAGCATCATCGTCGTCGGTGTGTAATTTCGCTGAGAATTCGTAGAGAGATTCAACAACCGATTTAAAGGTTTCTCTCGTTGTCTGCTCTCGATCCAAATGCCCTAACCTTAGCAACCATAACTTCTCTTAAAAAACCTTCGGTCCAGCGATGACTTTATGCTTAGTCAACACCTTTCTATATAGTAAGCGGGCTGCTTCACAAGCTCCATCTTATATACATTTCGCTCAACCTTTACAATAAGTCTTATACTTTCTTTCTATTCCATCAACCTTTAAATCTAAGTTGTGTACTTTCTTTCTCAGAATGATGCAGTTGTACGCTTCTAGTTCCTTAACCATAGCATCTAATTCGTTGAACAGTGTCAGAAGGATCTGGGCATACATCTCTAGCTCCTTAACTTTATGTTCAAGAGACTGAAATTTTCCATCTATGTACAGAAGCATTCTCTGTCTACGCACACCTATCCTCTCGGGCTGAGTGCCTGATACGTGTGCAAACTTGTCCATCGTGCATCATAAACTAACATACTCATCACTGTTTTCAAAACTATACGTGTAGAAACTCCTGAAAGTTCTGTCTGTATCCACCCTCATTCAGTTTTTCCTGTACCATGTATGAGTCCAAAAAATCTGCTCATATCTTAAAAAAAACATTGAATGACATGTCGGTATTTACATGAACCTGATAAATAAGTTTCAAATTCAAATTTTCTTGTTTGAAAGCTGTAATGAGATTTGCATTATCCCTCACCAACCGTCTAGGGGCTCTGGTATATGTCTGACTCAAATGAAATCAATACCAATATGAGGACCAAAACAGAAATATCAATGACCAGCGTTTTTGAAAATACACATACATGTTCAAAATGAACTCCATCTGGGTGTGTTAGTATTGACAGGAGGACATTTGTCTTGCTGCAGTTGGATGTACCTACAATTATCGCTCATATATCATTATTCCATTGGAACTACTGACGGCCTTGGGAGAGCCAGTCCTGACAAAACTCTACCATCTGGTGAGCAAGATGTATGAAACAGGCGAAATACCCTCAGACTTCAAGAAGAATATAATAATTCCAATCCCAAACAAAGCAGGTGTTGACAGATGTGAGAATTACCGAACAATCAGTTTAATACGCCACAGCTGCAAAATACTAACACGAATTCTTTACAGACGAATGGAAAAGCTAGTACAAGCCGACCTCGGGGAAGATCAGTTTGGATTCCGTAGAAATACTGGTACACGTGAAGCAATACTGACCTTACGACTTATCTTAGAAGAAAGATTAAGGAAAGGCAAACCTACGTTTCTAGCATTTGTAGACTTAGAGAAAGCTTTTGACAATGTTGACTGGAATACTCTCTTTCAAATTCTAAAGGTGGCGGGGGTAAAATACAGGGAGCGAAAGGCTATTTGCAATTTGTACAGAAACCAGATGGCAGTTATAAGAGTCGAGGGACATGAAAGGGAAGCAGTGGTTGGGAAGGGAGTAAGACAGGGTTGTAACCTGTCCCCGATGATATTCAATCTGTATATTGAGCAAGCAGTAAAGGAAACAAAAGAAAAATTCGGAGTAGGTATTAAAATCCATGGAGAAGAAATAAAAACTTTGAGGTTCGCCGATGACATTGTAATTCTGTCAGAGACAGCAAAGGACTTGGAAGAGCAGTTGAACGGAATGGATGGTGTCTTGAAGGGAGGATATAAGATGAACATCAACAAAAGCAAAACGAGGATAATGGAATGTAGTCGAATTAAGTCGGGTGATGTTGAGGGTATTAGATTAGGAAATGAGACACTTAAAGTAGTAAAGGAGTTTTGCTATTTGGGGAGCAAAATAACTGATGATGGTCGAAGTAGAGAGGATATAAAATGTAGACTGGCAATGGCAAGGAAAGCGTTTATGAAGAAGAGAAATTTGTTAACATCGAGTATAGATTTAAGTGTCAGGAAGTCGTTTCTGAAAGTATTTGTATGGAGTGTAGCCATGTATGGAAGTGAAACATGGACGGTAAATAGTTTGGACAAGAAGAGAATAGAAGCTTTCGAAATGTAGTGCTACAGAAGAATGCTGAAGATTAGATTGGTAGATCACATAACTAATGAGGAGGTACTGAGTAGGATTGGGGAGAAGAGGAGTTTGTGGCACAACTTGACCAGAAGAAGGGATCGGTTGGTAGGGCATGTTCTGAGGCACCAAGGGATCACCAATTTAGTATTGGAGGGCAGCGTGGAGGGTAAAAATCGTAGGGGGAGACCAAGAGATGAATACACTAAGCAGATTCAGAAGGATGTAGGTCGCAGTAGGTACTGGGAGATGAAGAAGCTTGCACAGGATAGAGTAGCATGGAGAGCTGCATCAAACCAGTCTCAGGACTGAAGACCACAACAACAACAACATCATCAGGTAGGAGTACCCCAGCCTTCTTCTTCTTCTTCCACACAATCACAGGACCAATCATTCACAATAAAGTCCTGATGCTTCACCCACCGTGCTATGATACTGGCTACATCATATTTTGCCGTGGAATGGGCTTCCATAGAAAAATGAACGTTTGTAATAATATGATATGTCGCCACCACAGTGCAGTCATCTTACTGACTGAGCTGCAGTGGCTACACCCTACATTATTTAATGACGGGGTAGTTTAATAAGAAAAACAACAAAGATTTGCTATAACATTTTTTTTTATTTACACATCAGCAATGGTAAACATCAGTAAGAATTCACTGGTTCAATCTTCACAATACTACGGTATTTTACAAATAAAGGCTTCAAGCGTGCACAGAATCCAGTGTTTATTTCTCTCTAACTGATGGATGATCCTTTAGCTTCTTCTTTTGACACTTTGTTGATGCAGCGTTCTAAATCGCCTGCATGCACACTATACGTACAGAGATAGCTCGCAATGTCTTTGTATACAATTTGATCATTGCCGTTACTAATGCTATAGCCAGATGATGACTGCATCCACCCCGCTGGCAAAGATGGTTGCGGTGAGGTTTTGAGGGGTATGCGTCGGGCTGACGTACCTTGCGAGATCGGTGATGATGAGAAGTTGGGGGAGGAAGAGAAACTTCAGTATCGGTTCAGTACGAGCAGTCTGGCAGCAGTTGCTGCTGCAGGAGCCCTGAAACAGTTGCCGGAAGGAGGGTGGCCCATGGACACCACAAGAGCAGGGCTGGGGCGCCACCGGGGGCTGCGGCTATGGCAGCGACATCTTCCTGCGCCATGACTAGCGATGCCCTTGCCGGCAAAGTACGACCTTCCGGATATCGTCTGCTGCTGCAAAGAAAGGAAAAAAAACCTGATTATTTCTGTTTGTAAGTAGGATGAATATGCGTATATAAATTACCTATTATGCTTGGCTTCTTGGCATCTCCCTCGGGTCATCCAGCACCTTGTCATGCAGACGAAGATCCCTCTCCATCTCCTCCAACCACTGTGGCATTTCGTCCCCGCCTGAACTGGGGAACAGCCATCTGTCAATCTCACTGACATCACCTAAAACCTGATATTATTTTTTTAATAATGAAAACATATACACATGCAAACAACTACGAGAAAAAAATATTTTTTGGAATATACACTTACAATTGATCTGGAGCGATGGCTGCTACTTATCCTCGACACATACTCCTTCCTGTTCTTCTGCCAGAAAATCATCTGCAACAACAACAAAGAATATGCACCATGTTACATACACAATGAAATATTTGACAAAGAGCAGAGTCCTATGTGTACACAATACCACGAAGAAGAAAGTTATCCATTTTTATCCTCGAAATCAAGTAAAATAGAGAGACCCACTGACCACTAAATAACAACAGTACATCACGAAGAAGAATATATACACATCAAAAACGTTTTGCATCACCTCGGTTCCGAGAGTTCCGGAACCTGTACAGAAAATCGGAATAGAGATCAACAAATGGTTCAAATGGCTCTGAGCACTATGGGACTTAACTGCTGAGGTCATCAGTCCCCTAGAACCTAGAACTACTTAAACCTAAATAACCGAAGGACATCACAAACACCCATGTCCGAGGCAAGATTCGAACCTGCGACCGTAGCGGTCGCCCGGTTCCAGACTGTAGCGCCTAGAACCGCTCGGCCACACCGGCCAGCTAGAGATCAACATAAACATCATTTCCGCCCTTTTTATTGCTCATGAAAACCACACTTGCATATTGTACCACCAGCGAGACCTTCATAGGTGGTGGTCCAGATTGCTGACACACCGGTACCTCTAATAGTAGCACGTCCTCCTGCATTGATGCATGCCAGTATTGGTCGGGGCATACTATCCTCAAGTTCATTAAGGCACTGTTGGTCCAGATTGCCCCACTCCTCAACGGCGATTCGGCGTAGTGTTTGGTGGGTCACTTCGTTCATAACCAGCCGTTTTCAATCTATCCCAGGCATGTTCGATAGGGTTCATGTCTGGGGAACATGCTGGCCACTCTAGTAAAGCGATGTCGTTATCCCGAAGGAAGTCATTCACAAAATGTGCGCAATGGGGGCGCAAATTGTCGTCCATGAAGACGAATGCCTCCCCAATATGCTGCCGATATGGTTGCGCTATCGGTCAGAGGATGGCATTCCGCATCGTACAGCCGTTACGGCGCCTTCCACGACCACCAGCGGCCTACGTGTGCCCCACATAATGCCACCCCAAAACGTCAGGTAACATCCACCTCGCTGCACTTGCTGGGCAGTGTAAGGCGTACAGCCAGACCGGGTTGCCTCCAAACACGTCTCCGACGATTGTCTGGTTGGAGGCATATGCGACACTCATCGGTGAAGAGAACGTGATGCCAATGCTGAACGGTCCATGCGGCAAGTTGCTGGGCCCATCTGTATCGCGCTGCATGGTGTCGTGGTTGCAAAGATGGACTTCGCCATGGACGTCGGGAGTGAAGTTGCGCATCATGCAGCCTATCGCGCAAGTCTGAGTTGTAACACGACGTTCTGTGGCTGCACGAAAAGCATTGTTCAACATGGTGGCGTTGCCGTCAGGGTACCTCCGAGCCATTATCCGCAGATAGCGGTCGTCCACTGCAGTAGTAACCCTTGGGCGACCTGAGCGAGGCATGTCATAGACAGTTGCTGTTTCTCTGTATCTTTTGAAAGTCCGAACAACATCGCTTTGGTTCGCTCCGAGATGGCTGCACACTTCCCTTGTTGAGAGCCGTTCCTGGCACAAAGTAAGAATGCGGACGCGATCGAACAGCGGCATTGACCGTCTAGGCGAAGTTGAACTACAGACAACACGAGCCGTGTACCTCCTTCCTGGTGGAATGACTGGAACTGATCGGATGTTGGACCCCCTCCGTCTAATAGGCAGTGCTCATGCATGGTTGTTTACACTTTTGGATGGGTTTAGTGACATCTCCGAACAGTCAAAGGGATACAATATCCACAGTCAACGTCTATCTTAAGGAGTTCTGGGAACCTAGGTGATGCAGAACTTTTTTTGGTGTGTGTATGTACAACTTATGATGGAGTTGCTGTTGCTGCAACCTCTCTGCCTCCAACTCGTCCATGATTTGGTGGATGTACGCTGAAGCAACAAGAAAAGAAAAATTAACACCAAATCTGAACACACATGCTAAGACACCGCTTTTAAATTCGAAAGCTGAACACAGTGAGTTGATATTACAAAATTTTTATTACGAAAATATACACATCGAAGTCCGATCTCGTGCTATGAAATTCCCTGCGAAAGCCTTGTGCATTTTTCGGCACTGGCCCTGCTACTGCTGCTGCTTGAAAAATGCTTCATATCAGAACAGAAATGAACCAAAATGAGTGTTAATTTACAAATGAGAACAAGACAATCAAGCTGACCCCCCCTCCCCCTTGGATGATAGGTGAATGAGGACGAAGTGGAGGGGATATGGCTTATATACCTTCACTGTTTCAGCATTATCCATTAGGAATCCAGTATTTTGAGGAGGGACGAAAACCTCTGTTTGGACACGTTGGTTCACGTGCAGACAGGAAGCTGAGAGAGAGAGAGTGCGGAGGTGGTTTCCTGGGTATCAAATATCAAAGAGCTGCACCACCTGACGCTCTGTTTCTGGAATTAGCGGGACTTCCGGTGTGTGCGGGCCTCTCTCCCGACCTCCACGCAAGGGGTTTGGCACGTTTGTCCTGCGATCGGTATAAAGACGTGATTGGAAGATTTTTAACAATGTAATTGCGTGCGGTGAGTTATGTTGATATAAATTTCGTTCTGGTACTCCAAGCGTGATTGGAAAAAAGTGATCTATTTAATTACTTCTTTGTGATGTATTTTATAAGACCTGCATCTTTCAAAACAGTAGAGAATGGTGAGCGTTTCCTGCTTAGTTAGATATCCAACCCCCTCGAACTGAATTTTCTAAATAAGCAATATATCCTTTGCTA